>NC_134265.1:153082661-153737661 GCF_031893055.1 Leptodactylus fuscus
TTTTTCTTGTCCAACAGGTGCCAATGCTTCTGCTCCGGACCAGCTGAGCCTTGCATTAGCCTGGAACAGAGTGGATATTGCTCGGAGCCAGATCTTTATTTATGGACAACAGTGGCCGGTACAGATGTTATGTGCTACTGTTGTTTTACCAACAGGATTCAGTTTTATACATTTAAACATAGTTCATTTGTAATAAGAGCCATGGAGCAATTTATAGTCAGGATTACACCAGAAGACGTAGACATAATTCATTGTGGCCTTTAGCCATTTTGCATTTCTCTCATCTCTATTTAAAAGCATGAAGTAAAGTGTGTGGGGTTTAGCGGGTGATGTAGGTGCCTTTTTAAGCAATGTGTTTAGGAAAACTCTTGAATTTACATAAGCTAGCAGTATAGATAAGATCCTTGAGAAGGGAAAGAAAGATTATGAATGATAATCTGTTTTCCCTTAGCCCAAACAGCAGCACAACTGGGGTATTCCTGCCCCTATGAGCTTTTAGGACAGGTGGAATTTTTAATTACCTAACAGCTTTTGACCCCTATAAGAGGCCGGAAGACCTGCTCCTCCCTTTTGTTAGTAACAAGTATGATATACAGAGAGCAATCTATGCCAAGAGCTACACACACATACACAAAATCTGTACAATAGCACCTCTTAGGGAGGGAGCCTTGTGCTGCTGTTTGGGCTAAGGGAAAACAGATTATCATTCATAATCTTTCTTTCCCCCTACGCCCAACAGCAGCACAACTGGGGATTTAGCAAGTATTATCTCCCCTAGGGCAGGACCTCCTGGCAGGCTGATGCCAAGACGGAGTGCCCAAATGCTGTAGCATCGGCCGTACGCCAGTCCAATCTGTAGTGTTTGGCAAAAGTCAGCTGTGAGCTCCAAGAGGCTGCAGCACATATCTGTTCTAGAGAGAGGAACCGTGTCTCTGCCCATGATGTCGCCACTGATCGGGTGGCATGGGCTCGTAGGAAATCTGGAACAGGAAGATTCTGAGCCTGTAGGGAACAGCTGATAGCTTCTCTGATCCATCTAGACAGGGTTACCTTTGATGCTTTAGCGCCTCTATTGTGGCCAAACACATTAACCAGAAGATTCTCTGATCTTCAGAACGGTGCTGTACGATCCAGGTAGATACGTAGTGCTCTTACCAGATCCAGTGTGTGTAGCTTCTCCTCCTGCTCAGTGGCAGGGGAGGGAAAGAACCCCGGTAGGGTGATCACTTGATTGGTGTTCTGAAGTGTGGGTACCTTCGGCAAGAATCCTGGGACAAACCTTAGCTGTACTCTGTCAGGAAAGAAAGTTATGAAAGGTTCGGAGGCTGCTAGAACCTGCAATTCGCCAACCCTCTTGGCGGAGGTTATTGCCAACAGAAAGGTCACTTTAAATGACAGGTACTTCCAGTCCACTTCAGATAATGGTTCGAAGGGGGGCGCACATAGCCCTTGTAGAACCGCGGCCAGGTCCCACCTGGGGACAGGGGGCCGTACCTGGGGGCGGAGCCTGGCAGCCCCCCTAAGGAACTGTTTGACAAGAGGATCTTGTGATAACCGTGTCTCCAGGAGAGCAGATAGAGCTGACACTTGAACCTTGAGGGTGGCAGGTGCTAGTCCTCTCTCCAAGCCGTTCTGTAAGAACTCTAGGACTGCATCTCTGTCTGGATCGCGGTGGCTGCCTGTACACCAATCTCGGAATATCCGGGCGATCCTTTGGTAGCTCTGATTGGTTGCCTCTGCTCTTGAATGGGCTAAGGTACTTAGCACTCCCTGGGACAATCCTCTGTCTGCGTGTATGGCGCGGTTAGCCTCCAGGCAGTGAGGTTGAATTTGTCTAGGCCCAGGCACGGCCGACTGTTCAGTGACACCAGGTTCCTGACTGGTGGAAGCCTCCAGTAGTTCCCCCGACTCATAAGGATAAGGTCGGTGAACCATGCCCTTTTTGGCCAGAACGGCATGATCACTATTGCCGAAGTCTGGTCCTGCCTGAGTTTTGCCAATACCTTCGGTATCATCGGGATGGGAGGGAACACGTATGCCAGTTCGAACCTCCATGGTATTGACAGGGCATCCACAGCCAAAGGGTTGTTTTCCCGGTACAGGGAGCAAAACCTTTCTACTTTGGCATTGTGTTGGGTGGCCATCAGATCTACCTCGGGGAGACCCCACCTCCTGGTCAGGTAGTGGAAGATGTCCTGATTCAGGGATCATTCGCCTGCAGTCGGCCGGCCTCTGCTGAGTTGGTCCGCTAGGATGTTCAGGCGGCCCTGGATATGTACCGCGGCCAGCTGGGAGAGGTTTCGTTCTGCCCAGGAGAAGATCAGGTTGGTGACTTGCATGAGCGAGGGGGACCTGGTTCCTCCCTGCTTGTTGATATAGTGGACTGTCGTCAGATTGTCTGATCTTACTTTGACCGCTTTCCCTCGTAGAAGTGGTGCAAATGAAAAGAAGGGCTCGATGAACTGCGGTAAGCTCGCGCCAGTTGGATGAGTGCGTCCTCTCCCGCTGATTCTATGTACCTTGAACCGGGGTCTCCCCCAGATCAGCTCCCCAGCCTGTGAGGGAGGCATCTGTAGTCAACAGGGTCCAGGCGGGCTGGACCGAGGACTTCCCATCTCGCAGATGGGTCCACCAGGGCAAGGTTTGCCGGGTGCTGATGGTTAACTGGATTGGCTTCTGTAAACCTGAAGGACTGTGATTCCAGACTCTCAAGATCTCGTTCTGTAGAGGGCGCATATGCCATAGGGCCCAAGGAACTGCATCTAGGGCAGCGGACATCAATCCAAGGACCTTCATCGCCATCCTGATGGTGACCTTCCGTGTGGAAGACAAATGATGTGCTGCCCGAGCAATTTTCCTTTTGCGAGGAGAGGGTAGAGAGACCGTCATGTTGAGAGAGTCTAGAATAAGTCCCAGGAACTGAACTCATGTTGATGGCACCATCACTGACTTCTGCCAGTTTACCAGCCACCCCAGCTTGTCTAGTAGAGCTACGACGGTCTGCACCTGCGTGGTAAGAACCTCCTTTGAATGAGCCTTCAGAAACCAGTCGTCCAGGTACGGGACTATGAATATGCCTTGAAGGCGCAGGGCGGCAGCGACCGGAGCTATGACCTTTGTGAAGGTGTGGGGGGCGGAGGATATGCCGAACGGGAGGGCTGCGAACTGGAAGTGCGCCTCTTTCCCCTGTATGTCTACGGCAATCCTTAGGAACTTTCGGTGTGCCAGAAAGATGGGTACGTGGAGGTAGGCGTCCTTCAGGTCCAGAGTGACGAAGTGATCTCCAGGGTGCATGAAAGGTAGTACTGACCTTATGGTTTCCATGCGAAACCGCAGCCTGCGGATGAAGTGATTCAGATAACTGAGATCGATGATCATACGCCACTCGCCTGATGGCTTGGGGACCAAGAAGACTGGAGAGTAGACGCCTGTGCCTTGTTCTGCGCAAGGAACCATCTCTAGCGCGGCCTTGTCCACGTACTCCTGAATCAATCTCTCCAGATGAAGTTGTTTGGGGCCCTGAAGAGGGCGGGTTCTTACCACCTTCTCTGGCGGCTGGGAAACCAAATTAATTTTATAGCCTTCCTGGATCGTCTGGATGACCCAGGGGTCCCGAATATTCTGCCGCCAGGCCTCCACATAGTGGGACAGACGACCGCCCACCCCAGGGGAGGGGGGGGGGAGTAGGAAGGGGGGTGTACTGAGAGGGAATTAGAAGGGGGCATTCTTACGGCCACGAGATGAGCCCCGACCTCTTCCTTTCCCGGATCGCCGCTGGCCTCTGGTGCCTCTTCGAGTGCCTCTTCCTCGAAAGGACGTACTCCGACCTTCAAGGGGCTGTGGCAGGTTCTTGCCCTTGGAGTCGGCCCAGCCTTCCATGATGTGGTCGAGCTCCCTTCCGAACAGCCGTCCGGGCTCAAAGGGGAGACCACAGAGGCTATTTTTGGAAGTAAGGTCAGCCTTCCAGGGCTTCAGCCATAGGGGTCGGCGAGCCACAGTAGCCAGTGCCATGGATCTATCCGCCAGACGGGTCTGAAAATGGGTAGCCTCTGTCAGGTGATCCACCAACAGCGTGATGTCGGACACTGCCGCGAGGAGATCATCACGATCCACGCCGGAATCGATGTCCTTGGCCAGGGATGACAGTTCTGCGCGTAAGCCAGTTGCTACCTCATTCACGACCATGCCCAAAGAGGCCTGGGCAGAGGCGGACGAATATACACGCCTCAAAGATCCTTCGACTCGGCGATCCATGGGGTTCCTGAGGCCCGAGCCGTCCTCTGATGGAAGGATGGAGCGCCTTGATAACTTGGCCACGGCGACGTCCACCTTTGGCGGGGGACCCCACGCCTTTAGTTGACTCTCAGAGACGGGAAAAAGTGCCTTGAAGCGTGTGGATGGCGCAAAGGATCTCTCCGGGTGCCTCCATTCGCCCTCCATCAGGCGGAGCATCTCCGAAGAGGGCCTGAAGGTGCGAGACCTACGGCTAGAGCCTTCCCCGCCTTCCCGGTCTCTGATTCTTAGGGTCTTGAATACTCTGGACATTTTGTCCAGGGGAAAAATCTCCTTCTCCTCCTCCGTACTAGAAGACGACTCCACATCCCTGAGGCGCAGCTTTTCCAGAGGCGGCAGGGACAATTCACAATCCAGCCATGGCCTCTTGGCCAGGGAGACGGCTTCCATTCTTTTCATGGAGTCCTGGACGTACCCCTTCACCCAGGACACCATCTCTCGCATGGGAGTTGTTTCAACAGAGGGGGCCCTGCACCCCTGACAGAAGCGATATTGGGAGTCATCAGGCAGCAGCACTCTACAAGAAGCGCACGCCAGATGCTTCTTTTTGGAAGCAGCCTTCCTTCTAGGCGGAACAGTGGAGGAAGAAGAAGACATTCTGAGGAGGAAGAAAAAGGATACACTAACTACTTACTGCACTCAGGGATGCATCTCTTCCTAGGTCTAGCGTTCCTATACCCGGGGAAAGCCCCGACCCGGCGCGCCAGCCGGACAGGAGCGCGCACGAGCCGGCAGGGTCCCCGCCGGGAGAAGGGGACCTCTGCTGAAAAAAGAAGAGGATGTCCAGGAAAAAGATCTTCCGCTGTCAGGTACCGGTGGGGGAGAGTAGTGGACCCCTATAGGAGGTCAGAACACCTGCTCCCCCCCTGACCACCTGTCCTGTCCCACAGGACAGAAAAAAACACAAGGGAGGAGCAGGTCTTCCGGCCTCTTATAGGGGTCAAAAGCTGTTAGGTAATTAAAAATTCCACCTGTCCTAACAGCTCATAGGGGCAGGAATACCCCAGTTGTGCTGCTGTTGGGCGTAGGGGGAATACCCTTTTAAGTTAATTCTTGTTCTAAGAATATTATGAATTAAATCTATTATTGATTTTGCATCCATTAGGTTGGGTCCCTGGAACAAGCAATGCTGGATGCCTTAGTGCTGGACAGAGTAGACTTTGTAAAATTACTCATAGAAAATGGAGTCAGTATGCACCGATTTCTCACAATTTCCAGGCTAGAGGAGCTATACAACACGGTAAGGAGAACAGACTTCATTATTTAACCTTCAATTTACTTGTGCTCATATGATAGTTAATGTGACCATCATCAAAATGCAAATTACTTTATTCACCTAAGATGGCATTTTTGTGCTGAAACATTGCTACAAAGTACCAACCACTAAGCGTTCTCTTCTATGTGAACCGTACCTCTTCAGAATGCACAGTATTGCCACTAATACTGCCCCTCCATTGACAATTGGCCAAAGTAGGCAGTCACAACTATGTGTCCTACACATGTGTATTGTGCTGACATTCATATTACTACTGTCTATAGCATCACATGTGTCAGGGCTATAAGACAATGCAGCAAAGCCGGCACAGGCACAGATGTACAAAGCTGCAGAAAGACTAGGTAAACTTTGCTACATTTATATCTCCTGCTGTAGTTGTAGGTTAGTTCATAGGTCTTGTGGGGTTTAGTTACAAGTAAGCTGAGCACCAGTACTTGGTGTCAAAGAGCAGCTAAAATAGCAAATATGATTTTAGGATGAATAAAAAGATTAAAAAAACAGAGATCAAAATGTAATATTACCCCTCTATACATTCCTTGTAAGACCACATCTAAAATATGTCATTCAATTTTGGACTCAACATTCTACAAAGAATATAGAAGAGTTAGAGGGGGGTCAAAAGTGGACAACTATATTATTACATAGGATGAAAGATTTCTTGTACAATGAAAGCCTATAAAATTTGAACTTACTTAGCTTGGAAAAAAAAAGTCATACAGGTGGATTGATTTACACAGTACTGTACAGGTATGAATATGAGCAAAGACTTTAAAAATAAATTAGGTCAGTACGAATAACTGATTCTATCCAAGAAGTGTATGAAGGACATTCTTACAGGTATAAGTGATTTAGGCATCTATATAGGAAGGGGTTCTTTACAGTTACAGAGTAATAGAACAAAAGAATGCCATGCCACAACATGTACTGAATGCAGATACCATATCCCTATCTTAAAATGGGCTAGATGGTTATCTAATAAAAAAAAAATTGATGGTAATAATTTAAGTGTTACCCACCATTAACAAATTAACACCCTATAGGTTAAGTCATCAATTTTACATTGTCAGGGCCGCCACAGTTCAGCAGTTTACTGCTCACTCGCCATACTTTTAGTAACAGTGATTTTTGGAAATACAGTAGAGTCCAATAGAGTTCAATGGGACGCTGCTGCATTACCATAACCACTGATACTAAGAGTACGACGAGTGAGCAGTGCAGGTCCTAGCATGTGTATAATGCCAGGAGCTGTGCACGTCAGTAAATATTATATGCTATTATTAATATGCTAACTGGGGTCATCCTCGCATGGGTTTATGCCTTCCTTTGAATCAGCATGCAGCATGGATAAACATTGAACTAAATGGACCTTCATATTTATTAATCCTTATTAAAAAGGACCTTTCACCTCCACCAATTCAAGTTCTTCACATTTATGAAGAGTCATCACTACACTGATTTCAGCACAGCGCAGTTAGTTTTGATGCTTCATGTGCTATTTAAGCTCTATAATGTCAGGAGAGCGGTGTTCGGCGAGGGAAAGGGGTATGACTCCAAATCAGAGGCAGCCAGAGTCAGAGCTCAGAATCACTCCCTCTTGTCTGCCCTGCCTGACACCGCCCTCCTGACAGAACAGAGTCTAGCACCAAAACTAACTGTATCAATTGCTTGGGAATAGTGTACACTAAGGAACTGTGCCAGAATTAGTGGAGCATCACATAATAAGCGATGCAAAGAGCTGGACTTGTAGGTGGCGAAAGGTCCTCTTTAACTATGTAACTATGTCATGAAGTCCAGGACAGGAATTTCCAGCACCTACTGTACACAGGTGGCAAACGCCTCACATTGTGGAGAGGACAGCTAGGAATGCAACAAGGTTGCAGCTGGTGAAGGAGGAAGTAAAAGACTTGAGAAATAAAATGAGTAGTATGGAAACCACAAGACCATGCATATTTTTCAGATCTGAGTAAAATGACAGTTACGCCTTAGGTATATAGGAATACTTTTGTAATGAAAAGTAACAATAAAGAAATAATGATTGCTTGTCAACTTCTAAAGTTTTCCCCTTGTAGTTTATTATTCACTTTTATTCATGATGATGAATTGCCATCAAATGTAACAAACACAAGTGATTGACTCAGTTTCCTATATAGATGCGTGTATTTACAGAATACTACTTGTGACCTCTTCCTCCTCTTGTAAATCACAATGCCTAATACTTCTGAATCCTTCTTTTCTTTGCCTTGTACACGTCCCCAGGTGTAGTGCATAACAAAACCCGTAATTCATACATATTAAATAATTCTAATGTGTTTCTTCAAAAAAAGAAAAAAAAAAAAAAATTGGCAGTGGTAGGCATACTATCGATTGCTGGGCTGCAAATTGTGTATGAAGGTAAATAGGATCAGCTTTGAAGGGTTTTTACTTTCATTCTACACGACATTGTGATTTAAGACTAAGTACTGCAGTGTTTTGTAAGATTTACTTCTGTTCTTCTTTGGATTTTAGCATATGGCATTTTAACCCCTTCCCGCCGATGGCATTTTTTGATTTTCGTTTTTCGTTTTTGACTCCCCTCCTTCTAAACCCCATAACTTTTTTATTTCTCTGCTCCCAGAGCCATATGAGGTCTTAATTTTTGTGGGACAAATTTTTCTTCATGATGCCACCATTATTTATTCTATATAATGTACTGGGAAGCAGGGAAAAAATTCAGAATGGGGTGGATTTGAAGAAAAAATGCATTTCTGTGACTTTCTTACGGGCTTTGGTTTTACGGCGTTCACTGTGCAGCCAAAATGACATGTCCCCTATATTCTGTGTTTCGGTACGGTTCCAGGGATACCAAATTTATATGGTTTTATTTACATTTTGACCCCTAAAAAAAATTCCAAAAACTGTGTTAAAAAAATTGTATTCTAAAAGTCGGGTGTGTAGGGTGTCTTTTTTTGCGGGGCCGGGTGTACTTTTTAGTTCTACCATTTTCGGGAAATGTTATTGCTTTGATCACTTTTTATTCAAATTTTTATCAGAATCAAAACAGTGGAAAAAACGGCGGTTTGGCATTTTCGACTATTTTTCCCGCTACGGCATTTACCAAACAGGAAAAATATTTTTATAGATTTGTAGAGTGGGCGATTTCAGACGCGGGGATACCTAACATGTATATGTTTCACAGTTTTTAACTACTTTTATATGTGTTCTAGGGAAAGGGGGGTGATTTGAACTTTTAATACTTTTTATATTTTTTTTTACTTTTTTTTTTTTTTTATTTTATTTTTTTGCATTTATTAGACCCCCTAGGGGTGTTGAACCCCAGGGGGTCTGATCACTAATGCAATGCATTAGAATAAATCATCCTCTCTTTTGCAGGCTGCATAGACCAGCCTGCAAAAGAGAGGATTTGCAGACAAGCCTGGGAGCCTTTTACAGGCTCCCGGCTGTCATGGCAACGGGACGTCGGCCCTGGAGCATGCTCCAGGAGCTGGCGAGCCCGGGCAAAATGGCGGCTCCGGCGCCTTTGACCGCAGCGCCGGAGGGGTTAATGTCTCCGATCGGTCCGGGGACCGATAGGAGGCATTAGAGCCGGTTGTCTACTGCTTAAAGCAGTAGACACCCGGCGGCTATGGCGGCCGCCCGGCTCCCGGGCGGTCGCCATAGTTACAGACCCGACATGCGCCGTACTATTACGGCGCATGTCGGTAAGGGGTTAAGCACAACATGATAATGCTTTGTGTTAAGATAAATTCAGTACTTTTAAGGGCTAGTTCACACGGAGTGCCACGTAAACACATTCTGTCGCACCTTTCCGTTCCGAATTATGCCCAAATGAATGGGCCTAGTCTGGAGAGTGCTGTCGCAAGGTGGATGTGGTAACTGAATCAGCCACGGAATCCGCCTGAAGAAAGGGCAGCTTGCTTCTTTTTTCTGTGAGCGGGAACAAACCTCTAGCAGTAACAAGAACGTTAGCAGTCTACACAGACCTCTATTGTGAGGGGGCGGATTTTGAGGCAAATTCCGCATCAAAATCCGCCCCCTCTTGCCCTGTGTGAACTAGCCCTAATTGCAGCACTCTTTAAAAAATATTATTATACATTCTGGCATCATGAACAGACATTATGATGTAATATCTACATTAAATGCATTTTCTAGAAGTGACATTATCACCTGTCTCATGGATAAATGTCTGATTGTTTGAGACCACACAACTAGGATCACCAAGGTTAATAGAACAGGAATTCTGAAGGGTTCTAGATCCCCCAATTTAGTTACTGGTGGGGTATCAGCAGTAGGGTCTACTGAGATCATACATTTAGACCCCATCTTATAGGGAAACCCCTGTAAAGAGAGTCTGTCACCATAACCCAGCCTATCAACCAAGTACCACAGATACAGTAGATATGATACATTTACCTGAATCGGTGCTTCTCATGAAGAGATACTGCTGTGTTTGTCCCCATGCAAATTAGCTCTTGGAGCAACCAATGCTTTCTGATGAACAGTTACCACACCCTCATTGTTCCAAAGAGCTCATTGGCATGTTGAAGAAAACATCAATATCTCAGCAATGGAGAAGTAGATTCCCAAGTGGAAAACAACCTTTGATTTGGGTGACTCTGGAGACTTTGTAGCAACATCTGTCTGAAATCAATGATCAAAAAAGCCCTGTATGGAGGATGTTTTCCAACATCGGTTTCAGTTTTAAAACAACAGACCCAAAAATACCGGGCTCTGTATGTAACCATTATCACAGCTGTCCCACTGTCTGTAGTTTTAGTCCTCCAATGGACCAGAACAACAGATAGGCCAACACTACTGTGAATCTAGCATTACCTGTCTATCTGTACGTTTGTATGCTGAGTTCTGGTAACAGACTCCCTTTAATCTATAGATTGTTAGAACAAAATAGATGACAGACTAATAAAGCTATGATTATATCTGGAATCAGGAGAACTTTAATGCTTGGTCCCAGCTTACATATGGAAATCTAAGGTTAGGAAATACTTGAAGTAAATGTTATACTTGTATAAGGTCTTAAGCTGAGCATGGCTTCAATGTAAAGTGAGATATCATATGAAATGAGAAGATCTGTACAATAGCTTGTCTTCAGTGGCGTAACTACCGCCATAGCAGCAGAGGCTCCACAGGCTCCACAGGGCCTGGGACATTAGGGGCCCGGTGTTATGGTCAGCAGGGTTTATTAAAAAAACAAATAAACTAAACCCTACGGAGCCCTCTGGGCCACTGACTGCTAACCAACCTGGCGTGAACACAGTCTAACAGTTCCTGTCACTGCAGCTAAAGTAAAGGACCAAGTGTGCTCTGTTAACAATTCACAGAGGCCTGTGCAGTCAGAGCAGCCGCAAAAATAAACAAACTGGCTAGCCTGAACTCCTGGACTACCCTGTGTGCTTCCAGCCACCCAACCCCCAATGCAGCAAGAGCCTAACAACTGGTCAGTGTGAACAGTGACTGACACAGCAATGGCCTAGTGAGATTTCACACAATTCACACACAAGGCAGCATGCTGCCAAACTACAAATGGCATTGCTGTCTCTGGGGATATTTTACTAACTAGGACCAACTAATAATACTCTGGCTGGAACCCAAGCGCGCGCGCGCGCACACACACCCTTTCAGGTATCAGATTAGGATTTGGATTTGGTTTGATCTTAGAGAGCCGGGCGTCCAGACCAGCCCCCTTATATAGGCAAGGGGCAGTCACCAGCAAATAGCCCAGCTGCCCAATCCGAGCGTGCATTGGTCGACACACATGTCGATCAACCAGTCGACCACGCCCGGCTGTTGCAAGGCAGATTAACCCTTGCAACCCTGGACTGTGCAGAGGAACAGACAGCAACGCCGCAGTTACTGCACAATCCTAACACCCGGTGACAGCCGCTACCACTGCGTTTTTTAATTTTTTTCTTAATAGGCCGTAACAGGCCCTATTTACTTACCGATCTTGGCAGGGCCAGGATTGATAACTGACACCGCGGGCCCCACAAACACTATCATTATACTCGGGGTCTATCATTATGATCAGAGGCCCGGGAGAGGTAAGAAACATAAAAAACACTGTTTCTTACCTCTCCACGATCCGGGCAGGCTTCAGGTCTAGTCGTCTGATGTCTCATGACCCCGGCCTGCGTCCCGGGTCATGTGACGTCTCACGTAATTGAAGATGGACTACAGCGGAGGCCGACAGCATAGGAGCCGGGAAATAGGTGAGCAACAGAGTTTTTTTTATGTTTTTCTCCCCGTGGGTCTCCGATTATTATACTCTGGGGTCTGAAAAGACCACAGAGTATAATTGTTTATGGGTGTCCACAGTGGGGCATAATACTGTGTGCAGGGGCCACTATGGGACAAAATACTGTGTGTAGGGGCCACTAAGGGACATAATACTGTGTGCAGGGGCCACTATGGGGTACAATACTGTGTGCAGGGGCCACTATGGGGGATAATACTGTGTGGAGGGGCCACTATGGAGGATAAGACTGTGTGCAGGAGCCACTATGGGGGGATAATAGTGTGTGGAGGGGCCACTAAGGGACATAATACTGTGTGAAGGGGCCACTATGGGATATAATACTGTGTGCAGGGGCCACTATGGGACATAATACTGTGTGCAGGGACAATATGGGGAATAATACTGTGTACAGAGGCCACTATGGGGCACAATAGAGCGCGCAGGAATGTGTAGGAGGGGGTTGGTCGAGGTCTTCGGTGTCGGTCGGGGGGGGGGGGGCATGTCAAAAGTTCGCCACGGAGCCCCTCCATTCCTAGTTACGCCACTGCTTGTCTTGTTCATTCACTGTAGATTTAATAGCAGATTATTAAGATGCACATCATTGTACTTTAATAATTTCTTCTTTTTTACTACATTTTAGAGACATGGGCCATCAAATACCTTATACCATTTGGTCAGGGATGTCAAAAAGGTAAGAATTAGGTACTACGAAAAAAGAAGAGGTAACTAATCCTCATTCATCCGTAGATCTTAGTATCTCTCTATTTTGCATGGGCTTTTCCTTGAAGTGTGACTTTTATTTACCATGTTTATTGCCTCACATTGTCACCATCTTCATCTCCATCTTTTTATATTACTGTACGTATCAAGATAATTACTGTAAATTCACCTTGCTAAAATCCTTAACAATTGTAAAAGGTAATGTAAAAGGGACTCTTACCCACGTAGCATTATGGTTATGAGCTAAGAAATAGCACTTTATATCATAAATAATTTACACATTTACTATATATTATATATAAAAGCACAAGGCCCCAGTCAAGTCTATTTCTACAGATTACAATACTTCTGAGTGACTCTGTAAAGAAGGGGGACATTGTTCCTTATGATACACAGCTTGGTTATTACAGAGCTTCATTTGAAACAATTCCCACAATTAGTCAAACTAAATCATTTGAAACAATTCCCATTATAGAATTTATTCATTGATTGATATGTAACACATTCATGTTTCTCTTGAGGGTAGTCAACTGTATTTTTCTGAGTTCTGCAGCACCTGGGGCACCATGTGATATAATACATATTGGGCTGCTTCAGCTGCTGAAGAACTTCATAAAACAAGTATATAGTGCCATTCATCTCTTTACAATTGTCAGATTCCAACAAAGAAGAAAAATGTAATTAATCTGTATTATAATAAAATAGTAAACATGAACTAAGTAGACTAAAATTATGTTCAGAAAATGTTAAAGTACATGCAATAAAATCTTGATACATATTTGTCATGCATTGGACCCATTCACCATCAAAATATACTGTAGATTTTTTGTTCAGAGGTAGATACTTATTACAAAATTGTTTCTAGCATCAACAAACACGATTTGTGAAGAAATCTCCAGTTCTTTCAGTGTAAGAAAATTCAAGTTTGTGCAAATAAAATGGCAACAGGATCTAGGATGAACAATCCCATTATTGTCATTTTATATATACTTCAATTGTCTGTCATGTATCCGGTCTGTCAAAGAACTGTAATATTCACAAATCTCAAATTGTTAACTATAGTTTGATATCTTCATGTCTGTAGTATGTCGCTGTGGATAGTGTCCATGTGATTATTGCCTGAAGGGGTATATATATATATATATATATATATATATATATATATATATATATATATCATAAAACTTTGATTCAGTTTGACTAATTTATATATTACATAAAATATAGGTTTATGATATATTATTTATACATTTAATATATCTAAGTAAATATAGATTTTCAATACAGTAATTTTCAGGGAGACTGCATAAAATCAATTTCAGCCAATAAAGTTAGTTTAATACCCCATCTGCATTTAGGTAAGGCTATGCACACACTTTACGGTAGCCCAGTAGCCATTGCTGTCTCTGGACTATTAAGTGTTGGGGTTTAAAGAACCAGGCAGCATTAGGGTTTGGGGAGGAGATCTTCAATAGGTGTTTGACTAATAGGGAGGGCAAATATTCCTGGCACAGGGCAAAACCACACTCCAGAGACCCGACTGCACATAGTTATTCTTACTTTGTAGAAGTCCACATCTGTCTAGAGTATATTATGAAACAGAGGGGTCAATGGCTATTATATAATGGCTATTATATACAGTACACATACACTAATATAGAATTATTCATGTTATGATCACTACATATGTCTTTTGAAAGTATAAATTTGTTTTATGTAGCCGTAACATATAAAGACATTTTCAGAAGACCCACAGTTTTAGGACTATATACTGTATACTTGGCCATATTTGTTGCTTTTATTGAGTTAATATTGATCTCAGAAAATAATAAAATCCCTCAGTAGAAATAAAGCACACGGGGTAAAGAGGTGGTCATTACAGATTCTAAGTCATGTTTATAGCTATCCAAGATAAAGGAGAATAAAGAAGTGTCCATGATGTAGGCTGAAATACAGTTTCCAGGCTTCCGCTCTGTTAATCCACAGGGCTCCGTGAGTCACAGTCATGATTCAGAGATTACTGAATGCCTGGGTGCAGGTCTTAGACAAGAAGTCTGCATATAAATATTTCATAAAAAAAAGGCACGTTGGATTTTAGCAGTTAACATCTTGATTCACCGTTTACTCTGTGTATTCCCGATAAGATAAGCTACCACTATGAATTCAGTCATCATGGTTAGTTTAGTTCTTACCCCGCTGCTTACCTTAGAGGAACACATTTACAATAAACGCCATTGGGAAAAGCTGAAAATGTCCTACGGTGCTACTCCTTCCTATAGACTGAAATCAAAAAGGGTACCCCTTTGTCAAAGTGATAACGCTAAAACATGACTTTTATTTCTTTCTATTAAATTTTTTTTTTATTTCTTTCGTGTCCCCACCATAAAAACCAAGCAATAGGACTCTATAAAAACAACTAGACCTATTATAATGTTTGTAACTGATGTAGTGGGTGGAGAGCCCCTAATACACAGCTGGGTTGACACCCCACATAAACAACTTTTTTAGAGATGAAGATGCGTTCTTTCTCACTTTAAATTTATCTATTTTTACAGCAAAAATAGGAATAATGGGGGCACACACCCAAGGTGTCATTAAAACTTTTCAGGATTTATTCCAATTCATTAAAAACAACAGAGGGAGAGAGGCACGCAGAGATGAAAAACAGCAGCGACGATAGTTTGCACCTCTCAGGTGCTTCTTCAAGCTTAGTATGAACCCTTTGGTATGCAATAATAGAAGACGTTTAGAAGGGCCAAGTAATTGACATATAGCCTATTGCCCCAGCCCCCACAAAAGTTTTTACATTATAATTATTTTATTCTGGTTACATGACTTTTGCGATTCAAAGTGCATTTGCTTGGTGATGTGTCTGGTGTCCACCTTTATACATTTGCGCATCTACAGTGGGATCTTATTGTGCTAATATACATTTACAAAAGTGAGGCCTGTTTTCAGAGAAAAGCTCAAGGAGGAGAGAGACTAAGTCTAAAAATGAATGGTTTTGTTTGTTTGTTTGTTTGTTTGTTTGTTTGTTTGTTTTTCTGCAGCTTTGCACACTTCCAGACGTCTGTGCTACATTATTATTAGTGAGCTCACAATAATAATTTCACATTGTTAAACATATTAATGGTGCATCGTTCTATTCTGGAAGTGTGTAATGAAATAATAATAACATTATAATAATGGTGTATAATTGGTGTCAGGGTAATTATTTGAAAAATTGTATGCTACTTTTATAGGTTATTACAGATGGGAATGCAATATATTATATCCATATGCCCTATATTACCTGGTATTGTGAGCAAGACAAATTCAGTCTAAGAGCTAAAAGGTCTGAAGATACACAGGCGCGTTAAATGCAAGTGCCATACTAGAAAGAAACACATAAAAATTCATGGGATACTTCTGGTATTCTACTTACATACTATAATAAAGTGGGGCCTTCTATGTTTTATCGGGGCAATTACTCGTGGAAAACCTGATTATTTTTTCCTTCACTTCATATAGCATGTGTCATGGCTGCCATTCAGCCCCTTAGATCCAACCTCATAATTTCCCTATACTGTTGTTAATCTCATCACATGCATTACGAGTTGTGGTCTGTGTAAAAATTTCTTCGTAATGATGTATTCCTTATGCGACTCCAAGGCCACCTCTAGAGATTTCCCATCTGGTGATGACACTATCAAAGAGCATTGGTACAGCCAGAAGACATTATGGTCATCCCAGTGGTGCTATTGTGCTCTTTCTGGTGGGAACTGAAACATTCTATGTTTTTGTGAACCCATGTTGCTCTTTATGAGCAAGAACAAGCAATGAATGTGTGAGTAATGTACATGATCGTGTTCCTAGTAGTTTTCATTCTTTCTGAAGTTGGATTGTTGTGTCCCTGGTTAAGAATTGTTGCTGTTGTGTGTCCAGAGGTGTAATCTATGTGGCAATGACATCGTCCTACATTTCCACAACGTGAGACCAGAAATTAAGATAAGATAAGATCCTTTAATAGTCCCACAATGGGGAAATTTCAGTGATACAGTTTCATAGATGGTGCAGTAGTATATAACAAGAGAGAAACACATACAAGCTCATGGCAGATAGAGAAATCCTAGGAATCATAGCAACGAAAAAGGAAAGAAACACAGACACACTGCAGGATCATTTAGTTCTCTGTGTGAACTGATGTTAATAATACAGTCGACTGTGGTTAGAGGACATGAGGAGGTGGGTCACAGCATGTAGATATAACAAGCAGAAAACATTTTTGCAGAGGTAGGGGACATATGCAGCTATCATGATAACATGTGGTAGTTCTTTGGTAGGTAGTGAGATCTCCTGCTCACAGCTGATAGTTCGGTATCTTGTATCAGCACTATTGTCCATTAACCACAAAAAATGCCCCAAATTTCCTTCATCACAAGCCCTCTTCCTCCTCCTCCTTTCTTCTTACCACTGTGTTCTACTGCCCAGAGAGGTCTGAAGCCGTCCAGGTAGACAGGGTGCTGCTCTCTTGCCAAGCTTCCATAACTCCTGGGGTAGGTGGGTGATGGTAGGTTCCCAGGTTGTAACAGAGTCCCAACGTGTCCACAGTAATAGAAAGAAATACCAGTCAGCTGTAGGCATCTTCACACATCAGCAATAGATGCCAAAAATCATCTCCTTGAAAGACGAAGTCTGCATTTCCATGTGGGTTTATCCTCCATTCCGCATGGTGTCCATGCTGTCCTTAGCTCCTGGGGGGATGGTAGCAGGCACATGTGTACACACAGGAAACCAGCTGAACCAGGTCTTGAGTCATTGTCCATGCTTTACAATAGAAACAAAATACTCCACAGGGTCTTCCATTCGATTTATAGTTGCTAATTCATAGTGCTAGTTTGCTTGGTTACAGGATTCTTGAAGATACAGAGAAAAAGAGAGAGAAAGGAAAGATAAAGGTTGCTCCCAGCTTGGAGCCCTGTATCGAGGCAGCCACTAAGGGCGCCAGTACTGCACACAGTAAAAGGCGGACACTGTACTTTAACAGTCCCAAAAATTCCCATAACGCAACAACCATTGTATGCTGTCATGCAGAATTACCTCTTGCATAGTACAAATAGACTGTATTCTTCATTTTCATGGATTGTATATATGTCTCTGAACTTTGCTTTACATAGCTACACTTTAATATAGGTTCAAACTGGTTCACAGGTGAACAGGTGAATCCCTGATGGGCCCTTGAACTAAGTAGACCCCCAGCTCACCCTCACATGATACATTATACTCATTGTACAGGTACTCAAATGCATCTCAACTGGGTTATACCTACTGCATTGGGTAGATTACCTAATAATCAGGCATTATGGAGCATCTTACTGCTGTCTGAGGTCTTCTGCTGTGTGGTCATGTAGAGAAAGGCAAAAGTCAGCATTCTAGTAACAGGACCCGAAGACAGAAGCAATCATTTAATAGGCAGATTAATATCTGTTGATCACATAATAGTTTACAAAACCTCTATATATTATGCCCCTCATTTTTTTCAATTTCTATGGCAGAGATGGCTGCACATGTTTAGAAGAGAACCATGAGCACCACCTTGTGGATATAACACAAGAATACATGTCATATACAATGCATTTCCTACTCATAGATGATGCTTGACATGTTCAGGGTGTTTACATATACAGCAATTATCTTAAGACATCCAATTATGCAATTAATAAGTTTTATTTACATTACATCGAAAAAAAAACCTCCTAAAAATCAAAGAAAGTATACAAATCTATAAATTAGTTTGTCAAGGTGCTCATTGGGCCACTCACATGACATTTTTAATATCCACTCACACAAAATCGGTGTTAAAAAACATATATATAATAGAATTAATTGCTTTAACTCCACTTTTTCCTATGCTTTCAATGTTTTTTTTGTGGGTTATCAGATTCAAGTTAAAGATTTTTTTCCTTTATGTCAGACACAAAAGCATAACATACTACCGCCAAACCTATAGTTTCGTCAGAGTGGAGTCTGAATATGCTCGCCACAACCACTGAGTTCTGATAGCGCTGCTTACTGGAGAACCTACAAGCATTATAGTGCCTGATGATAGGACCCGCTATGCTGCCAACCAATTGTGCTGCTAATCCCCAAAGATCAAAATAGCATTGATAAATAATGCTATATACAGAGCTGTAGCTAAAGTTATTTTAAGACTATTCTTTCTATTGTTCTAATTCATAAAAGGGTCAAGAAACTGAAAAAAAATTAAACTTTTTTTTCTGAAGTCAATTTTGAGAAATATATAAGGAAAGTCCATTTTATGGGAATTCATTTTTGCAATTTTTCTAATCCTGTGACAGGGGAATATAAAAGTCCACGACAGTCTAAACAGAACCTCAAGGGGCCTTGCCAGGGTGCGGAGATAAGGAAGGAATATTAATCCTTGTCTATGGGTATTGCTAGTGTTTTCTGTAGCGCCATTATGATACTCTACTCCAGTTTCACTAACAGTAGGTCTTGTTCACTATTGTCTCCCACAATAATTATTCCCTTATTGTCCTTCCAGTATAACACAGCACTATGGCTTTGTGGATTGTTTGTACATTCCTTATCGTGCCTTCTGTGATAGGATCTTGTCTACACATGACAGATATGTTGAAAAACATATCTGACAACATTACTTCCTGCCTATACTAATAGTTGAAATGCAGTTCCTACTGCGGCTTCAACTCAACCACCCGAATTATGTTTCAGTTTCTGTCTATAGTGGAAGTTTCCCTTCACAGTTGTGGTTGTGATATTGATATTGTGTTGTCTCGTATCAGTGACACAAACCACAAAAGGATTTTAAGTTATTTTGCAATAGATTGTCTGTGGTCAGCATACGCTCTCTATGGGCTGACTGAAGATTCATAGTGGAAAGGTAAGCTAGAGACTAACTCTTTGTGCAATTAATGTGAATAATACAGATCTGGTAAAATGGAGGGATGGCAGTCACGTTCCACTATAGAATGAAATAACTATGTATAGTGGGAAAATATGTTGCTATAACTAGTTTTCACTAAATGCTCTAGCAGAGTTGATCATTTTAACCCAGCTGAGTTAAGTCCATTAGATACATGGTGTTATTTCAAGGCCAGACACTCAGTAAATGAGATTTCTCAGTATACTGACTTTTATGGTAACTTTGTAAACCTGTAGGTGTAGTCCAGACCAGGACATATGGCGACCAAACAGTGTCCATAATGAACATGTCCTAGAGTTGATTTTAAGAGGAGCCTGTCTCCTTGAATATGACAACCTAAGCACATTTATATACAGATTTGTGGAAAAGGTAATCAGTATAAATGAACCTTTGAGTTCAGCAAATGGTCTTACTCAAGGTTCACATCTGTGCATGGGTTTCCGTTCTTCGAGTCCGCTTGGGGACCCAAAAAACAGAAACCCAATCTTCTTAAAAATCAGTTATCCGCGGACCCTATAGACTATAATGGGGCCCGCCAGCATTTCCCCAGAAAAAATACGGAGAGAGAATTCCTGCTTGCGGTACTTTTCTCTCTACATATTTCATTTGGAACGGGGAATAGAATTCCATAGCACTCACCAATCCTAGATGTGATCCTAGCCTTACCGAGGGATTAACAGCTATCCCTACATTCATGCCTATGCCAAATAGATGGCAACCATTAAGTCACTCAGTCCATTAGGCTCATAAGCTCACAATGAGCGATGATTTTTCATAGTGAGCATGTTGTAGAGCAACTTGTGCTCTATAACATGCTGCTTGACTATTGAATGGCTTGTTCAATGTAATAGCTTTTCATTCATCTTAAAGAAGCACCTTGACAATATTATTTATCCTTTTGCCCATTCCTACACCTTGTAAATAAAAATATTGAAAGTGTACTTTGACCACATATAATTTTTTTTGTAATATCAGCTCCATTCTGGGACTCCATTGTGTCATGTGATCACAAAATAGACTTGCCAATATCACACTGTCTCCTTTGCCGAGCCTCAATTTCATAGACTTGTGTACAGAAAGTGGTACATGCACCATACTTCAGTTTACAAGATGCCCTGTACTAAAAGGCAAAAGCATAAAACTTTTTGTTGGAGTGCTGCTTCAAGATCACCAATGAAAACAATTCCATTTAGAGCTGGTGTGATACTAGTTTTGACATATCTGATCACAATTTCAGAAGTTGTTATATAGGAGCAAACCTTTAAAACTTATTTGAGGCTGAGGCCCCACATTGAAGAAACACAGCTTTTTTTGTTGCAGATTTTTGTGCCAAAGCCAAAAACGGCTACAAGAGGAATAGGAGGATAGATAGATAGATAGATAGATAGATAGATAGATAGATAGATAGATAGATAGATAGATAGATACTTCTACCTTCTGCTCAAACCACTCTTGGCTTTGGCTCAAAAAAACCGCAACAAAATCTGCAACAAAAAAAGCTGCATTTCCGCAACGTGGGGCCTCAGCCTGAATGTATTTAGACTCTTTCTAGAATGTTGCTGCTAAAAGGCTGCTTGAAGTACCAAATACTTGTTCAATTATTATAGCTTTGCATAGGAGACAGAAGTACAGTTCATAAAGTTTTCCGTGCATATGCAAGATGTCCTACGAGGTATTTATAGAATGGTTTGTCTATCCTAGGTTTTGCATAGAAAGGAGTCCCGATCTGCAGTTATACTGTAATATTAAAATATAAGCTAGACATTTACCCAATAACTAAATTACAGTGACTATGGTCTCCCCGTCACATAAACACTACTATATATAGGCCGGAGGTTAGCTTGTTGAGAACAGTTGCGTGCTAGTAACCCGGGGTTAAACGTTGTAAACATCTGTAATGTTCATCGATTGCTGCATCTTCTTATTTCATTTATGTCTTCTTTCCAAGCGCGAATATCCAGGTTTCGGTTGGATCTATTTTAAGGTGAATTACATAGCCTAATATATTTCATTTCTTTCCATACATTTCAGTTCATTTATGTAAATATTTGCTATAATACTCTTTTTTTTTTTTTTTTGTCTTTATATAAACATTACCTCCTGTTTTTGTGTGTGTGTGTCTTTTCCACAGGGAAATCTACCTCCAGACTATAGGATAAGTTTGATCGATATCGGACTTGTTATTGAGTATCTAATGGGAGGAGCGTACCGTTGTAACTACACCAGGAAAAGATTTCGAACTCTCTATCATAATTTATTTGGGCCAAAAAGAGTAAGTTAATAATCTAGTTATATCTGTAAAGTGTTTTGTACATTCATAAGACAAGGTTTCAAGAGTTTTGGTGAAATTGATTTTATCGTTTCATGACCAGGCCATTTTTCCTGGTTCATGACCTAATACATTTTCAGGTTCGCTTTTGAAGGTTATAAAATTACTTTCATCCCGTTATGCCCTGTTCACATCTGCGTTGGTATTCCGTCCGCATGAGGACCCCCCAAGCAGAATACCAAACGCAATTGAAAGCGCTGTGCTGTAAATTCACATGGACTATAATGGGTCAGTGTGCTTGCCGTCTGCACTTTCCTGTCCACATGATTTGTGCAGGCAGGGCTTGGTTCACATCTGCGTTTGGTATTCCCCCCCTCCGAATGGAATACCAAACACAATTGCAAGTGGTGTGCAGTAAGAGCACACGGATCCCCATAGACTATAACAGGGTCTATGTGCTTGCCGCCAGATCTCCGCAGTGATCATGCAGACAGGAAAGTAGTTCACAATCTACTTTCCTGTCTGCATGTTTCGTGTGGGCAGGGCACGGCAAGCACACGGACCCCATTGCAGTCTATGGGGATCCGTTTGCTTTTACAGCACCAGCGCTTGCAATTGCGTTTAGTATTCCATTCGGGGGGTCCTCATGCAGACTCCCCCGGACGGAATCCAAACGCAGATGTGAACGAGGACTTATATATATCATTTTTTGCATGCTTGTGCTAATAATTATGTTGCTAATCTTTAACCATCAAAGTGCATTAGGTAACTCTATGACAAAATATATTGTGAGAATAACATATCTCTATGTTAAACAAATATCATATTTCCAGTTGTTAAAAACAGTTTTGTCTTTGGACACAAGGGAGTAGGAAGACGGAAGACAATATAAATCACTTACTCCTTTTACAGCAATAGATCGGTCTCCCCAACTCCCAAATCATATTAACACCTTCTTATTACCTTTTTATATGTTTTATGAGCCCATTAAATCTTTTATCAGACTCCGCACACACAGCTCCACCTCTATCCTCTACCTTTTATGGCATTAACTTTATCCTTTACTACATTTCTTATGAGAAAAACTGCAATAACAATCAGGATTTATATGGTATTTATTGAATAAAACAAGTAAAGCATAAAGGATAAGAATGTACAAAGACTTCACATATGAAGTTGCAGGTATCAGAATCATTCTCAATACATAATCATAATATAGAAAACAATTACTTAAAAGTAAACTACTAGGAATGGAGAAAAGGCAAAGAGGTAGGCATACATGAAAATATAGAGGCAATCACTGTCTTCTGGATGTTAAATTCAGATCCCTGTTTAAAGGAAGATAGAAGATAGTCCACTTAATCCCAATCACAAGCTCTCGACACATGGTGACCACAACCTGTCAAACTGCAATTTCATATTGGTTATAATAGCATCCATTTTTTTTCCAACAGCATGATTTTATTAACTCGGCTCAAGGCCCTCAAAAACACAAGAGTAGGTGTCTGCCATTTAGAAGATGCATGTACCTGTACTGACATCAAGACATAAAGTAGCAATTTGAAGGGGTATAATGTACTGTAGATCTGGTGGTCAGATCCCTAAAATGAAAATAGACGGCACTAGAGGGATATGGTGATTCAACAATCGTCTCAAGAAACGATGTGAAGATGCCAAAAAACGCTTAACAACTGGACAGGTCCACCATATGTGGAAAGTATTGCATTCTGCCTGACATTCTCTATAACACTTAGGGAAGACCTCAGGATATATGCAATGTAGTTAAGCTGGAACTAGGTACGTCTTGTGTAGTATTTTGGTGGGTTCTATGAGGGTGACCTGCGATTGTTCTACAGTCATAGTGGTCCCTAGGTCTGATTCCCATTCTAACATGAAATGCAATTTTAGTGCCCATTGGGGGGAGGTTATTCAACTCACTTTAAATAAAATAGTGTGAGCCTTTACCTGATCTATAGAGGCAAAGTCAGTATGTTAGTATGATGTTTATTAGTTGTGTTAGACATAACAGTGTTCAAAAAGTGAAAAATGTGATGGGCTTTAGATGCTTCAATAGCAGATGAAGTAAAATGTAGGTTAAAATAATATTTATCAATCAGCCCCTTGTTAAGTAAGAAATTGAAAACTAACCGGAGACTTGTGTTTCCACCAAGTACATTTAACAGAATAATCCCAGAGGAAAAGTGGATTGTGAAAGAGTGGCATCATTGGTGAAACAGAGTTTCAAAGGAGAGAAACCTCGCTCTCTTCTATAGTTGTAACATATCATTAGTGACTCTTGCTCCAGGGTTCAACAGGGATTGTAGAAGAGCAGGATGACCCAAGTAGTGCTTGAAGTACTTGCTGTGGTTGGTCTTCAGCATTCTATATGGAGGATGTCTTTGATAATGTAGCAACTACATCATACTTATCTACGTAGTCCCAGCCCTTTGTTAAGAAACATAGCGTGCCTCAAGATACAGAGACATGTGGCTCTTGATACTAGACATGTCACCTCACCTGGGATTCCTGGGAGTCTCCTGATCATCCAATGAATAGCTTCTTTCTCCCAGCCACCAGCTCATTAGTAGCCACTGCACTGTGATGTCACTTATTAAACCTCTATCAAGTTAAGGTTTAACTTCATTATTTTTTTTTATTATTTGGTATCTTCAGGAATTTGAACTCAAGACCCAGGGCATGCAAAGCTATTACTCCACTGACTGAGCTACAAGCTCTATTAGTCTCAATAGGAGGCTTTGTATTATATTATACTGCCCTACGTACTGTACTGTCATATAGAGAGAATTCTCTATATATCATACATATGCAGAGAAAGAAAAAGCTTGGGATGAGAAAAAAACTTACCTAATCATAAAAATTCCTAAAAATAAAACTATATTTTTTACTATTAATAAATATATACATACATATTATATATATTTAAAGTGATCACTAAATGACGTAAATAAAATTGGTGCAATTGTTTATTCTAATTAACTAATAACAATCTGGGATCTAATATTATTATATATGTTCTGGATATATGTAACTGTCTCCTATTACTTCATTTGCATTTTTGCCACAACTTGCCATTTGCCCTGTAAAGGGCTTTCCCTCATTGACGTCAAAGGGTTGCAAGGATTTTTATTGGCCCAAATGAAGCAGAAGGTTTCCCTTTGTAATAGTTTGCAAGAACTAGAGTGCTATAGTGCGTAAAGTGCAAAAATAATGTAGACTATTTTGGAGTGTTACTATTTTGGCCTTATGGACCCGTTGAACCCAGGACAACGTTGGACTATTCCATGTCTCTAATTCCTTCATTAGTAGAGATGAGTGAGTAGTATTCGATCGAGTAGGTATTCGATCGAATACTATGGTATTCGAAATACTCGTACTCAATCGAATACCACTCGCTATTCGTAGTAAAGATTTAATTCAGAACCAGCGTTGATTTGCTGAATGCTATGTATAGCATTCTGCAAATCAACGCTGGTTCTGCAGCAGGCTCGTCCTTGCTCGTCGGGAGAGCTGGCAGCTTGCTGTTATGAGGGAGCTTACTTTTTCTCATAGGAATGCATTGACCAGCGTTGATTGGCCAGTGTACAGCATTCGGCCAATCAACGCTGGTTCTGCCAGCATTCTCCATTGTGGTCCGATCTTAGACTCCGCCTCCTCACAGACGAGCCTCCGGCAGACAAGGGAGACAGGGACTTGGCTCTTGAAAGTATAGCTATTTAGTACAATGAGAGCAAGGGTGGCACCGTTGCCTCATGCTCATTGGCATTGGAGCATAATCTCTCAGCAGAAGTGTCAGTCAGGAAGCAAAAAATAACTATATTCACATGTGACTTTACTAGGGACTGTCTGGTGACAGACTCCCTTTATTATAAAATGGGTTGCCTCATTATAACAACCCTTGTCTGTATGCCCTTTTGAGAAATATGGATGACATGGGGAGCATGGAGGTGTTGTGTGTATCCCTATGGCTGACATATACACTCTCCCTTGTCTGCCGGAGGCTCGTCTGTGAGGAGGCGGAGTCTAAGATCGGACCACAATGGAGACTACTGTGGTCCGATCTTAGAATACGCCTCCCCACAGACGAGCCTCCGGCAGAACCAGCATTGATTGGCCGAATGCTGTACACTGGCCAATTAACGCTGGTTAATGCATTCCTATGAGAAAAAGTAAGCTCCCTCGTAACAGCAAGCTGCTAGCTCTCCCGACTAGCAAGGACGAGCCTGCTGTAGAATGAGTGTTGATTTGCCGCAGGCTCGTCTTTGCTACTTGGGAGAGCTGGCAGCTTTCGGTTACGAGGGAGCTTACTTTTTATCAACGCAGCTGCAAGTTCTGTGCAGTTAAAGCGCACGGACCCCATAGACTATAATGGGGTCCGTGTGCTGCACAGCGCTCCTCCTAAACACTCTCCTCCTACTACTCGTGGACTTGGTGACTCTCCGTTAGTCGAATAGTAGTTTCCCCTAAAACGAGCATTTTTTCCCATAGACTATAATGGGATTTGATATTCAATTGAGTAGTCGAATATTGAGGCTCTACTCAAAACGAATATCGAATCTCGAATATTTCACTACTCGCTCATCTCTCTTCATTAGCTTAGTGAGAAAGGGAACATAATTCCATTTAAAGTATGTAAAAATTCTCAAAGATTACTGCCCAAATATGATATATATATACTGTATATATATATTTCTCTGTAGTCTGAAAATTCAGGCCTATGAGTTTACAGGTAGGGTGGGATTTTTTACAATGAAGAACCTCTGACATGGATGTGTAAATCTTAAGACTTAATGCAAAATGTGAAAGGGTGTGGGTTAGGTTAGGGAGGGTAGTTAAAAGTTAGTGATCTTAAGAAGCATATTGTCTGTAAATAAGTGTACTTTGTACTCACAGCCTCCTATTTGCAATCCTAAGATATTGGGGTTGGTGGATATCACAATGGCAAGTGGTTCGATCATGAATTTAAATAAGGCGGGTAAAGGTATCAGCCCTGACTGGTTTTGTGATTGATTGTCAGAGTTAGGTATGTTGGAAACAAGTTTTAGGAATACTATTGACTTTGAATAAAGGGTCCGCAGTGTCATCTGGAATTTTCCTTCTATCCCCATGGTTCAGAGAATCTGAGCTAGATAAGAAAGGCTATGTGACATAAACCGTGTCAGTGGCATGTGCCCAATGGGTGTACAGGCTGTGTCAAATTTTTGAACCTTGCTTGTTTAATGTGTGTTTCTGATGTGAGTGCTTTCCTTTTTGGTTGCACTTTGTGTCAGATGTGTATAATGTACACAAGAACAGGGGTCTCAAATGGAGCAGTGGTCAGTCTTCTGCTCTATTCAACGCTGTTGAACTGGTGATAATAGTGGAGTACAGTACTTGGATATCTCCAGAAGACCCATAAATGTGAAAGGAGCTGTAGCAGACATATGCAACCAATGCTCATTTTCCATTGTTTCCCCAGTGATTTTAGTGCCACTAGACACCTATTCCTTATCCTGCCCCTTAGAGAGATGCACAATTTACCACTATTCTCACTCTCTCTCTCTCTCTCTTATTGTAGGTACCATGCTACCTAAACTACTTAATGCTCATGATGTTATTTAATTATTATTGTATTAAAATATAATATAATATACAGTATAAGTATGGCATGTTGATAATGTATATGACATTCATAAATTGTATCTGCTTGTTTCCTACCTAAAAGCCAAAAGCCCTAAAGCTACTAGGAATGGAGGTAAGTTTACATTCTTTTTTGGGGTACACCTCAGTCAACATTTTATTTTGCTAAGAATATGCTCGTCACTATTAGAGATGAGCCAGTACTGTTCGGATCAGCCGATCCGAACAGCACGCTCGCATAGAAATGAATGGACGTAGCCGGCACGCAGGGGGTTAAGCGGCCGGCCGCGGTCAAAGTGGAAGTACCAGGTGCATCCATTCATTTCTATGGAGCGTGCTGTTCGGATCGGCTAATCCGAACAGTACTTGCTCATCTCTATTCACTATATGTAAAGGACACGCAGCTTTGCTGTATTTTTTCCAAAATTGTACCTGTCATTTTAGGTGACTTTTAAGAATAAGATTATAAACTACATGTTCCTTTCTGCTTGCTCAATCTTTAATTCTAATTTTTCCTCAGTTAGAGTTTACTAATTTATAGTTATTACATATTGGCTACCTACTGTATGAATATATTAACAATCTGGTACTACCTGTCCTGTGCAAATCTATCCCAATTATATATGAAACCCAGGGATTATATGGCAAAGTATATCATCAATATAAATCCTTATTATACAGCCTTGTATTTTCCAGTATTCAGACATTTACGCCTTCTTCTAATAGACTCTTTGAGAAGATTATATATATATATACTTTTAAGTTGTGGATTTATTAGTGGATGAATGGATAGGCCAGGAACATTATTAAATCTAGTACCGTATGTTTAATATTTATGTCCCTACATATTTATCCCAAGTTAGCACTTATTGTGGTTTATACAGTACTTTTCATTACACTAAATTTAATAAACTTGTCCAAAGACCTGAGTTATATTGTTTCCTCACTTGGGAAAATATAATAAAGCATTAGAGTGAAATAAAAAAGGAAAGTCCTTCACCTCTTATTTATCTGCATAATGGAAAAGCGTATAGTATCTGCACTAGATAACCCACATATGGATTAAAATGCAAAGTATAATGAATATATTAATTTGGCAATATGTTAATAAATCCACAGTAAATAGGGCATGCTGTGTATCTGAGAAAACACAGTATGTGCTAAAACCGTAGCTTGTGCCATCATATTCTGTGCTATGGAAGAATTTTCCCCAAAAGTATTGATTTTAGACAAAGCATATTACAGCAGAGGCATAAAACAGATTGATGTTGCCTTACGTTCTGCGTGTACATGCTAATATCATGGGCATATCTCCCATGCCATAAATAAACAATATAAATACTAGAAGAACATCTTTCACTCATGTAACTATGATCCTGATATCCATTCAACTCATTATGGTATCTATGACAGGATGACATACCGATGAGAAGAGGAAGGAAGACTACCAAGAAGAGAGAAGAAGAGGTGGACATTGACTTGGATGATCCGGAAATAAATCATTTCCCTTTTCCATTCCATGAACTGATGGTATGGGCAGTTCTGATGAAGAGGCAGAAGATGGCTTTGTTCTTCTGGCAGCACGGAGAGGAGGCAATGGCCAAAGCCCTAGTAGCATGCAAGCTCTGCAAAGCCATGGCACATGAAGCATCTGAGAATGATATGGTTGATGACATTTCACAGGAGCTAAATCACAACTCCAGGTTGATATTGTAGTAACTCTGTGAAGTATTATTGTGCTAAAAGTTAGCCTTCTGACATATGAAAAGTAAATTGTACATTGTAAATGCTACATTTTTGCAGGCCAGCATACTGCTGTAGTTGAAATTCTAACCTTGTGTGTATATTAAGTTAACATGTGGCTTGTAGATGTGATAATAAGCTGTATAGTAAACATTTAAGTGACTTTCTAATATAACTTGCATGCATTAATTCCTCATATTCTGAAAATCATTGACTTGGAATTGTTCATGCACATGCATGCTTTGTTTAGCATGTATGCATGTGTTGTTAAATGGAGAGGGGGAGTTACACTGCTGCCAGCTGTCGTTTTGTCCCCAGTAACAAAATGATTAGCAGTAAAAAATCTAAATATCTTCTCTTCTTTCCCCTAACATCATCTGTCAGTAGGCCTACACACATTACATTGCAAGCAGTCCTGTCAAAACAGCAAAATCAGCTGTAGAGAAGCCTTAAGAGATAGGTCTCATAAGGTAACATGATAGGAAGAGTCAGCTTCTTATAAAAACAATATGTTGATTTATTAATGTCTTCAAGGAAAACACAGTAACAGGGAAAACTTCCAGAATAACAGAAATATCAGTCAATGCCTCATTAGCTTACATCATCAGAAAAGCTCATAGCTAGGTTTCTTCATCTGGATACCTTGTAGAGTTACAGCTTGGTTCATGCTTTATCATCTGGTTGATGGACTCTGGGCTAGTCACAACATCTTATCCAGTATGACAGAGAGATAGCAGGCAGACCTGCCATAGATCCCCCATGGATGACCACCACCACCCACGACGACCACCCAGACGTGTGTCTGTCACTCATTTATGTTCAAAATATGCAAATCTAATCTCCTGGATGGAATTAGGAGAACAGAGTGCACTCTGTACACCACCCTATAGAGGGCGGCATCCTTAACATCATGAACAACTCAGTTATAAAGTCTTTTAATCATAATGTGGATTTAATTGCTAAATCAGTATTTCTGTCCCAAAAGGAACAGATTCCCAACTATGGACAGCGCTGTTTCGGCCTATTGGGCCATCCTCAGCATAGTGTAGGGATACTGATTTAGCAGAGTGAGAGACTATAGACCAGGGAATGGGGGCACTCGTCCACATTAGGGAGAGTGTTCGCCTACATAGGCAGTACGGAGACTTACAAGTCATTCCTGCTCCGCTAGGGATTATGGGTAAAAAATATGCAAATCTAATCTCCTGGATGGAATTAGGAGAACAGAGTGCACTCTGTACACCACCCTCTAGAGGGCGGCATCCTTAACATCATGAACGACTCGGTTATAAAGTCTTTTAATCATAATGTGGATTTAATTGCTAAATCAGTATTTCTGTCCTAATCTGTTCCTTTTGGGACAGAAATACTGATTTAGCAATTAAATCCACATTATGATTAAAATACTTTATAACTGAGTCGTTCATGATGTTAAGGATGCCGCCCTCTAGAGGGTGGTGTACAGAGTGCACTCTGTTCTCCTAATTCCATCCAGAAGATTAGATTTGCATATTTTTTACCCATAATCCCTAGCGGAGCAGGAATGACTTGTAAGTCTCCGTACTGCCTATGTAGGCGAACACTCTCCCTAATGTGGACGAGTGCCCCCATTCCCTCATTTATGTTCATGAGAGAGGGTGTTGCCTTCTATATTTTGCTTTATAAGGACAACTCTAAAATGGTGTACTCTAACTGCACCCATGTACCAAAATATAGAAGAGTGAAGTTAGCAGAGTATTAACCTTATGTATGCCATGAATATTGTAATATAATAATATTTAACATAGACAGACAGGGATTCTTTAGCGCAAAAGCAGTGAGACTACGGAGCTCAATGTCACAGGAAGTTCACAAAGGGTCTGGATGAGTTTATTAAGTTAAAATATCACAAGTAAAGTTCCATGCACACAAATATGTACATCGTCAGTTCCATGGGAAACGACACAAATGGCACATAGATGATGTTTACATACTCTCCGTCGCTTCCTTTGAGCCATCATTTCATGCAATGCGCCCGGACCACAAAACAAACATGAACATGTCCTGTCCTAAGATTTGTCCCCTACACAGACCATAAAAAATAATGAGTCGGTGTGTTCTAGCTATTAAGTACATGGCTAGCATATCAATAAGGCACACCGTTGACATGTGCATGGATCCTTATGGGAATTAGATTTGTGACTTGGAATTTTGATCAAAAAGGCAACACACTTGTCTTAAGCCTATATTACCTACAAACAATGGTCGAGATTTACTGTTGTGGATATGGCTAGAAACATGGTGTAACTTGGTGCAATGTGGCACATCTAGTTTGGGCTTAGATTTTTCTAGATTGACTTGTTTGAAATGAGATAGTGGCTTCTCAGAAAAAGAGGGCATGCCAACTAAATGGTAGTATAAACTTAGAGTAGACAGTCTAAAAATCACTGCATAAATCACTACAATACATCTTATTTTCAGACAATCTGGACCATTGTGTGCAAACATATGCTGTTAAAAATCCAGGTGGGGAATGTACTATTCCCTCTATGCCACAGCACTGACATTTTTTTTTTTTGTGCCAAAGATGTTCTCTCTGTGCTCCATTTGACACTTTATATGAGAGAGAACAGAGAAGAGCGGAGATCACGGTGGGCTTAGACCAGACATCTCATGCCATACAGGGAACTGACTAAGACTGACTTATAAAATGCCAATGTTATTAAATTTCCCTGAATTTCTTTGTCATGCAAATACAAATAGTTATAAATTAGATCCAAAACATACAATAATAGGATACTGTCTGAGGATCAGAATATTCAAGTACATCAACAGCACATCCCTAGTAAACAACAGCATGGAGTAACAACCGACATGAAAGTATGGCAGGATGGCATCAAAAAACGAATAAAGTGTATTTGCAACATATGTAAAAACAGCCAAAGTGGATCTAAGGGCGCCCTCACACGGAGTTACGCTCCGTGATTTTTGTCCATTTTACACATGTAAAAATACATGTGTAAAATGTAGTTAGCCATTGAGTTCAGAGGCTTTTTTTTAGACGCGCGTTATACGAAAAAAAAACATTGAACTCAATGGCTTACTACATTTTACATGTGTATTTTTACACGTTTAAAATGGACAAAAAGCACGGAGCGTAACTCTGTGTGAAGGCACCCTTAAAGTGACAATACTAACTCATGCTGTTGATAGTGAGACTAATGCAAATGGTATCCACCACCATCATGCACTTTAGCACTAGCATTTTATCCAGGGGTGTTTTTTTCAACCTTATCAACTTATGTTACTATGTAAGTAAAAAATCAGAAAAGCATGAGGAATATATAAACAAAGTATATAGTTGCATAATGTTTCATTATACAATGATTAAACTTGATAAACACTATTTAACATTATTCTTTGCTGCTAGTTGTAATTGTCCTAAACTGTTATTGTTTTTGCTTTAACAGCAAAAATTGTAGATGAACATCTATATAACAAATAGTGGTCACTTCAGATTATATTTTTATCACTTTTAGGAATCTGTAATAACTGGGGCTCAACCAGGTTAATGATTTTATTTAATATAATCAAAATATCCAGTCTGTTTTCGTAGATCACATACTATACATAGTATAGCAAGTAAAAGTAACATAGGAACATAACAAGGTGGAAAAAAAGGCATTTATCCATCCAGTTCAGCCTGTTATCCTGATTTAGGTGAGGCTGTCCCATGAGCTAGAAGGAGAACTCCAAATTTGGCAATCAGAATAAAAGACTGGATAAACAGCGCATTTCCAGAAATCTTGTAAAGCCAGGTTCACTCTAGCGCTCGCTCTACATTCTGGGTTTCCAACCTCAAACTCGCTTAAAAAATGCGGAGAGAAAAGTCCAGGAAGCAGAACTTTTCTCTCTGCATTTTTCAGTAGTAAAAAAGCTGCGTTTCCACAATGTGGAGCCTCAGCCTAACAGAAGTGTCTGAAAAAGAAAGACAGATGCTTACCCCATGATCGTAAACTTGCATTCTGCAGGTGTTTCTTATATATTGCATTCACCATATTGAAAAATGACAGCACATGACAAATAACTAGAGATGAGCGAACAGTGAAATATCCGATATTTGTTTCGAATAGCCCCTCAATATTTACTATTCGAACGAATATCGAATCACATTATAGTCTATGGAGAAAAAGCTTTGTTTCAGGGGAAACCACTATTAGACTCAGAAGAGTCACCAAGTCCACTATGACACCTCAGCAAATGATGACAACACCTCTGGAATGCAACTGGGACAGCAGGGGAAGCATGCCTGGGGGCATCTAACATGCCCAAGTCACTGTATTACGCCACTAATAATGCGGGAGCTGACTTTTTCCCATAGGAATGCATTGACCAGCGTTGATTGGCCGAATGCCATACAATGTACAGCATTCGGCCAATCAACGCCGGTTCTGTCGCAGGAGACAGAGTCTAAGATCAGTCCACAGCAGTCTCCATTGTGGTTCGATTTCAGGTATAACAGAGTTGACACAGCACTGCTACAACTCCACGCGTAGCAGAGCTGTGCGCTCAACTCTGATACATCTGAGATCGGACCACAATGGAGACTGCTGTGGACCAATCTTAGACTCTGCCTCCTCCGGCAGAACCAGCATTGATTGGCCAAATGCTGTACATTGTATGACATTCGGCCAATCAACACTGGTCAATGCATTCCTATGGGAAAAAGTCAGCTCCCGCTCAGCTCTGCTATACCTGAGATGTAGCAGCGCTGTGTCAACTGTGCTATACCTAACATGTAGCAGCGCTGTGTCAACTCTGCTATACCTGAGATGTAGCAGAGCTGTGTCAACTTTGCTACATCTGAGATGTAGCAGCGCTGTGTCAACTCTGCTCTACCTGAGATGTAGCAGCGCTGTGTCAACTCTGCTATACCTGAGATGTAGCAGAGCTGTGTCAACTCTTCTACATCTGAGATCGGACCACAATGGAGACTGCTGTGCACCAATCTTAGACTCCGCCTCCTCCCACAGAATCCGTGTTGATTGGCCGAATGCGGTACACTGTATGGCATTCGGCCAATCAATGCTGGTCAATGCATTCTTATGAGAAAAAGTCAGCTGCCGCATAACGCAAGCTGACAGGGATCCCGACTAGCATATAATGAGCTGCCACAAGATAGAGCCCCAAACAGCTGTTTGAGTAACATTCCCCCCTAAATAAAGCTAATTCCTAGGTGACCTCCACTTTATACGAATGGTGGATTTCAGATTTGGTTCATATGAGACTGTGAACTATGTGACTGAGACAGGGATAGGTTTTTCCTGTCCGCTTGAAAAGTCAGATATCTTTAGGAACGGACAGCTAAGGACAGGCACGGAGTGTAAAAGAACGCACCCAATCTCCATTTAAATGAATGAAAAATGTCACGGACACAGCTAGTGTCCGCTGCTAATGTTCGTGCGAGATTCTGAACGGACATTAGCAGCGGACACTACCTGTCGGACACTGACGGTAGTGTGAACGCTCCCTAACCCTGCCTGTACATCTATCCCAGTCTCAGTTGTCATAGTTCACAGTCTCATATGAACCAAATCTGAAATCCACCATTCATATAAAGTGGAGGTCACCTGATTTAGCCAGCCAATTACTTTTTCTGATTTTTTTTCGATGCCTACGTTGTGGTAGTTCCTGTCCCACCTCCCCTGCACAGTTATTGGTGCAAAAAAAGCGCCAAGGAAGGTGGGAGGGGATACGAATTTTTAGTGCGTTTGCCGCATGATATTCGATTGGAATCGAATACCTTGAACAGCCTGATATTCAATCGAATACCAATTCGATCGAACACCGTTCGTTCATCTCTACAAATAACCTATTGTTCACTGCAAACAGTATGCAATGTGGGGACCTGAAGTAAGGGTGGAGGCCCCTTACTGGTGTACACTGGAATACAGCATAAATATTTATACAATATTTTATATATGAGTCAAAAATGACATTTGGAATAACCAAATCTATTGTTTTGGTTGACTTGGTCTTCATGGTCATTACTTTAATATTCAGACCTTTAAAGGGGTTTTACCGTCTCCTTGTTTCAGAGGTTTGCCTGCTGTCTGTTCTTCTCACTTCTTGTATTTCTACCCCCCCCACACACACACACACACACACCTCTTGCTGAATGGGACACTATGAAGTATTACACTTAAGCAGATCAGATAACATGCAGATGCTTGTAGAGAACAGACTCCGTGTTATCTGTGTGTTTACATAGAGAGATAACATTCTCAGCTTTATCAGCAAAACTGCAATTAGCTGAAATGATTGTCCTGTTGGCAGAGCAGTGAGTGATGTCACTTATCCTATCTCACAGGTCTGCGGTTATGGTAATGCAAAGCAGCATTTCTAAAGCAATATATTTAGGAAAAGTCTTCAATTTATATAAGCTACCAGTATAGAAAGGATCCTTGAGATGGGACAACCCCTTTGAGACCTTACTGTACTGTGAATATGTAGCAAACTCCTGCTCTGTTTACTTTGTCCTCTATTACATTTTGTTTTAGAATTTAAAATATTTCTGACAAAATGCAAAAAATAAAATCATAGGGCAAATGCTTTACTTTTATGTTTTTGAGATGTATGATTATTTACCACACCAGAGATTGGCAACCTTCAGCAGGCTGTGAAACTATAACTCTCAGTATGCTCCATTCACATCTATGGGAGTTCCATGAAGAGCAGGGCAAGTAGGCATAGTGGACTAGTAGCTTCACAACAGCTGGCGTGCCCAAAGTTGCCTCCTCCTGTACTACACTGTCTTCAGTTTTCCTTACACATTGATTCTGGCTGTGTAATGTCTGTTGTAGGTACTTGTAATCGGTTTTCATTTGTGTCCTGTTCCTAGCTCTGTAACAACAGGAATTTACAAGAAAGCCCTCTGTGATTAAATGTAATAAGTAAACAAGAGCATTATGTTTCAGGGAGTTTGGGCAGCTGGCAGTGGAGTTATTGGACCAGTCATACAAGCAGGACGAACAGCTGGCAATGAAACTGCTGACCTACGAGCTAAAGAATTGGAGCAACGCCACATGCCTGCAGCTTGCTGTGGCAGCCAAGCATCGGGACTTCATTGCTCACACATGCAGCCAAATGCTTCTGACAGATATGTGGATGGGCAGACTTCGAATGCGAAAGAATTCTGGTCTTAAGGTTAGAATTATTATGTGACAAAGTATACGTACAGAAGTGCCAATTCTTAGGGGGCGTTCACACTACCGTCGGTGTCCGACATGTAGTGTCCGCTCCTAGTGTCCGCTCAAAATCTGTCACGGACACTAGGAGCGGACACTAGATGTGTCCGTGACACCTGTCATTCACTTGAATGGGCATCGGGTATGTTCTTTTGCACTCCGTGCCCGTCCTTTCCTGTCCGCAAGAGAAGATGTCCGACTTCTCAAGCGGACAGAAGAACCCGTCCTTTCCTGTCCGCAAGAGAAGATGTCAGACTTCTCAAGCGGACAGAAAAACCCTGCATGCAGGGTTCTTCTGTCCGCTTGAGAAGTCGGACATCTTCTCTTGCGGACAGGAAAGGACGGGCACGGAGTGCAAAAGAACGTACCCGATGCCCATTCAAGTGAATGACAGGTGTCACGGACACATCTAGTGTCCACTCCTAGTGTCCGTGACAGATTTTGAGCGGACACTACATGTCGGACACCGACGGTAGTGTGAACGCTCCCTTACCTGTATGGACATGTCTAGATACAGTATGCGCATGGCAAGATATTTCGCTTTTTTTTTATGAACGACATGATTTTCTGACAAGTTACCAGAAATTAGAGTGTGATGTGTCTACGTGTGGTCACTCATTGCCAAGCAGTAAGCAAAGTGCTATAGATAACAGTGGCATGTGAGCAAGAGAGCAGCTGTCATATATAATTGATGAACTACAGTACAAGCAAATATCTTAGTTCTTTTAGAATTCTTACTAATGTATTACAGTTCTTGGAGTGGTTGTCACCTAGATATAGCAGTGCTGTACTTTTTTTAATGATTGCTATTGGTTACTACATTTTATTATTGTTTATTTATATAAAACCATTAATTCCATGGTGCTTTACATTTGGGGGTTACATACAGTACACAAAATATACAGGAGAGATATAATACTAACAATGACCAACTGGCACAGTGGGGTAGAGGGCACTGCCCGCAAAGGCTTACAATCTATGAGATTCACACAATGGCACAATTCTTTGGTCTTGTCTTATCTATTTTATACGATGATTTAATTCAGATGACTTATAGGTTTTATTGTCCAAACCCTGTATACTGAAAAGACTGATGTGACACTGCTGTATGAGTGTACACACCACATTCTGGGTTTAGGCACCCTGAACTGTTTAAGGCTAAGGCCCCATGTAGCGGTTTGCTAGAATCCTATCAACTTTGCAAGGACTGTAAAACGCTACATTTTTTCCATGGTGTTTATTAGAGATGAGCGAACACTAAAATGTTCGAGGTTCGAAATTCGATTCGAACAGCCGCTCAATGTTCGTGTGTTCGAACGGGTTTCGAACCCCATTATAGTCTATGGGGAACAGATACTCGTTAAGGGGGAAACCCAAATCCGTGTCTGGAGGGTCACCAAGTCCACTATGACACCCCAGGAAATGATGCCAACACCTCTGGAATGACACTGGGACAGCAGGGGAAGCATGTCTGGGGGCATCTAACACACCAAAGACCCTCTATTACCCCAACATCACAGCCTAACAACTACACACTTTACACACTCAATACCACCTCTCTGACAGTAGGAAAACACCTTGAAACATGTGTATTTGGCACTTGCAGTGAGGAGAGCTTGTCACCAGCAGTGAATTTGGCCCTTGTAGTAAGTTGAGGTTGGCACCAACATTTGTTTTGAAAATCAGGGTGGATTGAGCCTCTAACCAGCAGAGTTTGGGCAAATTCATGGTGGAGGGAGCCTCTAAACACCCCAGTTTGGGCAAATTCATGGTGGAGGGAGCCTCTAACCAGCCCAGTTTGGGCAAATTCATGGTGGAGGGAGCCTCTAAAAAACCCAGTTTGGACCAATTCATGGTGGAGGGAGCCTCTAACCAGCCCAGTTTGGGCAAATTCATGGTGGAGGGAGCCTCTAACCAGCCCAGTTTGGACCAATTAATGGTGGAGGGAGCCTCTAACCAGCCCAGTTTGGACCAATTAATGGTGGAGGGAGCCTCTAACCAGCCCAGTTTGAACCAATTCATGGTGGAGGGAGCCTCTAAACAGCCCAGTTTGGGCAAATTCATGGTGGAGGGAGCCTCTAAAAAACCCAGTTTGGACCAATTCATGGTGGAGGGAGCCTCTAACCAGCCCAGTTTGGACCAATTAATGGTGGAGGGAGCCTCTAACCAGCCCAGTTTGGACCAATTCATGGTGGAGGGAGCCTCTAAACAGCCAAGTTTTGGGAAATTCATGGTGGAGGGAGCCTCTAACCAGCCCAGTTTGGACCAATTCATGGTGGAGGGAGCCTCTAAACAGCCAAGTTTTGGGAAATTCATGGTGGAGGGAGCCTCTAACCAGCCCAGTTTGGACCAATTCATGGTGGAGGGAGCCTCTAAAAAACCCAGTTTGGACCAATTCATGGTGGAGGGAGCCTCTAAACAGCCCAGTTTGGGCAAATTCATGGTGGAGGGAGCCTCTAACCAGCCCAGTTTGGACCAATTAATGGTGGAGGGAGCCTCTAAACAGCCCAGTTTGGGCAAATTCATGGTGGAGGGAGCCTCTAACCAGCCCAGTTTGGACCAATTCATGGTGGAGGGAGCCTCTAACCAGCCCAGTTTGGGCAAATTCATGGTGGAGGGAGCCTCTAAAAAACCCAGTTTGGACCAATTCATGGTGGAGGGAGCCTCTAACCAGCCCAGTTTGGGCAAATTCATGGTGGAGGGAGCCTCTAACCAGCCCAGTTTGGACCAATTAATGGTGGAGGGAGCCTCTAACCAGCCCAGTTTGGACCAATTCATGGTGGAGGGAGCCTCTAACCAGCCCAGTTTGGACCAATTAATGGTGGAGGGAGCCTCTAAACAGCCAAGTTTTGGGAAATTCATGGTGGAGGGAGCCTCTAACCAGCCCAGTTTGGACCAATTCATGGTGGAGGGAGCCTCTAAACAGCCCAGTTTGGGCAAATTCATGGTGGAGGGAGCCTCTAAAAAACCCAGTTTGGACCAATTCATGGTGGAGGGAGCCTCTAATTAGCCCAGTTTGGACCAATTAATTGTGGAGGGAGCCTCTAACCAGCCCAGTTTGGACCAATTAATGGTGGAGGGAGCCTCTAAACAGCCCAGTTTGGGCAAATTCATGGTGGAGGGAGCCTCTAACCAGCCCAGTTTGGACCAATTAATGGTGGAGGGAGCCTCTAACCAGCCCAGTTTGGACCAATTAATGGTGGAGGGAGCCTCTAACCACCCCAGTTTGGACCAATTCATGGTGGAGGGAGCCTCTAACCAGCCCAGTTTGGACCAATTCATGATGGAGGGAGCCTCTAAAAAACCCAGTTTGGACCAATTCATGGTGGAGGGAGCCTCTAAACAGCCCAGTTTGGGCAAATTCATGGTGGAGGGAGCCTCTAAAAAACCCAGTTTGGACCAATTCATGGTGGAGGGAGCCTCTAACCAGCCCAGTTTGGACCAATTCATGGTGGAGGGAGCCTCTAAACAGCCAAGTTTGGACCAATTCATGGTGGAGGGAGCCTCTAAAAACCCCAGTTTGGACCAATTCATGGTGGAGGGAGCCTCTAACCAGCCCAGTTTGGACCAATTAATGGTGGAGGGAGCCTCTAAACAGCCAAGTTTTGGGAAATTCATGGTGGAGGGAGCCTCTAACCAGCCCAGTTTGGACCAATTCATGGTGGAGGGAGCCTCTAAACAGCCCAGTTTGGGCAAATTCATGGTGGAGGGAGCCTCTAAAAAACCCAGTTTGGACCAATTCATGGTGGAGGGAGCCTCTAATTAGCCCAGTTTGGACCAATTAATTGTGGAGGGAGCCTCTAACCAGCCCAGTTTGGACCAATTAATGGTGGAGGGAGCCTCTAAACAGCCCAGTTTGGGCAAATTCATGGTGGAGGGAGCCTCTAACCAGCCCAGTTTGGACCAATTAATGGTGGAGGGAGCCTCTAACCAGCCCAGTTTGGACCAATTAATGGTGGAGGGAGCCTCTAACCACCCCAGTTTGGACCAATTCATGGTGGAGGGAGCCTCTAACCAGCCCAGTTTGGACCAATTCATGGTGGAGGGAGCCTCTAACCAGCCCAGTTTGGACCAATTAATGGTGGAGGGAGCCTCTAACCACCCCAGTTTGGACCAATTCATGGTGGAGGGAGCCTCTAACCAGCCCAGTTTGGACCAATTCATGGTGGAGGGAGCCTCTAAACAGCCCAGTTTGGGCAAATTCATGGTGGAAGGAGCCTCTAACCAGCAGAGTTGTGGGAAAGCAGGGTGGAGGGAGCCTCTAACCAGCAGAGTTGGTGGAAATCAGGGTGGAGGGAGCCTCTAACCAGCAGAGTTGGGGGAAATCATGTTGGAGGGAGCCTAGTATTAGCAGAATTGTGCAACGCTTATGGTGGATGAGTATGAGGATGCGGAGGAATTGGAGAGGTTGAGTACAGATATGGAGTTTCATGTTGGGGTGCTTTACACAGGTGGGCACAAAAATGAAGGCTCTATCCAGTGGTGGTTCATTTTTATCAAAGTGAGCCGGTCGGCACTCTCAGCTGACAGACGGGTGCGCTTGTCAGTGATGATGCCACCGGCTGCACTGAACACCCTCTCAGATAGGACGCTGGCGGCAGGACAGGACAGCACCTCCAAGGCATATAGGGCAAGTTCAAGCCACAGGTCCAACTTCGACACCCAATACGTGTAGGGCGCAGAGGGGTCGGAGAGGACAGGGCTGTGGTCGGAAAGGTATTCCCGCAACATGCGCCTATACTTCTCACGCCTGGTGACACTAGGACCCTCCGTGGCGGCACTTTGGCGAGGGGGTGCCATCAAGGTGTCCCAGACCTTAGACAGTGTGCCCCTCGTTTGTGTGGACCGGTGAGAACTTGGTTGCCTACTGGAGGAACTGCCCTCCCTGCCGCCACTGTCACATGCTGGAAACATCTTCATCATATTCTGCACCAATTGCCTGTGGCAAGCATTGATGCGATTGGCCCTCCCCTCTACCGGAATAAAAGACGAGATGTTGTTTTTATACCGGGGGTCAAGGATAGCAAAGATCCAGTACTGGTTGTCCTCCATGATTTTGACAATACGCTTGTCGGTTGTAAAGCACCCCAACATGAACTCAGCCATGTCTGCCACAGTGTTAGTTGGCATGACTCCTCTGGCCCCACCGGAAAGTTCAATCTCCATTTCCTCCTCATCCTCCATGTCTACCCATCCGCGCTGCAACAATGGGACGATTCGAAGTTGCCCGGAAGCCTCCTGTATCACCATCACATCATCGGACAACTCTTCTTCCTCCTCCTCCTCCTCCTCCTCCTCCATTAAACGCAGTGAAGCGGACAGATGTGTGGACCTACTCTCCAGCTGTGACGGATCGGATGCTATCCCTAACTCCTCTGTGTGATCTGAGTTATCCCTGATGTCAATCAGGGATTCTCTCAGAACACACAAGAGCGGGATTGTAAGGCTCACCATCGCATCCTCAGAGCTCACCCTCCTTGTGGACTCCTCAAAGACCCGTAGGATGTCACAAAGGTCTCTCATCCATGGCCACTCATGGATGTGAAACTGAGGCAGCTGACTTTGTGGCACCCTAGGGTTTTGTAGCTGGTATTCCATCAAAGGTCTCTGCTGCTCAACCACTCTATTCAACATCTGAAACGTTGAGTTCCAGCGTGTGGGGACGTCGCACAAAAGCCGGTGTTGTGGCACATGCAGGCGTTGCTGGAGAGATTTTAAGCTAGCAGCGGCTACTGTCGACTTGCGAAAGTGGGCGCACATGCGCCGCACTTTCACCAGTAGCTCTGGAACATTGGGGTAGCTCTTTAGGAAACGTTGCACCACTAGGTTGAAGACGTGGGCCAGGCATGGAACATGTTGGAGTCCGGCAAGCTCCAGAGCTGCTACCAGGTTCCGGCCGTTATCACAAACGACCATGCCTGGGCCCAGGTGCAGCGGCTCAAACCATATTGCCGTCTCATCGAGGAGGGCATCCCTCACCTCGGAGGCAGTGTGCTGTCTGTCCCCCAAGCTGATCAGCTTCAGCACAGCCTGCTGACGTCTACCAACGCCAGTGCTGCAACGTTTCCAACTCGTAGCTGGGGTCAATCTAACAGCGGAGGAGGAGGCGGTGGCGGAGGAGGAGGCGGTGGCGGAGGAGGAGGCGGTAGAGGAGGAGGAGGAGGGGGGTGTTCTTCTCGTGTCCCTGCCAGGAATGTTAGGCGGGGAGACGAGGTACACCGGGCCAGTTTGGGAAGCAGTCCCAGCCTCAACTACATTCACCCAGTGTGCCGTCAGTGAAATGTAGCGTCCCTGTCCGCATGCACTTGTCCACGCGTCGGTGGTCAAGTGGACCTTTGTGCAAAGCGCGGAACTAAGGGCCCGCCTGATGTTGAGTGACACGTGCTGGTGCAAGGCGGGGACGGCACACCGGGAGAAGTAGTGACGGCTAGGGACGGCATAGCGAGGTGCCGCAGTTGCCATCAGGTCCAGGAAGGCGGGAGTTTCAACAAGCCGGAACGCCAACATCTCCTGGGCCAGCAGTTTAGCGATGTTGGCGTTCAAGGCTTGCGCGTGTGGGTGGTTAGCAGTGTATTTCTGCCGCCGCTCCAATGTCTGAGAGATGGTGGGTTGTTGTAAAGAAACGCCTGATGGTGCCTTTGATGGTGCAGGAGAAGGAGATAAGACAGGACCAGGGGAGGATGAGGTAGAAGTCAACAAAGTGGCGGAGGCAGATGAAGTGGTGTCCTGGCTCGTCCTCTGGAGTGCATCGCCAGCACAGTCAGCAGTGGCAGTGGCAGAGGCAGAGGCAGAGGCAGTGGCAGTGGCGTGAACGGCAGGCGGCCTTTGTCCTGCCGTTGCTGCCTGCCACTGATTCCAGTGCTTGGATTCCAAATGACGGCGCATTGAAGTGGTGGACAGGTTGCTCTTCTCAGAGCCCCTAATCAATTTCGAGAGGCAAATTGTGCAGACAACACTATATCTGTCCTCGGCGCATTCCTTGAAAAAACTCCACACCTTCGAGAAACGTGCCCTCGAGGTGGGAGTTTTTCGGGGCTGGGTACGAACTGGAACATCTTGGGAGATTCCGGGTGTGGCCTGGCTTCGCCTAAGCTGCTGACCTCTGCCTCTGCCTCTAGCTACCCTTTTTGGTGCTGCACCTGCCTCAACATCCACACTACTTTCCCCGCTTGACATCCCCCCTGTCCAGGTCGGGTCAGTGTCCTCATCATCCACCACTTCCTCTTCCAACTCCTGTCTCATCTCCTCCTCCCGCACAATGCGCCAGTCAACTGGATGCCCTGACGGCAACTGCGTCACATCATCGTCGATGAGGGTGGGTTGCTGGTCATCCACCACCAAATCGAACGGAGATGGAGGAGACTCTAGTGTTTGAGCATCTGGACACAGATGCTCCTCTGTTAGGTTCGTGGAATCGTGACGTGGAGAGGCAGGTTGAGGGACAATGAAAGGAGCGGAGAACAGCTCTGGGGAGCAGGGACAGTTTGGGTTATTGTTCTGTAAAGCTTCGGAATTTTGGGAGGAAGGAAGACAAGACTGTTGGGTAATAGGAGGAGAGGAGGCAGAGTCTGACTGGCTGCTGGACAATGTGCTGTAAGCGTTCTCTGACAGCCATTGCAAGACCTGTTCCTGGTTCTCGGGCCTACTAAGGTTTGTACCCTGCAGTTTAGTTAATGTGGCAAGCAACCCTGGCACTGTGGAGTGGCGCAATGCTTGCTGCCCCACAGGAGTAGGCACGGGACGCCCTGTGGCTTCACTGCTACCTTGCTCCCCAGAACCATTCCCCCGACCTCGCCCACGGCCTCGTCCACGTCCCTTTCCGGGAGCCTTGCGCATTTTGAATTCCTAGTTAGAAATTGGCACTGTATACCAGTAGTAAAAATTGTGGGTGCACGTAACCCCAATATATTCTTTGAATTCCCAGTCAGACACTGGCACTATATGGCAGTAGCAAGAAATGAGGGTATTTGTATTCCCAATATACTCTTTGAATTCCCAGTCAGACAATGGCACTGTATACCAGTAGTAAAAATTGTGGGTGCACGTAACCCCAATATATTCTTTGAATTCCCAGTCAGACACTGGCACTATATGGCAGTAGCAAGAAATGAGGGTATTTGTATTCCCAATATACTCTTTGAATTCCCAGTCAGACAATGGCACTGTATACCAGTAGTAAAAATTGTGGGTGCACGTAACCCCAATATATTCTTTGAATTACCAGTCAGAAACTGGCACTATATGGCAGTAGCAAGAAATGAGGGTATTTATAACCCCAATATATTCTTTGAATTCCCAGTCAGACAATGGCACTGTATACCAGTAGTAAAAATTGTGGGTGCACGTAACCCCAATATATTCTTTGAATTACCAGTCAGAAACTGGCACTATATGGCAGTAGCAAGAAATGAGGGTATTTGTATTCCCAATATACTCTTTGAATTCCCAGTCAGACAATGGCACTGTATACCAGTAGTAAAAATTGTGGGTGCACGTAACCCCAATATATTCTTTGAATTACCAGTCAGAAACTGGCACTATATGGCAGTAGCAAGAAATGAGGGTATTTATAACCCCAATATATTCTTTGAATTCCCAGTCAGACAATGGCACTGTATACCAGTAGTAAAAATTGTGGGTGCACGTAACCCCAATATATTCTTTGAATTCCCAGTCAGACACTGGCACTATATGGCAGTAGCAAGAAATGAGGGTATTTGTATTCCCAATATACTCTTTGAATTCCCAGTCAGACAATGGCACTGTATACCAGTAGTAAAAATTGTGGGTGCACGTAACCCCAATATATTCTTTGAATTACCAGTCAGAAACTGGCACTATATGGCAGTAGCAAGAAATGAGGGTATTTATAACCCCAATATATTCTTTGAATTCCCAGTCAGACAATGGCACTGTATACCAGTAGTAAAAATTGTGGGTGCACGTAACCCCAATATATTCTTTGAATTCCCAGTCAGACACTGGCACTATATGGCAGTAGCAAGAAATGAGGGTATTTGTATTCCCAATATACTCTTTGAATTCCCAGTCAGACAATGGCACTGTATACCAGTAGTAAAAATTGTGGGTGCACGTAACCCCAATATATTCTTTGAATTACCAGTCAGAAACTGGCACTATATGGCAGTAGCAAGAAATGAGGGTATTTATAACCCCAATATATTCTTTGAATTCCCAGTCAGACAATGGCACTGTATACCAGTAGTAAAAATTGTGGGTGCACGTAACCCCAATATATTCTTTGAATTACCAGTCAGAAACTGGCACTATATGGCAGTAGCAAGAAATGAGGGTATTTGTATTCCCAATATACTCTTTGAATTCCCAGTCAGACAATGGCACTGTATACCAGTAGTAAAAATTGTGGGTGCACGTAACCCCAATATATTCTTTGAATTACCAGTCAGAAACTGGCACTATATGGCAGTAGCAAGAAATGAGGGTATTTATAACCCCAATATATTCTTTGAATTCCCAGTCAGACAATGGCACTGTATACCAGTAGTAAAAATTGTGGGTGCACGTAACCCCAATATATTCTTTGAATTCCCAGTCAGAAACTGGCACTATATGGCAGTAGCAAGAAATGAGGGTATTTGTATTCCCAATATACTCTTTGAATTCCCAGTCAGACAATGGCACTGTATACCAGTAGTAAAAATTGTGGGTGCACGTAACCCCAATATATTCTTTGAATTACCAGTCAGAAACTGGCACTATATGGCAGTAGCAAGAAATGAGGGTATTTATAACCCCAATATATTCTTTGAATTCCCAGTCAGACAATGGCACTGTATACCAGTAGTAAAAATTGTGGGTGCACGTAACCCCAATATATTCTTTGAATTCCCAGTCAGAAACTGGCACTATATGGCAGTAGCAAGAAATGAGGGTATTTGTATTCCCAATATATTCTTTGAATTCCCAGTCAGACAATGGCACTGTATACCAGTAGTAAAAATTGTGGGTGCACGTAACCCCAATATATTCTTTGAATTACCAGTCAGAAACTGGCACTATATGGCAGTAGCAAGAAATGAGGGTATTTATAACCCCAATATATTCTTTGAATTCCCAGTCAGACAATGGCACTGTATACCAGTAGTAAAAATTGTGGGTGCACGTAACCCCAATATATTCTTTGAATTCCCAGTCAGACACTGGCACTATATGGCAGTAGCAAGAAATGAGGGTATTTGTATTCCCAATATACTCTTTGAATTCCCAGTCAGACAATGGCACTGTATACCAGTAGTAAAAATTGTGGGTGCACGTAACCCCAATATATTCTTTGAATTACCAGTCAGAAACTGGCACTATATGGCAGTAGCAAGAAATGAGGGTATTTATAACCCCAATATATTCTTTGAATTCCCAGTCAGACAATGGCACTGTATACCAGTAGTAAAAATTGTGGGTGCACGTAACCCCAATATATTCTTTGAATTACCAGTCAGAAACTGGCACTATATGGCAGTAGCAAGAAATGAGGGTATTTGTATTCCCAATATACTCTTTGAATTCCCAGTCAGACAATGGCACTGTATACCAGTAGTAAAAATTGTGGGTGCACGTAACCCCAATATATTCTTTGAATTACCAGTCAGAAACTGGCACTATATGGCAGTAGCAAGAAATGAGGGTATTTATAACCCCAATATATTCTTTGAATTCCCAGTCAGACAATGGCACTGTATACCAGTAGTAAAAATTGTGGGTGCACGTAACCCCAATATATTCTTTGAATTCCCAGTCAGAAACTGGCACTATATGGCAGTAGCAAGAAATGAGGGTATTTGTATTCCCAATATACTCTTTGAATTCCCAGTCAGACAATGGCACTGTATACCAGTAGTAAAAATTGTGGGTGCACGTAACCCCAATATATTCTTTGAATTACCAGTCAGAAACTGGCACTATATGGCAGTAGCAAGAAATGAGGGTATTTATAACCCCAATATATTCTTTGAATTCCTAGTCAGACAATGGCACTGTATACCAGTAGTAAAAATTGTGGGTGCACGTAACCCCAATATATTCTTTGAATTCCCAGTCAGAAACTGGCACTATATGGCAGTAGCAAGAAATGAGGGTATTTGTATTCCCAATATATTCTTTGAATTCCCAGTCAGACAATGGCACTGTATACCAGTAGTAAAAATTGTGGGTGCACGTAACCCCAATATATTCTTTGAATTCCCAGTCAGAAACTGGCACTATATGGCAGTAGCAAGAAATGAGGGTATTTGTATTCCCAATATACTCTTTGAATTCCCAGTCAGACAATGGCACTGTATACCAGTAGTAAAAATTGTGGGTGCACGTAACCCCAATATATTCTTTGAATTACCAGTCAGAAACTGGCACTATATGGCAGTAGCAAGAAATGAGGGTATTTGTATTCCCAATATATTCTTTGAATTCCCAGTCAGACAATGGCACTGTATACCAGTAGTAAAAATTGTGGGTGTATATAGCCCCAATTCTATTGCTAGGGGACTTGCAGGGTATTTCTGGGGTGAAGGTGGGGGGGCACACCGTTGGAACGGGTATCGGGGTATATATCGGGTATACGGGAATACACTGACAGTGTATTCCATTCAGGATCCTGGGAAAGCTGGGTTGCGGCGATTGAGCCCGTCAGTGCCACGTTACACTGACAAGCTTCTCCCTGGAATTTAGCTCTTACAAGAGCTGTTGGTTGTCTTCTCCTTCCTATCCTAGCCTGTCCCTGCCTACCCAGAATCTAAGCCCTAGCTAGCTGGACGGAAACCTCCGTCCTCGGTGAATTGCAAGCTCAGAATGACGCGAAGCTGGGCGGCGCTGTTCTTTTAAATTAGAGGTCACATGTTTTCGGCAGCCAATGGGTTTTGCCTACTTTTTTCAACGTCACCGGTGTCGTAGTTCCTGTCCCACCTACCCTGCGCTGTTATTGGAGCAAAAAAGGCGCCAGGGAAGGTGGGAGGGGAATCGAGTAATGGCGCACTTTACCACGCGGTGTTCGATTCGATTCGAACATGCCGAACAGCCTAATATCCGATCGAACATGAGTTCGATAGAACACTGTTCGCTCATCTCTAGTGTTTATGCCTCGTGTGGCCCCGGCCTAACCTCCACTGCAACCTCTTTCAGAAAAGTGATAAGGCCAACATAAAAATTGGGACATGTGACAAGTTAAGTTGCCAGTGGGATGAGAGTCATAAATCACCAATGTTTGACTATTTTACTGACTATTTTATTTGGGTGTCATTCTTGGTGTCTACATAATGGGGACCAAACCACAAACCCAATCATACCACTGGCCTGACCCTATGATCATCTGGTGAGGAATTATGACTGTTCTTAGTTATTAATTTCAAGAATAGGGGTGGGACTTTTATCCCTAATGACATCACACTGGGAGGAGACTCGGGAGAAATATATTGTCTGACATAAGGAGACAGGGTAGTTCTACTTCTGGAAGCCATGTTAGGAGACAGAAGCTCCTTACTAGCTAAAGCATGTGCCCTGAGGCCTGGAAGCGAGGCCCCAGAGAACCAACTATAATATTTGGCCCCAAACACTAACTACTCTTGTTGGTATTGATCCTTTTCTATCTGTTATCCCCCTTTAATTTTATGTATTGTATTGTGCTTTTTAACCATATTTCCTTCTCATCCACTAATATGTATTTCTGTATATGTTAGTGGCTAGTACCAACCCACTTGGGTTAATAAATATATAACATTTTTAAAGCTTGTTTCGTATTATCCTATAAGACCTGGACAGACTTGCGGGGCACAAGTGGAAAGTAAGGAAAAAGGGTGATCGCCAAGTGTGCCAAAGTGACTTTGGTGAAGCGATATCCTTCACAAGTGGATTACCCCAGGTATCAAAATTGGGAAAGTGTAGAAGAGAACTGGAACCAGATTTCAGTCGAGACATGCTTGAATCTGATTGAGAGCATGCCCAGAAGGCATCAGACAGTGTTGAAAGCCAAAGGTGGATTTACAAAATACCCAAATAAAAATTTAAATTTAGATTTCCAGTAACAATGCTGATACATGACAAGAATCTGCATAACTAATCATATGTTAATGTATGTATGAGATAGTCAAGATGATTCACTATAAAATGATGGTAGTCTCACATTCAAATATGTAGTGGATGGTGAGATATGGAGCATGAAAGTCAAAACATTGTTACTCTTTTCCTTGTCAGTATAGATAAACATATTGCGCACCTCTGTGTCTAAAAATGCCCAATTTATAAAAATATTTAATCCATACAATCAATGCTGTAGTTCTAAAAAAAAAGTCAGAATATGTCAACTTAATAAATTTTTTGCGTTTTTCAAAGTTTTAAATTTTTGCAAAGGTATTAAAGCACTGCAAAAACTATATAGATATATATTGTTGTGCTCATGCCAAGCCCAATAATATAAAGAACATATAATTAGTTCCATAAAAACAAAAACTCATAAGAAATAAGCACAGATTCAGTTTTTCTCTAAATCCACCCCATTCTGAATTTCTTTCCCAGTTTTTCAGTATATCTTTTGGAAATTTTATTAAATGGTATTACAAAATATTATTTTTCCCACAAAAAATAAGCCCTCACACAAGTTTATTTGAACAGAAAAAAAGTTAGGCTTTTGAGATTTGAGGGGCTTTTTGTTTATTAAAAAAAAAAGGGAAATAAAAATATAGCTGCAACGAAATGGGGTTAAGTAAAAATGATTATACTAATAATCATATTATTAATATCATATTTGCAAACTGCAATTTGCTTTGTAGAAAATGATCATGCATGATTGAATTATGACCCTCAAATGCAAAGGCATAACTTAAAGCACCAAATCTTTACCAGAAATCTTTAACCCTTAAAGGGGCTCTATCAGCAAAATTTTGCTGTACGAGCCCCACATATGCATGAATAGCCTTTAAAAAGGCTATTCAGGCACTGCTAATCTTATTTTAACCCCTTCCCGACATGCGCCGTAATAGTACGGCGCATGTCGGGTCTGTATCTATGGCGACCGCCCGGGAGCCGGGCGGCCGCCATAGCCGCCGGGTGTCTACTGCTTTAAGCAGTAGACAACCGGCTCTAATGCCTCCGATCGGTCCCCGGGCCGATTGGAGGCATTAACCCCTCCGGCGCCGCGGTCAAAGGCGCCGGAGGCGCCATTTTCCCGGCGGCGCATGGGCGCCGCCATTTTGGCAGGGATCGCTGGCTCCTGGAGCATGCTCCAGGGCTGACGTCCCGTTGCCATGACAGCCGGTAGCCTTGTACAGGCTCCCAGGCTTGTCTGCAAAGCCTCTCTTTTGCAGGCTGGTCTATGCAGCCTGCAAAAGAAAGGATGCTTTTTTGCAATGCATTGCAATGCATTAGCATTGTAATGCATTGCATTAGTGATCAGACCCCCTGGGGTTCAACACCCCTAGGGGGTCTAATAAATGCAAAAAAAAAAAAAAAAAAAAAGTTAAAAAAAAATATAAAAAAATATAAAAAGAATTAAAAGTTCAAATCACCCCCCTTTCCCTAGAACACATATAAAAGTAGTTAAAAACTGTGAAACATATACATGTTAGGTATCCCCGCGTCCGAAATCGCCCGCTCTACAAATCTTTAAAAATATTTTTCCTGTTCGGTAAACGCCGTAGCGGTAAAAATAGTCGAAAGTGCCAAACCGCCGTTTTTTCACTGTTTTGATTCTGATAAAAATTTGAATACAAAGTGATCAAAGCAGTAACATTTCCCGAAAATGGTAGAACTAAAAAGTACACCCGACCCCACAAAAAAAGACGCCCTATGCATCCCCGTACACTTACGTATAAAAAAGTTACAGCCGTCGGAATATGGCGACTTTTAGAAAAAAAAAAATTAACACAGTTTTGGAATTTTTTTTAGGGGTCAAAATGTAAATAAAACCATATAAATTTGGTATCCCTGGAACCGTAACGAAACACAGAATATAGGGGACATGTCATTTTAGCTGCACAGTGAACGCCGTAAAACCAAAGCCCGTAAGAAAGTCGCAGAAATGCATTTTTTCTTCAAATCCACCCCATTCTGAATTTTTTTCCTGCTTCCCAGTACATTATATAGAATAATTAATGGTAGCATCATGAAGAAAAATTTGTCCCGCAAAAATTAAGACCTCATATGGCTCTGGGAGCGGAGAAATAAAAAAGTTATGGGGTTTAGAAGGAGGGGAGTCAAAAACGAAAAACGAAAATCAAAAAATGCCATCGGCGGGAAGGGGTTAAACCCCCGTCCCATTTTAAAATAGAACTATAAAAACATATATGTAAATCATACCTTTGCATGCACGGGGGACAGTCGTGCACAATCCGGCATCAACTTCTGGCACACCTACCTCTTCTTTCTTCTTTCGGCGACGCCCTCCGGTCCTGGCTCTTCCCAGCTTCATCTTCATCCTCTTCCAGCAGTTCAAATCCAATTGGTTGAAATCCGGCGCATGCACAGTAGCGCTCCCTCCGGAGCTACTGCACAAACTCCGGTGCCATTTTTCTCAATGGCAGTGCCGCCGGAGTGTGTGCAGTAGCTCCAGAGGGAGTAGTACTGCGCACGCGCCGGATTTCAACCAGTCGGATTTGAACTGCCGGAAGAAGATAAAGATGAAGCCGGGAAGAGCCAGAACCGGAGGGCATCGCCGAAAGAAGAGGTAGGCATGCCAGAAGATGACGTCGGTGCACGTTCAGGTATGATTTACCTATATGTTTTTATTTTATTTTTTTTAAACAGGACAGGGGTTTAAAATAAGATTAGTGGTGCCTGAATAGCCTTTTTAAAGGCTATTCATGCATATGTGGGGCTCATACAGCAACATTTTGCTGATAGAGCCCCTTTCATATAGTTCTGGTGCCTTCATATGTAGTCAAGAAGCCAGTGGAGACCCTCAGTCATTATGACCTGGGTCTGAATGAATGCACCACCTTAGTTATGTGCCTTCTTAAATATAATGCAAATATTGTAAATCTCTGAATTTCTAATCTTTTGTTTTCATATATCTTTGGAATATTCTTGCTCAACAATATTAACTCTTTAATAAGAATGTCTTAATATTTTACAAAACTTGTTGTTAGGGAATTGCCAGGACAACAATTCCCCAGTAGCTGCTGAACCCTGGAGGAAGGGGCACAAGAGACAGTGAGCCCTGGTCTCAAACCCCCCACTGTCCCTTTCTGCTTGCCGGTCCTATCCTAAGTGATAGGTGACAACTTGGAGACGATCCCTACCTATATAGGTGACACAAAAAAAGCAGACATGACAACACAACAAAGGGAAGTCAGCTAGCCAGGGTTCAGTAACAGTCGAGCAAAGCAGTGTCAAAATCGATATCCAAAAGAGTAGCCAATAGGGAAAGCTGGAGGTCAAGAATCAGAATACACGAATAAACAGAAAGAGAAAAAGCCAGCACGCACAAAGCAATAGAAAGCATCAATGTGAATGTGAGCCAAGAATAAATAGGGAGGAAGAACCCACCCTGAACCTGATAGGAAGGCAGGCTGTCAATTACAGGGAAAAACAAAACTTAACTCTTAGAGGAGCAGAGGGAAATGAAGGTGAAGGCGACGGGTGTGGTGGAAAATCAATTAACAAAGGTGAAGGAATAGGACAGTGTTCAGACAATGGAACCAAAAACTCTAAGCAAGTTATCAAACTGCACACGCCTCCTGCAACGCAGCATGCGAGCAGAGGGTGGCGCAGAGACCCGAACAGGCAGAGATGTTACACTTTTTCAATGTATTTTATTATTTCATTATTCAGCCATTTTGCCATTTTGTACTTACCATTGCTATGTTTTTCATTTTAGGTGATTTTAGGAATTCTACTTCCTCCTTCAATTTTGAGTCTAGAGTTCAAAAACAAAGATGAGATGCCATACATGTCCCAGGCAAATGAAATAGACCTGCAGGAAAAAGAAGTAGAGGAGCCAGACAAGACTGTGAAAGAAAAAGAAGATGATGACATGGAGCTGACGGTATGAATGAGTCATTACAAGCAGACACCTGTTTAGAATATATCATCCCTAGATATTTAATAAAGGGTTAATCAAGATAAAAGTTGCCACATATCCCGTGTTCAGTCACCTTACCTACATGTCCCATCTCATCTACACTTAACCATCCTGCTCAGTCCCTCACTTCTCTCCTTGAACTCCTTGAAGTCTACAAATACCCTTTTCAAAGCAGATTGTCTTGTATGCTTCTAATAGTGATTCCTTTACTGTCTGTGTCTTGAATTCATTCCCTTTCATGCATTGAAATAGCGCTTTATAACATCTTAGAAATCTTATCATGAGATTATATACGTATTTTGTACATTTTTTAGCAGAATAATTCACAATGTGAATTAATTTGTGAATGACTCTAAATGTCATAACGTTTCCCGACCCCCAGCTGTATACATTCTGTATGCTTACCCTATGAATGAGTTACCATATTCCTACTTTAGCTTTGAATGACTCCTTTTGTTAAACATCTACCCCAGACAAAATTACGTTTTTATGCAAGTGGAGATATTGACATTACTACGTGAAGGATAATAAGTGCAGTATAAATTAAAGGGATGGGCAGTTTAAAACACAACTTTTTTACACAGGGAGTGGTGAGGGTGTGGAATCGCCCACCTGAGGAAACAATTCAAGAAAGAATGGTGGACTTCAAGACAAAATTAGATGCTGTAAGTACTTGGAAACCCAAAGTCCTTACCAAAGGGTGAGCAGGATGGATAACTGCCTTAATTCCTTGTATCATTCCTTCACTCCCCTCCCCAGTGTTCTAGTGATATTAATCAATTCATTACACATCCTTATCTTTTTCCCATCCTCTACCATATGGAAAATTGATGTTGTTATTACTTTTTCAAAACTGAATATTGATCTTTTATATGAAATTTGATCAACAAAACATTTTGAATAATTAATGTAACATGGTCTTACATTTTTACTATAGCTTCTGCCAGAAATTGTTATAAAATATAGCTCAAATCTCTTCCTGCTGCTGGCACATAGAGGGAAAGAAATTCACCTAATTTATTGAGAGGCATAGGCATATATTAAATTAGGTGTATATCACTCTGGCACATCGAGATTGACATATGAAACCCCTTTTCAGGAGGTCACACAGGATCCAGGGATAGTCAGGACGTAGTAGAACAAGCTGGGTCATACACTGGAGGTAACAAGGTAACAGAGGGTACAGCAGAAGAGTAAACAGACAGGCTGGGTCATACACTGGAAGTCACAAGGTATCAAGCCGCAAATCAAGGAGAGGTAGTCTTCAGGAAAGCTGGGTCATACATTGGAGGTCACGAGCTATCAGAATCATAGGTCAAGAAGAGGTGGTCTAGGAGGCAAGCAGGGTCATACAAGGAGGCCACAACAGGAAGGCAGGGAAAGGCAGAACAGGCAAGAATAGGAGTGCAGGGTGAGCTGATCCCCACAGAACTGAATAACCAGCAGAAATGCTGTTTCCGGTCCCAGGAGGAGACCGGCAACCCCCGCAGACTATTGCAGAGGTTCTGGTCCTCTCCCTCCAGGGACTGGAATCGCCGGACAAAGCGCAGGAAGCAGAGCGGGCCAGCATCCTCCATGCATCGCAGCAGAGGCTCCGGCTCGTAATCTAACATGTTACTTATGCAACAAGTTAGAATTTCTTACCTGCTAGATATTCCACAATCAACAGTATGGTGTATTGAAAAGTGTTTAGGATTCACAGCAACTCAGCCATGAAGCAACAGACCCTGTAAAGTTACAGAGCAAGTGCTGAGGAGCTTAGTACATAAACTTTGCCAATGCTATGATGACTAAATGACTGCAGAGTTTCAAACTTCCTCTGACACTAATATTAGCACAAAACTTGAGCAACTGAAGCTTCATGGCATGGGATTCCATGGCTAAGAAGATGCATGCAAGAGTTACATCCCCATACACAATGGCTTTGGATGGAGTGGTGTAAATCATGCCACCACTTGGTAATGGAGTAGTGATAATACACGTGTGGTGTGATGAGTCCATGACTGCCAGGACAATGTTATCTACCTGACTGATCTGTTAAGTGTAAATTTTGGTAGAAGAAGGATAATGCTTTAAGATTGTTTTTTTAGGGGTTGGCCCAAGTCTCTTAGGACCAGTGAAATGTTAAAGCTTCAGCATACCAATTTGTGGGAACAGTTTGGAGAAGGCCCTTTTCTGTTCCATCATGACTGTGCCCCAGTGAAAAAAGCAAGATCCCTTAAGCCATAATTGAAAAGGTGGTTCAACTCAATGCCTATGGATTTAGAATCCATGAATCAAAGGCCATGGATTTAGAATCCATTATGAAAGCTCCTGTAGGTATAAAGAGCAGGTGTCCCAGTACTTTTTGGCCATACAGTCCCTATTTGAGCTATTAGCATAATCAGACAGCTAAGGTTCACACTTTTTTTCTGCTTCTTGGTTGCTGCCTCATTTTCAACAAATATTTTTTACTTCTCTTTCCCCTCCAATGTTTTCCGCCTCCCATTGCATGAACTACAATACAGGCTTTTCAGTGCCGATTTGAAATTAGCAGTGCTAAAAATATCCTTGCTTTGGTGTCAGTGCCAAAACCAGGAGCAAAATGTGGGTGAAACGCAATGCTTGGCCCTGGAGTTTGGCGGAAGACCTTATTTTTTCTTGCTTCCATATTTTCCTTGTTACCACTGAAATTAAATGTAAAAGTACAAATCTTCCTTTAAGGTGGAATCAGGACATTTGCTGTGAATGGAGCTCCAGGCTGATTTACAATTTAGATTCTGTTATACTGGGATGTGTCAGGCGGTAATTAGAATTAATGAAATGCGCGGACCCCTTTCAGCTCAACACAAAGCTCATTTTTAAAGAATAATACTTGTCAGAATTTTCATTCAGTGCAAAATTGAAAAAAACCAATGCAATCAATGTTTACTGTAAACTATTCAATTACACGATAATGGTTAATATTATTCAACACAACACAACAAACCAAAACAGACAGGAAATGTTGTCAAAAGACAAGAACTCTAGCATGCAGGATGACAGAGAGAATCCAAAGGTTATACAGCAAAGCAAACTCAATCCATCACCCGTATTTATACATGGTAAGTTCCTATAGAAATTCATGAATAGTGTTTACTAGAGATGCCATAGGCTATATTCACAAGAATATTGTACAGTTAACCTGAAAGCTGAAAGAAATTCTTACAAATTCTAAAGTCATATACACTATGCTACCATTAAATATTTTAAAACTTAAAACCTAGTTTAAGAAGCACTCCACCATTTTTTTTGCCTTTATAGTGCAGCATAGGCTATTAAAGGGGCTCTATCAAAATTATGCTGATAGAGCCCCACATATGCGTGAATAGCCTTGCTAGTAGCAAGGAGGAAGATGGGACCCGAAGACATCTCTGGAAGAGGAGGCGTGGCTGAAGATGACGTCGGACCCTGAATGCCCGCCCACCGTGCATGATAGATAAGTTTAACATTCTTTTTTAGAGTTTTATTTTAAAACGGTGGGGTAGTTTAATATAACTTTAGCAGTGCCTGAACAGCCTTTTTAAAGGCTATTCACGCATATGTGGGGCTCTAGCAGCATGATTTTGCTGATAGAGCCCCTGTAACCCTTTAAAGATAGAGGTCAGTTGGTATGTTAATGCTCTTCGACTTTTTTTTATAGTCCCCACCTACCAAAATTTATAACTTTTTTATTTTTCTGTGGACATACTTCTAGGAGAGCTGAAATTGTGGAAAAATGTTGGTTCAATTTATTTTTTTTTTCCTGCTACAGCGTGCCCCATATTGGGAAAATGTATTTAGAACAGCGGTTCTCAACCTGTGGGTCGCGACCCCGGCGGGGGTCGAATGACCAAAACACAGGGGTCGCCTAAAGCCATCGGAAAATACATATTTCTGATGGCTTTAGCCGCTGAGAAGCCGCGCTACCTTTAGCAGCAGGGTAGATCCTAGTGGGCTGAAGGACCTGTGATGACGTCATGACCATGTGATCGGACTCTGGTGTGGGCGGAGCTATTCAGTACAGTGCCGAGTTACACAGGAAGAGAAGGCTGCAGTGAATGGAGGCTGGAAGGTAAGATGGAAAGAAGAGACAGCATGTGTAAGCAAGGGGGGAAGGGGAGTTCAGGCAGTGTGTGAGCATGATAGTGGGGTACAGGCTGTGTGTGAGCATGATAGGGGAGTTCAGGCTGTGTGTGAGTATGATAGGAGGGTTCAGGCTGATGGGGGTTCAGGCTGTGTGTGAGCAAGGGGGGGGGGGTCAGCAGATTTTGTGGAAGACAGCTTTTGTGATTAATCACTATGTTTAAATTATGTTTGATTTGTAGCAATGAGAATACATAATGCATATCAGGTATTTACATTCCGAATCATAACTGTAGCAAAATTAAGGCCGTTCACACGGTCACAGAGGGGGCAGATTATGGCGCAAAATCCACATCATAATCCGCCCCCTCACAATGGAGGTCTATTTAGACCGCCAAGCTTGTTTTTTGCGTGAGCGGCATGTTGCCGCTCACGGAAAAAAAGAGGCGGGCTGCACTTTCTTCAGACGGATTCTGCGGCTCGGTGAGCCGTGGCGTCTGCCTAGCGTCAGCAACTTCCGGAGTCAGCCCATTAATTTGAGCCGACTCTGGGGGGGGGGTTAGCCGCGACCGCGACAATCGTGGCAGGCGTGATTTTACCCGAGAGTGACGCGGCTCCCCGTGTCACTCTCAGTGCCTAAATCTGCTATGAATCCGCTGTACCGCCCCCTGTGTGAACTAGCCCTAACAGTTATGAAGTAGCCACCAAAATTATTTTTTTGTTTGGGTCACCACAACATGAGGAACTTTGCGGGGTCATGGCATTAGAAAGGTTGAGAACCACTGATTTAGAAGCTTGCAGATTAGGCGATTCAAATGCGGCGATACCTAATATACGTGTGTTACTTTGTTTTATACCTGATTGTGTATATATATATATATATATATATATATATATATATATATATACTAGAGGGAGGACCCGGCTTCGCACGGGTATATTACATTTTATGTTCGTGTAGTGGCCCCATAAGAATTGTCCAATTTTGCACTGATGTATTTTGTATGTTGTTTCTGTGTATGTCCATAAGCGTCATGTGATTATGTGTATCTAATTTTGGATGTCAGTGAAAAACCTGTGATCAGTTGTTATGGATACCTGGAGTAAAGCTGTATCTAATCCTTCCCTATGTAGTACTGTGTTTAGATGCAAGTATCCAATCCTTGTTGGTGTGGTACTTTGTGCATATGCACATATCTAATCCTCCAGCGTGTGGTACTGTGTGCAGATGCACGTATCTAATCCTCCCCTGTGTGGTATTGTGTGAAGAGGCGCGTATCTAATCCTACGGCGTGTGGAACTGTGTGTAGACGAACGTATCTAATCCTATGGCATGTGGTACTGTGTGCAGACACGCGTATCTAATCCTACGGCATGTGGTACTGTGTGTAGACGCGCATATCTAATCCTACGGCATGTGGTACTGTGTGCACATGCGTGTATCTAATCCTATGGCGTGTACAACTGTGTGAAGACACGTGTATCTAATCCTCCCCTGTGTGGTATTGTGTGAAGAGGCGCGTATCTAATCCTACGGCGTGTGGAACTGTGTGTAGACGCGCGTATCCACTCCCCCGGCATGTGGTACTGTGTGCAGACGCTTGTATCTAATCCTACAGCATGTGGTACTGTGTGTAGACGTGCGTATCTAATTGTCCCCCGTGTGGTACTGTGTGCAGACGCATGTATCTAATCCTCCCCCATGTGAGACGGTGTGATGAGACGCATATCTAATTCTCTGGCTTGTGGTACTGTGTGCAGAGGCATGTATCTAATCCTCCAAAGTGTGATACTGTGTGCACACACATGTATCTAATCCTCCCCTGTGTGGTATTGTGTGAAGAAGTGTGTATCTAATTCTTCGGCGTGTGGAACTGTGTGTAGACGCGCGTATCTAATCCTACTGCATGTGGTACTGTGTGCAGACGCGTGTATCTAATCCTATGGCGTGTACAACTGTGTGTAGACGCGTGTATCTAATCCTACGGCATGTGGTACTGTGTGCAGATGCGCGTATCTAATCCTCTGGCGTGTGGTACTGAGTGCTGAGACGCGTATCTAATTCTCTGGCTTGTGGTACTGTGTGCAGAGGCATATATCTAATCCTCCAAAGTGTGGTACTGTGTGCAGACACACGTATCTAATCCTCCCCTGTGTGGTATTGTGTGAAGAGGCACATATCTAATCCTGAGGCATGTGGTACTTTGTGCAGACGCGAGTATCTAATCCTCCCCGTGTTGTACTGTGTGCTTAGACACGTATCTAATTCTCTGGCTTGTGGTACTGTGTGCAGACACACGTATCTAATCCTCACCTGTGTGGTATTGTGTTAAGAGGCACGTATCTAATCCTACGGCATGTGATACTGTGTGCAGACGCGTATATCTAATCCTCTGGCGTGGGGTACTGTGTGCAGACGCACGTATCTAATCCTCCCTGTGTGGTACTGTGTGCTGAGACGCGTATCTAATTCTCTGGCTTGTGGTACTGTGTGCAGAGGCATGTATCTAATCCTCCGAAGTGTGGTACTGTATTCAGGCACACGTATCTAATCCTCCAAAGTGTGGTATTGTGTGAAGAGGCGTGTATCTAATCCTATTGCGTGTGGAACTGTGTGTAGACGTGCGTATCTAATCCTACGGCATGTGGTACTGTGTGTAGACGCGCGTATCTAATTCTCTGGCGTGTGGTACTGTGTGCAGATGTGTGTATCTAATCCTCTGGCATGTGGTACTGTGTGCAGATGTGCGTATCTAATCCTCTCCTGTGTGGTACTGTGTGCACATGCGCGTATCTAATCCTCTGGCATGTGGTACTATGTGCAGATGAGCATATCTAATCCTCCCCCGTGTGGTACTGTGTGCTGAGACGCACATCTAATTCTCTGACTTGTGGTACTGTGTGCAGAGGCATGTATCTAATCCTCCAAAGTGTGGTACTGTGTGCAGACACACGTATCTAATCCTCCCCTGTGTGGTATTGTGTGAAGAGGCGCGTATCTAATCCTACGGCGTGGGGAACTGTGTATAGACACACATATCTAATCCTGCGGCATGTGGTACTGTGTGCAGATGTGCATATCTTATGCTCTGGTGTGTGGAACTGTGTATAGACACGTGTATCTAATCCTATGGCGTGTACAACTGTCTGCAGACGCGCGTATCTAATCCTCTGGAGTGTGGAACTGTGTGTAGACGCACGTATCTAATCCGACGACATGTGGTACTGTGTGCAGACGTGCATATCTTATGCTCTGGTGTGTGGAACTGTGTGCAGATGCGTGTATCCAATCCTTTGGCATGTGGTACTGTGTGCAGACGCATGTATCCAATCCCCCGGGATGTGGTACTTTGTGCAGACGCGTGTATCTAATCCTTCGGTATGTGGAACTGTGTGCAGACGCACGTATCAAATCCTTCAGTGTGTGGAACTGTGTGCAGAAGCGCGTATGTAATCCTCTGGTTTGTGGGACTGTGTGCAGACGCATGTATCCAATCCCCCGGGGTGTGGTACTTTGTGCAGATGCGTGTATCTAATCCTTCGGCATGTGGAACTGTGTGCAGACGCACGTATCAAATCCTTCAGTGTGTGGAACTGTGTGCAGAAGTGCGTATTTAATCCTCTGGTTTGTGGGACTGTGTGCAGACGCGTGTATCTAATCTTCTGGAGTGTGACACTGTGTGCTGATCTGTGTATCTAATCTTCTGATGCGTGTATCTCAGTTTGGATATCAGTGTTGTATTGTGCATGTGGAGTGACCATGTGTATTGCAGTTGGAATATGAGTGAAAGACTTGCTGGTTTGTATTGGCTAAGGGGGGGGGGGCACTGTGTTTGGAATGCTGTATCTCAGCAACGGTACGTCCGAGTGAGTTGGAGTCTCGTCTTAAACCTTCCCGGATACCTGAAGTATCTCTGTACCAAATTTGGTGAAGATCGGTCCAGTCGTTTGGTTCGCATTAGAGCACAGACAGACAGACAGACAGAAATTCATTTTTATAATATAGGGAGATATATATATATATATATATATATATATATATATATATATATATATATATACTAGAGGGAGGACCTGGCTTCGCACGGGTATATTACATTTTATGTTTGTGTAGTGGCCCCATAAGAATTGTCCAATTTTGCACTGGTGTATTTTGTATGTGGTTTGTGTGTATGGCCATAAGCGTCATGTGATTATGTGTATCTCATTTTGGATGTCAGTGAAAAACCTGTGATCAGTTGTTATGGATACCTGGAGTAAAGCTGTATCTAATCCTTCCCCGTGTAGTACTGTGTTTAGATGCAAGTGTCTAATTCTTGTTGGTGTGGTACTTTGTGCAGATGCACATATCTAATCCTCCCCATGTGATATTGTGTGAAGAGGCGCGTATCTAATCCTCCAGTAAGTGAAACTGTGTGCAGACGCGCGTATCTAATGACTCTGGCGTGTGGTACTGTGTGCAGATGCGCGTATCTAATCCTCCCCCATGTGGAACTGTGTGCTGAGACGCGTATCTAATTCTCTGGCATGTGGTACTGTATGCAGAGGCCTGTATCTAATCCTCCCCTGTGTGGTATTGTGTGAAGAGGCGCGTATCTAATCCTCCCCCGTGTGATACTGTGTGCTGAGACGCGTATCTAATTCTCTGGCTTGTGGTACTGTGTGCAGAGGCATGTATCTAATCCTCCAAAGTGTGATACTGTGTGCACACACGTATCTAATCCTCCCCTTGTGGTACTGTGTGAAGAGTCGTGTATCTAATCCTACTGCATGTGGTACTGTGTGCAGACGCGTGTATCTAATTCTATGGCGTGTACAACTGTGTGCAGACGCGCGTATCTAATCCTCTGGAGTGTGGAACTGTGTGTAGACGTGTGTATCTAATCCTACGGCATGTGGTACTCTGTGCAGACGTGTGTATCTAATCCTATGGCGTGTACAGCTGTGTGCAGACGCGCATATCTAATCCTCTGGAGTGTGGAACTGTGTGTAGACGCACGTATCTAATTCTACGGCATGTGGTACTGTGTGCAGACGCGCATATCTAATCCTCCCCCATGTGGTACTGTGTGTAGATGCGCGTATCTAATCCTACGGCATGTGGTACTGTGTGCAGACGCGTGTATCTAATCCTATGGCGTGTACAGCTGTGTGAAGACACGTGTATCTAATCCTCCCCTGTGTGGTATTATGTGAAGAGGTGCGTATCTAATCCTACAGTGTGTGGAACTGTGTGTAGAAGCATGTATCCAATCCCCCGGCATGTGGTACTGTGTGCAGACGTGCGTATATAATCCTATGGCATGTGGTACTGTGTGTAGATGAGCGTATCTAATCCTCCCCCGTGTGATACTGTGTGCTGAGATGCGTATCTAATTCTCTGGCTTGTGGTACTGTGTGCAGAGGCATGTATCTAATCCTCCAAAGTGTGGTACTGTGTGCACACACACATATCTAATCCTCCCCTGTGTGGTATTGTGTGAAGAGGCGCGTATCTAATCCTTTGGTGTGTGGAACTGTGTGTAGACACGTGTATCTAATCCTACTGCATGTGGTACTGTGTGAAGACGCGTGTATCTAATCCTATGGCGTGTACAACTGTGTGAAGACACGTGTATCTAATCCTCCCGTGTGGTATTGTGTGAAGAGGTGCGTATCTAATCCTACAGTGTGTGGAACTGTGTGTAGATGCATGTATCCAATCCCCCAGCATGTGGTACTGTGTGCAGACGCGCGTATATAATCCTATGGCATGTGGTACTGTGTGTAGACGCGCGTATCTAATCCTCCCCCATGTGGTACTGTGTGCTGAGACGCGTATCTAATTCTCTGGCTTGTGGTACTGTGTGCAGAGGCATGTATCTCATCCTCCAAAGTGTGGTACTGTGTGCACACACACGTATCTAACCTTCTCCTGTGTGGTATTGTGTGAAGAGGCGCGTATCTAATCCTTCGGCATGTGGAACTGTGTGTAGACGCACGTATCTAATCCTACTGTATGTGGTACTGTGTGAAGACGCGTGTATCTAATCCTATGGCGTGTGCAACTGTGTGCAGACGCGCATATCTAATCCTCTGGAGTGTGGAACTGTGTGAAGACACGTGTATCTAATCCTATGGCGTGTACAAATGTGTGCAGACGCGCGTATCTAATCCTCTGGAGTGTGGAACTGTGTGTAGACGCCTGTATCTAATCCTTCGGTATGTGGAACCGTGTGCAGACGCGTGTATCAAATCCTTCAGTGTGTGGAACTGTGTGCAGAAGTGCGTATTTAATTCTCTGGTTTGTGGGACTGTGTGCAGACCCATGTATCTAATCCTCTGGTGTGTGGGACTGTGTGCTGATCTGTGTATCTAATCCTCTGATGCGTTTATCTCAGTTTGGATATCAGTGTTGTATTGTGCATGTGGAGTGACCGTGTGTATTGCAGTTGGAATATGAGTGAAAGTCTTGCAGGTTTGTATTGGCTAAGGGGGGGGCACTGTGTTTGAAATGCTGTATCTCAGCAACGGTACGTCCGAGCGAGTTGGAGTCTCGTCTTAAACCTTCCCGGATATCTGAAGTATCTCTGTACCAAATTTGGTGAAGATCGGTCCAGTCGTTTGGTTCGCATTAGAGCACAGACAGACAGATAGACAGACAGACAGACAGACAGACAGACAGAAATTCATTTTTATAATATAGGGAGATATATACACACTATGTGATCAAAAGTATCCAGACACCCCCCAAAACATACATTTTTCATATTAGGTGCATTGTGCTGCCACCTACTGCCAGGTACTCCATATCAGCGACCTCAGTAGACATTAGACATCGTGAGAGAGCAGAATGGGTGCTCCGCGGAACTCACAGACTTTGAACGTGGTCAGGTAATTAGGTGCCATACATCATGCAGGTCAATACCAAACGACGCCTCGCTTGGTGTAAGGAGTGTAAACATTGGATGATTGAACAGTGGAAAAACGTTGGGTGGAGTGACGAATCACGGTACACAATGTGGCGATCTGATGGAAGGGTGTGGGTATGGCAAATGCCCGGTGAACGTCATCTGCCAGCGTGTGTAGTGCCAACAGTAAATTTTGGAGGCGGTGGTGTTATGGTGTTGTCATGTTTTTCATGGGGGGGGCTTGCACCCCTTGTTGTTTTGCGTGGCACTATCACAACACAGGCCTACATTGATGATTTAAACACCTTCTTGCTTCCCACTATTGAAAAGCAATTTGGGGATGGCGATTGCATCTTTCAACATGATCGAGCGCCTGTTCATACTGCACAGCCTGTGGCGGAGTAGTTACACAGCAATAACATCTCTGCAATGGACTGGCCTGCACAGAGTCCTGACTTGAATCCTATAGAACACCTTTGGGATGTTTTGGAACGCCGACTTTGTGCCAGGCCTCACCGACCTCATCGATACCTCTCCTCAGTGCAGCACTCCGTGAAGAATGGGCTGCCATTCCCCAAGAAACCTTCCAGCACCTGATTGAATGTATGCCTGTGAGAGTGGAAGCTGTCATCAAGGCTAAGGGTGGGCCAACACCATATTGAATTCCAACATTACCGATGGAGGGCGCCACCAACTTGTAAGTCATTTTCAGCAAGGTGTCCAGATACTTTTGATCACATAGTTATATATATATACTGTGTATATATATATATATATATATATATATATATATATATATATATACATACACACAGTGGGGCAAAAAAGTATTTAGTCAGTCACCAATAGTGCAAGTTCCACCACTTAAAAAGATGAGAGGCGTCTGTAATTTACATCATAGGTAGACCTCAACTAATGAGAAAACAAATCCAGAAAATCACATTGTCTGATTTTGTAAGAATTTATTTTCAAATTATGGTGGAAAATAAGTATTTGGTCACCTACAAACAATCAAGATTTCTGGCTCTCACAGACCTGTAACTTCTTCTTTAAGAGTCTCCTCTTTCCTCCACTCATTACCTGTAGTAATGGCACCTGTTTAAACTTATCAGTATAAAAAGACACCTGTGCACACCCTCAAACAGTCAGACTCCAAACTCCACTATGGTGAAGACCAAAGAGCTGTCAAAGGACACCAGAAACAAAATTGTAGCCCTGCACCAGGCTGGGAAGACTGAACCTGCAATAGGCAACCAGCTTGGATTGAAGAAATCAACTGTGGGAGCAATAATTAGAAAATTGAAGACATACAAGACCACTGATAATCTCCCTCGATCTGGGGCTCCACGCAAAATCTCACCCCGTGGGGTCAAAATGATCACAAGAACGGTGAGCAAAAATCCTAGAACCACGCGGGGGGACCTAGTGAATGAACTGCAGAGAGCTGGGACCAATGTAACAAAGCCTACCATCAGTAACACACTACGCCGCCAGGGACTCAGATCCTGCAGTGCCAGACGTGTCCCACTGCTTAAGCCAGTACATGTCCGGGCCCGTCTGAAGTTTGCTAGAGAGCATTTGGATGATCCAGAAGAGTATTGGGAGAATGTCCTATGGTCTGATGAAACCAAACTGGAACTGTTTGGTAGAAACACAACTTTTCGTGTTTGGAGGAAAAAGAATACTGAGTTGCATCCATCAAACACCATACGTACTGTAAAGCATGGGGGTGGAAACATCATGCTTTGGGGCTGTTTCTCTGCAAAGGGGCCAGGACAACTGATCCGGGTACATGAAAGAATGAATGGGGCCATGTATCGTGAGATTTTGAGTGCAAACCTCCTTCCATCAGCAAGGGCATTGAAGATGAAACGTGGCTGGGTCTTTCAACATGACAATGATCCAAAGCACACCGCCAGGGCAACGAAGGAGTGGCTTTGTAAGAAGCATTTCAAGGTCCTGGAGTGGCCTAGCCAGTCTCCAGATCTCAACCCTATAGAAAACCTTTGGAGGGAGTTGAAAGTCCGTGTTGCCAAGCGACAGCTCCAAAACATCACTGCTCTAGAGGAGATCTGCATGGAGGAATGGGCCAACATACCAACAACAGTGTGTGCCAACCTTGTGAAGACTTACAGAAAACGTTTGACCTCTGTCATTGCCAACAAAGGATATATAACAAAGTATTGAGATGAAATTTTGTTACTGACCAAATACTTATTTTCCACCATAATTTGAAAATAAATTCTTACAAAATCAGACAATGTGATTTTCTGGATTTGTTTTCTCATTTTGTCTCTCATAGTTGAGGTCTACCTATGATGTAAATTACAGACGCCTCTCATCTTTTTAAGTGGTGGAACTTGCACTATTGGTGACTGACTAAATACTTTTTTGCCCCACTGTGTGTGTGTGTGTGTGTGTGTATATATATATATATATATATATATATATATATATATATATATATGGAACTTTTAGCATTTTTTACATTTTTAATTATTTTTTTTTACTTTTTTTTCTCTATTATTTTTAGACCCCCTGTGTGTCTTCAACCCTAGGAAGTCTGATCACTAATCCAATACACTGCAATGCTAAATTGTAAAATACATAGACTGTGCTAGGCAGCCTGTACTAGAAGATCAATCAAGACAAGCCTGGGAGCCTTCAATAAGCTCCTGGTTGTCTGATCAGTGGATCACCACCCCTGTATCTCATTCCAAGAACAGCAAAAGGTGCGGCACGTTTGAATAATCAGTAAAATGGTGTTTAAACATGGAGGCCGCTCAGGAGCCGGGCGGCCGCCATAGATGCCGGGTGTCTAACATTTTTATACAGTAGACACCCAGCGCTAATGCCCATGGTCGGTGCCTACTCCGGGTCCGGGATCATGTTGCCATGACAGCGGGGAGCCTTGTCATTCCCCGGCCTGTCATTCCCTGGATTCTATTGCAGGCTACTCTATGTAGCCTGCAATAGAAGCCCCGGTATTTTGCAATGCATTAGCATTGTAATACATTGCATTAGTGATCAGACCCCCTGGGGTTCAAGACCCCTAGGGGGTCTAATAAATGCATTTAAAAAAAAAGTAAAAAAATATAAAAAAGAATAAAAAGTTGTAAAAATTCAAATCACCCCCATTTCCCTAGAACACATATAAAAGTACTTACGGTAGGTACTGTGAAACACATACCTGTCACATGTCATTTTGGCTGCACAGTGAACGCTGTAAAAACAAAGCCTGTAAGAAAATAGCAAAAATACATTCTTCTTCAAATTCACCCCATTCATAATTTTTTCCCAACTTCCCAGTACATTGTACAGAATAATTAATGTGGCATCATGAAGAAAAGTTTGTCCCACAAACATTAAGACCTCATATGGCTCTGAGAGCGGAGAATTAAAGAAGTTATGGGGTTTGGAATTTTGGTATCCCTGGAATTCTATAGACTGAAAGAATACAGTTGATATGTCATTTTAGCTGCACAATGAACACCATTAAAACGAAGCCTGTAAGAAAGTCACACAAATGCACTTTTTCTCCAACTCCACACCATTCAGATTTTTTTTGCAGCTGTACAAAATATTAAATGATATTATTATGAAGAACAATTTGTCTTCCAAATATTAAGCCCTTATATGGCTCTGTGAATGAAAAAATAAAAAAGTTATAGGGTTATATGCTTCACACTGTGCCTTGAATTAAACAAAAGCAGTATACAATACTCACCTCCTGACTCACCAGTGCCAACATCCAGCCACTTGTGACTTGCTCCTGTGGAACAGCACAGCTGAATGACATGATAGTGTCGCCTGCACCACAAAGAAGTTGTCCACAATCTTGGCGCAAGGAACCAAGTCATGTTCTACTGAATGTAGTGGTGCCAGTAGTCAGGGATGCCACTAACGCCCAACAGACCTAGGCAATTTACTGCAACTATACAATTGCATGACTTGAACATAGCTAAGACTGGCTATGCTGCTGCAGACACTGACAATTAGTTATCACGGTAATATGCTTTTATACAGCTACAGTGTTTTCTAAAGTGATGTAGTACATAATTGGCCAAGTAATTGAGAGTGACAGCTACTGAATGCAGCTGCTCTACGCTCTACAGTTACTAAAAAATATGGCTGTGATATTTATATGCCCTAAGAGAAGAAAAATAATGAGTTACGCAAAAATACACATATAGATATGTGTACACATGCACTGAACACATGCATAACTACACAAACATGCATTAATACAGACACGTATGCATACATAAGTATTGTAATGCATACACACGTATGCATACATACATACTGTGAAACTACAACTCCCAACATGCTCCATTCACTTCCATAGTAGTTCTAAGAACAGCAAAGCGAGTATGCATACTGGGAGTTGTAGTTTTACAACAGCTGGAGTGCCGAAGGTTGCCTAGCCCTGTTATCGTCACTTATATATGAACCAAATCTAAATCAACAACATATAGTTGTATTATCTTATCTACCCACCATATACAGTATATGCAGCAGGATCTGCCATGCAAAACCACCACAGAAATATTCCTTATGAGTAGAGATGAGCGAACAGTAAAATGTTCGAGGTTCGATATTCGTTTCAAGTAGCTGCTCAATATTCGACTACTCGAATCGAATATTGAACCCTATTATAGTCTATGGGGGGAAAATGCTCGTTTCAGGGGTAGGCAACGTTCGATCAAATTATACTTACCAAGTCCACGAGTGAGGGTCGGGCTGGATCCTCCGAGAAGTCTTCTCCGTGCAGCGTCCTCGTGGCATCTTCCAGCTCTGAATTCACTCTGCCAGGCATCAGGCCTGGGCAGAGCCGACTGCGCATGTTCGCACTACAAGCGGGCATGCACAGTCGGCTCTGCCCAGGCCCGATGCCTGGCAGAGTGAATTCAGAGCTGGAAGACGCCGCAGGGAAGCTTCACGGAGAAGACTTCTAAAGGTAGGAGAAGAACCAGCTTTGATTGGCCGACTGTATAGCATTTGGCCAATCAATGTTGGTTCTGCATCGAACTTTTCCATTCAAATAGCGAGTAGTACTTGATCGAGTACGAGTATTTCAAATACCGTAGTATTCGATCGAATACCTACTCGATCAAATACTACTCGCTCATCTCTACTTATGAGGCAAAAGATTTCCTGTTCCTATTCACTTCAATTGGAAGATCAGGTGGAGCAGGATGCTTATTTTTTTGCTAGCACATTTTTTCACCTTATGGAAAAGAAAGGGCCTGATCATGCATCAGAAAGTGAAGAAGTTGCAGGATGGCATTCTGTCTGGCCCTGTGCATTTTACGGAAGAAAGTCAAAGCAGAGCGATTGAGCACAATGCTTCCTTTTTTTTCAGAATATACCTCAAAATAAACTAAACGTACTCTAAGCTTCTGCATCCAAGTTAAATGAATAAGGCGCAGAATTTTGGAGGTGGATTCTTCCACGAAATGTCATGTGAACCTAGCCTTATATCTTTCAAATGTGTTTCAGTTTACCGATATTTCTAGGATAATATGCCTTGCAGCACAGCTATCTTTAGGTCATACATATATGCATGCCATAGTCACTACTTACATCTCTAGCACCTAAGGGGTACTGTTAAATAATATGGATTGCAGTTATCTCCAAACTTGGGCGTTGTGTTAAAAACTTAATTGTGTTTTATTGCCAACTGTTTGTGTTCCTACAACTTTCTTTGAGGTCCTTCTGTGAACCCCATTCTTGTTTGGTAAGGTCAGGGTACTTACTCCTTTGTTGACCAACCGACCAAATTCCTCTGGTAACTGTCACTGTCCTAATTGTTGGTATTAACTCCTCTCTTAGCAGTGAAGAGAATGCACTGCGCGCTTTATTAAAGCATCATGGGGTTAATACAACACCCAGCATAGAAAAAAGAAAAATAGCAACATTAGTCCCCCTATGTTCAATCCCGATTGGTGTAGTATATCTTGATTAAGTAAAAGAGAAGCATAAGCAGTTCCATATACAGCCAACTATGCCCGATCCTGCGTGGTGTCTCCTGGCAGCAAGCCAAGCACATAACTTCTTACACCCATCCTGGATGCAGGCGCCATCTTATCATATAGCCTCACAGCATGTTTCTTAAGCATCATATACACATATTTTATCAAGGATTATAATGTTTTTGCAATATGACAGCAAACAAAAGGAATATCTGTATTTTCTAACCTTATCATGTTCAGTGGTTTTTAGAGGTTTTTGTAGTTTGTACAGTCTTCTGTTGGTGTTTTATTCTTATTTCTTTAGAAATTGACCAGTGTGCCCTTGGAGTGAACTTCAAGAGGTTTTTAATTGTTACAAATGTGGCAGGAGTCTGCATATGGCTGAAAAAAGCAAAAGAGATTATAATCACATCCATCAGTTCACCACTACCGCTACTCTGGTGTTGCCCAGGTGCCCTGCTCTACTTTCTACACCCATCCCGACTCCTAGCATGCAGAACGTGGAGCACAACATGGGTCTGAACACTAGTGAAGTAGCAGCATTAGAGCTGTTGGAGATGTGTATAAGCACTTTTCTTTATTTCAGGAATTTACAATCCTGTATATTTTTATACATGGAAACAGGATACCTACTCCTAGGCAGAGTAGCAACAATCCTGAGTTTTCCTGATTTGTAGACAGTTTGTCTAACCATGGACTGATGTGAGGTCTTTAGCTGTTGAGATGCATGCATTATTGATATTTCATGAGGTTGCATTACGTAAAGGTCAAACTCATTAACCATTAATATACACTAGTAAAAAACACAACCACATCCAAACATGCATTCATTTTTGCCATGCACTTTTTATGCAGTTTCAACAAGTAAATATACCTCAACATGTCTTCTGCCCAATGGGGAAGGTTTATTAATGCTGTCTAAGAATTAAACTTTGACTACGTGGTTTTAAAGGGGCTCTATCATCAAAATCATGCTGATAGAGCCCCAAATAGGTGTGAATAGCCTTTAAAAAGGCTATTCAGGCACCGTAAAAGTTACATTAAACTACCCCCCCATCCCCCGTTTTAAAATAAAGCCCTAAAAGAGAATGATATCTACTTACGCATCGTGCACGCTGGACGGGCATTCAGGGTGCGCCGTCTTCTCATCCACGCCTCTTCTTCCTCCGATGTCCTCCGGTCCCGTCCTCATCCGGCGCTCGTGAACTGACACTGATAAAAAAAGAAATGGCCTGTGCGCATGCGCAGTAGCCGTAGTAGAAGCCGCATGCTACTGCGCAAGCGCCCAGGCCATTTTTTTATATCCGTGTCCGCTCGCGAGTGCCGGAGGAGGACGAGACCAGAGGACATTGGAGGAAGAAGAGGCGTGGATGAAGAAGAAGACACACCCTGAATGCCCGCCCACAGTGCACGATGCGTAAGTAGATAACATTCTTTTTTAGGGTTTTATTTTAAAACTGGGGGGTAGTTTAATATAACATTTACGGTGCCCATGCATATGTGGGGCTCTATCAGCATGATTTTGGTGATAGAGTCCCTTTAAAATGTGCCAGATTATCACAGTGGCTGATAATTTTGGGTTATTCTATCTTTTTGTTGACTTACTTTGCATGGTTGTATCTTAATGGGCTTATCCCATTAAGGCTGGATTCACACTACTGTTGGAGTCTCTGTAGGCAATCTGCGCCACCTAGTCCACTTAAATTTGGTGGTTTCAGTATAAAATCAGGCGGACTCTAATACCACTTTTTAATCAGACAGGGTTTATGTCTCTTGTGGACCCATAGGACATATGCCTGAACACTAGTGTGAACCTTGTGTTATAATATTGGAAGCATTTTATTAAGACTGGCTTTTCCTACTCCAGTCTTAATAAAGTAGTTTACCAGTGCGAGGCATGCCTGAATTATTAAGAGGCTCTGGCCTCGTAATAAATGAAGCACACTCTTGTGTGCCAAAATTACAGTCAACTTCAGTCCTTAACTGGCATATATTTAATGTATAACTCATGCTAGTTTTCTTGTTTGATTTATAATAAATTTGTTTATGCCAAGGTCACCCCACGCCAGCCTACCTTGTTCTCTGTCCCGCTCTGCCTACTTTTGCAAAAAACTGGCAAGCAATGAGCAGAATAAATGATGTGGTACACGAATTGGCCAGGCACCACAGATACACCACCTCAGTAAATGCGCAAGTAAATGCGCAAGGTGGTCACATTTGCTCAATCTCGTCTCTCTCACTGCTTTTTCAGGTAAGGGATTCCAGGTTCGGAGTTGGCTGCCCTTCTCTGCTTTTCAAAGCGAATGCTGAGCAAGTCATAAGAGAGTATGGCTACATTCAGATGACCAAGGTGCAAAATAACTGTAAAAAACATCACTTTTCATGGTCATCTTGCACCTGAGGGGTGGTCATTTTCACAGATCCCCTATACATTTGAGTACATTTGAGTACTTGGAGGGAACTGTGAAAACAGACAAAAATAGGAAATAACCTATATTTTGACAGCCAATAAAACAGACTTTGACGTAGACTTCCGCCACAAATTACTCTCCACTTTCCTGTCCTCTTGCTTCCCAACCCAGGTTTTATTTTCAGATTCGGCTCAAATGTATGGGCCCAATAGCAGAGTGTCTTGTGCTGCAGTTTCTGAAGCTGAATCAGCTAGTAAAATCTGTGACAGGATTGAGCAGGACGCTTATTTTTTCAGTGTCCTGCTGTGGTCTCTGTCTCCCAATGAATACAATGGAAGGTAGATTCAGGACTGAATTTGAAGCTGATTTTGAGGCGGAATCTGCCTCAAAATCAGCACCAAATTATGCCGTTTGACTATATCTGAAGGAGCAGAGAGAGAGGCAAGACTGAACATGTGTATATACAAGGTATATAAATATGCTTGATAAATAAACTTGTAGCATTATAGCATCTGATTCTATAAGTGATACTTTAACCAAATGTCTAAGCAGTTTTAGGCCTGGTTCACATCTGCGTTTGGTATTCCATTCTGGGAGTCCGCTTGGGGACTCCCCAAACTGAATATCGAACGAATTGACAAGCGGTGAGCAATAAAAGCACATGGACCCCATAGACTATAATGAGGTCAATGTGTTTTCTACGCGGTATCCGCACGAGTCATGCCAAGAGGAAAGTAGTTCATGAAGTACTTTTCTCTCTGCATGTTCCATGCAGACACCGCGTGGAAAATACACAGACCCCATTATACTGTCGTTTATGGAGTCCGTGTGCTTTCATAAGCTCACTGCTTGTCAATACGTTCTGTATTCCGTTCGGGGGATCCTCAAGCGGACTCCCTGAGCAGAATACAGAATGCAGATGTGAACCAGGCCTTATCCCTCTAAAACATTCCCATTACATTGTAGTGTTGGTGTACAGGTGTTGCAAGCACCAAGTTCTCTCCATAATGCACCAGTCTTTGAATAGCAATGGTTACCCAAATAGCATTGTGCACTGAAGGAATGTCCAACAGGCACAGTGCACTGAATATTTTTTACTGCTTGAAACAATATCAACCAAGTCATATTGAGCATATTTATGGAGCAGACACTGCTGTGACTATTCAGATGAGCAGCTTCACTCTCGTGACTCCAAGAATGTAATTTACATAAAACATTCTGGAAATTACTACTTTTCATAATGAGGCCACAAATTACAGATGTAGGAATAAGGCTAGATAGTTATTTGCCTACAATATAATGCATTGGTAACAGTTTTCAGGGGAAGGGAAGTAACATTTACTGATAGGTTCTCTTTAGTAGCTTTTATGTATGCAATGTTCTATATTCTCCACCCTGAAGATTATAGCATTATTGTGAGTTTATAAAGCAAAAATTCCATTATATACTCGTGGTTTTAGCAATGAATGACTTATTTAGAGATACAAAGGTAAAATGAAGATTTTTATTTTGACTACTTATTATACTATAAGATAACATTGTTTTACCCTTGATAGGCAATGCTGGCCAGAGGCAATGGAGATACAGTCAGAAAGAAGGAAGATGATGAACATCCACGGCATCGGCTCATACCACTAGGGAGAAAAATCTATGAATTCTACAATGCACCAATTGTTAAATTCTGGTTCTACACAGTAAGTAACCTGGCTCTATTAAGTAAGGAATTACACCCGGGCAGATATACCAGTACTGTCTAAAATTAAGACAAATAAAGACCAAACTTAAACTAGACAGTCTTAAACTGCTATAGATTTATTAAAGCATCTAATGCTGAATAATAAATCTGGCGAGGGGCCACACGGTGGCTCAGTGGTTAGCACTGCAGCCCTGCAGCGCTGGAGTCCTGGTGTTCAAATCCCACCAAGGGCATAAAACCATCTGTAAGGAGTTTGTATGTTCTCCCCGTGTTTGCATGGATTTCCATCCCATATTCCAAAAAGACATACTGGTAGGGAAAAAAGGACATTGTGAGCTCTATGTGGGGCTCACAATCTACATTTAAAATTAAAAATAAAAATAAAAAAAATAATAATAAATCTGGCGTACCTTCAGATTAAACCTGGAATCAACTCTTAAAGGGGCTCTATCAGCAAAATCATGCTAATAGAGCCCCACATGTGCGTGAATAGCCTTTAAAAAGGCTATTCAGGCACCGTAAATGTTATATTAAACTACCCTCCCGTTTTAAAATAAAACCATAAAACAGAATGTGATAAACTTACCAAACTGCACGCTGGGCGGGCATTCAGGGTGCGCCGTCTTCTTCATCCACGCCTCCTCTTCCTCCGATGTCCTCGGGTCCCGTCCTCCTCCGGCGCTCGCGAACTGACATTGCTTAAAAAAATGGCCTGGGCGCATGCACAGTAGCCGTAGTAGAAGCAGCGTGCACGTTCGGTAAGTTTATGACATTCTGTTTTAGGGTTTTATTTTAAAACTGAGGAGTAGTTTAATATAACATTTACGGTGCCTATCAGCATGATTTTGCTGATAGAGCCCCTTTAACGTTTCTTCTATGCATGAAATATTGTTGAAAATGCCAGGGGTGAGCTAATGGTATTGTTTGGTTTTTTTTGTTTTTTTCTGTTAGGGTGCATGCACACTACGTAACGCCGGGCTTGTATGAGAGCCGTACACGCCGGCATTACGGCAGACTGCCGAACACTTCCCATTCACTTCAATGGGAGCGCTCGTAACAGCGGCGTTTACGAGCGCTCCCATTGAAGTGAATGGGAAGTGTTCGGCAGCCCTGCTGTAACGCCGGCGTGTACGGCTCTCATACACGCCCGGCGTTACGTAGTGTGCATGCACCCTTAGACTGCTTAGTCTAACTTTATACCACCTATTAGTTGGCTTAGCGTTCAACAGAAGAATTTTGGTGCCTTATTGGTACAAAGTGTCGCATCAAGCCCCTTACCCAGCAAATCACGTCTCTTACTAAATATATCCTTAGTGAAGCAAGATGCAGAAAGTATCAGAAAGTGTTTAGAACAATTAGGGGCTGTTCATAGAGCAGAGAGTGAGGCTAAGGCCCCATGTAGCAGGCCACATCAAAAAAGCGATGAGGGAAAAACTGCAACGAAAACACATTGCAATTTTTCCCATAGCACTTTTCACAGAAAGAAAAAACCTCTGTGGACTTCAATTATGTCTATAGGGAAACTGCCAGTGTTTCCTTAGGTATAAGTAACATGTTGCGATTTCCAAAACTGCAATATTTTAGGAAATCACAGCATGTCCGCAACACATATTTTTTTCAGACGGTGTGGATGGGATTCGCTAGAATCACTTCCACCTTGCTGTAACTGTAAAATGCGACAATTTTTTTCCACGGCTTTTCCGCTGCGGCCAAACCATGACATTTACACCTTGTGGGGCTCCAGCCTAAAGAGGAATTTGACTTCCTTAAATCCCTCTGCACTTTCTGGCCCTTTCTGGCCCTTGGCTTTCTTTTGTAGCTTTTACTTGTTGATTGAATTGGCCTACTAAGCAAAGTTTCTTTTGCTATATGTTCTGCGACTCAATTGGCCACAGAATCCACAGCAAGATCAAACAGGGCATCCAGCACCCTGCCCTTTCTTGCACCAAAGATGCTCCACATCCACCATTCTTTGCCACTTTCTATGAATGTTGGTGGAGCAGACCAGGATGCTATGGCCTGCAATTTTTTTTTATAACTCATGCCAGTTTTATAGCAGGAATTGTACACTAGTTCCTGACTGGTGTAGGCTACTATTCTGGTAATGGACATGTGCCTGATTTACGAAGTGTCTTCAGCTTCTTGATAACTCAGACGCTCCTTGTGCCAGTCGAGGCCTTTATTAAAACATTAGAAATCTGGGTATAGACTGTCTATGTCATCACTAATGGGTCTTATTCCACCAAAATTGACATATGTCATTTGTAGAGGGATAAAAGAAGGTCTCCAAGGCATCTAAGGAATTTTGAAGGGATGAAGCTCCTGTAGGGATTGGAACACCTGTGAACAAGTTAGCAGGGGTCCGTTGCCTTTATCTGACAGCCAGGTGAACCATTAAGACCCTAGGGCTGTCTATCTTTAATCCTATTAATCCATAATGCATTACACTACATACTGCAAAGCTAAATTCCCCTAAGGGGTCAGAAAATATTGAAAAATAAATATAAAAAAAAAATATATAGATTTAAAAAAAAAAAAACACACAACATACCACTATCTCCATACAGTTTTTGCTATCTTACACCTTGTGCCTTGGCCTCTTCATTCTCTCCCTTCAATCATCAAGTAATCCGATGTCTGATGAAAATCATGTTGACCGAAATGTTACATTACATTTTTTTTGGGTGGCCAATAAAATTTGGAGTGTATTTATCTTCATAATGCACTTTCATTTTGACAGCGTACAAGAGAAAACTTCTCCTGCCCGCTGTTTCTCTCCAAGCCCCGAACCTCTGCACCAGCTGCAACAGGGATCAGTAATCCTCACCGCTGCCTTCACACGTGAGCTCTGCAGGCAGCAGGGACAATTGCAGATTTAGTGTAAGCGATGAGGACTTGGGGACAGCGGGCAGGAGGTGAATGTACTTTCCAGCCACTGTTAATGTAAAATAAGTATGGGGCCACTAATGGAGAATTATACTGTGGGTGGGGGGTATACTAAGGAGTACACTGAGGAGACACAATAATGGAGCATTATATCATGTGGGGGCACTAATGTCCCATTAGTATAATGCACCTTAATGTGTCCAATCACAGTATAATGTTCCTTAGTGCCCTCCACAGTATAATGTCACGTTATTGCCCCTGCACAGTATAATGCCACATTAGTGCCCCTATACAGTATAATGCCACATTAGGTGCCCCCTACAATATAATGCCACGTTAATTGCCCCATACAGTGTAATGCCACGTTAGTGCCCCACACACAGTATAATGCCACCTTAGTGCCCCCTGCACAGTATAATGCCACGTTAATGCCTCTGCACAGTATAATGCCATGTTAGTTGCCCCTGCACAGTATAAGGTCACGTTAGTGCCCTTGCACAGTAAGATGCCACATTAGTTGCCTCCATACTGTATGATGCCATGTTAGCCCCCGCACAGTGTAATAACACTTTAGTGCACCCCACACAGTATAATGCCATGTTAGTCACCCCTACACCGTGTAATTCCACATTAGAGCCCCTGCAGTATAATTCCACATTAGTTGCCCCCTGTACAGTATAATGTCAGATTAGCAAACCCACACAGTGTAATGCCATGGTAGTGCCCCCCCCCCACACACAGTATAATGCCATGTTAGTCACCACCTGAACAGTGTAATGCCACATTAGTGCCCCTCCTCCCCCCCATGCGCACACAGACAGTATAGTGCCATGTTAGTTGTCCCCGTTCTCTGGGGTGCATCTTATAGTCAGACATGTCTTTTTGTCTGGAAAAAGAAAAACTAAATACTGGATATGTTAAGCAGTTTTGTCATCGGTTGTAATGACTAAAGGACAAAAAAACTGATACTGATGCAAATGATATATGTGAACGTACCCTAACTCCTCAGTTGTGTTGGGAGTTACGTAGTGGTGGGAGCTGGTGGGAGTTGGGAGTTATCAGTGGTTACATACTTATGTAATTCCACCTACAAGCATTCATCCACATTTGCCTCTTCCAAACTCACTTTCTTGCCACTTCTGACATACATACACACTCCACTTTCCTTTCTTCTAGTCGTGTCCTTGTGAAACAGTGTAAAACCCTAAATATTAAGTCATGTGTGTGGAGCCTACATCTCAGCCAAACCAACTACAACAATAGTTTCCTCCTAGACCAGGGCCTTAAGCTCCCCCAGTTTGCCTGATAGGCTTGTAGTATATTAATGTATTTACACCAGTTTTATGGTGTAATTGCAATATGTATCACTTGACATAAAGTCTCACAGAAGTCGTAAGACTAAAACTGTTTTGCCTCTTGTCTATGACTAACTGTCTTGTGACTTTTTTAGAGCTGTGGTTTGGCTGTAAAAATAAGTTGCACACATGTCACAGTCACATACAACTTCTATTGAAATCTATGGCAAAAAGCTGCATTAGACTTGCAATCTGCCACCAAAATCAAAAAAGGTTTAGAATTTATGCAACTGTCACGTCGCAGTCACATGATGTTACATAGTGCATTGCAACATCATAGAGATGCATTGAAATTTTACTCTTGCACCACTTTCTTCCACATGTACAGTTCTGTCATAAAAATTTTTTTACCTGCGAAAATGCAGAGGCAGTGAGACAAGAATTAAAAATGAAGTGGAAAATAGGTGAAAAACTGGTGTGTTTTTGCAGAATTTTTTTCACTGCGTTTTGTTTCTGCACATTTGTGAGCTGTTATTCACCAAAGGGGACCTTACCTGAATACTAGATGCACAGGAAGGATACAAAGCAAGCTAACTGATGTGAACTTGCCAGTAGCTAACCCATTGCCATCTACAGTAGTAGTATTGTGCATGAGATGTACAATATACAACAGAGCAAAGTGACCCATTCTGCAGGTTTTAAACCCTCAGAATGTCATCTATTACTGCAGGTTTCACCCACAGCAACCTACCTTTGGGGTGCATTCACACGGAGGAAAATGGCGCTGAATTTGGTGTGGAATCTGCGTCAGATTCAGCGCTGAAAAAAAAGCCTCCCATTGATTTCAATGGGGTTTTTTTCTACAAAAAGGAACCCACTGAAGTCAATGGGAGGCTTCTTTCTCAGCGCTGAATCTGACATGGATTCCACACCAAATTCAGCACTATTTTCCTCCGAGTGAATGTACCCTTAGGCTAAGGTCCCATATTGTGGAAACGCAGCTTCTTTTGTTGCAGATTTTGCGGCGATTTTTTGGAGCCAAACCTAGGAGAGGCTACAAAAGGAATGGGAAACATATAGGAAGCTCTTATACTTCTCCCTTCTGCTCAACCCACTTCTGACTTTAGCTCAAAAAACGCAACAAAATCTGCAAAAAAAAAAAAGCTGTGTTTCTGCTACGTGGGGCCTCAGCCATACAATGCAAAAAAAACAAGAGCCATTCTGGAAAACATACATAGAAATTCTGAAACATGTTCACACTGTATGGACCCAGCTTTTGGATGCATCTACAATTGATGTATTTTCTGCAGGTAATCTGCAACAAATCAATAGCAAAATCCACATGTGTTATGGAATTGGGTTCAGATTTGCTGCAGAACTCACCATATACATTTCAAAGGGAAACATGAGCAGCACACATTGACATGGTGTGGATTTCCAATCTGCACAACAGCTCAATCACACAAGTTTTTTTCTGTCATTTGTGAATGTGATTGTCTTAATTCTCTTGCATTCTGCTGCTTCAGTAACTTGCTGTGGATTTTCCACCTGCAATTTCACAGCAGAAAATCTTCAGTGTGCACAGTATTTTTCCTTGGGATGTACCCCTGTTAAAACTGACAAATATGCAGCATTTAAAGGGGCTCTATCATTGGGAAAAGTCATTTTTAACTAATCGCATCCATGCATAGCCTTTAGAAATGCTATTCCACACCTACCTTTAGTATGTAAATTGCCTCAGTGGTTTTTGAATGATCCTGTTTTTATTCCTATGCTAATTAGCTTCCAGCCAGCACAGGAAGTTCCCAGCAGCACTGTCTCTACTATTCTCTCCTATCTGTGTGTGCAAACAGGAAGCAGGAAGTCATCAGCAGCAGCCTGTGCTGTACACATACATAGGAGAGAATAGCACAGAGGGTGCACGATGAGACTTCCGGGGTGCACTGAGAGGCTAATTAGCATATAAATAAAAACGGCCTCATTCAAAAACCACTGAGGCAATTTACATACAAAAGGTAGGTGTGGAATAGACTTTCTAAAGGCTATACAAGGATGTGCTTAGTTAAAAATGACTTTTCCCAATGATAGAGCCCCTTTAAGTTCTTTTAAGGGTCATGTATAGTGAAAATACCAATTCGCTCATTTATTTTTAAAAGGCCATTTTTCAATGTCATGCAAATAAGTCCTAAGTCTAACCAATTTCCATTGTCTGGGGGCTGCCTCACTGCATGTGTCCGGTCCTGTAACTCCCATAGAGTGTGTATGGAGCATTCAAATTACTTGCTCATCTTCTGTTTCATACATACTTTTTCTCTCCACAGTGAGAAGGTACAGGATATTGTCAAAAGAGATTTTCACACAAAATTTGTGTAATATTTTTGTTTCTGTTTATATAGATGGCGTACATGGGATACCTTATGCTCTTCAACTACATTGTTCTTGTAAAAATGGACCGTTGGCCTTCATCACAGGAGTGGATTGTCATCTCATACATTTTCACACTAGGAATAGAAAAGATGAGAGAGGTAATGGAATATGCCAAAGATTGTCTATAAAGCTATTGATAGATACATTGCAACTGTTTTCAGAAGGTCTTTTAGAGGTCAGAAAGTAAATCGTAAAACCTTATAATATTCTATCTATACTGCAGCACAAGTATATTGTATCTTTCAGTGGGTACACGTGTAAAGAAATTACACATAATAGAATGAGAAGTTAATAAAGAATTTGAACAATAGGAGTGAGGGTCCTGTAAACAGGGGCAAGAGATTGTGTCACAGATATTGGTGTCAATTTCTAAGGGTCTATTCACATCCCTTTAACAGATGCAAAAAAACACATAAAAGGACGCAGATGCATAGCATCCATTTACTGCGTCTCCATTATACAGGTTTCTGTTTCCTGCCCAAAACAGGGCAGGAAACAGAAACCTGCAGGCATTTTTCAAACCCATTCATTTGAATGGGTTTGAAAAGTGTCTGGCCATGAGCGCTAGTGTGGATTTTGTGCTCTCCGTGGCGAAACTTTTTTTTTTTAAACCGGACACAAAGTCCTGCATGTCCGACTTTGTGTCCGGTTAAAAAAAAAAAATGGTTTCGCTGCGGAGAGCATAAAACGCTCACCGGCACTCACGGCCAGACACTTTTCAAACCCATTCAAATGAATGGGTTTGAAAAATGCCTGCAGGTTTCTGTTTCCTGCCCTGTTCTGGGCAGGAAACAGAAACCTGTATAATGGAGACGCAGGGCGCAGATGTGAACGAGCCCTTAAACAGATCTGGGAACAAAAAAAAAAAAATGTGATCTGAATGGAGCCTATGTGGGTTCAACAGGATAATATTTACGTGACATGAGAATCCAACCTTAGGCCTTATTCACACATCAATGCCCAAACTAGGAGTGGAGATTACAAAAAAGATAAGGTATACTGTAGATGGTTAGACCTGCACCAGTTCTATATTTTCATCCAACTTCTGGTTTTAGCTAACATCACATATGCAGACTTGGCTTTGAATTATAGGTTATTTGAAAGTCCCCATCCCCAGCCTTTGTGCATCAAAGGCTCTCTAAGGTTACATGGTGACTTTGGTCATGATTCCTGTTGCATTACCAAAGATTGCCAGATTGCCTTGCGGCTCTTTCATTCATGATTTCAAAACTGTGATTTCTGGTTGCAAAAAAAAAACAAGCAAGATTTGATGTTTGTGTGACTAGTAGTCATTGTTTTGACACCCTCGATTTAAGTGAAAGAGTTGCAAGGTGACCTGGTGATTTTTGATCACGTGACGGGAGTTGCTGCCATGTAACATTAGCCTTAAATTAGGAGGTATCACTAGCAGAAAATTACAAGTATTTCATAAAAAATACAGTATGTAGAGTGTACTGCCATAAACTCTAAACCTATGATATCCTTGTCTCAAGTCTGAACAGAAATGTTGGTTTTTATTTCATTATTTGACAACACATATGTGCGGTGTTCAGTAAGTTATCTACCTGAATATGAAAACATTTTGTGAGAAAATGTAACTTTATACTTTTCAATGTAATCCCCCTTGACTTCATGGATTCCTTCAGAATAGAAAAAGACTGTAGAATGGATGGTTAAGCTCCCTTAAGCCCCATTCCCTAATAGCAGGTTATGATTTTTTAGATTTGTGAGCTGACGCATTGTGAAGCAACAACGCCTGCCGACAACTTCTCATGGCGTTTCTCTTTGATTGCCTCATGCGATGTCTTCTTTCTTGAAGTATAGGTGTCTTCAGTAATTGTTGTCTTGTGTGGCATGAATTCTAGTAGCAAAACACTGTGTCCTGTTTCTGTATCCCAAAAACTGTTGCCATGACCTTTCTAGCTAACTGCGACCACGCGTAACCGTGGCGTACACCCAGACCAATCTCCTCCCATGGCTGAGCCCCACATAAATAAACACTGACACTTTTGGATGGTAAAATTGTGGGGGTCGGCCACAGCTTTATTAAAACGTACACACATCGGCAGAACCCTGCTATCCCCCTCCCTTTCTAGACCAAGCGCGTCACCAGAATGCCCCGCCACCGCCTTGCGGTGTGCATGTGATGTGATATTCAGCGGGTGACGCGCCTCACCTTCTACACCGATGACCAGGGGGGATGGAAGGGGAAGGCGCAAGGTCCCGCCACCGGAACCCGACGTAAACCTACAAAGGGGTCCGACCCCCCTCCAAGAGCATAAAAAGAGCACGCTCAATACCATCCTGAAGTCCAGACAAGAAAATGTCCAGACCTATGTCAGACAAATGGACACCATCTCTCCGGAGTAGCGCCCTGTTGTCACCCTCAAGCTGCCTGTGCCGAACCACCACTCCCGACCGGGAGCGGACGTGGCGCGACACCGCAAGTTGAGTAGGCGCCTTGCACGCTCCAAAGCTGCTGGATCTCGGGCATCACGCCACCTTGCCCGAGGGACAATTTCAGACCATACGATAACGACATCTTGAAAAAAGGCAGGAAAGCGATCCACATCCGATTGAATCAGAGAAATCAATTCGGATAAGCGCATCACACCCAAATCGTTACCACCGGCATGAAACACCAGCACCACTGGGGCCTGGGAGGCTCTTCCAATCTAAACAACCACTTGAGGCAGCATCTGCGACCAGCTCATCCCTCTGATTCCGTGCCATCTCAGCTCCGCTTCCTGGAAACCGAGCGGCAAACCTCCAGGACGGATAGCGGCACGCCGCGCTGCCCAATAAATATACGAGTGGCCTAGAATCCAAACCACCGGATAATGACCTAGAAAACAGAGAACAATGTTAATAAAATATATATACCCCTTTTTTTCTTTTTTTTTGTAAAAAACATAAGAAACAAAGAGAAACTAAACACGGAAAAACCAAAGAAGATAACAAAAAACTAAGCCGTAAGAAGACCCGGGCGGACATAACGTCTGTAACAACTAGACCGCCAGCGGCCAATATGCTTAATCTCATCCTCAGTAAGGCCCGCCGCATCAGCCGCAGTAGCTGCTCCGATGCGGAAAGAGTGCGTACCAAAATCATCCGACGGGACTCCTAAAGCGACAAGACAACGCTTAAACAACGATTCAAACTGAAATCTCGTAAAAAAAGAGCCGTCAGCATGAACTAAAAACTGGCTAGCCGAGGGGCGAATCGCCACAAAACGACGCACTCGATCAACGGGGCATAAAGGGCCATCTAAACGCGAAATATTCAACCAAGTACCCTGACCGTAGGGGTCAGTCTTGGACCGTTTAACCCGGACACGGATGGAATCTTGCAAAAGCACTACATCGTCCGCAGCCAACCCACCCGCAGCCTGACGAGACGGTGCGACTAACTCACCCACGCGCAACGCCCCAAAAAATGCCAAAACAAACGCACAACTCAATAATTCCGCCTCAAACGGAGAAGAACAGACCGATTCCGTTATCCCTACCAAACGACGCAAAAGAAAAAACGAAACCGGGCGACGCTTATCAACAGGGCGCACCGACTTCTTCCAACCCCGCAAAATCAACTGAAAAGCAAAGTCCTTTGTCACATCCGGAACGCCCAACAATTTAAGCCCAAAAGCTACACCCGACAACCTCCTGGCCGCGGTAGCAGCCGACACGCCCTCTGACTTTAAACGGGCTAAATAAGCAAACGTCAAATCCCTACAACAGTCGGGATCCAACAGCCTCTCCGGTGAACCAAAGGACAGCCACTCATTCCACGCCTTACCATGTGCAGACCAAGTCGCAGCCGTGACGGAATCTTGCAACAACGGGCTCAAGACTGCAGAACCAGGTCCCACAGCGAAGGAGGGCACGGGCAGCCCACCAAATCCGCTCCCGGGTGCATGTCTCTGAAGCGCTCCCACTGAAAACGAGAAAGAGCATCAGCAACAATGTTATCAACACCCGGGACATGGCGAGCCCTGAAAACCAAATTAAACTGTAAACATTTCAACACTAAACGCCGTAGCAAAGACAAAACAGGTAAAGAGCTGGACGAGAGACTATTAATTACAGAAACCACGCTCTCATTGTCACACCAAAACAAAACGCGCTGATTCGCCATGTCCGAGCCCCACAACTCCAAAGCGATAACAATTGGAAACAATTCCAATAAAGTAAGGTTGCGAGTCAAACCCGCAGACAACCAGCTATGGGGCCATGGGGCAGCGGACCAGCGGGAACCAAAAACGGCTCCATAACCAGACGAACCAGCAGCGTCGGTGAAAAGCTGAAGGTCGGAATTGCACAACTCCTTCTCGGGGAAACAAGAAACACCGGAATAATCTAGCAAAAAGGACTTCCAAACCTTCAAATCCTCCCGCAGCACACTCGTTATCCGCACATAATGATGCGGCATGCGGACTCCAGCAGTGGCCATAGACAGGCGGCGAGAAAAAACACGCCCCATAGGAAAAATCCTACACGCAAAGGCCAGCTGACCCAGCAAGGACTGCAAACGGGACAGCTGGACCTTGCGGGCCGACAAGCAGAAGTCCACATCCGCCCGAAGGCGAGACAACTTATCCTGCGGAAGCTGAAGGATCATACGGTCCGAATCAATAAGTATGCCCAAGAAGGAGAGCGACGAAACCGGACCTTCAGCCTTGTCACGAGCAAGGGGGACCCCAAAATAACCTGCAAAGAAACGAAAAGTATTAAGTAAATATTCACACAAACGAGAAGAAGCAGGACCAACAAAAAGAAAATCATCTAAATAGTGAATTACCGCCTGGGACCCCGTCTCTTGCCGAACAACCCACTCTAAAAAAAGTGCTAAACAACTCAAAATAACGGCAAGAGATGGAGCACCCCATGGGCAAACACATGTCGTAATAAAAAGAACCCCCAAACTGGCAACCCAATAAGTGATAGCAATCTGGATGTACCGGCAACAGACGAAACGCCGCTTCAATATCGGATTTCGCCATGAGGGCACCCCTGCCGGCATTGACCACCAAGGAGACCGCTCTATCAAAAGAGACATACGACACCATCGTCTCCTCCTTCGGGATACCATCATTCACCGATTCGCCCGGAGGGAAAGACAAATGGTGGATCAATCTGAATTTACCGGCCTCCTTCTTCGGGACCAAACCCAGCGGGGACACCCTAAAATTTGGAAAAGGGGGTTGCGCAAACGGGCCAGCTAAACGGCCCAACTCAACTTCCTTATCAATCTTAGCCTGAGCTACAACTAAATCCTTCTGAACGGAACGTAAATTATCTGATAATGTAACGGAAAAACTAGGAACATGAGGTATATAGAAACCAAACATAAAACCGTTAAGCAGCAGGTCTGCCTCCTGCCTCTTGGGGTACCTGTCTAGCCAGGGGCGCATCCTTACTGCGCTCACCGGCGTCCTCGGGTTTACCCGTACCGGACTTGGTGGCTCTGCCGCGCTTGGCACATCGCAAGGCGGAATGAGCTCCTCCACAGATTGAACATTCATGCTTGAAACGGCATGATGTGAAGAAACGACAGTGTCCTTCATTGAACATCCAGCAGGCGCCTGGCCTGCGAACGGCCGCGGAGGGAGAACCGGCTCCCCCAGCGGCCGCGGATGGAAAAGGAGAAGAAATCGGCTTCGGCGAGAGCATCAGCTGGATCCAAATGTCAGTAGCCTTAGAGGCCCAACCAACTTCCGGCTGAAGCGCTAACCTACGCCGAAACTCCTCGTCGTACCTCCACCATGCCGTCCCACCATAACGCTTGTGAGCTGTAAAAATAGTCTCAAGATACACAAAAAGATCAGCTGCCATAGAAGGCGCCGACTGGCAAAGGATACAAGAGTAAATAGCAAAGGCTTGTAACCAGTTCGAAAATGTCTTAGCTACCTTGGGCTTCTTATCATCACCCCGACCAAACCCTCTTTCTTTATCTACCGTCATCTGATCGGGGGATAACAAGAGCCAAATGTCAACAAACTCATTAGACGTGATCTTCTGCCGAAGCTCCGCTGAAACATGAGTACCCAACGGAGCTACCGCACAAAAATAAGAATCACGAAACTTCAAACCGGAAGGAGGGGGAACTGGCTCAGGCTGCGTACCAGCCACCCCTGGGGAAGCAAGTGACTGCCCCCTACTTTCCAACTGACTAACCATAGCTTTTAACACATCCAGCATATCGCCACCAGTAGATGGCGTTTGAGAGGACCAAGCCTGTGAACATGACAACTCACCAGCCGGAATCACTGGAATCTGCGACGAAGCGACCAGGGGTGGAGGCAACGGAGCCACTACAGGAGGAGGTTCAGGAACCACAACAGCAGGCACGACTGGGACGCCCTGGGCAGAACCATATTCTCTCCTCCCACTCCGCCTCTTGGAACTCCTGCTGTAACGCGAACGCCGCGACCTACGGGAATCGCGTGATGAAGAAGACGAACGGGACTCCGACCTGCGCCTACTGTAACGAGACCCATGATGCCTGCGGCGACTCCGCGACCTAGAACGACTCCGATAACGCCGCGAAAGACCTGAACGTAAAGACTCATCATCAGGCCCAAAGCTCCTGTAGGAGCGGGCCCCAGACCCCGGCGCGTGACTAGAAAACGAACGGGAGTGAGTGCGAGGCAAAACATGCGGAGTTCCGGGGACATAATCTACGTCAAAGAACTCCTCCTCACTTTCATGAAACAAAACCGGGGAAACAGCGGCCGGTAGGGGAGCTAATGACTGAGCGGTTACACCAGCCTCTATATCCTGGCAAATGGCGGCACTGTCTGTCCCAGCCGGGGTGGTAGATGCCCTCCCAAACCACCGCGCCAATCTACCTGGCTGCGGGGGGGGTGCCACAGGGGGAGCGGAAAAAACGGGGTCACTAGGCCCAACAGGGGGCACAACTACTGAGGCCTGCTGGGAAGCCACCATAGGGGGGGCACTCCCTGAAACCGACTGAGCAATCACTGGGGGAGCAACAGGCAGAGAAGGCTCAACAGCCAGGGGGGCCACTGAGCCAGCAGCAGTAACGGCCGGAGGAGGGGGGGGGGAGGGGGGGAAGGGGGGAGGGGGGGCAGGGGGGGACCACCCCCCCAACCGATTGCCCAGACTCTATTAAAGGGGGCCGGCGCCCGCGAGCCCGGGCGCCCGCGCCACCCGACTGTGAAGCTGCGCGCCACCCGGTACGTGCAGGAGCCCGGGCAGCACGCGATACCGAACGCGCGGACCCCCTAGCCGGAGCCCTGCTCCGGCTGCTGGGGGCCGCATCGGGGGACAGCCGCACGGGAGGCCTCGCCGTCCTACTAGGTCGGGTAGAGGTCTCCCGCTGCGGCATCGGTGGAGCGGGAGGCAAGCTGAACCCACCGCTCGAAGAGAGCAGTGTTTCCAGCCATGCCGTCCCCTCGTCACTTACCCTTCGCTGCAGCAGCTCCATGAGCTGCTGTTGCCGGGTAGCTTGGTCCATGATCTTCAGACGTGAAGATCGGTCCGCTCCTAACGCTGGCGGGGATCCAAGAGGAAGTCCCCGCCCAGCGCCGGAAGTTAAATAGCGCGGCAAGTCCCGCCCCCTCCAAACCCCGCCCAGGCCAGCGTCAGCCGCCGGGAGGGGGGAAAGAGGAAGCGAGGCACAGCACGCGCAGTCAAGACCCGGACGGCTTAATCAGCCGTCCGGATCGCAAGCACACAAAATTACTTGTGACCTCTTGTGCTTCCATTGTATGGACTCTTGTTTGGCCTCAGGATTTTGATAGTGGATCCCTGTTTCACCACCCATAACAACTTGAGTATAGAAAGCTCCTGGATTTTCTCTAAGAATATCTAAATTCTCTTGGCAAAATTGATGGTGAAATGTTTTTTGCTCAGGTGTCAACATTTGTGGCACCCACCAGGAACTGACATAATGAATGATACTGGACACCATGCCAACTGAAATACCTAATTCATAAGCTATAATACTGTCTTTAACCTGACGATTATGGCGTCCATTATAATGCACATTTTCTCTGAAGATGCTTCGAGGAGTTGCCCTGAATGGGGCCGATCTTCAATTCATTCTCTATCCCATTTAAAGAGGACCTTTCACCACTTTTGGGCACATGCAGTGTTATATACTGCTGGAAAGCTGACAGTGCGCTGATTTCAGCGCACTGTCGGGTTTCCCGATCTGTGCCCGGTGTAAAGAGCCTACGGTGCCGGTACCGTAGTGCTCTATGGTCAGAAGGGCGTTTCTGACCATTAGCCAGAGACGTCCTTCTGCCTCGCGGCGCCAATCGCGCTGTACTGTGGAGCCGGGAGGAACGCCCACCTCCCTCTGCTCGCACAGCTCGTCCATAGACGAGTGTTATCAGGAGGGGAGGGGGCGTTCCTCCCTGCTCCACAGTACAGCGCGATTGGCGCCGCGAGGCAGAAGGACGTCTCTGGCTAATGGTCAGAAACGCCCTTCTGACCATAGAGCACTACGGTACCGGCACCGTAGGCTCTTTACACCGGGCACAGATTGGGAAAGCCGACAGTGCGCTGAAATCAGCACACTGTCAGCTTTCCAGCAGTATATAACACTGCATGTGCCCAAAAGTGGTGAAAGGTCCTCTTTAAACTGCTTGGCTCTTTACTTGGTAGTAGGATGGTACGTCATCTGTTTATACAGTAATCATCCTTTCATTGTTTTCTTCATACTTATTGAATTTAATCACAGAACGACGCTCCAAATCCCTCAATTTCTATGTAAACCCATGCTGTACTGCACTTGCCATCCTGCCACTTCCAGTGCTTTCATCAGACTGAACTGCTATTGTGTGTGCTGCATGTCTAGATATGTCTGAACCTGCAAAATTACGGGCGCAAAATAATGCGGCATATACGCTCGTAACTCCCATTGAAATCAATGGGATCTTTTTGAGCACGCAAAATGTTGACACGCGTATACGTGCCAGCTTGCACTCCATTTTACATCGTGTGAACGCACCCTAACACTGACAGAACATAATGAAGTAGATAACTTATTAAACACCTCTGTATATGATGTATTGGCAATACAGTCTAACAATACACATGGCTATATTTATTGCAGAAATCTATGTAAGGCCTTATGCACATGACCAAGTGTACAGGCTGAGGGGGGTCCAGTTTTTTTAAAGGAATGCAAAGAAGTTACAGAGGATCAAGTCAGTGGCTTTCTTTCAATGTCACCAGGAGAAACCCTGGTCATATAGCTAGTGAGAAGACTCCTATGTAGTTCAGGATTCCCTTCACTAGTATATTCTGGCACACAGACCTTTGGAATGAGAAATCATTGAACTCTGGCTTCTATTGATTTACCACAGAAGAAAGAAGGCAGCTGTAGGTGAGTATATACTTTTTATTTTTTTATTCAAGTTTTTGTTTCAATATTTTTTTCTGATTGTTCAGTGTTTTTTAAATATTTTATTACAGACTTAGAAACTGCACCCATTACTAAGATGGGGCTTAGTATTAGTAGGTGACAAGGCCAGCACTAATCCCCTAGTTATTACCCTAGTACCCTAGTACACAAGGAAGAGCTGGCCCTAGAAGAAGTTCAAAACCTGTGGCCATTACTAAGGTTTTAAAAAAAAAAAAAAAAACAGATATAAGAAAAAAAATATTGAAATAAAAACTCCTAAAGACAACTATATTTGGCCATTTTATTAAAAAAAATTAAAAAAAACGATCATTGACAATGAATCTAATGTAATCAAAGCGACCCATCACTTTTTCTTTTTGGGAGCACTACAAATCCATAGCTTCTCAATCTGTTAGCAAGAAAGCAAATATGAATATCTAAACCAATGAATCTATTCAGTCACCTTTGATATGTATAGTGGGGCGAGGGGGGGAGAACAAGCGTCTAATCAATGAAACCAGCTTCTGACTGTGGAATATGTTGAGGAATAAAAAAAAAAAAACAGATTCTTTTTTTGATTATTGTTTTTTTTTGTTCTCACATCTGATTCTGCTTGGATCTTGAAGTGGATATTTTATAGTGCTTTTGCATAGTGTATCAGGAAATCATTTTATGCTTTGCCTCTTTATCATTATTTTAAATTGTATCTTTATTCTCTCCCTGGAAATTGAATAATAAAGAACTTCTGTAGTTTCCATATTTACCACTAGGGGGCTCCAGAATATCATGAATGAATCTGTGGCATCTTGCCAAAGTAGAAACCTGAACTACATAGCACAAATTATATGGACACCCAAACATCATATGATAATGAAAATCTAAGAGATCTAATTTCATGCTTTCATGTTGCTGCTGTAACAGTCACCGCTGTTCTTGGAATGCTTACTACTAAATTCTGGAACATTGCTGAGCAGATTTGTGTCACCCTAACACTTACAGAAGTATTTTTGGACCTTACCCATAGGTGACACTCTGATTTATGGAGTTTTGTTGAGGTTATGGTTCTGTGCAGAGAATCTAAGCTCTGCTACACCAAACATGACATAACAATATTGCCAAAGCTCACTTTATGAACAAGGGAACTGATTATGAACAAGATCTATTCAGTGGTGGGAGCCAGAGGTGTGTAAATATCCTTGTGGATTCATGCCTGATTTATTTTCGCAGAGGTAATGTTTTCCACACTTGTCATTTACATTTTGGTGGCCACTGGAGATGAGCGAACAGTGAAATGTTCGATTCGAGTAGCCGCTCAATACTCGACTGTTCGATCAAACATCGAACTCCATTATAGTCTATGGGGAAAAAATACTTGTTTAGGGGGAAACCAATATTCCACTCAGGAGGGTCACCAAGTCCACTATGACACCTCAGCGCACTGTCGGCTTTCCCGATGTGGGCCCGGTGTGAAGAGCTTACGGTCCCGGTACAGAAGCTCTTCTATGGTCAGAAGGGCGTTTCTGACAGTTAGCCAGAGACGTCCTTCTTCACAGCACAGCCAATCGCGCTGTGCTGTGAGAGTCAGGAGGAACTCCCTCCCTCTGCTCGCAGTACTCGTCCATAGACGAGCATTATCAGGGAGGGAGGGGGGAGTTCCTCCTGGCTCTCACAGCACAGCGCGATTGGCTGTGCTGTGAAGAAGGACGTATCTGGCTAACTGTCAGAAACACCCTTCTGACCATAGAAGAGCTACGGTACCGGGACCGTAAGCTCTTCACACCGGGCCCACATCGGGAAAGCCGACAGTGCGCTGAACTCAGCGCACTGTCAGCTTTCCGGCAGTATATAGAACTGCCTATGGGCAAAATGGTGAAAGGCCCTCTTTAAGCTGAGCTACCAGCAGAGATTGAGGCCTTTGAGGTGACTTCAGCCTCTTACCAGCAGAGTTTTAGGCCCTTTAACTTAGTTGAGCCTTGCACCAGCAGTGTTTTTGGTCCTTGGGGTTAGTTGAGCCTTGCACCAGCAGTGTTTTTGGCCCTTCCAGTGAGTTGAACCTCTAACCAGTAGAGTTTGGGGAAATCAGGGTGGATTCAGCCTCTAACCATCATAGTTTGGGGAAATCCGGGTGGATTGAGCCTCTAATCAGCAGAGTTTGGGGAAATCCGGGTGGATTCAGCCTCTAACCAGCAGAGTTTGGGGAAATCAGGGTGGATTCAGCCTAGAAGGATCAGAATTGTGCAACGCAGATGGTGGAGGAATTGTAGAGGTTGAGCGCAGAAATGACAATTCATGTTGGGGTTCTTGACACTGGTGAGCAAGAAAATGATGGGTCTATCCAGTGGCTGTTCATTTTGATGAAAGTCAGCCGGTCAGCACTCTCAGCTGACAGCCGGCTGCGCTTTTTTTTTTTTATGGTAGAGTTGGAAGGGACCTCAAGGGCCATCGGGTCCAACCCCCTGCGAGTGCAGGTTTTCCTAAATCATCCCAGCTATATGTTTATCCAGATTCCGCTTGAAGATTTCCATTGATGGAGCGCCCACCACCTCCCGTGGCAGCCTATTCCACTCTCTCACTACCCTCACTGTCAGAAAGTTTTTCCTAATGTCTAATCTGTATCTCTTTCCCTTTAGTTTCATCCCATTGCTTCTTGTACTTTCTTGTGCTAATGAGAATAGGGTAGATCCCCCTGCACTGTGACTACCTTTCAGATATTTGTAGACTGCTATTAAATCTCCCCTCAGCCTTCTCTTCTGCAAACTAAACAATCCCAGTTCTTTTGGCCGCTCCTCACAGGACATGGTTTGCAGACCTTGTTATCCGTGGTGATACCACCGGCTGCGCTGAAAACCCTTTCAGATAGCATGCTAGTGGCAGGACAGGACAGCACCTCCAAAGCGTATAGGGCAAGTTCAAGCCACAGGTCCAACTTTGACACCCAATACGTAGGGCGTATATGTAGGGCGCAGAGGGATCGGAGAGGACAGGGCTGTAGTCGGACAGGTATTCCCGCAGCATGCACCTATACTTTTCCCACCTGGTGACACTAGACCCCTCAGTGGCGGGAGTTTGGCGAGGTGGTGCCATTAACGTGTCCCAGAGCTTAGACAGTGTACCCCTTGTGGATGTGGAACGGACGGCACTTGTTCGCCTCATGGAGGAACTGTCCTCTCTGCTGCCAACGACATTTGATAGAAACATCTCCATCATGTTCTGCACCAATTGCTTGTGGCAGTCATTAATGCGATTGGCCCTCCCTTCTACCGGAATAAAAGACGAGATGTTATTTTTATACTGGGGGTCAAGGATTGCAAATATCCAGTATTGGTTGCTCTCCATTATTTTGACTACGCGCTTGTCACTTGAAAAGCACCTCAACATGAAGTCAGCCATGTGTGCCAGAGTGTTACTTGGCATGACTTCGCTGCCCCCACCGGAAAGGTCACTCTCCATTTCCTCCTCTTCCTCCTCCTCCTCTCTTTCGCCCCATCCACGCTGCAAGAATGCAACGCATTGAACTTCCCCGGTAGCCTCCTGTGTCACAATCATATCATCTGCCACGTCTTCATCCTTCTCCTCCTACTACTCCGTCATTAAACGCTGTGAAGCGGACAGGTGTGTGGAACTATTCTCCTGCTGGGACGGTTCTGCTGCTATCCCTGACTCCTCAGTGTGATCTGCGTTATCCCTGATGGCAATGAGGGATTCTCGCATCACACACAAGAGCGGGATTGTTACACTCACTAGTGCGTCGTCACAGCTGACCCTCTTGGTGGATTCCTCAAACACCCATAGGCTTTCACATAGGTCTTCCCATCCATGGCCACTCATGGTTGAGAAACTGAGGGAGCTGACTTTGTGGCACCCTAGGGTTTTGGAGATGGTACTCCATCAAAGGTCTCTGCTGCTCAACCACTCTGCTCAACATACGATATGTTGAGTTCCAGTGTGTGGGGACATCGCACAACAGTCAGTGTTCGGGCAAATGTAGGCAGTGCTGGAGTTTTTTGAGACTAGCAGCGGCTACTGTAGACTTGTGAAAGTGGGCGCACAAGCACCGCACTTTCACCAGTAGCTCGTGCACATTTGGGTATGTCTTTAAAAAATGTTACACCACTAGGTTAAAGACGTGGGCCAGGCACGGAACATGTTGGAGGCCGGAAAGCTCCAGAGCTGCTACCAGGGTCCTGCCATTATCAGACACGACCATTCCTGGGCCCAGGTGCAGCGGCTCAAACCATATTGCTGTCTCATCGAGGAGGGCTTCTCTCACCTCGGAGGCAATGTGCTGTCTGTCCCCCAAGTTGATGAGCTTCAGCACGGCCTGCTAACATCTACCCATACCAGTGCTGCGTTTTCAGCTAGTAGCTGGAGTCAGTTTAACGGCGGAGGAGGAGGAGGGTGTTTTTTTAGAGCCCCTGCCAGGAATGATAGGCAGGGAGACGAGGTACACAGTTTGTGACCCAGTCCCAGCCTCAACTACATTCACCCAGTGTATTGTCAGTGAAATGTAGTGTCCCTGTCCTCATGCACTTGTCCACGCGTCGGTGGTCAAGTGGACCTTTGTGCAAAGCGCAGAACTTAGGGCCCTCCTGATGTTGAGTGACACGTGTTGGTGCAAGGCGGGGATGTCACACCGGGAGAAGTAGTGACGGCTAGGGACGGCATAGCGAGGTGCCGCACTTGCCATCAGGTCTCGGAAGGCTGGAGTTTCCACAAGCCAGAACGCCAACATCTCCTGGGCCAGGAGTTTGGAGATGTGCGAATTCAGGGCTTGCACATGTGGGTGGTAAGCGCTGTATTTTTGCCTGTGCTCAAATGTCTGAGAGATGGTGGGTTGCTGGGAGGAGGCGCATGATGGTGCAGGAGAAGGAGCTGAGACAGGAACAGGGGAGGATGAGGGAGAAGTCCCCAAAGTGGCAGAGCCAGATGTTTCGGTGTCCTGGCTGGTGCTCTGGACTACAGCGTCAGCACTGGCAACAATGGGAGAGGCAGTGGTGGCAACGCCGGACTACGATTGTCCTGTGTTTGCTCTTTCCCACTGAGCCCAGTGCTTGGATTCTAAATGATGGCGCATGGAAGTGGTCGAAACGTTGCTCTTTTCAGAGCCCCTACTCAATTTCGAGTGGCAAATTGTGCAAACTGCACTATATTTGTCCTCCACGCATTCCTTGAAAAATCTCCACACCATCGAGCGTGCCTTTGATGGGGGAGTTTTTCTGGGCAGGCTATGGTAGGGAACATCTTGGGCCATTCTGGGTGTAGCCTGGCTTCGGCAAAGCAGCTGACCTCTTCCTCTGGACATGCCTCTGCCTCTATCTACCCTCTTTGGTGCTGCACCTCCCTCAACCTCAACACTGCTTTCCTCGCTTGACATCCCCCCTGTCCAGGTCAGGTCAGTGTCCTTGTCGTCCACCACCTCCTCTGCCAATTCCTCTCTCACCTCCTCCTCCTGCACACCGTACATGGCAACAGGCTGCCCTGATGGCAACATTGTCTCGTCATCATCACCAGGGCCGCCGATAGGCCAGTACTACTGCTACTGGCGTCAGGGGCCCGGCCAAATTTTAAAATGGGGGGAGCCCGGGCCCCCTGGCGCCGGCAGCAGTCATTGTATGTCCTGTTTCAACTCAGATCTGCGTCCAGAGGACGCAGATTTGAGTTGAGCACATACGCGGCTGAAGCGAGGAGCTGACACAGATCAGCTCCTCGCTTCGCCGCTGTCGCCTGTCTCGCTGACACATATGCGGCTGAAGCGAGGAGCTGACCTGTGTCAGCTCCTCACTTCGCCGCTGCCGCCTCTCTCGGTGACACATATGCGGCTGAGCCGGAACCCGGCTCAGCCGCATATGTGTCAGCGAGAGAGGCGGCAGCGGCGAAGTGAGGAGCTGACACAGGTCAGCTCCTCGCTTCAGCTGCATACATGTCAGCGTCAGTGAGAGAGGCGGCAGCGGCGAAGCGAGGAGCTGACACAGGTCAGCTCCTCGCTTCAGCCGCATATGTGTCAGCGAGAGAGACACCCAGCGGCGAAGCGTGGAGCTGACCCGTGTCAGCTCCTTCCTTCAGCCGCATGTGTCAGCGAGAGAGACGCGCAGAGAGCGTCGAGGGAGCGGAGGAGAAGGTAAGTTTAATGTGGAGGTGGAACGTGAATCTGGGGGCAGATGAAAGAGAGGACGGAATGACACTGGGGCAGATGAAGGAGGGGACGGCATGACACTGTGGGGACATGAATCTGGGGGCAGAGATGGAGGGACATGAATCTGGGGGCAGAGATGGGGGACATGAATCTGGGGGCAGAGATGGAGGGGGGACATGAATCTGGGGGGACATGTATCTGGGGGCAGAGATGGAGGGGACATGAAACTGGGGGCAGAGATGTGGGGACATGAATCTAGGGGCAGAGATGGAAGGGGGACATGAAACTGGGGGCAGATGAAGGGTGTATATGAAACTGGGGGAGAGATAGAGGGGGGACATATAATTTACGGTGACTGTAGGAGGATTATACTGTGTGCGGGCACATGAAAAATTAACGAGTGGGCGGAGTCAACACGACAGTAGGCGGGGCTAAATTTGCTGCGGCGCGCTAAGCGCGCCACACATTTTGTCCCTCTTTTAGTTCTTCAAAAGTTGGGAGGTATGGAAATGGGGGGACATGAATCTGGGGGCAGAGATGGAGGGACATGAATCTGTGGGCAGAAATGTGGGGACATGGATCTGGGGGCAGAGATGGAGGGGACATGAATCTGGGGGCAGATGAAGGGTGTATATGAAGCTAGGGGAGAGACGGAGGGGGACATATAATTTACGGGTGACTGTAGGAGGATTATACAGTGTGCGGGCAAATGGAAAATTAATGAGTGGGCGGAGTCAACATAACAGTGGGTGGGGCTAAATTTCCCGCGGCGCGCAAAGCAAAAATGGGAGGGGGGGGGCCCAGACACTTAGGCTGTATGGGGCCCCAAAATTCCTGATGGCGGCCCTGATCGTCACTGAGGGTGGGTTGCTGGTCAGCCACCACAAAATCAACAGGAGATGGAGGAGACTCCAGTGTTTGGGCATCTGGACACAGAAAGTCGTCTGGCAGCTCCGTGGAATCGGGAAATGGAGGGACAGGGAGAGTGACAGTTAAAGGACCAGAGAACAGCTCCTGGGAGCAGGGAAAGTTGTGATTACTCTGCTGGGAAGATTGGGCATTTTGGGAGGAAGGCTGACCAGAATGTTGTGTAGGAGGAGGAGTTGAGGTAGAGGCTAACTGGCTGGCGGATAATGTGGTGGAAGCATTATCCATCAGCCATTGTAACACATGTTCCTGGTGCTCGGGCCTAGTTAGGTTTGTGCCCTGCACCCTACTTAATGTGGCCAGCAAGCCGGGGACTGTGGAGAAGCGCAATGCTTGCTGCCCCTGAGGAGTAGGCACAGAATGCGCTGTAGCTTCACCGCGACCTTGCTCCACAGCAGCCTTCCCACGCCCCCGACATCACTGATGGTGCAGTTGTCCCTGTGGAAAAATTTGGTGGTCTCCTCAAAGGGGTTACAATAATGGATTTCAAAATAACACATTGTCCCAGTGGCTTGTGGCACGCAGTAATCCTTCTTCATTTTCTGCTGCTCACACAGACACTCCAGCATCTGCAACATGAAATTCCAACAAGTTGATGAGGCGGTGCAAAGGCAGGCTGTTTTGTTTCTGCACGTCCAGCTAAAATGCGTAGACACGTTTCTGACCATGATTGGCAACTCATTTTAAAGGGGTTGTCCCATCACAAGGATCCTATCTATACTGCTTGTTAATGTGAATGTAAGACTTTTCCTAAATACATTGTTTCAGCAAAACTGCTTTGTTTGTCCACTATCTTACTTTATTCATTTTTTTGGGACACATCCCTTGACTTATCTGGTCATAAGTCAAGTGATGTATCAGGCTGCTCTCAGGGGGGAGGGAGGAGGGGCTAAGTGCACGGGAGCGAGCCTGAGGGGGGGGGGGGTAGTTTACCCTTTGGGGGGAAGAGGCGGAGAGGCGGATGCCGGGGAAGGTTAGACGCCAGCACAGATGCCAGCAACATTGCTATGCTTCTGCCCTGCATGAAGCCAGCAGCGGCAGGAGCGATGCTGCTATTCTGGGGAGGGGGGGGGGAGGCGGATGTCGGGTCTGTATTCGCATTGTGAAGGCTAGACTGGTCTACGAGCGCACACGCAGGGCCAGCGGCATCTCGACGCTTGGCTTTGCACATGTGACCCCGCCCACCAATGACGCAACAAAGCCGGAAGACAGAAGATTTCACAGCAACGAAGACTGGTGAGTATGCGACGTGGGACAACGCTTTTAATGGCTTCCTATAGTAAAAATATTTTGTTTTTTTTTACTCCCCACTTTCAAAAGGCCATAACTTTTTTTATTTTTACATTCAAAGAGCCATATGAGGGTTTTGCGGGGCAAATTGTACTTTGTAATGGTACTATTTAATATTCATTACTATGTTCTGAGGAGCTGGAAAACAAATGAAAATGGAGTGGAAATGGAGGGGAAAAACAGCCTTTGAAAACAATGAAAGAAGAAAATTTCTTGGAGTTGCCACATTATGACACTTTTATATTTTTCCATATACAGACTGCATAAGGCATCCATTTTTTGCTAGGCCAGATGTACTTTTTATTTATACCATTTTGGGGAACTTCTGATGTTTTGACTGCTTTTTATTCAAATTTCTATGATCAGCAAAACGGCCAAAAACAGGGGTTTAGCTCTTTTCATTGCTTTTTTCACACTGTGGCATTCACCATATGGGAAAAATATTTTTATAAGTTTGTACTTTGGGTATTTGCAGGGATACCTAATGTGTATGTCTTTCACATTATCTACTTATTTTTATAGCTGATTTTTTTTTTAAACTTTTATTTTTAGACCAACCCAGAGGGTCTGATCACTATTGCAACACACTTTAATGCTAATGCATTCAGACAATCCTATACGTCTATTACAGGCTTCCTAGTGCGGATTGGGGGCCAGCAATCCACCACAGAATGGCAGTGCCCATGCGCCACCAGGAAAATGGTGCTTTAGTCATCATTTCTATCAGGTCTCTTCTGTATAATACAATGGAGACTCATCCGTTATGGCTGACCTGACCAGTAAGGATTATAGTAAAACACACTGTGTCAGAGTCAGGGTGAATTCACACTGAGTAAACGCTAGCTTATTCTGAACGTAAAACACGTTCAGAATAAGCGGCATCTAAAGCAGCTCCATTCATTTCTATGGGAGCGGGGATACGAGCGCTCCCCATAGAAATGAATGGGCTGCTTCTTTCACTCCGTGCAGTCCCATTGAAGTGAATGGGGAGTGCCGGCGTATACGGCAAGCTCTGCTCATGCCGGAGCGTACACGCCGGCACTCCCCATTCACTTCAATGGGACTGCACGGAGTGAAAGAAGCAGCCCATTCATTTCTATGGGGAGCGCTCGTATCCCCGCTCCCATAGAAATGAATGGAGCTGCTTTAGACGCCGCTTATTCTGAACGTGTTTTACGTTCAGAATAAGCTAGCTTTTACTCAGTGTGAATGCACCCTCAGATTGGATTTTTGAAGTTACAATTGCAGTTTTTATGTATAGCTTTTTTAACAAAAAAATATATTGCAGAACCCTCAAGAAAATGAGATTTTGAACTCAAAGCGTGACATGGCCAGTTAAAGTAACATAAAACATTTTGTGGACACTTACAGAATGCAGTGTAATATTGATGAAAGGTCTGACACTGCATAAAAAAAAATTGCAACAATAAAAAAAAAAAGAGATTTGGCACTGAAAGGGTGACCTGGCCAGTGTATGTATATGTAACCCTGTGGACATTACTATCACAGTACAGCATAGTGCATCAAAGCAGATTAGTCCTGAATTTTCCAAAAGCTTAGGTTTTGGGATTCATCACCCTTCATGGGTTTCATACACTATTGTACTCTGAGGTATAGGAAGCCCCTTGGAGGTGAGTAAACTTAGTTCTATTCACCTTGCCTCACCTCTTCTGGGCAACCTCACAGCGTCTGGTTGTCTCCAAGCATCTGCATCTTCCAGCTTGTGGCTGTCATCATACCTAAGTGGGCACATGGAGCATGCTGACATCATGGTGCTGAATCAAAGCTTCATTATGTCAACACTGAAGCCCAATCGCAAGCCTTAGCGGGTTCAGCTCTCTCATCCACCATGTGTCCTGTGACTCCTGTTGTCTGCAGCTTAGTGCAAGAAGACATGCAGTGATTTTATTTATTTATTTTGCTTATTTATATAGAGCCATCATATTCCACAGACCCCTGAAGACACTGGCATTCCAGCTAAACATGTCTGAAGGCATCCCCCCTTCAAGCAGTGGATCTCCTTGGAAGGCTCCTTTTTGAGTCTTCCCCTCCATCTTCTCCCCTGGTTGGACTCTGTTTGTCTCCCTCCTCTGAGCTCTCATCCCACTATTGGGCCCACCCTTAAGGTGTGCAGGGCACTCTTCCAGAAGGACTGCCTCTCCCCTTCTCCGTCTCCTTTGTTCCCTATCCTGGGCAACCCTGCCTTTCCGGCAGGGCTCTCCCCAAATGCTGGAGTGAAGCAGGAGTGCAGAGAGCTATGCACTTCCATTCCGGGGGTGTTTGGCTTTCTCATGGAGACCTCCTTGCTGCCCCGAATCTTCCTCCCCTAGGCCCTTGGCAAGTGTTGCAGCTCTCCCACTTTTTATCCTCGTTGTCCGGCTCAGGTGATTTTGATAGGCCCCTTACGGGCTTTGAGAGGGCCTGTACTGGCTCCGGTCTTCTCCGCCATTCTTTGTCAGAGTTCTACACGTTGCTGGTCTCCCCCCCTCAGGACCACAGACCCTCCTTCCTGAATAAGTGGGAAATGGATCTTAACCTGTCCTTGTCGGATGCGGATTGTACTCGGATCTTGGAGCTCGCCCATAAGAGCTCAGTGGCATGTAAGTACCAAGAAGCGGGTTACAAGATCCTCACTAGATGGTATCATGTCCTGTCCCAGTTGCACAGGTTTTTTCCATCCTCTTCTCCGCTCTGTTGGCGCTGTGGCGCATGTGTTCTGGAGCTGTCAGGTTTTGAGAAGATTTTGGGCCAGGGTCCACCGTCTGATCTCCCAAATCTTCCAGACTACCATCCCCAACATTCCGGCCTTCTTCTTGCTACATCTCTCCGACGTCTCCCTCCGCGCCTACCGTAAATCGGCGATAAGACACTTGATCAATGTGGCCAGGGCTTGCATTCCTGCCCTTTGGAAGTCCCCCAATCCTCCCTCTCTTAGTCATTGGCTCCATGAGGTAGAGGAAATCCAATCCATGGAGGACCTCACGGCGTCCCTTCGAGACACCCATGAGGCTTTCGTGAGGGCCTGGACTCCCTGGATCCTTTTCCAGGGGTCCCGACGATATAGGGACATTATGGGCTAAGGGCTTTGCCTTGTCTCGTGGTTTATTTGTGGTCTGGACCAGGGGATCCCCCCCTTACCCCCCCTCCCCCCCCACCCCTCGCCTTTTTTCTCTCTCTTCTTCCTTTCTTCCCTTCTTTCCCTCCCCCGCTTTGTTCACTCCCTTTCTCTCCCTTTTCTCCCTTGTTCGGTTAGGGCAGCATTGCCACCTCTCCTGCCTTACTGAGTCAGTAGAGGCCGTGGTTCCGTATTGCTGGCCTCTATTTGTTATATATTTGGCCCTTTGTTTTCATGTCGGGTCTTCTTGGTTTTGATTTTCAGTTGAGTGTCGTTTCACTGAATTTAAATTTAGAATTTATAAAAAAAAAAAAAAAAACATATCTGAAGGCAATCACTCTTCTTTTAAATTCAGCAATTGGCTGTTGATGGTCATATCAGAGGGGACTGCAGGAAGTGCCAGATTTGCCAATAGGCTAACTAGGCTTCAGCCTTGGGCCTCAAGATCAAGAGGGGCCTACATTCAAATTGTTAGCACAATTAAAATCACACTATTCTAAAAACAGTGAACACTAAAACACAGCCGAAAATAAGGAGAAATTCTACGCATATAACAAACATAAAATTGTATTGGTTAAGATTGTGGAGGAGTTACCACCAGAGAGCAGCAAACAACTTGCCCACGACATACAAAGACCGGAAGCTGACATAAGTCACTCTCTCTTCTACTTTGTATTCGACGCGGTGAGCAGCAATGAAGGATCACGCTCTTGACAATAAAGTATTTGTTCAGCTAATCTAAGAATGAGTAAAAGATTTGAAAGTGGCGCAAGAAAAAGAAGCTACAAGAGTATGAGGCAAAAAAGCTAAGGCCGATTACTGCTTACATGCATGTGCCAACTAGTACTACTCAATTGGAAGCAATGCAGCACGTTGTATGTGAGGACACGCCTGTTGCACCAACTGAAAGTGAAAATATGGAACTAATTCAAGAGCAACTTACTGAACACAAATATACAAACGAGCCACAAGAAAATAATACAAATATTCAGAATTTTTTTCAGACAACTAATGAGAAACACCATGTTCAAGATGTTGCAAATTTAGATAGTGATGTCAAATATATGTCTACTGTAACAAATGTTGGCTTGTGGACAAATTTATCGCAAAATTGTTAGCACAATTAAAATCACACTATTCTAAAAACAGTGAACACTAAAACACAGCCGAAAATAAGGAGAAATTCTACGCATATAACAAACATAAAATTGTATTGGTTAAGATTGTGGAGGAGTTACCACCAGAGAGCAGCAAACAACTTGCCCACGACATACAAAGACCGGAAGCTGACATAAGTCACTCTCTCTTCTACTTTGTATTCGACGCGGTGAGCAGCAATGAAGGATCACGCTCTTGACAATAAAGTATTTGTTCAGCTAATCTAAGAATGAGTAAAAGATTTGAAAGTGGCGCAAGAAAAAGAAGCTACAAGAGTATGAGGCAAAAAAGCTAAGGCTGATTACTGCTTACATGCATGTGCCAACTAGTACTACTCAATTGGAAGCAATGCAGCACGTTGTATGTGAGGACACGCCTGTTGCACCAACTGAAAGTGAAAATATGGAACTAATTCAAGAGCAACTTACTGAACACAAATATACAAACGAGCCACAAGAAAATAATACAAATATTCAGAATTTTTTTCAGACAACTAATGAGAAACACCATGTTCAAGATGTTGCAAATTTAGATAGTGATGTCAAATATATGTCTACTGTAACAAATGTTGGCTTGTGGACAAATTTATCGCAAAATGATGTATCATATTGGGTAGAGAAGGGCCCTTCTCAAATTCAGCATCACTGTGGACCATTTTTAAATTTTAAGCGAGAATATAAGAATCAGTCCCGATTTTGTACAAAAGCAATTTTTTATTCAGCAAAAGCCAATGGAGAAAAATATACCCTAGAATGGCTGGTGTACTCTCCCTCAAAAGGCAGCGTTTTTTGCTTTGTTTGTAAACTCTTTCCAAATATTGCATCAGCATTAACTTCTGAAGGGTTTAATGATTGGAAAAACCCTGCTATCATTCATACTCATGAAAATTTGGAAAATTATAGGAATGCTATGTTAACGTACTTAACAAGAGCAAAAGGGAAAACTTTAACTTCAAAGCTACAGGAAGAAATAAGAAAAGAGCAGCAATACTGGCATTACGTTATAGAAAGAATTTTCGCTGTAATTTGCACTCTTGCAGAGCGAGGCTTATCATTTAGAGGAGACAATGAAAAGTTTGGAAGTCCAAATAACGGCAATTACTACTTCTAGAACTAGTAGCATTTATTTATTATCCGTGTCACATTTTTATAAAAGTTAGCACCAATAACAACATGTTTCATTTAACATATTGATATATATAACAGTAATGATGTATTTTATTATCTCTCATGTAATTTACAAACTTAAAAATGGGAGGTGAAAGGGCCTCATAAGTGGAATAGCCTAGGGCCTGTTTTCATCTAAATCCAGCACTGACTGCAGGTGTCAATTAGACCACTATAAACAATGTTCTATTCAATAAATTTCCCACTTCATAGCATTGGGACACATATAAGATTTCCCAGCAGGATTAACTGTCTATGTATACGGCACTTCTGTCCTCTAAAAGGTAGGGGAGTAGAGAGTTCTCTGCAGCTCTATTAATGGGAGTCCCAGGCTCTCACATACTGCGGTCATTTTGTGAGGTAGTCTAGGATCTAGTTGGATGGTGATGTTCCACTCTAACAAGGTCCAGCTTGTCTCTCAGTCAGCGCCGCGCCTCCCATGAGGCGACCTGAAGCAACCGCTTCAGGCGGCGTTATGCCAGGGCCTCGGGAGGGCGGCATTTTTGCTGACCTAAGCCAGTCCAGGACAAGCTGTCCTGGACTGGCTTAGCGTCATCGTGTCTGCAGCCCGATACGGGAAGCGAGCGGTGTATTGGGGCGGCCCTGCTGGACGCAGCGCTGCTCCAGCGGCCGCCCCTCACACTCAGGCAGAGAGCAGGTCCTCTCCCTGCCTGCGAACGCCGCTCGCTCCGCTCGGCCACGCCCCCTTTCCGTTCGACCCCACCCCCTCAGCGCCGCCCCTCCTCCGGAGGGGGGGGGGAGGGCGGCTTTCTGACGCTTCAGGCGGCAGAAAGCCCAGGTTCACCCCTGCTCTCAGTATCCCAGACTGTATGGTGTTAAAAGCACTGGAGAAATCAAAGAACATAATTTTCACAGTGTTCCCTGGTTTCTGTAGGTGAGACAGAGCTCTCTGAAGAAGGTGGATGATGGCATCATCCAACCCATTGTCCAGCCAATAGGCATTGGAGGGGGTCCATAGCAGAGCTCACTAGAGGTTGGAGATGTGTCAGGACCAGTCTATCTAGAACCTTTATCAAGTAGGATGTCAATGCTACAAGTTTGTAGCCGTTGAGGTCTGTCGGATGAGGTGTCTTAGAAACTGGTACTACACAAGATGTTTTCTACAGTTGTGGTACCACACCCAGCTTCAGGCTTATATTGTGCATATGTGTAATAACACCACACAGCTGGTCTCCACACACTTTAAAGGGGCTCTATCACTGGGAAAAGTCATTTTTAACTGATCACATCCTTGCATAGCCCACTGAAACCACTGAGGAAATTTACATACTAAAGGTAAGTGTGGAATAGCCTTTCTAATGCCTATGCAAAGATGTGATTAGTTAAAAATGACTTTTCTTAATGATAGAGCCCTATTAAGAACTAGATGACAGCTAAAAGAATATTATTTGCCAATAAGCATATTATAATAAATGATTCATTTAACCCTAATCACCTATTGGAATAATTGTTGCTGTTAAGGTGAATCAGATAAACCTATACTGTAGACAGAGACAGAGTAGACAGAGAAGACAGAAGTAAACAGAGTTCAGCTTCTTCCTCCTCCATCATATCCTTTACTCAGATAGGGCAGCAGAATACACCCAATTCACTTTAATATGCTATATTAACTTAATTCCAGGTCTACCCATAAATATTCAATGTCTAGCCAATGCCATATTCCAGGTTATCAAATACTACAGTTGGAATTTTCTATGGAAATTGTAAAAGTAAATAACCTTTTTCTTGGTTATTTTTCATGCTTCATGCTTGAAATGTGATCTACATTTTTGAGACTGTATTTGGTGTTTTCTCCACAATGTGCATGTAATTGGCTGATATGGAAGCACTGTCAGCAGTGTCACACCTGTAAACGCTCAGCTTCTTCACTGATTGATGGGAAACTGCAAGAAGAACCCTGCTGTGACAAGTATGTGCGGCATTAATGAGAAGCTGCATATGATACATTAATATATGCACCGGTATTATTCTTACTGACAGAAATACTGTATGGGAGAAAAGAAACTAGCTGCATTCTTTCACGTACCTCTCAACTTTTAAAGAATAGCAAGAGTGGACTGACTGTGTGGCACACAGCATGGCAAATTTACGTGAACCACCTCCAGCCTACCCACTTTGACTTTACCCATTTCACATCTTTTTTGCCCTCACATAGTAGAACGCCCCTATAGTCACCCTGACACGATATATCCCCATATTATAATGCTCTCCACCCACTGCCCCCACAATATAAAGTCCTCATATTGGTACTTTGCAGTATAAAGCCCCTGTCCAGTTGCCTCTTCAACAACTGCAGGACTCTGTAAACCACGCAGCACAGTTAGAGACTATTGTGCATGCACAGGTCTCATCTCCTACCACATTCACCTCATTCTCTCACTACATACTGAGTGAAACACCCGCAGACATTGCAATAGTCCAAACTGCCATTGTCTTCTGGACAACTACCTTTACCCAACGAGTACACATACATCACCAGCTGCTAATGCATTAGCCTTGCTGATGGGTGTTTGCTGTAAGGCTTGTCACCACCATGGGGACCCTGCAGAGCTCCCCCAGGATGGAAAACCAATTGCTTCCTGACATTTAAAGGGTACCTGAGTTTTCATGAAAAGTTGAAATATCTGAAGTCTTGCTGGGCAATGTGTTCTATGACTGTATAAGCCTTCATACATGATGTCCTATCAGTTTTTCTGCTGCTAATAATCACATTATGGCTGAAACATATTTTGCATTTGTCTGTTTGTGTATACTATAAGAAGAGTCTGCTCCCTCCCCAATCCATTAATGATACTGCTCTGCCATTCTGTGAGGAGTAACTGTACAATAGCAAACAAATAGCTGAGGAAAAAAAATCTATGAATAGCTGCTTGCTGTATGGGAATAATATCCCATCTGTAATCACACAAGCAGACAGAAGTAAATACAAGTACATAGAAGACTGTTTTTCTTACATTGTAAGCTATGACATTTGCAGAATGTAAAATCATTTGCACAGAGCAGTTTGCAGAATTGTGTGTGGAGTCTGTGAGGAGAATGAGCCTCTCCCATCTGTATTTACCTTCCTCCTCTACTCACTCTGGTCCCGCTTAATTAAAGAGGACCTTTCACCATTTTGCCCACAGGCAGTTCTATATACTGCCGTAAAGCTGACAGTGCGCTGAGTTCAGCACACTGTCGGCTTTCCCGATCTGGGCCCAGTGTGAAGAGCTTACAGTCCCGGTACCGTAGCTCTTCTATGGTCAGAAGGGGGTTTCTGACAGTTAGCCAGAGACGTCCTTCTTCACAGCACAGCCAATCGCGCTGTACTGTGGAGCGTGGAGGAACTCCCCCCTCCCTCCCTGATAATGCTCGTCTATGGACGAGCTGTGTGAGCAGATGGAGGAGGCGTTCCTCCACGCTCCACAGTACAGTGCGATTGGCTGTGCTGTGAAGAAGGACGTCTCTGGCTAACTGTCAGAAACGCCCTTCTGACCATAGAAGAGCTACAGTACCGGACCGTAAGCTCTTCACACCGGGCACAGATCGGGAAAGCCGACAGTGCGCTGAACTCAGCGCACTGTCAGCTTTACGGCAGTATATAGAACTGCCTGTGGGCAAAATGGTGAAAGGTCCTCTTTAAAGTATCTATGGATGAACAATAGCTAGCAACAGTGAGTGAATTGCAATTTAGCTAGAAGGGAGACATCTAGTGGCAGGATGAACTTTAGAGTGGTTTTGAAGCTGGAAAGCCATTTTACATTTATCAGAGACATGTTCATCAGTGGTCAGTTTTTGTCTTGCATAGCACAATTTTCAGTTCTTCATCTACTATGACAGAAATGGAGCAGAGTGAGATAGGGATGACCAGTAAGGCAAAAAATACCATTTATACAATATGGCTCACTACTCAAATGAAGCTATTTCAATGGAAAATGCTCCACTTTCAATAAATTTCTCAAATGTGTATGAAAGAACTAAAAATGCTGATACATGTCAAAATATATATATATATATATATATATATTTGACTAGGAAATAGATATACTGCTGATGTTTGAAGGGATATTTTATTTCAGACATGTCTTTACACTTTGCAGATTTTGATGTCAGAACCGGGAAAATTGTTACAGAAGTTTAAAGTATGGTTGCAGGAATACTGGAATGTGACAGACCTCATCTCCATCTTGCTCTTCTCCATTGGAATGATGCTTCGCTTACAAGAGCAACCCTTCAGCAGCTATGGGAGAGTGATTTACTGTGTTAACATTATCTACTGGTATATTCGTCTGCTAGACATCTTTGGTGTGAACAAGTACCTTGGACCCTATGTTATGATGATTGGCAAAATGGTGAGCAAATTCTTTGGCATGTATGAAGAACATGTTGTTAAAAATAGTAAACAAAGTTTAGTATAGTCTACATAAAGCTAATAATGGACATATTCATAAAAGTATTAGAACACGTCATCACATGCATATGGGAGAACTTGCTCTAGCGCCACTTTTTGGAAAATAGCTCCCTATACATCAATGTCTGACTTTCCAGAAACATAGTGGCATGATGTGAGAATAAAGTCAAGCCAGATTATCTGCTCCAAAATTAAGTGAGACATAGATCAAAAGGGGGACACCTCATGAAACAATGTAAATAAGCCAGAATGAGATCCTTCACATATAACAGTGGTCTAGTGCCTGGTTTCTCAGCATGTGGTAAATTAGGTACACTATAAAGGTATGCTTAGTTTAGTAAGGTGAAAAACACTGGTCTAGACCTTTAAGTAACCCTACACTTTACTATGCCTAAGTACGGCCTAAGGATTACTAAAGCTACCTTCAATTCTACAGTGTAACAGTTGCTATATCAGCCAGGAAGATTGCAATGTTTATTTGAGGTCTAGGGTGTGGGAATCTGAAAATGGAAACTTGGTTTAGCATGGGGCTCTGACTTTATTTTTCCTTCTGGTGCTAGCTTCTATTTTAGAAGAACAGTGCCAAGGAATAAAGTTGTCACCAACCAAGAAACGAAAAGCATGTAGGTCTACTGGACTATATTCTCTTTGTTGAAAGTTATACAGAAGTGCTGGCTGAGCTTAAGAAATCATTGAGGTTATGGTGGAGTTATTCTTTCTACCAACTGAAATAGTGACATAACCTTAAGCAATCTCTACAAGCAACATAGCTCCAAAATATCTTGTGGTCTACCAGGTCTGTAAATAGAAATGAGTCAAACAGCCCTTGGGGTCATAGGATTTATTGATAGCAAAGGCAGAAAATTTTATACTAGTGTGGCTAAAGGAGAGTAACTAGTTCATGTTAAGTTTTTGGACACTTCTTTACTGTTATATTTAGTTAAAAATGCAAAATCACTGCAGATGAGTTCTAAATGTTATTGACCATGGCGAAAAACCTATTGTACCTGCCTTACATATAACATTAGCCTCCCTTTATCCCAATACAGCAGGGGTGCCCAATACGTCGATCGCGATCTACCGGTCGATTGCGAAGGACGTATGGGTCGATCGCGGGATGCAGCCAGGGATCCCCGGTGTCTGCTTGTTCACAGCACAGGCTGAGAATCATCTCTGGACACTTGCAGGCGGGGCCTTGCACTCATTCGCAGTCAGGGCAGCAGTGGCCCCGCCTGCAAGTGTCCAGAGATGACTCTCAGCCTGCGCTGTGAACAAGCACTCCGGACACTTGCAGACCGGGCAGCAGCAGCTCCGGGGATGACACGCTCCCCGCTCTTAGGGATGAAGGGAGCCGGGGTGCTGCTTGTTCACAGCGCAGGCTGAGAGTCATCTCTGGACACTTGCAGGCAGAGCCGCCCTGACTGCGAACAAGTGCAAGGCCCCGGCCTGCCAGTGTACAGAGATGATTCTCAGCCTGCGCTGTGAACAAGCAGACACCGGAGAGCTGTCTCCTGTTCTCATACCCCGCCCATAGGCCCCACCCCTGGCCCCGCCCCCGCCCACAAGAAGTGGGTAGTAGATCTTATCCTTGGTAAGTTTATAATGTAGCTCACATGCTGAAAAAGTGTGAGCACCCCTGCAATACAGTATAACATAACCATAATGCTATCTAAACAAAATGGAGCCCCAGATGAATTTTAGGCCAGTTCTCCCACTATTGTAGCTGATTCTTAGTTGATTTGACATCCCTTGAATGACACCAAGTACAGTATCATGATGCTAGAGTGTAAATAATAGTGGCAGGCTTTCAAGAAACATTACATATCCACAATCTATATAAGGGGTAATAAACTACTTTTGTTATGTATTTCACTTTTGTAGATTTGGAGAAAAAACAACTTTGAAATTTTATGCAAATTATGTAGCCGGGGCCCCAGAGGAAACCTCTGGAAACTTTCTATCAAAAGTGCTGTAGGAAGAATCATGACGCGTAGCCGGTGTGGTTTCTCTCGCAGCGCATTTTTGCTGCTAGACGCTGGCTTAGGCCCACGTTGCAGAAACGCAGCGTTTATTGTTGCAGATTTTGCTATAGATTTTTTTGTCAGGAGTGGCTTGAAAAGGAATGGAAAATATAAAGGAAACTATTAGACATTACCCTTCTGTTATATCTACTCCTGGCTTTTGCTCAAAAAACTGCAACAAAAAACACTGCATTTCTGCAGTGTGGGGCCTCTGCCTTAAAGATTCCAATTTCCCATGAAACTAATACCACACGATATCACATGCTAACAAACCCCATCACAGGCAACAATTCATACCCCACTGGGTGGCCATATGTAAACAAATTTTGGATAGCTAGAAATCACTTGATGATACTATTTCAAAAATTGGGTTGTTTTCAGAAAACCCTCTTTACATGTGATAAACATATCTGGAGATATCCAGTCCAGAGGACAGGTAAGAAAGGGCACATCTGTTTGTCCTATCTATGAAGTTATGTAAAATTTCTAGAACTATAAAAGTTCAAAGAATCAACAGTTTTCTCTCGCAGGTTTTATAAGTACTTGGCTGAGTCGTTACTAACAAGGAATCATCAGGAGTAGGATTTATGTACGTGACTTCAAGTTCTCTTCCTACACAAACTGTATCATTGTGAAATCCCACACATCTCTAACAAAGTCATCAAAGCCCACACATTACACTACACTAGTTCTGCCTGTCTCTTAAACATGGTGCTAAAATCACACCGCTTACTAAGTATGACTGTGCTGATAATAAGAAAAAACAAACAGTAGTCTGTGTCAGCTAAAGAAATGGAAAGCAGGAGGCCTGCTATATCACGACTATTCTTCAAGATTAAAAAAACATTTTTTACCGTATATACTTGAGTATAAGCCGAATTTTTCAGCACAATTTTTGTGCTGAAAAAGCCCCCCTCAGCTTATACTCGAGTCAAGCAAAAAAAAAAAATATATATATATTTTTTTTTTTTTTTTGGGGGGGGGGGCGGGCTATGACCAGCCGCAATAGTAATGTATAGAATCTCCCATAAAATAGTGAAAAAAAAGGAGCTTTAAAAAAATATAATAAAAAAAATAATAAAAGTTCTAAATCCCTCCTTTCCCTAGAATACATATAAAAGTAGAAAATGATTTTGAAACACATACACATTAGGTATCCCTGTGTCTGACAGTGCACGGTCTACTGAATATAGGGGATCTGCAGTGCTCCTGGTCCGTCAGAAAGGGGTTAATAGGAGCACTGCAGATACCCTATATTTAGCCAGGCTGAATTCCAAGTGGGGGAAAAAAAACCCAGTCCTCAAGCTCAGGGAAGGGGCAGACAGACAACCAAAACACCCCCTCCCCTTCCCCTGCACCCAGGAACTACTGCACCCAAAAACTCTGACCATTTTAATTTTTTAAATTTTCCAGTAGCTGTTGTATTTCACATCTAAACTTATAGACTGATGTTTTGCCTAAAAACAGATGCAGATTTATTGCTGACCTTTCATTTGTATTCTTTAATACATATCAGCAATAAACCCTGCACAGGGCTCCCTCCTGAAGGGCAACACCCAATGGAAATGACAAAAAAGAGAAAAATTAGAAGCACTGCAAACAATATGCTTGTTTCATGGAGACAAAATCTTCCAGACTATAAACACTCTGGTGTTGCTCAGCAGTATTACACAAGATAGCAAAACAGCACTGTGGCACTCATTATATTGAGGAAAAAGCAGCAATGGTAAAACATCCATGGAGGGAGAAGCGTCTGGCACATGGTGTAATACAGCATGATGGCACAGATAGTGACAGCTATTTCATGCTAAAAGTGCTTCCTCAGTCAAGACCATAGGTGCCATAGCACTTTCTAATTCGTTTTCCATGCTCTTGACATGCTCTCTGGCACCATCTTGCTGACACAAACCATTTGCCATTGTTGAAACAAAAGGCAGCTTTTACCTCAATATGGTGAGTGCCACGGTGCATATTTTCTAATGTTTGTGCCCCTTGAGAATGATTTTGGAAATCAACAAGGTGTTCATCATCCTGTAATGGGATGAGGGGGTGTGATGGCACGAACTAGACGCTGGGATACTAACTTGGATCGCCTTTATGAACAGATTATACTACATTATTTTTTCATAAGAATGGCATAGATGCTGGTTGATGATGATGGTTACAAACAATTGCAGATACTTCACTGCTAGAGATGAGCGAGTACTGTTCGGATCAGCCGATCCGAACAGCACGCTCCATGGAAATGAATGGATGCACCTGGTACTTCCGCTTTGACGGCGGCCGGCCGCTTAACCCCCCGCATGCCGGCTACGTCCATTCATTTCTATGCGAGCGTGCTGTTCGGATCGGCTGATCCGAACAGTACTTGCTAATCTCTATTCACTTCAAGTACAATTCTACGCAGCTCTCTTCTTGCATATGCAATACACGTCAATGGAGGTTAGGTGGATCTCGTGGAAGCTTCTCTATACCACAGCCTGCCTATCGAGGAATTTCTGACAGGATAAATACTTCATACAGGTCTGCCCAGACTGCCCCGTGCCTCTGGAGCTCCTCTGGACCAATAGATTGCTACTGGAGAGGGGAACGGGGAAGGAGATTGAACAGCCCACTTACTTGAGATTTCCACAAGGAATGTATAGTTCCACTGGGTTAAATGAAGATACTTGATACAGGAATGGATGAAGCACGTGATAACTGCCCGTCGGCCATGGGACGATTATAGGAGATACATAGAAAGGAATCCAGCTCCTACTCCAATTCCATAAAATATAACTTTTATTGCATCAACTTAAAAAATCCATGGAGGATGCAAATCACAATTCATGTCACAGTAGATCCATGACAATAAGGAAAAGAGCTGACGCGTTTCGAGGTAGAGAAAAGGACCTCTTAGTCGTAGCTACGACTAAGAGGTCCTTTTCTCTACCTCGAAACGCGTCAGCTCTTTTCCTTATTGTCATGGATCTACTGTGACATGAATTGTGATTTGCATCCTCCATGGATTTTTTAAGTTGATGCAATAAAAGTTATATTTTATGGAATTGGAGTAGGAGCTGGATTCCTTTCTATGTATCTCCAATAGATTGCTACCTTGGTTTTGAGCTTGCATGTTTCCTGAAATTGGGTGGTCTTGCTGTAGCAACTCCTGCTGGGGTTTCTGTAGGTCTTGCATAGCTTTCAACCATTATATCAAAAAGGATGACCTGCAATGACCTGCAGCTATAATAGACATACAGTGGGTATAGAACTAATGTGGTTTTAGATGCAACATGTGGATGAGACTTGTAGAAATCCACAATGCTGTTATTGTAGATGGCAGCAAGTCAGTTGATGGGAAGTTTGCAGCATAACAGTATAATGACCCTTTTTGCCCACACATACATTTTGTACCCACATACAGTATAATTGCCCCATGCAAAGTTTAAAGACTCCTTTAGCCCACATACACAGATTAATGGTCTTTGTTGCCCCCACACCATATACACGTTCTACCAATAAGTATTTGGACACCCATGCAAATGAAGATATCTGTGATTATGATGTACGTCACGCTTTCCACCATTAAATATCGTGTAGGAAACAGAATTGGTGTTAGTCGTATGCAAGATGCCACGAAGTGCAGAGTTATATACTACACTTGCTCTTAGCCAAAAGGCCGAGAAGTGATACGAAGTGCAGAGTTGTCCGATTTCGAGAAAGGGGTAATTGTTGGGTATCGCAGACTCAACCAATGTTACTTCCAGGATGACAACGCCAGCTGTCATGTAGCAATGTCTACCATAGCTTGGTACTGTGACAATCAGGTTAACCGACTGACTGGCCTGCCCAGAGCCCAGACTTGAATCCTAAGGGGTGCAGCAGCCGTCAAAAATCGGTGAAAGAACTTACCTGTCTTCTCCAAGCCGAATGGAATAAAATACCACTAGCCATCATACAAGGACTTGTGGAAAGCATGCCCCGGAGGGATGAGGCTGTAATTACCGCTCGTGGAGGCTTTACCAACTATTGAATATGAATAAATGTTGTTTTTTTATTCTACCATAGATGTCCAAATACTTATTGGTAGACAGTGTATTGGCCTCCTTCTGCCCCCATACACTGTATAATGGCTCTATTTTTCCCAACACGCACAGTATATTGGACCCCTCTTGCCCTCAAACACCATAAAATTGCACCATTTTTCCCCACACACAGTAAAATGGCCTCCATTTGACCCCTTCCACACAGTTTAACAGCCCAATTATGCCCCACATAATTTAATGGTTCAGTATGCCCAATAGTTTAAAGGCCTAATGTTTCCTAACACAATTTAATGGCTCTCTTTTCAACCCCACACTCAAAATAATGGTCCATTGGCCACATATGAATGCTTTCTCTGTTGGCCGAGCCCCAGGATCCAAATTCTGCTACACATTTCGTCATGCCTTACCTCTCGTAGCCGCACCCCTTCTCTGTGCTCTGACACTACCACAAATTAACTCTATAAGCACTGGAGCAAGTGAGAGCTTTCATCTCTATTTAATCTCTGATTAATGCGCTTATTGCCCAGAGCTCTTGGACACCACACTGCACTGACCAACATTTACACAGATAACCATAACAAGCCATCTAACACACCAAGAACTTTATACAGGAGTATTTATACACATATGAATCAGAGTCCATCCAGCACTGCATATGGAATTGCAGATGAAAAGGCCAAGGGATTCCTCAGGATTTATTGTTGTCTGTCATTAGACAGATCTATTTTATTGCTTAATCTGTTCTTCCAGTCCTACAATGGATGAATGAATGAAAGAAGACTGATGTGAATGCACCTTAAGCACTTGTCTTCTGTTCCAAAATTCCTTAGGTCCACCACTCTCCCCCACCAGTCCACTGCTTCCTCAGGATTAGAACACATAGATCACATCAAAGGGAGTCTATCAGCAGAAAAATCATTATTAATGACAGTATCTTATAGGTCTGCTACTACGCTTTCCAAAGATGCCTCTCTTATTCTGCATTGCAGCTCCATTTTCAAAAATGTCAGTGTTTCATTCTTAAGCATATTAGCTAAAAAGATTTTTAGGGGTGTTTTTTTTCTACAAGAACAAAGGGAAACCATCTAAAAATACTTGCAGGAAGATCAGAAGCAATGTCCGGAAATACTGTTTCACTGAATGGCTAGTTGAGGCTAGGACCAAACTTCCAGCAGATATAGTAGAGAAACAATAAGTGAATTTAAGCATTCCTGGGATAAACACATGTCTATCCTGAGATAAAATGGATATAATATAAGGGCAGAATATACAGATAGACTATATGGTCTTTTTCTGCCCTCAATTTTCTCTGTTTCTATGGACCTCAGGGTTCAGAAACAGTATAGTGCACAATATTTTACAGTAAGTATGGAACATACACAGTATATTTACATGACTACAGTATAACACCAATATGTAATTTCTAAAAGTGACATACCTATAGTCTTTTATGTAAGATGGGCTGTATGAGGCTTACCCCCTTAAAAGTGGAGGTCTCCATTTTTTTTATTTATGCTTTGGGGTTCCCATGCTTTATGTAAACCCCTCAGCAGTGACTCAATGGTTAAACATTATATATTCTCCCTGTTTTCAAGGGGTTTATTGCATAGACGGAACTACAGCCTTGTGGTTCCCAGTACAACCTTTGACCAGGGCCTCTTCCCCCCTATTTGCAGCATATTTTTGATAATGACAGTTATGGCTACTGCAGTGGTACCTCAGATACATGAAAGGGATACAACTACAGTAGCCACAACTACAGTTAACAAGAAAATTGTGGATGAGTACCACAACACCCAGGATGTAAATAATACTAAGAGCTGCATGCTCTTTGAAACAGCTGATCTGTAGCGGTCCTAACAGTCTAAGAGAGCTAAGAGATCAGTGGGATTCAACTCCCTCTGTCCCTGATGATCAGCTGTTTACAAGTACTGTGGTGTTTTTGGTAGCGCCCTGACCCCTTTATTATTTACATCGCACAGTATCTGTTTTATAGTGACCGTGCAATGAATTTACACCCAATAATAACATCACATGGCCTCTATAAAAAAAGATGGCCTGTGATGTAAATAGTGAAGGGGCCTCACCCAGTATAATATGCTGCCAAGAACCCCCCCTCGAGCCACTTCCGGCAAACCTCACAAGATTTATTTCAACAAATATGTGTGAACTTTAGCCCTCCAGTTCATTTCAGTGCTATTATTATATCCCCAGATACAGAGTATAATAGACAGAGGCCCATGGGAGGTTAGTTAAAATAGTAAACACTTATACTCACCTTGCCTCACCTCTCCTAAGCATCCTTTCTCTGTCCTGCTCTCTCCAGCATCCTCTTCGGTCTTCTCCTGCCTGCGACTGAGGTCACAGGCCCCAGGGGTAACACCTGGGGCACGTGACCTCAGTTGCAGCCAGGAGAAGACCAAAGAGGATTGGGTTCCAGTGGTCATGTGAGGAGCATTAAGGTCAACATACCCCACGTGATCACTGAGGCCCAATCCCAGGCCCTAGCGTTGACCCACGAAGCACATGACCTCAGTCACAGGGAACTGTCGGAAGCCCAGAAGACGTGAGCATCAGTATTATTTTTACCCACCTCACCTGGACAGGCTATTTTTGGAAAGGGGCCCGGTAACATGTACAAACATCACATGATGCTGAGCCCCTTTCCATTAACAAAATCGCCATAATGGTGCTGCATGGCCCTGGCCATCTCCAGCTGATTGTGAGACCCATTGGTGACAAGAACACATGGGTTTGGTCTGTGTACTCCATGGAATATGTTAGCACTATATTAATAGTTAAATCCTTGGAAATCTCAACTTTTGCTTATCTCTGCTTTCTATGTTCTCATTCCATACAGATGATAGACATGATGTACTTTGTCATTATCATGTTAGTGGTGTTGATGAGTTTCGGTGTGGCAAGGCAAGCCATTCTATTTCCCAGTGAAGAACCATCATGGAAACTGGCTAAGAACATATTTTACATGCCTTATTGGATGATCTATGGTGAAGTCTTTGCTGACCAGATAGACCGTAAGCAAGTCCTTTCTGATTTTCGAGCTACTTGAAATATTTAGCATAGTTGTAAAAGTTTAGTCCTGTATACCAAATAAATAGCCCTGGACAGAACTTCATGAATGTGAGGAAACCCTACTTAAGCAGGTATATTTCTCTTTCATTATTATATAATAAACATCGGATTTGTATTACTTATGAAAATCTAAGCTTTTCTCTGCATATTTCATGCTCAGCATCAGTAACCACTGTCTCATTTACTCTATTATATTTTTTCTGGAATTGATCATAAAAGACAAACTATACTAGTGTGAGATGCTGGCAGATCTCTTATATGACCCACTGGTCAAAAATCTCATTAAAAGTCTCTTGTACTCTTAGTTTGAGGCCACGCTGACACACCATAAACCTACACACAATTTTGCCATGGAAATCTGTGTGTGTGTGTGTGTGTGTGTGTGTGTGTGTGTGTGCCATTACCTTGAATGATAAACTCACCTTGTGATTTTTATGTGTATTTTCGTCATAGATTTGAAATCCACATCAGTAAAGTGAAGTATCTGGATTTTGCTCGGGATCAGCAGTGAGCTAGCACAAGTGATTAATCCCATTGAATAGGGCGAGTTTATGTGTGGTTCTGTAACAAATAAAACTGAAAATCTATGGCAAAGACTGAGGATCATCTGGTTCTGTTGTATGCAGCCCAAGATCAATCTGCCTCCAGTCTCATTACTTGTGCATAGAGTCAGACTAGGGTTTCTTGGGCCCACCAGAGCTAGTGTTTTTGAGAGCTCAACCTCCATCTATTTTAGGTGTGCCCACTTTTCTTGTCCAAGGGCCACACTGTCAGATTGTACTGTTCCCAAAGGCGCAGGGAAACCTAAAGGGGTATGCCATCTGAGATATTTTTGACATATTGACAGGACAGCCAAGAATTTTTAAACTATGATAAGCTAAAAATGTAAAGAGCAACATCGCTACTTCATCACCTCCTCTCTGGAGTGCAATACAGGGTATCAGTGTGCAGCGTATGCATGAAATAGTGATTCAAACAGGACCAAAAAGAGAATATTAATTATGCGCCACCACCTCAGGTACAGTGACTTGCAAAAATATTCATACCACTTGAACTTTTTCACATTTTCTCACCTCACAACCACAAACTTAAATTTATTTTATTGAGATTTTAAATGATAGACCAACACAAAGTAGCAGATAATTGTGAAGTGAAAGGAAAATCATACAGGGTTTTCAAAATGTTAATCAAATAGAAATCTGAAAAGTGTGACGTGCAAAAGTATTCAGCCCGCTGTACTCGGATACCACTAAATAAAATCCAGTGCAATCAATTGCCTTCAGAAGTCACTTAATTAGGTGTAATCAAGTGTTATTGAATTTTTTATATGGAACAGAAGAATAATAGAACATAATATGTAGGGGGAAACAAATAAGAATCATGTCATAAGCCATTACATAGGCAAATAACCAAGTCAAAGACAGGCATATCAAGCGGAAAACTAGTAGAAAAACAATCAAGAGATAAAGCGTAAGATGATAAGGATACAAAGACACAAGGGGGAACAAATCACAAGAAGCAAAAATTAGGAAGGAGAGGGGGGTGGAGGTCACCAACAAGAAGAGGGGGGGGGTAGAGATCACCAGGGCAGAAGTCACTTAGTTAATACAGTCCAGCTGTGTGTAATTTAGTCTCAGTATAAATACACCCGTCCTGTGAAGGCCTCAGTGATTTGTTAGGGAACACTGATGCTGTGAACAAACAGCATCATGAAGACCAAGGAACTGACCAGATGGGTCAGAGATAAAGTTGTGGAGAAGTTTAAAGCAGGGTTAGGTTATAAAAACATATTCCAAGATTTGATCATCCCAAGGAGCACTGTTCAATCCATCATCTAAAAATGGAAAAAGTATTCTATAACTGCAAAGCTACCAAGACATGGCCGGCCATGATACACACTGTGTTCCAAATTATTATGCAAATAATATTTTCAAAAATTACATATATGAATTTCAGTCATTTTAATTTTCCAGTCATCAACTACTACAGTACAATTGAAAGGTTTTTGAACAAACTGCCTATGATGACAGTATATTTTAATAAAAAAAAAAACATAAAATGCACTCAAAATGCATGTTCTAAATTATTATGCACAGCAGAATTTTCAACCTTTTAATTTTTTATAAAGAACAAAAAAAATGGTCATTTGTGAAATTATAAGCATTAGCAGGTTATTACAAACTGAAATCTAACAGTTTTCAAGTCAAAACTTTATTCTAGGTGATGTTACATTTGCACATAGGACCGCTTGTTCGAAAGCAGCTTCTGAACTCTCTTGTCCATTGAATTTGTCAGGTTTTGGATGGTTTCTGCTTCAATTGTTTTGCATGAGGACTGAATACCCTCCTAGAGCTGTTGCTTAGATGTGATCTGCCTCGCGCCATCATAGACACTCCTTTTGATGATGCTCCAGAAGTTCTCAATGGGGTTGAGGTCAGGGGAGCATGGGGGTCACACCATAAGTGTGTCCCCTTTTATGCCCATAGCAGCCAGAGATTCAGATGTGTTATTTGCAGCATGAGACAGTGCATTATCATGCATGAAAATGATCTTGCTGCAGAATGCACGGTTCTTCTTCTTGAACCATGGCAGGAAGTGCTGTTTGAGAAACTCCACATACATTATGGAGTTCATCTTTACCCCTTTAGGGATCCTAAAGGGGCCGACAATCTCTCTCCCCATGATTCCAGCCCAAAACATTACTCCACCTACTCCTTGTTGGTGCCGTAGCCGTATTTGCATGGGGTGTCCATCAACCAGTCATCCTCCACTCCATCCATCTGGACCATCGAACGTTGCACGGCATTAATTGGTGAACAAAACAGTTTTGAAGCCCACTGGAGCTCACTGGAGCCGTTTCTGCTTGTGTGCAGTGGATAGAGGAGGTCGACAGGATGGCTTACGCACAGCTGCAAACCTCTGAAGGACCTTGCATCTTGTTGTTCGGGGGACGTTGAAGGCACCAGCAGCTTCAAAAACATGTCTACTGCTATGACAAGGCATTTTTGCAGTTGCTCTTTTAACCTGACATAATTGTCTGTTGGAAAGAGTCTTCAATTTTCCAATCAGCTACATACTTCTTGATTGTGCGATGATCACGATGAAGTGTCTTGGCAATGTTGATTGTAGTCATTCCTTGACCTAAATACTCTACAATTTGTTGCTTCTCAGCAGCCGACACATCCTTTTTCTTTCCCATTTTGGCAGAAAATGTAGGCTGCTTAATAATGTGGGACAGCCTTCTTAAAGAGGACCTTTCACCACTTTTGGGCACATGCAGTGTTATATACTGCTGGAAAGCTGACAGTGCGCTGAGTTCAGCGCACTGTCGGCTTTCCCGATCTGTGCCCGGTGTGAAGAGCTTACGGTCCGGTACCGTAGCTCTTCTATGGTCAGAAGGGCGTTTCTGACCATTAGCCAGAGACGTCCTTCTGCCTCGCGGCGCCAATCGCGCTGTGCTGTCGAGTGGGGAGGAACGCCCCCTCCCTCTGCTCACACAGCTCGTCCATAGACGAGTATTATCAGGAGCGGGAGGGGGGAGTTCCTCCCCGCTCCACAGCACAGCGCGATTGGCGCCGCAAGGCAGAAGGACGTCTCTGGCTAATGGCCAGAAACGCCCTTCTGACCATAGAAGAGCTACGGTACCGGACCGTAAGCTCTTCACACCGGGCACAGATCGGGAAAGCCGACGGTGCGCTGAACTCAGCGCACTGTCAGCTTTCCGGCAGTATATAACACTGCATGTGCCCAAAAGTGGTGAAAGGTCCTCTTTAAGTAGTCTTGCCTTTTTAGCACAGGCATCTGCAATTGCTTTCAGTGATATAAAAAGCCCTGACACACATCACCATTAGAGATGAGCGAACACTGTTCGGATCAGCCGTTCCGAACAGCATGCTCCCATGGAAATGAATGGAAGCAGCTGGCACGTACACTTTGCCGGTGGGCCGGTCGCTTAACCCCCTGCGTGCCGGCTACGTCCATTCATTTCTATGGGAGAGTGCTTTTCGGAACGGCTGTTCTGAACAGTGTTCGCTCATCTCTACTCACCATCAATGAGTTTAACTGACAAACAAAAAAAATCTTACCTTATCACTCCAAAACACTTTTTGCATAATAATGTGGAACACAGTGTAAACTGACAGATGGGGCAAGGAGAGCACTGGCCAGAGAAGCAGCCAAGAGACCCATGATAACTCTGGAGGACCTGTAGAAAATCAAAGCTCAGGTGGGAGAATCTGTCTGCAGGACAACTATAAATCATGCACTCCAAAATCGGGTCTTTATGGAAGAGTAGCAAGAAGAAAACCATTCTTGAAAGAAAGATATAAGAAGTGCTGCTTGCAGTTTGCCACAAGTCATATAGGGGGACACAGCAAATGAAGAAGAATCTGCTTTGGTCAGATGAGACCAAAGTTTAACTTTTTGGCCTAAATGCAAAGCACTATGTGTGGTGGCAAAGTAACACTGCTCATCTGCCTGAGCACACCATCCCCACTGTGACACATGGAGGTTGGAGCATCATCCTGTGAGGAGGCTTTTCTTCAGTAGGGAGAGAGAAACTGGTCAGAGTTGATGGGAAGATGGATAGATCTAAATACAGGGCAATCCTGGAAGAAAAACATGTTGGAGGCTGGAAAAGACTTTAGACTGGGAAGGAGATTCACCTTCCAGCAAGCCAATGACCCTACACATACAGCCAGAGCTACAGTGGAATGGTTTAGCTCAAAGGATATTCATGTGTTAGAATGGCCCCGTCAAAGTCCAGACTTAAATCCCATTGAGCATCTGTGGCAAGACATAGAAATTGCTGTTCAAAGACACTCTCCATCCAATTTGGCTGAGCTTGGCTATTTTGCAAACAAGAATGGGCAAAATTCTTAGTCTCTAGATGTGTAAAACTGGTAGAGATATACCCCAAAAGACTAGCAACTGTAATTGTAGTGAAAGGTGGCTCTACAAATTATTGGTTTAGGGGACTGAATACTTTTGCACGTCACACTTTTCAGATTTTTATTTGAATAAAATTTTGAATACTATCACTTTCCTTCCACTTCACAATTATCTGCTACTTTGTGTTGGTCTATCACTTAAAATCACAATACAATACATTTAAGGTTGTGGTTGTAAGGTGACAAAATGTGGAAAAGTTTAAGGGTTATGAATATTTTCGCAAGCCACTGTATGTACAAGGCATAACAGTTTTGCTTAACAAAAGTTTGTTTGGATGGCTTTTATAATGACTTAAAATAGGACTTAGGCAAGGTTTGCACTAGTATTGGTCTCTCTGTCGTTCAGGTCTGCCGGGGAACCCAAACAACAGAGAGCCCTTCCTCTAAAACAACCATTTACCTGCAGACCCCATAAACTATAATGGGGTCCCCTGGGTTTCCGCCGGTTTAATACTGAAAAGTCCTCCATGCAGGACTGTAATTGTCTCCAAAGTCAGCTTCAAACAAGGGTTGTCTTCGGCTGGAGGCCCATTACTATGTCCGAATCTCACCCCACTCGGGTACCAGTGGTAGGCCAGTCTGACCTTGTTTTTTTTATTTCTGTTCAGTTTAAGCAGAGGCAAAAAAGTGTATTTTTGTCTTTAGATCAAAGTCCTCAGTGGACTCAAGCTGCCAATGTTCCAAAGAGAAGACTTTCTTCCCTCCCACTTTTCCATACACTTACAAGGTATACCAACCTTCATCATGTTATTGTAGAATTCAAACATAAAATGGATCTTTATTTAAAAAAAAAAAAGTAGCTTTGTAAATGAATTAATTATTTATCTGTATTGATGTCCTATCCAGAAGATAAGTCATCAATAAAAGATGATTTAGGGGGTCCGACACCTGGGAACCCTGCTGAATCACTATTTACTTTGCATTCCATTTGTTTCATTGCATTCTTGTTCTATTCATTTCTATTGGACAAGGCTGTAATTACATTGCACAGCCATTATGAAACGAATAGTATGCAATGTATAAAGAGATGATGCCACTGCACTTGTATGAGTGCTATAGCCCCTTCAAACAGCTGATCTGGGTTTCGGACCCCCACTGATCTTTTACTGATAGCCTATGTTGAGGATGGGCTGTTAAGGAATGCCCCCTCTGACAGTACAGCGCTATGGACTCTACTGTCAGGAGGGGCATTCCTCACAGACTGTCAGAAATGCCCTTCTGACACTGAAGAGCTATGGTAACAGCTCCGATAGCTCTTCCCCCGGGGCATATAATGGGAAAGCAGTATATTAAACCGCGTGTGCCCGAGGACATGAAAGGTCCTCTTTAAGTCCATTCAATGATGTTGATTTCTTGATGTCCTCTCCCCACCCACCGAGACTCTCTGCTAATTGACAGCTTTCTCCCTATGCACAGTATATCAATCAGTGGCAAGAGGTCAGGGGGAGTATACTGTAGAGGAGCATAAACCTGGTGGCAGATTTTCTCTAATCCTGTATTACATTCTTGCCAGAACAGACCACCTCGTAATTATTTCACATGGCCCCAAATACCAAACTACTGACTTCATCATGTCTCCAAGCCAAGCAGAAGTGACGTACGCCCGATTTTATTTAGCTGTTTGGCTTCATGGTAATAACTGAATAGAAATGTTTCATGCAGAACTGATGAGACAGCTGAGCCAGTAAAACCATCTCCAGCAGTGCTGCATGCAATATAAAAGAATTTTCATTACCAATGAGCAGTCATGTTTTCTATTAACCACCCAGTAGCAAGTATTTTTCTATTATTTGTACAATAATAAATTGATAATATTTGTTTGATACTCTAGGAATGCTTTTTTAAGTTACATTTTATGAGATGTGTGTTGTACAACGTGGCTCTATAAAAAAAAAAAAAAAGCACGTCTTAAAATAGCCATTATATGAGGTAAACATGTTTGTTACAGAACTGTGATAGCCCAAGTTATCACACGGCACTGGTTTACTCAGCAAGAAAGTCGAATAATCCTTGCAAAAGCATATAAACGTCCCTGCATTACAGTGAGGGCTTGCATATCCAATATAACACCTGTATATGCAGTCAGCACACCAAGAATAAGACATACTTCCAAGAAAAACATCTGAATGAAATTAATATAGTGTTAATGTTGTAGTCTGAGTCTCCTCTGCACCACGTAGTTATTACAGGACAAGATCTCCTGGCAAGAACTTGTAAAATGTCAACATATAATAACTATGACATTAATCTAGGTCATCATAGCAGGTTGTGCAGACCTTTGGAAGAAAAGAGGGCACAATGTACCTGGTACTGACGACAGGGAATAAAGGCAGGAAGCCAATGTGCTGAGAGGTGAAAACAGAAGCTTTTTGTGGGTTATTTAGGTACAGGTGGACCCGGCAGAGCAATCTTGGCTGCTCCATGTAAAATATATACAGACAAGTAGAAAAAAAACATCTGCAAGGAACTATATTTCATTCATTTCATATTTTATAAATGGCAGACATGCAGTAAGCTTGATACAGTATTCTGCTGTTATGTTCTTTGCCGGAAACAAGCACCCAGGACATATTCTATACCTTATCCTTTCCCATATTATGATGTTTCCATTTTCATTACAATGTCATCTCATAAATGAAAGTAATTATGTTCACTAAATGTTGACTCCATTATGTTCAGATCACTTGACATGCACTTACCCTAGTCTGGTAGAGTTAGACCATCTCTGGCACTTTACCTCTTTCTTCACCTGCTGATATGGCGAGTACAAGACTAACAATTCATACTGTGTATACTATACAATATAATCTAATATGAGATCAGATAAGAAGTGGAAGTATTTATTCTGTTTATGGGCATGTTCAATCACTCATCTACTTGTGCATGATTGTCATCTATAGATTTAGATGTTTTCAGTTTTCAGAATTGTCTTCTACAGGCTACCATTTATGGTAGGTACTTGAGGAACGAGATTTCTGCAGCACACCATAGTCAGAAAGTCTTTGTTGTATACGGTATCATCCACATGGCTTGGGAAAGACTTTCATTGGAGACTATTTCATATATTATAAGTGACCCTTGCTGCAAATCTTAATTCTACAGAAGTGAATTAAGCCCACAGTCTGTATAAAACAATGTATTTTCCTTTCTGGAATGCTTTATTGTGATAGTTGGTGAATAAAATGATGTAATTACACAATCGCTAAATTAAAAAAAAAAACAAAAAAAAACATATCAAGTCCAATCTACATTTTTGGTCCAGAGGAATACAAACAACCCCATGAGGCAGATACTGATACCCATATATATTATTGAAAAAGCTTCTAGACTCAAGATCAAAATTAATCCATCCTGTCTCCAAAAATCAGGTCCCCATAACCTGTTATACTATTACTTTGAAGAAGGAAATCCAAGTTACTTTTGTTCAAGGTCAAAATCCCAAATGACTTTAGACTTTTATAGAGAAACCTTCACAGAACAGAATAATTGTCTCCATAAAAATAGCTCCTTCCAAAATGGCAACAAAAATCTTAATGTACCTTACCATAAGCATTTCCACATAACACAAAGCATTACCAAAGCTAACCATCTTTCTTGACAGTGTTCCTCTTAATAGTCAATGTGTTAATACAGTTTTGTCCGTTGTTATGAGAATGTAAAGGGCCAAACATGTGCATGCATTACAATCCTTCCATTTCAATGTGAAATCTTTTCTTTCCCTCTTTGAGAAATGAACACTTCTTGCCAGGTTCCGTTGAAGATTACAGCTTGCTGCTAGGGGTCTAGAAACCAGATACTATATGATCAACTTATTCTCTCCTATTGACATTGTTACAAGGTTATATTTTGTGTCCTAAGATCTGTGTCAGTTTGGACACATTGTCCTTCTTCCTGCTATAGCTCATTGCTGCCCAGTGATCTACCCTGGTACTTTGGCACATATAGTATACCTATGTTTCTTTTGACTGCTTGTGTACATTATATTCGTCTCCATATTCAGCCTCACACATAGATCTCTATGGAGAGAGGGAGGGAATGGGATTTTCCTGCCGGCTGGTTGATATATTGCCTCATTCTGCGCACTGATAGCCTCTTATCTACAACCTAGCAGTTTTAAAATAGTTTAGAAGAGCAGAGTGTAAAAGCAGAAATTATCTGAGTGTCTTTACTAATACCCTCTCCTCATCATAGACTAATATGTAGAAAGTAGCTCAGCCTGAACAGTGTAGAAGAAAACATATTTTTTTAACCCCCTCCCGACTAGTACTAGTACAGCGGATGCCAGGTGTTTAAATACGGCGGCTGCTCCTGAGCGGGGCAGCCACCATAGCTGCCGAGTGTCTGCTGTTTTATACCGCAGACACCACACTGATCGCAGGCATTAACTCTTCTGGTGCCTCAGTTAAAGCTGAACGAGGTGCCATTTTACCGGTGGCGCATGCCGGTAATCACTGGCACCCGGAGCAAGCTCTGGGGCTGGCGTCCCGTTGGCATGACAGCCAGGGACATTGTGAAGGCTCCCAGGCCTGTCTGTGCTCTTTTTCAATTGCAGGCTACTCTATGTAGCCTGCTATAGAAATGCAGGTATTTTGCAATGCATTTAGCATTGTAATGCATTGCATTAGTGATCAGACCTCTGGGGTTCTAGACCCCCAGGTGGGTGGTCTAATAAATGCTTAAAAAAAAAAAAAAAAGTTAAAATCACCCCCCTTTCCCTAGGACACATATAAAAGTACTTAAAAACTGTAAAACACGTGCATATTAAGTATCCCTGTGTCCGAAAACGCCCGCTCTACAACTCTATAAAAATATTTTTCCTGTACGGCAAATGCCATAGTAGGAAAAAAATCAAAAAGGGCAAAACCACCGTTATTTCACTGTTTTGCCTCTGATAAAAATTTGAATAAAAAGAGATCAAAACAATAGATATTCCCAAAAATGGTAGAACTAAAAGTACACATGGTTCCTCAAAAAAAGACACCCTATGCATCCCCATACATGGAAGTATAAAAAAAAAGTTACGGGTGTCAGAATATGACGGCTTTTAGAAAAAAACATTTTGGAACTTTTTTGTATTTTTTGTTAAGGGGTTAAAATGTAAATAAAACCATGTAAATTAGGTATCCTCGGAATCATACCCAAACCTAGAATACAGGTGACATGTCATTTTGGCAGCACAATGCCATAAAAATGAAGCCCGTTATAAATTCACACAACTGCACTTTTTCTTCAAATCCCCACCCCCATTCTGATTTTTTTTCCAGCTTCCCAGTACATTGTACGGAATAATTAATGGTGGCATCATGAAAAAAAAATTGTGCGGTAAACATTAAGATCTCATATGGCTCTGAGAGTGGAAAAATAAAAAAAGTTATGGGGTTTGCAAGGGGGAGTCAAAAACGAAAAACAAAAAATGCCCACGGCGGATTAACAAGATATATTACTAAGTTTCTTATTTTCACCTGTACTATCCATTTATAAAAAGTTTTTCTTAACTGAAGGTACACTTTCACAAGAATCCCTTAAGTGAGGTGTAGTTTTGTAAGTTCAATGGATAAACTCTTTAAGAAAAACAATGGATAATCTCTTAAAGCTAAATTATTTTATTCAGAAGTATGACTTTAACTGTAATTTACATTTTTTCATTCCTAGAATGAATAGGTTAAAGCTCCTAAAATAATTATAAAAAAGTCAGATATGGCTAGTCATTATTTAAGCAAAAGCTTATCAGAAAATCATAACATGCCAACATTTATTAAATGCTGTTATGTTGCAGTACAACTGTTTTTCTAATGTGGTTACATTTATTACAGATAAAAACCTTGTGTATTTGAGAAATGTACAGTTCAAATATGGTATGCTAACAGCTCCATTTTTCTTGTCTTCATATACAGTATATAACGTAGCATGCACTCATGCTGACCTGCTTTGACTTTTGGATATATATAAATACACCTGACAGCTTGAATCCCCTACTAAGTCTGCTTTTTCCATTCAACACAGCATTGAAATACAATCTTATATATACCATTTAAAATCAGTTCATTGGTTCATTGCATAATTTATGTGATTTTACCAAACCAAATGTTAATTCTGGCAGTAAAACACATAACTACATCCATTGTGAACCATTACATCACTACTTACAAGGAGAACGGATCTCCAACCTCTAAAACAATAAACTGGGCAAGTACGTGCTGTAATTGTGAGCAATAAAATAACAGAGAAGTATGATATGGTTTTCTAAGCACGACACATAAGACATACATAAGCATTATTGTAGGCCACTGGTGTGTTATCCCTGCCATATTACTTTCTGATTGCAGTGTGCTCTAAGAAGTTTATTTTACTCTTCCTGTTTTGGGGGGGAAAAAAATTAAAAAATTATGAAAAGTTCCACTATATTTTATTGCTATATTATTCACTTAAAATACATATGTAGGACATATATCGCACATTGACATCCACAAAAATGTTGTGTCTGTTTTACTTAGTTTTCAGGTATTATAGGGGAATTCTGGTACATGTTTTAATTTATGACAAATTATAGAGTCTGTGAGATAAATTTATCAGTTGCTTCATTTATTTTGTACATCTCCGTGTCTAGATAGGCAGTTCTTTGTCGGTGTCTGCTGTGAGCTATTATGCTTTAGCCACAGTACTTCTATATATCACTACTGGTTGTACACAATTCTATGACACCACTGCTTAGGCATGTCTATATCTGTAATGTCAGTCTAGTGAGTCCACCATATGTTCTCGTATTTATACAGTAGGCACTTACTGCTTTTGCATAAACATTTGCCCAAACTTTATTTTTTGGCAACATGAATTTGAGGTCACTGAAAGACCAATAATGTGGTGTAAATGGTGTGCAATGATGTGAGTTGGCAAAGAAAAGTGGATGGTTAAGGGCTAGACATTTTGGAAAGGTACAGTCAAAAGGCTAGGATTACATAACATGCAGAGTCATTTTGTATCCACTCTAAAGTTGCTGATATAAAGAAAAGCAGGATTTCTAAATAGGGTACAAGATCAACCACAACCATTGGTTTGTCATAAAGTGTTCCAGCCACATAACAACTAAAAGAATGCTATTATCTCGTGGTTAAAACCAGAAACCAATGCCCCTAAATACATTGTGTCTTTAAAATATTGTTTGTTATAAAATAAATGGTTCCAGAGACAGCAACTTCACTGAAAAATTTCTAGAATAAAATAACAATGCTGTTAGGATTTTTGATTTTTTTTTTTTTTTTACTTACATTGTCATGGATATTTATAATAAATAAAGAAATATTAGTCAGTCTTCATCTATTTTCGGGTTAAAAATGTTTATTCCTACTTTTCTTGTTTTCTCTTACGAATAAGTCCTAAGCAATAGAGATGAGCGAACACTGTTCGGATCGACTGGGCACTCACCCATAGAAATGAATGGAAGCACCTGTGATGCCAGCCAGCCGCCGACAAAGTCAGCGTCACAGGTGCTTCCATTCATTTCTATGGGTGCGTGCTGTTCGGATCGGCTGATCCGAACAGAGTTCGCTCATCTCTACTAAGCAGCAAGTCTTCCTAGTTTTGCATCACTGCAGCTATCAACCCAGCACTGCAAAATGAGGTACATGCCCTACTGAGGTGCCAGGGGACCCTATAGTAGCAACAGTATTGGGTATAACCTAGATTTCCCATAAACCACTATTAATAAAAACAGTAAGATGGTAGAGAAGAATATTCAGTAGAATATTTCACATATTCAAAGATAAAGACATGCACAATTTTCTGTTTTGGGAACATTCGGAAAGCTGGATAAAAATTAGATGTTGGAAACAATTTATGTATTTCCTCAATGGGGAGGTAGAAGTCGTTTCCACGTGTTGTTAAAAAGTGTACAGATTAAGTGTGAACTGGTCTATGAAGGCCAAACAGACTAGATGCCATTTTCTAGTGCTGATTAAAAATAGATTTATTTCCATTATATCCATTTTTCAATTGCCTTACATTATCTCAATTCCCTAACAAAGTTGCTAACAGAATCATTCATAGTACAAGCACGGATAATCTGAGTGGAAAGAATGGAAAAATGTCATACCTCCTGGATGCTATCAGTCTTTCCAAAGACGTTCAACCAGAGTTTTTGGAGGTCTATTAATTGCCTATAAAATACAGGCTAAAAATTGATGTAAGAATGTGCATATCCACTTAGTCTGTTTCATCCATTTTTAGGCAGTCTTAGAGTTAGTCCTAAATGTGTCCACAAGAAGTAATGCAGATGTATACTTAGATCTTGTGGTGGTAAGGCATGTGGGCTGAATGCCAAGGGTATACCAACAAGCCACTCTGCCTCACACTGCATTATTTCCCTATGGGTGACACATCACTGAGGCCCAGACATAACACATGCCTGGTGAAAATTAGTGGTTGGGGAGACAGAAAGAATTCTAATAGGAGTACATTCAGTAATAACTGTATTTCCTACAAGTTCCAGAGGGTTCTTTTAAACCCTTAACCCCTTCCCGACATGCGCCGTAATAGTACGGCGCGTGTCGGGTCTGTACTGTTTTAAGCAGTAGACAACCGGCTCTAATGCCTCCGATCGGTCCCCGGACCGATCGGAGGCATTAACCCCTCCGGCGCTGCTGTCAAAGGCACCGGAGGCGCCATCTTCCCGGCGGCGCATGGGCGCCGCCATTTTGGCAGGGATCGCCGGCTCCTGGAGCATGCTCCAGGGCCGACCCCCCGTTGCCATGACAGCTGGGAGCCTTGTTAAGGGCTCCCAGCCAGTCTGCAAATTCTCTCTTTTGCAGGCTGGTCTATGCAGCCTGCAAAAGAGATGATGCTTTTTTGCAATGCATTGCAATGCATTAGCATTGTAATGCATTGCATTAGTGATCAGACCCCCTGGGGTTCAACACCCCTAGGGGGTCTAATAAATGCAAAAAAAAAATAAAAAAAAAAGTAAAAAAAAATATAAAAAAATATAAATAGTATTAAAAGTTCAAATCACCCCCCTTTCCCTAGAACAGATATAAAAGTAGTTAAAAACTGTGAAACATATACATGTTAGGTATCCCCGCGTCCGAAATCGTCCGCTCTACAAATCTATACAAATATTTTTCCTGTTCGGTAAACGCCGTAGCAGGAAAAATAGTCAAAAGTGCCAAACCGCCGTTTTTTCACTGTTTTAATTCTGCTAAAAATTTGAATAAAAAGTGATCAAAGCAATAACATTTCCCGAAAATGGTAGAACTAAAAAGTACACCCAGCCCCGCAAAAAAAGACGCCCTATGCATCCCCGTACACCTATGTATAAAAAAGTTACGGCCGTCGGAATATGGCGACTTTTAGAAAAAAAAAATTTTAACACCGTTTTCGAATTTTTTTTAGGGGTCAAAATGTAAATAAAACCATATAAATTTGGTATCCCTGGAACCGTACCGAAACACAGAATACAGGGGACATGTCATTTTGGCTGCACAGTGAACGCCGTAAAACCAAAGCCCGTAAGAAAGTCGCAGAAATGCATTTTTTCTTCAAATCCACCCCATTCTGAATTTTTTTCCTGCTTCCCAGTACATTATATAGAATAATTAATGGTGGCATCATGAAGAAAAAATTGTCCCGCAAAAATTAAGACCTCATATGACTCTGGGAGCGGAGAAATAAAAAAGTTATGGGGTTTAGAAGGAGGGGAGTCAAAAACGAAAAACGAAAATCAAAAATTGCCATCGGCGGGAAGGGGTTAAAGGGGTAGTCCTGAAAGATAAAAAGATGTTTTTTAACATTCAGATTGGGAATCTTTAAATTTAATGATATTAAAGTAGGTAAGCTTGCACTAATGTCTTGATTTCAGTGTTGGTCCCACAGTCCAGTCCACCTTTGTTCTGGCACAGGCATTCAGTCAGTGACCTGCTTGAATAGGGATGGCTGGCTCACTTCATTACTTTGGTCAGTCTCCTTCCCATTCTCTGCATCAGTTCTAAGGTTGGTTTCGCTAGTAAACTCATCCCCACAGCCAACCCAGTCATCATATCACTGACACAGAGTTCCTTATCTGTGCCTGAACAAATTAAGAATTGGAGCCTCCTGTATTATGGGAACAGTATTGAAATTGGCACATTGGTACAACTTTAATAGTACATTAATAAATTTTACTATATCATTGTTTTTATCTTGCCAGACAAACCCTTTAAAGTCACAGATCCATTTTAAATAAAAATGTTGGCAAACATATCCATTTTCCACTATTGAATAGCCTTCAGAGGAATCTAGGGTCAGATATCTTACAATATAGAATGACAGATTGTACATGTTTGTGGCAATTCAGAAATATTGCAATGTACATCAGATGTATGTAAGCAGGGATATTTATTGATGTTGAGATGGAAACATATTGCTGTCTGCTGGAGAAATCCCATTTATTTTAGATTGTCCCATGAGATGTCTGTCATGGTGAATAGTGATTTTGTTCATATAAGTCACTGCCTCTCATGCATTCCATTCAGGAGGTGGCCATTTACAGTGTCATATCAGAGTCTGAGCTGTAAATAACTGTGACTAGTGCATGAATACAGCATGTAAGCCTTGCTATCAGTTTGGGACTTCATTCCCCAGAAAATTTCTTACGCCTGATTGGACAAGACACTATAAATCTAAGACTGACTCTGTTATAATTTCTTTTAGCTCCCTGCGGATATAATGAGACTACAGAAGATGGGAAAATAGTTCAGCTCCCTCCATGCAAGACGGGAGCATGGATCGTTCCTGCAATCATGGCTTGTTACCTATTAGTGGCAAATATTCTCCTAGTAAACCTTCTCATAGCAGTATTCAAGTAAGTCTGTGAACCTTTTAATATACTGTATGGGAACTGCACGTAAGAATATTGAAATCACAACATTTCACTAGTAAAACTATAAAAAACTATGAAAAAATTTGTCAGTATTTAGCTACATTTATCTTGTGCAGTTTTTCCATTGCTTTGGGTTTGTATAATGCTAAATACAGAATTTTGGCAGTGCTTAAAGGGAGCTTGTATGGGAGTTACATTGTTAGGTCTGAGCTTTTAGGTCATAAGTCTGACAACAACGTAAAAATTTGAAAGAAGAATGGGGAAAACAATATAAAATTGGAATCATAGCCATTCCTCTAGTATTAGAAGTTAAATTAAATATACTTTCATTTGTGAAAATTAGAAAAAAAATCACATTATTCATAGCAAGAAGTGTTTAGATCTTACTATATAAATACGAGAAATACAAGCAACAATATCAACAAGGAATATGGTTTTCATCTGGAAATAAAGGGACTTTGTGCTTCAGGCAAGCCAATGATAACATAATCAAGATAATCCTTGGGTGCTACTGTAATGTAATGATTTTATTCCACCTGTTCTGGCACTGGAAAGAGACTGAGCATTTACGGTGTTCCCCATGAATTAGTTCCAACAGGGTGGGAGGTGAGAAGGCACTTTGTGATGTGCTTATTGTCATAGGATTCACCTAACAATGGATTGTCCAAAGCAGGGAACCCCTCTGGAGATCCTCCATTGTAATGGATTCAGAATTCTTATTATATTTATTGATAAATAGTTTGCCTTTCATATTTATTGTGACATGTCTATTATAGAACGTTAGTAGTAGTATATAATTCAAGCACATATTGCAGACACATCCCTATTGAGGTTATAAAACAAATATTTCATTCACAAACATTTTGGGAATGTGTCCACAAAATGTTCTATTCAGAAGGTGAAAATGTAAGTTCAAGTCTCCAATAGTATGTTAAGATCTTCTTAAACTGAGTTTACCACAAACAAAACTGCTCCAAACATTATTTGTTGTTGTAAGGGCTATAAGTGACGTAGTGAACATACTTGATTTGTGTACTATCCTTTAATCCATGTGCAACCTGTTTTTCCCTGTGGTCTCCACCCAGCACCACCCCTAACATTCAAATCTGTCATTCTTTGTGTATGGACCACAGATAAAGCCAGTACGTTGGCAGGTGTGGCTATGCTACAGACACACCATATAGCTCATATGCATAAGAATTACAAGTTAATATTGTGGCATTCTTGACTGCATTTTTGACTTCCATACACAGTTCTTGTACATTTCTTTGCTCTGTGCATATATCCAAAAGACTAGAGTCAGCAGACAGAATGCAGCTGTAAAATTGGGTACTGTGGTTTCTAAGTCCCTTCGGCCTACTGCAAAGTACCCACTAACAGTATGCTGTGGATTTGCTGTTCAAGCAACTGGTTTACCAATTTACTCCAGCAATAGACAAGATTTATATACATAATGGTGAATGATTAAAAAAAACAGTACTTGTTGATCTCAAGGTATTGACTTGTGTATTTTTGTACATTAGATTTCTTACTACTATACAGTACATTTCTGATTATGTCTCATGTGTTTCTTTTCAGCAACACTTTCTTTGAAGTCAAGTCCATCTCAAACCAGGTTTGGAAATTCCAGCGATACCAGCTGATAATGACATTTCATGAAAGGCCTGTCTTGCCACCTCCCTTAATTATTTTTAGCCATTTCACCATGATTTGCAAACACCTTTGTTGTCGCTGGAGGAAACATGAAAGTGACCAAGATGAAAGAGACTATGGATTAAGTAAGACTTGTACTATATATGACATATATACAATTACTGTTCATATAACAATGAGGAAAAATGGGAATGTGAAGTCTACAGTCTTTTGAAAATATTAGTGAATTGCTTAGAACAGAAAATCTACATTAATTATAGCATATTAGGGGGTTGCTGGTAATTTGCTAATTGAAATACTTTATTAAAGGGTTTTCTCATTAATATAGTAATTGATTAATATATACATATATACATATATATAATATACACATTATAACTATAGGAGCTTTAATGACATCCCATTCTAAATCCATAATATTAATATGGAGTTTTTCCCCACTTTGCATTTAAAACAGCTTCACTCCTCTGGGAAGGCTTTCTACAAGATTTTAGAGTTGGCCTGAGGGAATTTTTGCTTATTCATCTAGAAGAGAATTGGTGAGGTCGGACACAGTTGTTGGATAAGAGGGCCTGGCTCATAATCTCCATTCCAATTCATCCCAAAGGTGTTTGATGGGGTTGAGTTCAGGGCTCTGTGTGTGTCTGTCAAGTTCTTCCAAACTAAAGTCACCCAATGATCCGGTATTTCTTGCTTTGTGCAATGGGCTCAGTCATGTTGGAACAGAAAAGTGCCTTGCCCAAATTGGTTTGCATGTAGCTACTCAGCCATGAAAACCAATGCCTTGAAGCTCCTGATGCACAGTTTTCGTGCCTACAATTATATCAGAGGAGGTTTAGAATTCTGCAATTATTGTCAGACCAGGAACATTGGTGAGTTTTTTGCACTATGCCCTCAGCACTTGTAACCATGCTCTGTAACTTTACATGGTCTGCCACTTCAGGACAGAGTTACTGTGGTTTTTGCTTCCACTTTTCTATAAAATCTCTCACAGTTGAGTGTGGAATATCAAGATGGGAAAAAAATCACAAACTGACTTGATGCAATGGTGGCATGCTATTGTGGCACCAATTTAGTGAACTCTTTAAAATGAGCCATTCTTTCACAAATATATGAAGAGGCAGACTGTACAGCTAGGTGCTCGATTTTATACACCTGTGGCAATGGGACTGCCTCAAATACTTGAATTCAAAGAATAAGAAGTGTGCCCTGATACTTTTCTCCATGTAGTATATGATCACTAGAGGTCTGACCTTTGTGAGTGGCAGTGGACATGAATTGCTACCACTTCATTCACTTCTATGTGATTTACAGATATAGATGAGTACAACTCTGTCAATCCAATAGAATTCATCTCTTCAATAAAAAGGGGTAAAGGGATACTCTGATTATTCAAGGACAGAGATATACGGTAGCATTTTTACTAAACAGTTTTATTTTAAAAGGATCTTTAAGAAGTAACAGTCACTCTTTCCTATTCATGTTACATAATGACACATTCAATATTTGCTACAGTAAAAATGTGCCTTTGACTACTAACTTTCACCCAAAATTGGAGCATTCTGAACTTTCTATTAAGAGTGCCCATTATATTGACCTGGATACGTACAACTAGATTACAAACTGTAGGCTAGGAGGAGAATGTAAGGCTAATAAAAGATTTATGTCCATCCCATTAAGCCTATTCTCTGGGAATGTTGATCCAGGTGATCCAGAAAAAAAAACCCATAATGTAGAAGCTAATATATCTGATCTTAGTGAAAAAAAAAATTCTCAACTACCAATCTGGCAATCAGAATAGATCCCCAGATCTACAACCAGTCCCTAGAAATCTAGAAGTACATAAAGCTAAAACCTAGAAGTACATAAAGTTAGAGTATAGGGCAGTGGTCACAAAACACTGATCTGTTATATGCACGGAACATTCTCTTTTGTCCATGATTAAATAGCTAGCAGCTTTTGAGAGCTTCTTTTTTTTCTACCGGTAGAACAGCGTGTACTAGTGAACGCTCCATAGCACACCAATATTATTACTGATTGTATAAAAAGGAAGCAGAAGCCTAATAAAAGAAGAGTTTTGAAGAGCAGAAAAAGTAGCTTTATTCATATTGTCATCAGACATCCATAAATTGAATAAAGCCCAGACACAAAGTATCCTTTTTATGCCATTTGTATCGACTGTGAATGCCAGGTGTCACACATGGCACAGTGAGACAACTACCGCTCAGTTAATTGTCATTCTGACCTTGTCTCCACTTGCTTCTAAAAAACAGACTGAGGTGTTTATAGTCTGACTATATTTTTAGTGGATATTTGTGACAACATATACAGCAGTGAGTGAAATTATAAAGAAGCTGCATAGGTTAGACATGCACATGTCTTGGCTTTTACTATGGATATGGATATTTTTAAACTGGGAATAGTACAGTGTCAGAAATATATTTCTTAACATTATTACATTTAGAAAATTTGAAAGTCTAAGCTATAGAGTATTTTTTTTATATACAAAAATTTCAAAGTGCAGTGTTTACCCAAGTGATTCCCCAAAGCTCCTCATATTTCAGTATAAAAAACGTATAAGCTTTAAAATTCTACTCACATTGATGTATTGACCTTAAAGGGGTTGTCTCACGTCGCATACTCACCACTCTTCGCTGCAGTAAATTCTTCTGTCTTCCAGCTTTGTTGTGTCATTGGTGGGCAGGGTTACATATGCAAAGCCAGCGGCGAGAAGTCGTTGCTTCTATGCCGCTGGCCCTGCGTGTGCGCTGCCGATGCACTAGGCATCAGATGTACAGCCTTCACAATGTAACACAGACCCGGCATCCATGGTAATAGAGAGGCGGATTCCGGGGAGTGTAGACGCCGGCACAGGTGAAGCCAGCAGTGGCAGGAGCGATGCTGCTATTCCGCTCCTCCGCCCACCCCTCCTCCCCTCCAGAATATCAGCATCACTCCTGCTGCTGCTGCTGGCTTCACCTGTGCCGGCGTCTACACTCCCCGGCATCCGCCTCTCTATTACAGTGGATGCCGGGTCTGTATTGGTGGCCCCTTCCCGCCCCCCCCCCCCCCCAGGCTCACTCCCGTGCACTTAGCCCCTCCTCCCTCCCCCCTCAGAGCAGGCAGATACATCACTTGACTTATGACCAGATAAGTCAAGGGATGTGTAAAAAAAAAAAATGAATAAAGTAAGATAGTGGACAAACAAAGCAGTTTTGCTGAAGCAATGTATTTAGGAAAAGTCTTACATTCACATTAACAAGCAGTATAGATAGGAGCCTTGGGATGGGACAACCCCTTTAATGTTGTCACATAACCAGATGGGGCAGCTTCAAGTGATGGGGTTTTTTTTATTGTTGGAAGACCCATTTTAATTGTTTTGTGATGTCCAATCCATACACATATGAGTGTTATAAACTCCCGTATTTAGGCATTACAACCTATAGTTTACCACCCTCAAATAAAACTAAATTTGGGTGCCGCAGTCACAAGCGTATAACACACGCCAACTTCTTACAGGTCTGGTTTGTTTACATTTCAGCAACATTCCCATCCTAAAAAAATCAAGAGAAATGGTAAATTAAGATACATAACATCTCATTTTAGATCCTTACAGGTGTACAGGGTGTCTTCTTAAGAGATCCAGGCTAGTAGCTCAGAAAGATCTGTGGCATTCATATAAACAATGGGTGCTTTATACATTATCAATCATAGGTTATTGATTGTTGCATCAGCGAATTTACCCAACTCCGAAAAAATAGAGGGGCTTAAAATGATCTCAGTTCCTATTCTAATAGAACTACAGGTCCAATTATAAAGTTGTAGAGCAGGACAAACTTGGTACAATCCACATTTTTTTCAATTATGCTCAATATGCTCCATATACTGTATATGAAGGCCATGCAAGCTCGGCTTCCCTGTAGTGCTGAGCTGCTATATGTTTGTGTCTCAAGCTTTAAGTAACTAATAGTTTGTGAGAACAATTTTACAATTGGAACTGTGGTTCTATCTGGAGTAGGAGCTGAGATTATTTTAAGCATTCTATTGTTGAGGGGGCAAAGGAATGGATGGTCCACATTCGATAATATATATATAAAGCACCCCATCACTTACATGAATCCAATAGTTCTTTCTGAGCTATTAGCCTGAACCGCTTTTTAGGAGACACTCTGCATCTTGACCAAAGTTCCTAATCTAAGAATGAATACAACTAGCTCCAATCAAGTGAAGCTGAAATGGTGTTCTGTATGTATACTGTCATTATGTAATGCGATTATCAAATAAGACTGTTTTAAAATACGTAAAACAAGCTCAGACCCTAGATTCATATCACAGAGACATGGAGACCTCTGCTTGGGAACCAACCTTATGAGCCAGAGCAGACAGCATCTGCAAATAATCACTGTGGTCCATTCTATTTCTCTATGTATTGCATGGAAGTCCAACTTGTACAATGTGTAACCAGCTGGAGCTTCTGAAACTAGACCCATGGTGATCAGCTTCAGCATAAAAAAATGCTATTGTAGTGAGACTGTGGTGAATACTGTGGTGAGACTGTGCTAACACAGCCTCTTTAGACATATCAATTATTTGTAAAAGCAATAAAAAATCATCAAATGAAAGGCACACTATGTAAATGCACTCAAAGGTAAAGCTGGGCACTTTAACCGACTGGCAACCACCGACCGTAAATTTACGGCCAGTGGTCGTGGTCTCTGAAGACTGGCCAATCGTAAAAATACAGCCGGCCTTCGGAGACCCCCTTGATGGGGATCGTGAGCAGGTGTTAGCTTTTACTAACAGCTGACAACTGCCTGCATAACGTTGAGCTGAGCACCGACCGAACGTGACAAGGAGATCCAAGGGGTTTTGCCAAGTATATGTGCCCCTCAGCACCCCTCATGGCGAAATCAGGGGGTGCCAGTATCAGTAATATGCAGCCTGGGGTGTGGCCAGTGACCCCAGGCTGCCTGGTGCCCCGAGTACCTAGTTGATCCTGCCGGTGATGGAGGAAGTGAGCCGATACGTCTGCAGTTGGTGCTCCCTTCTTTTTGGGCCCTACCGTGCGTCTGTACATAGGATTAAGGCCACAAAGTGTACATTTTTGAACACGGGAGAAATGGGGTAATCTATTTTCGGGTGTTTTTCTTCATTTTCTTGTGTTATGTGCAAAAAAACTGCCTTTATGACATTTTTGTGTAAAAAAAAAAATATGAGAAATGTTTTTTCTTGCAAACTTTTTCAAAACCTATGGGGTCAAAATACTCACTATACCCTTCAATGAACACCTTAAGGGGTCTAGTTTATACAATGGTGTCATTTATGGGGGGTTTCAATCGCTATGGCAACTCAAATCTTGTTCAAATGTGCAAAGGGCCTAAAATAATCTGCAAGCAAAATTTGTGTTTTGAAATCCATTTGGCTCTCCCTACCTCTTGGGCCCTACTGTACATGCGTACATAGGACTAAGGCCACAAAGTGTACATTTTTTAACACGGGAGAAGTGGGGTGATATATTTTGGGGTGTGTTTCTTCTTTTTGATGTGTTGTGTGCAAAAAAACTGGCTTTAAAATGACACATATTTGAAGAAAATAAAAATGTAATTTTTTTCATAATTTGTAATAATTCTTGCAAAACAATATTTGTTTGATCAAAATGCTCACTACACCCCTCAAAGAATACCTGAAGGGGTCTAGTTTTACAAATTGGGTCATTTAATGGGAGGTTCTGTCATTATGCCACCTATTCCTGTCTGCAAACATAGCTTGGTACAGGAAAAAATCACATACTCCAAATTTCCAAAATTTGCTTATAAGCTTGTAAATTGTCTAAATTACTCAAATATGCTAAAATTATTTAAAATATGCTTGAAACACAAAAGGAACATTTAGAAATATATAACAACTAACTTTTTTGCCCTGTATTATTGTGTATATGTGTGATATCACAGCTGAAAATGGAAAAAAAAATGGAAAAATTTTCAAAATGTTCACCATTTGCGAGTTTTATAATAAATTTACGCAAGTTATATCAGTCTAATATTACCTTCTCAGTAAAGTACAACATGTCACGAAAAAACAATATCATAATCCCTTGGATGTGCTATACTGTTACAGAATTATTCACTGATAAAGTCACACAGGGCAAATTTCCAGAATTTGGTTTGGTCATTAAGGTCCAAAACAGGTCGGTCACTAAGGGGTTAAATAGCTGTTAGATGAACACTTATTCCTCCTTCTCCCTCTCACTATACACATGTACACTGAGCCAACCATTCATCTGTTCTTAATATGGTGCTGGCATATACCTTATATAAGTGGAGGTTTATTTCACATGAGAACAGATGATCAGGCATGTTGAAATCCAACTGCTTGTCCCTTCTTGTCCCCAATATCAGGGTAGAGTCAAGTCTCCACTATATAGCCAGCCACGCGGAAATATGCATGTATGGGTACCATAAAGGGTTTGGCCACTTTTAAAACACCTTTATCTAATTCCTTTTGATAATAGTGTAATGTCACTTACTAGCAGCATTTCTAAGATTTCATAGCTTGTGCCCTCTGCAGTTCTGCTAGACTTTGCCTTGTCAGCACAGAGTAGCTGTCCATAAAATGGCAGTTGGTGGAGGGGCATGGGACCAAACAGGGTTCAGAAGAACTGTGAGGGCTGTGACTTATGAAATCTTAGAAATGCTGCAGATTCCTGGAGCACATACTAATAAATGACGTAACATTATTAATAAAAGTCACTTAAATAATTTCATTGTAAAGTGGCCAACCCCTTTATGATGATTCATTTTAAAACCAGCATAAACACATATAGAATCAAATAATATACAAAGATTTAATTCAAGGATTGTCTGTGCCGTCTTCTCAACAGAATTGTTTATAACAGAGGATGAACTTAAGAAAGTGCATGATTTTGAAGAACAGTGCATAGAGGAGTATTTTAGAGAAAAAGATGATCGATTTAACTCTTCTAATGATGAAAGAATTCGAGTCACCGCAGAAAGGTGAGACATTTTTGTAACTGTTTAAGCCATTTGTCACTTTTCTAATGTAATTGTGTTAGGCTGGGTTTACAAATAGCATTTTTTTAACTATAGTCTGATCTTGTATAATAGCTAGAGATGAGCGAGTAGAATTTGATCAAGTAGGTATTCGATCGAATACTACGGTATTCAAAATATTCGTACTTGATCGAATACTGCTAGCTATTCACAGTAAATATTCGATTCAGAACCAGCATTGATTGGCCGAATGCTATACAGTGTATAGCATTCGGCAAATCAACGCTGGTTCTGCAGCAGGCTCGTCCTTGCTAGTCGGGAGAGGTGGCAGCTTGCTGTTACAAGGGAGCGGACTTTTTCTTATAGGAATGCATTGACCAACGTTGATTGGCCAGTGTACAGCATTTGGCCAATCAACGCTGGTTCTGCCGGAGGCTTGTCTGTGAGGAGGCGGAGTCTAAGACCAGCCCACAGCAGTCTCCATTGTGGTCCAATATTATACTCTGCCTCCTCACAGACAAGCCTCTGGCAGAACCAGCGTTGATTGGCTGAATGCTGTACACTGGCCAATCAACGCTGGTCAATGCATTCCTATGACAAAAAAAGTCAGCTCCCTCGTAACAGCAAGCTGCCATCTCTCCCGACTAGCAAGGATGAGCCTGCTGCAGAACCAGTGTTGATTTGCCGCAGGCTCGTCTTTGCTAGTTGGGAGAGCTGGCAGCTTGCGGTTACGAGGGAGCTTACTTTTTATCAGCGCAACTGCAAGCGCTGTGCAGTTAAAGCGCACGGACCCCATAGACTATAATGGGGGTCCGTGCGATTTAATTGCACAACGCTCCTCCTAAACACTCTCCTCCTGCTATTCATGGACTTGGTGACTCTCCGTTAGTCGAATAGTGGTTTCCCCTGAAACGAGCATTTTTTCCCATTGACTATAATGGGAGTTGATATTCGATCAAGTACCGTATTTTTCGGACTATAAGACGCACTTTTTTTCCCCCAAATTTAGGGGGAAAAGAAGGGTGCGTCTTATAGTCCGAATGTGGCGCCTGGCACCCGCCGTAATAGAGAGGCGGATGCCGGCAAGGGATAGACGCTGGGGCCTGAGACATCGCTGCGCTCCTCTGCCCTGCATGAAGCCAGCAGCGGCAGGGGTGATGCTATTTCGCTCCTCCATCCCCCCGCCGCTGGCTTCATGCAGGGCAGAGGAGCGTAGCGATGTCTCAGGCCCCGGCACCTGTGCCAGCGTCTATCCCTTGCCGGCATCCGCCTCTCTAGTACAGCGGATGCCGGGTCAGTATCGGTGGCCCCTTCTCCCCTTCTGGGGACCGGCCCCGTACCTGTGAAGTTGCAGGCCGGCTCCTGCGCGGCGATATCGCAAGAGCCGACCTGTTCGGGTGACAGCCGGGAGCCTAATGAGGCTCCCAGGCCTGTCACGGCTATATTACTATTGCGGCTGGGTCTATGACCAGCTGTAATACTAATAGACAGAATGTCCCATAGACGGCAATACAGTTGTATTGCCATCTATGGGACTTGCAATCAAGTGACCGCAGGTTCAAGCCCCCGGGGGGGAATAAAATAGTAAAAAAAAAAAAAAAAAAGCTTTAAAAATATATAATAAAAATATGAAATAAATAAAAGTTCTAAATCACCTCCTGTCCCTAGAATATATATATAAAAGTAGAAAATCATATATCATAAACCACCAGGTTTTTTTCAATACAAGGTGATCTAAGCAATAGATATTCCCCAAAATGGTATAACTAAAAAGTACTTCTGGCCCTGCAAAAAAAAAAAAACACTCTATGCGTCCCCGTACAGCTGCAGGGTCACCTGTCAATGTGGCCTTGCAGCTGTTGCAAAACTACAACTCCCATATATTAAATATTTTACCATTTTTTGCTTCAAAATTTTTTTTCCCTATTTTCCTCCTCTAAAACCTAGGTGCGTCTTATAGTCCAGTGCGTCTCATAGTCCGAAAAATACAGTAGTCAAATATTGAGGCTCTGCTCGAAACGAATATCGAATCCCGATTATTTCACTGTTCGCTCATCTCTAATAATAGCCATAATCAGTGGTTATAAATAGCCCTACTATTCAGATCCAACCACTATGATTTTAAAACTTTCCAAAGCCTTTTCATCTATGATCACAAGGAAGCCTCCATTATTGTAACTGGCTTTAAAGGGAAGGTATGATCAGATCTAGAGATTAAAGCAGGTTTTTATGTTAAAATATTTTTAGGAATTCTAAGAACTGGCTTGTTAATTTTTCATGTCACTAATCTATACATATATATTAATCTCTAACAGGCTAACACTTCTACTTTTAGGTAGATCACTTTTCAGTAGTCACCTCGATATCATCACTGTCAGAGTTGCAATAAAAGCTAACAGCTATGCATATTGCATATATTGTATACATACTGTGTATTACACAGGAGGCACCATTCACAATAAGTGATGTTACATCTGCCCTCTTACCAACACAGAATTCCTAGAGACATGTACAGAAAATAGTAGAGTCAAAGTATAAAAACAGATTAGAAAAGAAAATAGGTGATTTATTACCTTTTAGTGTATGTTGCCATGTGACTGAAATTCTGTAAAAATCTGCTGTTGCAAAAAAAGTTGTGGATGTGCCACATATTTTACTCTTTGTGCAAAAACTGATTGTGTAATGAGAATCTTCTGCATAAATGGACCTTCTGCAGATTTGACTTCAGAGGCTGCAGATTTTCTGCCACATGCAGATGAGTATTGGTAAAATCTTGTTATAACATCCAAGACTGTGCAGCTAAATTTGGTGGGAGGAGAAAGCCTGAATCAAATATATCAGACTCCTTCTTTGTATGCTAGGTTATTATGCCTGAACTCTATGCATTTACTAAATAAAATGGCGATAGTTCCATTATTTTACTTTGCATAGAGATTAGTCTATAAATCACCACCTTCAGTGTCTATATAGGCACCGTTTGAGCTATGGCTCCGTTGGGACAATAAATGTATTTCTGCATAAACTAGCCCCTACAGATGCTGGCATAACTATATAAGCTAGTCTTCACAAAAATGCATTTGTTATCCCAGTTGATACCACTATCATTAGCCTGAATTCTTACAGCGCCACTGCAACCACTATTGATAAACTCAAGTGGTCTTCCTGTAAGCTTGAGCTGTGCACTGGCGGCCAGTCTACACTATAGAGTGAATTACCTCTTCACATTCTTCCCCAGTCACTGGAATTGCTCTTCAGCATCTTTATGAACTTCTGTCCTTGGCCCTCTGCCCATCAGCTCAATCTGCTCCAGCCAACAGAGCATGGAGCTCTAGGGCAAGGTAAGCTCTAAATCTGGAGCACCCACCTCCTGCAGTAGTGTGGGCAGCTACCTCAGTCAGGAATGCTCCAGCAATACACTGCACAGCCACTGCGTTACCAATGCACCCCACCTATAGTATCCTCACAACAACGCAATGGAGGCGAGGCTTCTATACAGGCTTCTCCAAAAATTAATTTAACAATTATGTTAAAAAACAGAATCACAAGGTTCCTCAATGGTGACTGCATCTGATATAGTTGATTTTAAAAGTTTTCTTACTGAGTGACAGTAGATGTTGGACAAACTTTGAAACTCCACTTGCAATTAGACAGGTAAATGACAGTAGAATTACTACAACAATGTAAGAATTGTGTCATAATGCATTTATTATACTGCAGAAAAATTCTGAGGACAGATGTACTCTATTTAATAAAAATGAAATTCCTATTTTCATTTCTTTTAATTCTGCATGAATGGACACATTATCTGCCTACAAGAATTGAATGATCTAGAAAGTTTGATACATGGACACTGTGAAACACTCTTTCAGTAACATAATTCAGATAATAATAATAAGATGTATGTTGTTGATGTTATATTTCATGTAATTTAGTCTGATTTTGTCTATAATTTTATTTTGTTTCTCAGAGTGGAAAATATGGCCATGCGCCTTGAGGAAGTCAATGAACGGGAACATTTCATGAAGGCATCCCTTCAGACAGTGGATATAAGACTTGCTCAGCTTGAAGAGATGCTTGGAAGAATGGCTACAGCCATGGAAAAGCTGGCTGGAGTTGAAAGAGTAGAGACAACTAAAGCAAGATCTAGAACGTCTTCAGATTGTACTGATGCAGCCTATATTATAAGGCAGAGCAGTTTTAACAGTCAAGAAGGGAACACTTACAAATTACATGATATCATAGACCCAGTTGGAGAAGAGCCATTGTCTCCTACATCTCCAACACTTTTGCCTCGAATGAGAAGTCAATCGTTTTATGCAACAAACTCGAAGGACAAAAGTGGGTTGGAAAAATTTGAAGGCTTTTTTAAAGAGAGGACATTAAGTCTACACAGAGCTATAAGCTCACATTCTATATCAAAAGATATAAAACCTCCTCCTTCCCCGCTTAATTTATCAGTAGCTCCAGACTCTAGAAGGCCTTCTTCCTGCATAGACATTTATGTTTCAGCTATGGATGAGGCACAGTTTGGCATGGACTGTGGAGAAAGCTCAATGAATGTTGGATGTGGAGATCATCTTGCTGAGGGAGCTGGAACAAGTCGAGGCTGTAGTTCATTTTCCCATTGTGGAAGTAGTTGTAGTCGAAACCCTAGTTACGAAGAAGGAACAACAATGGACACAATTGGGTATCTTCCAGAACACCCAAGTTTGCAAAGTGGCCAAAATCCGTGGGATTTGGACCCTCCTATGTACCATACATTAGAGCGTTCAAAAAGCAGCCGTTTACTTGCAACAGCTCCTTTTGTTTTAGAAGAGACACCAATAGTAAAATCACAAAGCTTTATGTTTTCTCCATCTAGAAGCTATTATAGTAATCTATGTGTACCTGTAAAATCTGCAGAATACACAAGTATTACAGACTGTATTGATACCAGGTGTGTAAACAACACTCCGCAGGCCACTGCAGAGAGGTCAACATCTCCAGGATGTGTGAGAGAAAAAGTAGAAGATGTTAGTGGTTGTCATCCAGAAAGAGAAGCTGAGCTAAGTCATCCAAGCTCTGACAATGAAGAGCCTGACGCAGAAGGCAAAAGCAAAGGTTTAACTAGTCATGAAAGTTCAACTTCAAAAACATTCTTGAACAACTTATCATTCCCAAAAATAGAAAGGGCGAATAGTTATTCTGCAGAGGAGCCCAATGTGTTGTACCAACACACAAAGAAGAGTTATTCAATAAGTGATAAACTTGATAGGCAACGTAACACTTCAAGCCTTAGAAATCCATTTCAAAGGAGTAAGTCATCGAGGCCTGAAACTCGAGGTGACAACTTATCCATGAGAAGACTTTCGAGAACATCAGCCTTCCGCAGTTTTGAGAGCAAGCATAGTTAAATCTAAAACTAGTTTCTTTGGATAAATATATGTTTAACAGTTGCCCACCCGCAGCATTTTTATCACAATCCAGTGACCTCACAATGTGGATCATGGACAGGTACCACTACTAGCCACTTGCCAAGCAATCACTTTGTTTAACCTGGCAGCAAAATCGCTTCTGATGTTTAGTAGAATGCATTCACATATAAGGATGGCGACAAGATAATATGATTTATTTGCATTTTATGTCATTCAGATTATGTAATAAGCCTCTTTCCAAGGTTTTATTTTACTAAGTTGAAATGCTGAGTTCATCGAAAGAGCTTTCCCTCATTTTATGGGAAGCATTTAGTAATTTGCACACAACAGAGGGATTTTTTTTTTTTTTGGAGCACACTGTATAAAATGTACTTGATATCTCTTGTGTTTACTCTTTGTTAAAAAGCCTCTCTTGTCCTGTTCAATGTATTCCACAACAGGAGCTCTCAGGTCTGAATCTCCCTCTGCCAACAACACTGTTGATCATGACCGAAGAACAAACATGACAACATAATTGTGGCATGATTATTGGCCTGTCTGTTCTGTATTAGCTTCCAGTGCCACATGACAGTGCGTCCTTTTTTTTTCAACAAAAAAAAAAAACTAATGGAAAATATGCCTTTTGTATCACAAACAAGAAAAGAAAGTTATTCTATAAAATATATATCCAAATAAACTTTTTGTGTTTCATGGGCATTCTAGCACAGTCAAGCAAGCTCAGGATGAATGTAATTTCATGGTGTAATGTAATATATATTTTTTTACAGTGTGTTGTCAATGCAGTTGCCTCAGTAAACGCATGCTTAAAAAGCAGTGACAATATGATGATCTATGTTTGTGTGAGGAGTATGGTATGCTAACCTTCACTGTTTTGTTTCAGTGCTTTTTGTTTACTATGGTAGGTTCTGTATTTCGCAATCACTGCCAGTTTATATCATTGTTAAGGTGCCGACACATAACAAAGACCAAGAAAAGAATACCCTTTGGTTACTTCCATTTGGAATATGGACTTTCATTTTTACAATCATACACTGTAGTTGACAAATGTATATACTTTTTTTATGGTAACTTATCCAGTGTAATGTCACAGAGCAGAAGAATGGTTCTTTTTGGGCACTCCACATGAAACATAAATGAGAATGTTTTGGTTTCCCTTGCACTAAAATGTCACATTGTAATAGAAATCGATAATACGGATAGATTCTTTGTGTATTTTTAAAGGATTATTCGTCAGAGTTTTGCAAACATCTCTGTATCCTTTCCTAGGAACACTAGTAATGAGATACAAAGCAAAATGCGCCAAAATTCTGGCTCAATTTACGACAAAAAAACCTAACATTCTTTGGTGTTTTAAGACCCACGTAGAAACCTCTGTGGACTTTTAGTGAAAACACTGCAGGAATAAACAGTGAAACTTTGCTGCCGTGTTTTTTTCTGCAGACCTTTTGTCCTTCGGCTAACTATGTGGGGCCTCAACCTTGGACACTTTTTAGTCACATTTATGACTTGTTTGAAAAGGGGTGTGACTTATCAGAAAGTGGTCGCAGCCACAGTTTTTGTTGACTTTTTTTCATAATCTAAGCCAACTAGTAAATGGTCTAGAGTAAGAAAAGACAGTCTAAGCATATGTTAGATTTATCAAACAGCACTAGACACTGTGATAAATCTGGCACAGTTTAAAGGAGGTCATTATTAAAAGAGAAATATTATTGTTTCTATCTGAACATATTCTTTGTGTCACTTCCTCACGGTTTTCTAGATCTCTGCTTGCTGTCATTCATTCTGCTTACCCTCAGTGAATGAAAATCAGTCCATGGTCATGTGATATACAGTCCATGGTCAAGTGATAATTAGTCCATGGTCATGTGATGGACACACAGGTGCACAGCTCGTTATAATCATAGCACAGTAATGAGCTGTGCACCTGTGAGTCCATCACATGACTGTGGACTGTATATCACATGACCCTGGACTGTATATCACATGGCTGTGGACTGTATATCACATGGCTGTGGACTGTATATCACATGATCCTGGACTGTATATCACATGGCTGTGGACTGTATATCACATGGCTGTGGACTGTATATCACATGACCCTGGACTGTATATCACATGGCTGTGGACTATATGTCACATGACAATGAGCTGATTTTTATCCACTGGAAGTAAGCAGAATGAATGACAACAAGCAGAGCTCTAGAAAATTGTGAGGAATTAAAATAAAAAGTATATTGGAAAACTTTCAAACTTTTCATTATACAAACAATAATATTTGTCTCTTAACATTAATCTGAAACTGGATAACCCCTTTAAGGCTGTCTAGTCTAAGTTTGAACTGTCTAAAACTTAGACACTATTAGTAAATCTGCCTCATTTAAAACTTTTCTGTGGTTTTTACTGGACAATATGCAGTTTACAAATTAAACAAGTTGCATTAAGCTTTCATCTTATAACCTGTCCACTTGAAAGGGAATAAGCATCTTATGGGATAGATGAGGAAATATGAGCTAAATGTTGTAATCAGCTTTTCTCTGACAGTCCCATAGAGATTAATTGAAGGCAGCATGTATATATGACCTGCCACTCCATACAGACAAATGACACGGGGCTCCACTTTTAGACAGGGGACCCACATTGTGGAAACACAGCTTTTTTGTTGAAGATTTTGTTCTGGGTTTTTTTTGAGCCAAAGCCAGGAGTGGATTAAGCATAAGGGAGAAGTATAAGAGTTTCCTATATATTTCCCATTTCTTTTTTAGCCATTCTTGGCTTTGGCTCAAAAAAAATCTTATGGATGTTGGGTGTCCCAGTGGTTGAAAATTAAAAACCGAGTACAACCCCTTTACGTATAATTTAGTATATATGAAAATATGAGGAGCACACCATACACTATGTTATTGCAAGAACCTAAACATATAAGGTCCTCAAAACAGCCTATGTGGAAGATATCTCTGTATTCTACGAAATTTCTCAACAAATGAAATGAATATAAACATAAAGAGTAATGAGATTCAGTTTTCCAGTATTTCCTTATCTGGAACTCATTGCGTTTTTAGGGGATTTACATGTTTAGAGAAACCTTGAGTGAGATTAGTTGTAAACTAGACATAACAAGATATCCAGACCTTTAAAATAAACTTGATACATGGCCAGTATTGGTATACAGGATTCAGGGTAATTTGATCTGGTTATAGCTTACATTTTGTCATCGGTTTTGGTTTATGTATTCCATCCAAATAACATCTATCTTTAACTTTGAGTAGTCTGTTTCATGAAATTAAGATGAATGTTCAGGTGGTCTACAGTTCTGTTCTTGCATCTTTGCATTGCCCAGGACTACCAGAATCTAAAGGCGACTAACTTCCTATATGTGGCCCTTGCCTCTCCAGAAGCCCATGTTTTAGAAAAGCTATGCACATGTGCTGTCACATTACCTGAGTCTTTTTGTATCTACTAGGTTAAAGGGGTTGTTCAGTCAGAAAATTATGGCTGCTTTCTCCCAGAAACGGTGGCAAATCTGTCCATAGACCATGTGATACTGTAGCTCAGGCTTTATTAAATGGAGCTAAACTGCAATTTGTTTATTTATTTTGCTCACCCGTATAGGGCCAACATATTCTGAAGATATTGTCAGTCACTGTCCCATATAATGCTGAATAATCTACATTCTCTACCCCTGTCATGTCTTTGGAGTGTGGGAAGAATCCTACACAAACACAGCAAGAACATACAAACTCCTTGCAGATCTCCTTGTCCTTGGTTGGAAGGGAACCAGGACTCCACTGTTGCAAGGCAAAAGTGCTGACCTCTGAGCCACCTATGGAGAAGGTATGGTGCTATTTTTGGAAGAGAGCAGTCGCATTTTTCTAACCTGGGACAATCCAGTAATTATATGTATTTCTTTCCTCATAGTTACCACAGTACACTGTGATAAATAAAGATTTATTTTATAATACTGCGTTATTTAAAACTTACACTGAAGATATAGAAATAGCATGGGAGCCATTCCAAGCCAAAATGTTATATTGTGACTGGGCTGAAAACATTACATAAACATTATTACTATAATCATAGGAGAGTATTCTACCATACATGGTTCAGTTCTGCAACTTTAGGAACATGAATGGTCACTTCCAATGGTTACAAAAGCACAATGATACTATCTGATTTTTCTATACAACAGTAAAGGTCTGCATTCCACTGGTTTCTTATTCTCCTAGTAATAGGAAGGATATTTTGCGTTGCTGAAACACTGTCAGAGAGCTTCTATGTACCAGAAATCCAATCCTGTTGGCTATACAGTATAAAGTACTGTATAATGTAAAGACAAATTATTGCAAACCATCAAACTTTAGGTTAAATGATGAGGACTTTGATAAAGAGGGTATTTCATACAAAAGGGTGTATTTACATACATAATACCTGCTATGCTAACCAAAGGATGGAAATTGTAAGGTATATATGGACATGGATTTACAAAGAGGGTGTAACATTCTAAAAGAAATGGAGGAAAGCAAGAAATTACAGATTGGACATATGGGGTCATTTATCTCAAGAGCAGAGATTACAGATATGAGTAGATACTATTGTGAAATACATCAAGCTAGGTTCATGTACCGAGTAGAAAATAGGAAGGGAGATTGAATGCTTAAGCATAAATACACAATTATAACTCAGTACCTTGGTAAATAGCGTGTTGTCATTTTATGAAAGCAGTGGGAAATCGCACTTACTATCCCCTCTGTCCTTTGTTCACATATTACACTTATGTAATTGCACAGCAGTAGAAATTCCATTTTTATGTTCAGAATTCGATAAGAAAACTTATCCCATCAAATCATTTCAGTAAATCCAAGGCTCGCAGGTCATTGGAGACACCAATCACAACTATGGTCATATATTCATGCAGGGCAGAAATAAAGCCATGGTTTAAGCACGCTACCATACCCCTATAAAACAGCTTGCAATCATGTTTTGTTTTTGCCATCAGTGGGTAATATCTAGCTGGCAATTTTTTCAGAACTTAGAATAAAGTTTAACAATATTGCAATGCTGATATTTAGAGAACCTGCCCGTTGCCATCAGGTATTAATAGTAGGCTTGTCTTTACAATAAAGGAGACAAAGGATATAGCTTCAGAGGTAGCAGTCGTATATATTCTCTGGTGACTGAGGAGGCCCAAAGGACCCTCCTGTCACATAAGAAGACACCAGTCCTAAAATGGCACTTAATATTTAGAGGTAAGTTGGTACTAGGGTCAATAAACTTTACGTTGAGCATTGATGCAGTGTAGGATTTACATAATATAGTAGAGAATTGTATAGATAATTATATAATGCAAATAAGTTTAAAGAGTTATAAAAGATAGCCCTTGTTCAAGTGCCCTTCTAAGGCAAATTGATTTCATAGAAGGGGGTCCCGTACTTAAGAATCCCTCACATACAATTGTGGCTAATACTTGGTCATGCCACATGAATGCATTGGTCCATTTTTCAAGAGCAATTTGCTTCTGTGGGACTTCCATTTTTCACATATCCCAAAAGATCTGAGTTTGAGTGATCCGTGAAAAATAGTTCAGACTATGATGTGCTCTATTTTTTGCTGTATCAGACACATGGGCCATCAGAAAAATGGCCATGTGAAAATCCTTTATCCTTAATGGGATCATGAGTTGTCCATTAAAAAAATAAATGGCCAACACATGACTGTTTAACAGTGAATAAGCCATATGCCAAAGTGATCAGGTGATTGTCATGGTAGCTGTGTTAGGGAAGAGGTTGTCTTCATAGGACTCCACTTAATCATTCCCTTTACTGCATAAACATTCTATAGCATTTAGCGCTGAAAATTTTCATGTTACCCTGTAGATCCATCACCAAAAAGAGGTTGCTTTATGACCAATGAAAGTCTGATGGATGATTGAAGATGCCTTAAATATGGTTCACGTCTACTATGATGGGAACCAGTTTCCTTGAACAACTCTAGATCACTGAAAAAGTTACGTACTGACCAGAGAACTCCCTATAAAAAAAATTCATATACACTAATTGGAGATATGGACATTCTGTTGTCTTCAAGACAGTTTATAGAATGACTGAAAAACCGAAGCTTGAACTTCTATGCATTCCTGCCTATTATTATTAGATAAGAAAACTCTGTAGTATAACATTTATGATAGAAGTCATAATTGTGACACAAGGCTGCATTTCACCAAAATCACAAAATTTTCCTTTTTTTTATTTTAATAAGTAGCCAAATACATAAAGAAAAATATTCACACTAGTAGCAAAGTAACCTCTTCCAACTCCTGACCCCATAGACATTACAGTTCAAATTCAGATTAGCAGCATCTGTTCACATATACAAATGTATATTTTATATAACAATCTGAAATTTAGTTTTCTTACCTTTAAGGAAATAAATTGTTCTAAAGAACTAGTAAGTGAGTACTTTATCTTTCTTAGCAGCCTCCTCTAATACAGTAAATTAAGCATAAATTGTTTTTTTCTTGTCTAAAGCATTTTCTTCTAAAAAGCGCTAATAATTTGTGTTTTTCTTTTCAGTTCTTTCTATTTGTACTTGTAAAATGTTTAGAATTTGCATTCCTGGTTTTATAAATTGGACATTAATGTCCTGATATTGTTAACTGTGGACCCCACTAATATCTATCCTACACATACAAGCACATATAAAAGCACATTCATTCAATGTAGTTCTAAAATTGGTTTCTTTATATAACACTAAATTTGTTAAAGTTTTGGATTTTCTTACAGTTGCATATAAGGAATACTTATAGCAAAAGGGTATTTTGGCACATTTAAAAGGTTCTTGTGCCTATTTTAGTCAGCTATGTAATAAGAGGACTAAAAAAACCCAAAATCATTTAGCTGTACAAGGTAGCTCTCAACTAATAAGTGCTTACAAAAAGGTAGGATAATTGGGCATAAGTGGTATATTCAATGTGGTATGTCAGCCAAATGCATGGGTAATAGAATAGTTAATAAATTTCATCATAGGAAAAAGGAAGTCATGTCTATATATCAATGTGTCTCTTAAAGGGAGTCTGTCACCAGCCCCACAGACAGATAGAGTAAGGGGCAGTTCACATTTGTGCATTCCGTCAGGTTTCCGTCTTCAGTCCCGGCGAAACTGGGCAGGGGACGGAAACCCAACGGTCAGTTTTAAAACCCATTTGTTTGAATGGGTTTGCAAAGGTGACCGACCATGTCCGCCTGCTGCCTGTCTGCAGGCAGAACATGCAGGACTTTGTGTCTGGATAAAAAAATCAGACAGGCAGAAGGGGCTTTAGACAGAAACACCAAGCGTAAGTGTGAACCGCCCCTGACCTGAGTAAAACATTTTAATTTTTTTTTTCAAATTGAATCTGTACCTCTGTTACAGAGATATTAATATTTTGCTCAAATTAGCTTTTTGGAGCAGTGAGGGCATTGCCGTTGCATCAAAGAGGTAAGCCACAATACGCTCATTGGTCCAAAGAAATTATTAGCATACTAATAAAAACAGCAATACCTTAGCAATGGAGGCACCGATTTCCAAGGGGAAGACACTGTTAGGTTAGGGTCCTTCGAATCAATCTGTGTTCTCGGCTCTTGTAAAAGACTTCCTGTACAAGAATGACTGAGATTATTCCATAGTCAAGGTTTTCTGTTATTGTAACTTATCCCCATTCACTTTAATGTATAACGCGAAACGAAGAAGAAGAATGTGGAGAACAATGGAGCTGATACTGTAAAAACCAGAAGCTTTTTTAAAGAACAATAGCAAAATGATAGGCATTTTCATATTCTTCACATGTGACCTTGAACACTTGCTCAATTTAATATATTAAACAAACAGAAAGTGTTCTTTGAATAATTGTAAAACTCTGATTAAACATAAACCTGAGCTCTTTAACAAGGAGTTATTTCTGTCACATCCAAAATGCTTCCCGAACCCATAATAGTTCCATGTAGTGTCCTTTAATTGGAGCAGAAACATAGCCTAGTGGCCTCAAGCTAATGACACAATGCAGAGGTAATCATCATCTTTTTATAGATATGTAAATCAGTTGCCAAGTGCATTAGGGGCGGGTCTAATTTGCCTATAGACAGTCGTGAGTCATGACACAAGCAAAAGCTAAAAATGTCATTCACTTCTTAAGGAACTATGTTGGGCAGCAATATCATCTAACAAACTGGGTTCACCACCGGCACACTTGCAAGCTGATTTACATATTCATAAAAAGATGGTGATTTCTGCATTGGTGCATCAGTTTGTGGTCACACAGATATGTTTCTGCTCCTATTAAAGCCTCATACACTGCACTACTATTGGTTTGTTAGACATTTTAAACCTGACCTGACTCCCTTTAAGTGTAATGATAGGCCCAAATGTTGCCGAATGCTAAGAGGCAATGCTATCACATCCAGAGAGTTGATATTAAAAATAATAACATTGCAGGAACACAAACATGCTATTGCATAATCCATGCAGTTTCCATGTTGCTATATGGTGACTTTGTGCACCATTATATTACAGAGAATATCTGCAGAAGTGTCTTGTTGAAATTTGCATAAAACTGTGGCATATGAAGGTATAGGTCTATGGGTGCCATATTACTGCTCTGTACAACTGGAGTCACTATACATCCATGTGCATGAGCCTTAATCTCATGTCTGTGCTGGCTCTAGTTGCCCTAGAGAATTTCGGTCCTGGAACTGGAGTTGAGAATATTATAACCAGTGACTCAGAAATGTAACCATTTCACAAGAGGATGCCACAAAAAAGAGACTAGCATCGTACTTATATTATTGTCTGTACCATCCTTATGTTGTGGCAAGAGCCTTTATGTCATGAGATATCAGCAAGCGATCAAAAGACCTGTTGTATGTGGGTGACAGATGTGACAGCGTGAGCTCAATAATAATGTGACTATGAAGTAATGCTTCACGTGTGAGTGTCTTGTTCTCCAGGCCATAGACAAGGAGAACCTTTGCTGCTACTGCTGTCTGGAACAGTGTTTGCAATACTATTTCATAGATGATAACTAGGATTTAATTTCTACATATTATGATGACCAATAGCTTTCAAGGAAAAGGGAATGGAGGATGTACTAAAGACATCCCCTGACAATATTTATAGCTGTTTGTGGTGTTGAATAGCTACATGTAATGTACATATGCAGTTATTCCACCAAGCAGTATGTGCCATGTGTATTATATTGCTCTAAATATGCTCTAAGAAATGACTGTGGCAAGCTGTAAACTGCTTCATGGAATGACTGTGTAAATATAGAACTATTTTACTGAGAAATGACTTTTAAATGGTTTACTGGATTCACAATGCACTTTTAGGTTGTGTGTTTAGAGATGAGTAATATCGCTGTAGACATTTTGGAACTTTATGTAACAAATGTTTTGCAATAAAAAGATGTGTTTTAAATATTGTCTGTGGTTTATTAGTGTATTATATAGTAACAGACTATTAATTCAATGGATTAAATATGTGGAAGTTATCTGAAAAATCTCTGGAATCCACTCGGATCATAGGCCATCAATGCCATGGGAACATACAAATTGTTACTTAGGTCCTTTCAAAAAAAATTTGAAACTTCTACGGTACATTGTGACACTGCTTCTCAAAAAGAACATATCATACTATATGAGCTGTCTGTTTTTGTAAACATGTGTTTTTCATAGGAAATACACATGCTAGAGAACATTTTCTTGGAAATCTGTGTTGTATTCTGTATTCTCTCCTGGAAGTGTGTAGCTAAACTAATCAGCCCAGTGACTGGGTGGGAATATGCCATTGTGACCAAGAAAATGATATCCCATATATACATTTACAAGATGAATAACAGAAGATTATACAGGCATCCAAGAAAAGATGCTCTATTGCCCTAGACATTTTTCATGAAGATCATCCCATGCCAGGTTTTCTCCATCTGATATGATGGAGGATTTACCAGGCTAGCATTTTCCACGCCAGCCTTGATAACCCTTACACTCACCTCATCATAAATTAGGTGCATTCTTGGAAGTGGTGTAACTAAAGTCTTGTGAGCCCAGGTGCAATCTTTTGTCCGGGGGCCCCTACCTCATCCCTACAGTCAATTCTTGATAGTGATGGTTACGGGTGCTAAGGAGTTTAATCAACCTTAGTGTGGTTAGGGTAACTTGTGGGTCTCCTTGGTTTATGGGCTAGATGTAAGCTGCAATCTCAATGCTGATGCCAGTGTTTATCAGTCCCTTAAGATTCCTGGGCCCTGGTATGACTGCACCCCCTCAAGTTACACCCCTGATTCTTGTCAGTCCATGTACTGATACAGAAATCTAAAAAGTTCATTGCTGACAAAGATTTTACCAAGATCAGATTAACACACATCATATAAAGAACAAAGACACTATAGTCGGTGTATACACTGTACAAATGATAGGACCTCTGGTAATGTCACTCTTACAGCAGCCGCTGTCCTCTTATTACCTAAACAAGATGTTTTACTACAGCTTGATGTTGTAAGGCTCAGGAGAGCCATAGTTAAATGGGTCATATATGTGTTGTCACTTACCACTATAAAAAAGGAATGCTCTAAATTGAAAGACAAAATGTGGGCATATAAAATCCACCCCCAACTGTTCACCTTTCATGTCTGTGTAAATCATTCTCTACACAAACTTTGGTGTAGACTCTGCTGAATATTTCATGCAAAAAGCAGAAACTCCATATATACTAGAGAATGATATACATCTAGATCGGGGCTGCAATGAATTTAAGATCTAGTACAGTATTTCAACATAAAAGTTTTGGAAATGTTTGCTATGTAAGATTTCCTAAAGATTTCCTAAAGATTTAAATTTAATAACGTTAAATTAAATTAAAATCAATTACAATAGAATGCGATTAATTGTATTGGAGCCATGTTAATGGATGACTGGCATTGGTGCTATGTAACAGAAGGGCCACTGTCACATATACACTAAATAATAGAATTTGGTTGTATACTTAATACATATAAGGAAATAGATACAGTATTTGCAATCACAAGAATTAAGGGAACCTATAAGCACTTTCACTGGTTGGTTTGCACAATCGCAACTGATTTGAGAGAAGTGAGTCCATGCATGCATGGAGAAACAGTATTATTCTAAATACCAAACCAAACTGACTCTTTATCTATTACTGTTTGACATGATGACATAAAAGTAAAATGTAGGAAAGTCGATTAAGGCCGGGTTCACATGGAGTATTCTGGCTTGTCATTTGGTACGTAGGCGGCGCTATTTTGAGGCCGCCGCAAAATCACGGCTGCAAAATAGCGCCGCGTGTACGGTACCGGCTCCCATTGAAAACAATGGGAGCGTATATGGTCCGCAAATCCTCCCGCGGCGTCTACGTACCAAATGACGAGCCAGAATACTCCGTGTGAACCTGGCCTTACATTACAATATACGGGTACTAGCATACAGTCAGGGGTGAACCTGCATCTTTCGCCGCCCGAGGCGGACAACAGAAAGCCGCCCCCCCCCCCCTGGAGGAGGGGGCGGAGCGGAGCAAAGGGGGGCGTGGCTTAGCTGCGTTAGCAGGCAGAGAGCAGGCACGGAGAGGACCTGCTCTCTGCCTGAGCGTGAGGGGAGGCCGCTGGACCAGCAGCCTCCCCAATCCACCGCTCGGTGCTAAGCCAGTCCAGGACAGCTTATCCTGGACTGGCTTAGGTAAGCAAAAATGCCGCCCTCCCTGGGGCCCTGGCATAGCGCCGCCTGAAGCAGTCGCTTCAGGTCACCTCATGGGAGGTGCGGCGCTGCATACAGTGCAGGTTATTTAGCAAAATAGTGCATAATAATGTACAAATTTGTTTCACAGCTAAAATCATTGTGTAAGACTTAGCTAGTGATGACCTATCAGATCAATAGGGGTCCAACACCTAGTACTGGCATGTGAGTGATCAGCTGTTGTGACCACTTAATCTGCAGAATGTATTGTCAAAACCAGACAACTCCATACATTGTGTAGTGGCAGTGCTGAACTATTGCAGCCCAGCACCTCTTCACTTGCATCTAAGCTAAGCAACAGTGCCCTGATACAGCCACTACATAGTGCATAGAAATATTTCTTGTATTTACAACATAAGGGCTCATTCACATCTGCGCCCAGTCTCCGTTCTGCAGGTTTCCGTTTCCTGAATAAAACAGAGGCAGGAGACAGAAACCTGCAGGACTCTTTCTCAACCATTCAAATGAATGTCCGGCCGTGAGCGGCGGTGAGCGTTTTATGCTCTCCGCCGTGAAACCGGGTTTTTTAATCCAGACACAGAGTCGGACATGCAGTACTCTGTGTCCGGATTTAAAAAAAACGGTTTCGCAGCGGACAGCATAAAACGCTCACTGCCGCTCACGGCTGGACCCTGTCTGTGGTTTCCGTCTTCCTGCATGCAGAAGACGGAAACCACAGAACGGAGTGCCGAAAGCAGATGTGAACCTAGCGTAAGAATTAAAATATTTAAAGATTAAATCTTCTTTTGTTTGGGTGAGGAATCCAAAAGGTCCCCTGGAAGGTATACTGTCCCCAGCAAATTGCCCAATTCATTGTACTATGTCCAATACTGTAGAGGAATGTTCTGAAGTATGGATTTTTTTTTTTAGGAAAGTGCTATACCCCACTATTGCAATCCTCAAGGGGAAGTGAAACCTTAGTGTGCAAAGGTTTCATTAGTGTCCAACCCCATCACCACCACCACTTAGGAATACCTGATTTGCACAAATTATAATATACTCCTGTGATGAATGGCCCAGAGTTATGGGTTTTTTTCACTGCCTTCTCAGATATATTTCCCGTTTGCCCTGTTAATTTACTCGACCTGATTAGCAAGATTCCAAAGATAGTGTCCAAGCCTAATTCCTCCCTGGAGGTAGCTTGGCTCATCCCTTTGTCTCAACCTGGGCATGGCAGTATCAAGATTGTGCTAACTTCGTTATTCTTAGCAGGGGGTGTCTTGGTTCAGTGGACTGAGAGCCTTGCTATCACCTTTTAGCAGACAACCTGACTCCACAGGACATCTGCAAAGAGTTATGACCGTATATAGTCATACTGGTACGAAGTGCTGTGATACTGTGGAAGCTAATCCCTTGGACTAGGGTCTCTATTGCCTATGGAGATACCATACACCCTGCACTATTCTGCTAATGGGGTAGTCAAACCCTTACCACCTAAGGATTACTTATGGACTCTAACTACTTATGGACTCTAAAGGACTGTGCCCTGGATTTCATGTGGTGAACTCCGGAGACCCAACTGGGTATTATATTTCTGTTTCTAATCTGTTATTCTTTTTATCTTACTGCACTGTAACATACCTTTCCGTAACCATATAAGCTTGTATCCACTAGCATATATCTCTATGTATGTTGGTTGTCTAGCATCGACCCTCTTGGGTTAGTAAATATAAAACTTTAGAAAGCTCATCTCATATTATCCTATAAGACCCGGTCCCTCTCTCAAGGTGAGAGCAGATGGTAAAGGTAAGAAGGTGATTGCAGTGTTGCCTGTGGCAAGGCCAGGTAGGCCAGAGGCTGGGTCAAAGTGGCTTTGGCGAGGCAAGATCCTTCACAACCCCCTTAGTGGTCCTCACACAGTATAATGCTTCCCTAATGGTTCCATACAATATCATGCCCCCCTCCATGTATCCACACAGTTTAATTTGCCTCCAGCTGCCCCACAGCATAATATCCCCCTCCAAGTGTATCCACAGTATAATGTCCCCCTCCAGCTACCCCCACAGTTTAATGTACCCTTTACAGTTGCTCCTAGTTCAATGATCTCCTTGAGCTACCACCACAGGTTAAAGTCTCCCTGAAGTGTTCCCCTGTTAAATGTCCACCTCCAACTGCACCAGTTTAATGTCCCGCTGCAGTTGCCTACACAATATCATGTCCCTCTCCTACGAAACAAACATAAAAAGCACTAATACTCACCTCTCCTTGCTCTTCTGCTGTTCTGGTCAAGAGTCTTCAGGGAGCTGCAGGCAAAATGTCCTCAGATCGTACCTGCATCTAAGGGAAGAGAGGGGATGAATGGTGAAACAGGGAGCACACAGTTCCCATCATTGTATGCAACTCATTTGCATCCTTGGGACGGTGTCTTAGTATATGCAAACCCCATTGGCACCTCCGCAACATGAACGTAGAATGCTAATGCATTATCATGGTCCTGCTGAAGATCCCCACTTTACCCTCATAAACATCTCTATAATAGAGACAAAGTGTCATAGAACTACTTACACTTTCACTACGGTACACTGCAATGCAGAAACATTTCACTGTACTATAATTGCAATTGCAACACCCCTATTTTTGGCAGAAACTAATAAAAAATAGCAATATTTAGTATTGATGCATCCATAAGAACCCATACTATAAAATAGAATGTTCTTTATCAAGAGGTAAAGTAGTACAAGAAGTAAACTTCTGTTTTTGGTCACAATGGGGCACATTTATCAACCCAAGTCAGACACTTTCTGTCTGCATTTGCGCAAAAATTCATAGTGTACAGCATTTACGACATATTTATGAACAGTGTACATCAGAAAGAAAATAAAAATATGACACGAAACAGAAAAGAATGAATATGGTGCAGATTTCCTGTGCAAAGTAGACCATGTTTAAAATGGTGTAATGAATTTAAGACAATTTACTTCATGCTCTAGGAGGGGAGGTCTCTTGGGAACACATTACACTGTGTGAGGGTCACTGCGGGGAAAAAAAAAGTATTTAGTCAGCCACCAATTGTGCACGATCTCCAACTTAAAAGATGAGGTTGGCCTGTTATTGACATCATAGGTAGACCTCAACTATAAGAGACAAAATGAGAAAACAAATCCAGAAAATCACATTGTCTGTTTTGGAAAGAATTTATTTGCAAATTATGGTGGAAAATAAGTAAGTATTTGGTCACCTACAAACAAACAAGATTTCTGACTCTCACAGACCTGTAACTTCTTCTTTAAGAGGCTCCTCTGTCATCTACTCATTACTTGTAGTAATGGCACCTGTTTGACCTTGTTATCAGTATAATAGACACCTGCCCACAACCTCAAACAGTCACATTCCAAACTCCACTATGGTGAAGACCAGAGAGCTGTCGAAGGACACCAGAAACAAAATTGTAGCCCTGCACTAGGCTGGGAAGACTGAATCTGCAATAGGCAAGCAGCTTGGTGTGAAGAAATCAACTGTCGGAGCAATAATTAGAAAATGGAAGACATACAAGACCACTGATAATCTCCCTGGGGTCCCACGTATGATCTCACCCCATGGGGTCAAAATGATCACAAGAACGGTGAGCAAAAATCCCTGAACTATACGGGGGGACCTAGTGAATGACATGCAGAGAGCTGGGACCAACGTAACAAAGTCAACCATCAGTAACATAATACAGGGACTCAGATCCTGCAGTGCCAGATGTGTTCCCCTGCTTAAACCAGTACATGTCTGGGTCCGTCTGAAGTTTGCTAGAGAGCACTTGGATGATCCAGAAGAGTATTGGGAGAATGTTATATGGTCAGATGAAACAAAAGTAGAACTGTTTGGTAGAAACAGAACTCGTCTTGTTTGGAGGCAAAAGAATGCTGAGTTGCATCCAAAGAACACTATACCTACTGTGAAGCATGGGGGTGGCAACATCATGCTTTGGGGCTGTTTCTCTACAAAGGGACCAGGACGACTTTACATGAAAGAATGAATGGGGCCATGTATCGTGAGAATTTTTGTGTAAACCTCCTTCCATCAACAAGGGCATTGAAGATGGAATGTGGCTGAATCTTTCAGCATGACAATAATCCCAAGCACACCACCAGGGCAATGAAGGAGTGGCTTCATAAGAAGCATTTCAAGGTCCTGAAGTGGCCTAGCCAGTCTCCACATCTCAACCCTATAGAAAACCTTTGGAGGGAGTTGAAAGTCCGTATTGCCCAGCGACAACCCCAAAACATCACTGCTCTAGAGGAGATCTGCATGGAGGAATGGGCCAACCTTGTGAAGACTTACAGAAAACGTTTGACCTCTGTCAATTGCCAACAAAGGATTTATAACAAAGTATTGAGATTAAATTTTGTTATTGACCAAACACTTATTTTCCACCATAATATACAAATAAATTCTTTCCAAATCAGTCAATGTGATTTTCTGGATTTGTTTTCTAATTTTGTCTCTCATAGTTGAGGTCTACCTATGGTGTCAATTAAAGGGGCTCTATCACTGGGAAAAGTCATTTTTAACTAATCACATCCTTGCATAGCCTTTAGAAATGCTATTCCACACTTACCTTTAGTATGTAGATTGCTTCAGTAGTTTCTGTATAAGTCTGTTTTTATTCATATGCTAATGAGCTTCCAGCCAGCACAGGAAGTTCCCAGCAGCACTCGTCTCTGCTATTATCGTCTATGTGTGTGTGCAAACAGGAAGCTGAGTCATCATCATCATCAACAGCAGCCTCTCATAGGAAACAATAGCAAAGAGGTCTAATTAGCATATGAATAAAAACGGACTTATTCAGAAACCACTGAGGCAATCTACATACTAAAGGTAGGTGTGGAATAGCATTTATAAAGCCTATGCAATGATGTGATTAGTTAAAAATGACTTTTCCCAGTGATAGAGCCACTTTAAAGGCCGACCTCATCTTTTTAAGTAGGAGAACTTGCACAATTGGTGGCTGACTAAATACCTTTTTTTCCCCACTGTATAAAAATGTGTGGGGGCCACTGTGGAGCATATAATAGTGACAAAGGGAGGGAGTAGAGGGCCCCAGACAAAACTTTTCACCAGGGCCCACAAGACTTTAGTTACTCCAATGCTCATTTGCATATAAATAAAATGAGTATTTACTTGAAAATGATGCTCCAAAGCTGAATAACAGAGGTATTTTTGGAAACTATAAATCTAATCACAGTGTCTTGTAGTGGTGTTGCTACAACCAATTTACTGCTGCACACTCCCTTTAAGATTAGGATGGATTAGTTCAATTAAGAAGTGGCAGAAGGGTAACGTACCCGTTATACAAACTTTAGATTCACACAGCTGATTTTACAGCAGGTTCTGGCATGCAATATCCACCGTGAAAATGATCTTATTGGTTGCAAAAAGATTTCCTACTTTCCATTCACTTTAATGGAAAGTTTGAGTTCTCTCCGAAGATTGGACCAGACAGTTACTTTTTCAGCTAGCAGAAACTGAAGCATCTGCTTTCAACTGAAACAAATGGGAGACTGAATTTATGTGTCAGACTCTGCAGCAAAAATCTGCTATCTGAAGCTGCCCTTATATTTTGAGGTATTTGCCTAATTTAATGATAATTAATATATATATATATATATTTCCAGATCCCACCATTCCTGAGCAAAAAGTGTACTTAGTTTTAGTGCTAGATGTGTTATTTAGGCACTATACTGTTGGATGAGCAGCATCAGGCAGGATCAGACAAGGGGTGTGATTCTGAACTCAGACACTGACTGCTTCTGATTGGAACTCTGAATCAGATGCAGATCTGAGCAAATAGTGAGAACCAGTACTAGATACACTGATCAAAATGGTTAACACGGCACTGTATGTCCAAGACCACCGAGTCGCACCAACTCCAACCCCATAATGGTGCTCATCAAAGCCCCAGTTGCACTGCTGGGCAGAGCAGTACAGGATGGAAAACGCCAAACACACATTTAAAGAAATGTGAAGCATCAAATACAAACAGAACCAAATAGAATGCTGAAATATAAAATATCCAAAATATAGAAATGGAAGACCCATAGACTTAGCAGGAAAAAACTAATATGTGTTGCCACCTCCTAGTGTAGCTCTGTGAGATATCAAAACTTAGAGCAACAACAAAAATCCAACTGTGCTGGAATCAGTGCAGCAGTGACTATACACAGATTCTAAGGACTGAAGTTGGTGCTGGTGGTGAATGGTCCTTTTTTAAGTCTTTGGAATGTTCTAGCCAGTTCCCATAGATTCATCTCATCCAGTTTGCAGCTACTGTATATTGCAGCAGATTAGCTGTCTGTAAGTATATAACAGCTAATCCACTGACAGTACACTCATATGAACTCAGTTTAATTTGTCCCACCTTCAGCGTTCACATATTGGCATTGTAGTGTTGTAGTGAGGATGCAGGTCTTCTGGAATAAGTCGGCAATATTTTAAAAATTATTTCAGTCCATAGACAGAGTAGACTAACCTAGTGTAGAAGGGTTGCAGTGGCGGTTTAGGCTTTATACATACATTGTTATGCACAGATTTTCTCATGGATTTTCATGCAGAAGTTTGCAGTGTCATAGCAGAATATATATATTACAGTGTAACTAAACTTTTATTTATTTATTTTTCAATAAATCTATAGTACAGGTTACCATAATAGATTTTGTAATATATTTTATTAAAGAAAATGGCTTATTAGCTTTCTTCTGCAAATAAGAGAAAGCAATAACATAGTAGAAGTTTACAGGGAGAGGAGGGGATAGGAAGATGAAAGCTCCTTATATCAGAGGGACACTCGCACTATAAAGAGACAGTTTTCTTTCACAATACCGCTTGGTTATCAGGAATTGCTATCCAGTCTTCTTTTAACAGAAATAACTCATTTATTTCTGCTGACTGCCCCATTTGTCTCTCTCCTCCTCCCCTCTTACCTTACTTACCTAAGACAGAAGTAATAGTTCACAGATACAGGCACTTTTCTTTAGGAAAATAAAAGTTTAATGAGAATTTCTTAATCTCATATTCTGCATAGGAATTGACAACTTGTCAATTCTTTGGCCTCATGCACATGACCATAGTTGTTTTCAGTATAGTGTCAGAAATTACAGATTCACAATTGTGGATAGTATATGGGCGCATTCATTTCTATGGCCCTATAAATGTAATGTCCCGGTACTGCTCGTCTCATTCCCTTTAATAGTCCTTGCAGACCAAGATATGTCCTTGCAGACATTTGCATATAAGGTAAAGAGGTATCTCCCCATTTCTTCCTATATAGTTAACATATATTTCGATTTCACAAGAGCCAGCACACATGGGGGTCTATTAATGCACCATCTTGTGGATGTTTTGTGAACTACACTTGCCTATACTTTCCATTGTAATTTCTGTCTGTGATTGCATCATCCTAGTGTGCTAATGTAAAGGAGTGTCCAGTATGATCAGGTGACCTTCAGAACCAATCAAGCTCCCTTGATTGGCCTGGAGGAGGAGTTCAGTTACAGCCCTCTCTAGAGAGGTTTGGAAACCCTGTGGTGTTGGTGTGAAGAGATTGACACATGTGGAGTAAAAGATGTGAGCCAAGCATCAGGGCACTTCAACCAGACATGTCTTTTCCTCTGTGCTCAAGATTCTCCTAAGAGAGTGTTTTCCTCTGAAGCTCCAAGTCTGCAAGTACTAAAGTATGCTGACCTGCTATCCATACATCTGGGAACTCTCTATGCAAGTAAGTCTTTGGGACAATTCTATATTTAAGGAGGCCATAGCTAGTCTGACAGAATTTGAAGGTCTCCCGCTGTCGACACCTCTATTTCCTCATCTACATACGTGTACCCAGTTTGTTGAGGACTAACCCCCTGGATAAAGGCCATCTTCACAAGTTTAACTACCCAAGCAACTACTAGTTGATCAAGCCCAAAGTATTCCTGCTCCAAGCTCCATCACCTGCTTAACTGGACACTACCTGCAGAAATCACAGAATTGTATGTGAAGAATTGAAAAATTACTCCACGTGTATATTTGTACTACCTCGTCCTGCTATTAAGAGAGCAATGACTACATTCGAGACCTGGCTGTCTGTTGTCATTGTCAGGTACCACGTGGGGGCGGGTAGTCAGGGACATCAAAAAGGCTTTGTGCACATTTGGGATCCAGGGCCTCTCTACAAGCCGGCCACATCTGACATATTACCCGTGACATCAGTCCTGGCCCTCCTGAGTGTTACATAGACATTTCTACAGTCAGTGGCGTAACTAGGAATGGCGCCCCCCCCCCCCGACTGGCAGCAAAGACCTCGACCGCCCGGCCCCTCCGCATTCCTGTGCACTCTATTATGCCCCATAGTGGCGATAGTGGCCCCTGCAAACAATATTATGCACCATAGTGGCCCCAGCGCACAGTATTATGCCCCATAGTGGCCCCTGCACACAGCATTATGCCCCATAGTGGCCCCTGCACATAGTATTATGCCCCATTGTGGCCCCTGCACACAGTATTATGCCCCATAATGAACACCCATGAACAATTATTATAATTATTATACTTTTTAGACCCCAGAGTATAATAACCGGAGACCAAGGGGCAATACAAACATAAAAAACACTGTCACTTACCTATCCCTGGTTCCACTGCAGTCCTTGGTTGTGTCAGCCATCTTCAATGACATCAGGATGTCACATGAACCAGGACACAGGTCACGGTCAAGTGATGTCAGGGACATCACACAACTAGGCCCGATGCCTGTATGGAGCGTGGAAGGTTAGGAACACTGTTTTTTATGTTCTCTTACCTCTCCTGGGCCTCCGATCACTATACTCAGGGGTCTAAGAAGACCCCGAGTATAATAATAGTGTATGTGGGGCCAGTGGCGTCACTTACCGATCCCAGATCCTCGCCAATATCAGTAAGTAAATAGGGCTCGTTACTGGCTGGAGTAACTCCAGCTGGTAACGGCTTACTAAGAAAAAAAAAAACGCAGCGGTAGCAGCTGTCGCCGGGCCCGTAATGTCCCGGGCCCTGTGGCAGCTGATACCCCTGCTACCCTGGTAGTTACGCCACTGTCTGTAGTTTTCACTGATAAGTTTCTGGGACCTAGAAACCATCTCCAAATTTTGGAGCAGTTCCTACTCTTCATACACGTCTTTTTGCAGATCTGTGATTGCAAGTGACATACTAATGCAATGTAAACATGGATTTATCCCACAGCCAACACAGAACTAACTTCATTAGGCATAATGCTATAAACTAGAATTCTAATAATCTATATCCATGATGGCGAACATATGGCATGTGTGACAGAGAGGGCACGCATAGTCCTCTCTGTGGCCACGTGCACCGTCGCCGGGATGGCTCATTAACAGGGAATCCGGTACAGATTCTCTGTTATTAAGCGATCCCTTCTTTCAGCTATAGGTGAAAGCTGTCGGTGTAGACTGCGCTAAATAGTGAACATTAATTGTTCAAAAGTACCAAATGCAGAAACCTTTAACTTTAAGTACAAGTTCTGTATAGCCCCATTCACACGTCCGTAACTGTCTGCAATTGTGGATCTGCAGAGTGTTAAGGTTAAATTGCCGTGTTGGCACTTTGCGATAATTTAGTGGGTTTTGGGCTGCAGTTTGGGCACTCAGTCTCAAAAAGATTTGCCATCACTGATCTATATCAATATCAATCCATACAAATATATGTTTAACTGTTTCTTTATATCTATAGTATATTATATTGTATTATACTATTTGTGTAGTATAATAATTCTCCCAAACCTGCAGCAAAAAAAAAATATTTTTAACATTTTTTCCTTATAGAAGGCATTTTAATTGTAAGCAGAACTACTGTCACCCTGTGTGAACCTGGGCTAATAAAGTTGTAGGTAGTTTAACCTCAATTAAATGTGAATGCCCTCTAGTGGTCCAGCAAATTTACTGCAAACTGCATCTATTGCAATCACATAAAAGTAAAAAGATTTATATATTTGTTGGGTTTGTCTTATTTTATTTATTCAATGTTTTACATATGATTTATCATTTTTAAAAGCTACAAGGGGTGATATGTGCAGTAATGCATCAGTGTTCCCTTATAATCTATTACCGCTTGTGATCACCCAAGGACTAAGCTAATAATAGGGTGACATTTATTATTATGACTTTTCCTACAGCATTTATCATGAATTAACTCGAATCGCTTCCTACATACGGGTGTTGCATATTCTCTCCTCATTTTATTCTTTATAACCCCATAAACTCAGTTTATAGGTTAAGCATTTAGCATATAATTTATACTCTTCTGTGGAGGAACAAGTCAGATATATTGCCCAGGAGGGATATGGAAAGCCTGAGAAGAGGTAGCTTTTAATATTGTATTATCAATTATGCTCATATGCTTATAGAAGAAATAGCTTCTTCAGGCTTGAATATCAGCTCAGAGAACATTAAAATACAAGCTGACTCTTGACAATCCTTTGCAACACCTTCCCTGAACACGGCATAACACATAAGTAGTCAAGTATTTACAGTAATAAATAAGATTTGCTTAGATTCTTGGCCTTCTTAGCCACAATTTCCCATTGATGTCTTACAGTACTGTGTCTCTCAATGCCTTGTCTCCCACCTTAGTACACCTTAGTGCCATGAATGGCTCCTTAGTACCATAGAGTTTCTTGCCCACATTCATATTTACCTCTCTGCTATCACAAACTAGGCGGGGAGACATTTCTGTCCAGTTGCATTTGCACCTACCAATACTTGATTCATAAGATTCAAAAAGAAGCAACTGTTGGACTCTAGCACCTTCTCCGGATTCTAGACTCTTTACTAAACATACATTGTGACAGACCTGATCTCACTGTGCCTTAATTCACTAAAGGAAGAGGCTCCACATTGCAGAAACGAAGCTTTTAATGTTGTAGATTTGGTTATGGTTTTTTTGAGCCGCAGCCAAGAATGGCTACGAAAGGAATAAGGAATATACAGGAAGCTATTATACATCTACCTTCTTTTCAATCCACTCCTGACTGTCTCAAAAAGCTACAACACAGGACCTTGGACAAAAAGGGTTACTAATCATATGACATGTATTAACAAACACAATCCAGCCAAATGGATAGACTGCTGAAGACAATATATTCACTTAGCGGTATAAAAAATTGCAAAGTGACCTGTATTACTAAGTTATGACATCATTGAAGCACTACTGTTGAATCACTCGCACGTTCATGTCACCTCCACCTCAAAAACATCTCCAGAATACGCCCTTTTCTTACCAGAGATACACTAAAGACACTTATTGTCTCTCTGATTCATTCTCTCCTTGACTACTGTAACTCCTTACTAATCGGTCTTCCCCTCACTAAACTCTCCCCTCTACAATCTATTCTGAATGCAGCGGCCAGGCTCATCTATCAGTCTAGACGCTACAGCGATGCCTCCGGTCTGTGCCAGTCGTTACATTGGCTGCCTATTCAATATAGAATAAAATATAAAGTTATCACTCTCATCCACAAGGCTCTCCATAATGCCGCACCTCCATACATTTCCTCCCTCATCTCTGTCTACCGCCCAACCCGTGCTCTCCATTCACTCAATGACCTAACACTTACATCCTCTATTATCAGAACCTCCCACGCTCATATACAAGACTTCTCCCCAGCTGCACCACTTCTCTGGAATACTCTACCCCCCGACAATCAGATTAACTCCCAATTTCTACAGCTTCAAACACAAACTAAAGACACATCTTTTCAGACAAGCCTATCACAATTTCTAGCGTAAACCCTTAACCTTCCTCTGTCCCCGCTCCCACATTTCCCCACATGATATGTCGTCATCTCAGGATAACTTTATCTGTCCAAGCTCCATCCATATGTTAAAGGACACGACTGTTGACGGCTCATAAAGTTTTATGTTTGTGTAATGACAGTCACCTCTATTACAAAAGTGTCTGACCTCTGCATAAGCAATATCGCCCCTGCTACCTCTTGTGTCACCCCCTCTACCTCATAGATTGTAAGCTCTTGCGAGCAGGGCCCTCAGTCCCTTTGTGTGAAATGATTTCCTTTGTAATGTATCTTTCTGTCTGTATTTGAGCCCTACAAATTGTACAGCGCTGCGGAATATGTTGGCGCTATAGAAATAAAATGTATTATTATTTATTATTATTACTGACCCCTAAATTAAATCAAGCAGTTTTCTGTTTGGAAGTTCAGTTACATATATACCGTATTTTCCGGCGTATAAGACGACTGGGCGTATAAGACGACCCCCAACTTTTCCAGTTAAAATATAGAGTTTGGGATATACTCACCGTATAAGACTACCCCTCTTCTGTGGGGTACCTCTTTTTAATGCATACTTACCCCTTGGCATACTCTTTAATGCTTTTTTTGTTTGCTTTTAGTCTCGAATAGAGATGAGCGAATAGTATTCGAAACTATAGTTTCGAATACCTCGCTCCATAGGAATGAATGGAAGCGGCTGACACCGGCGCTTAACCCCTTGGTGTTCAGCCACTTCCATTCATTCCTATGGAGCAAGGTATTCGAAACTATAGTTTTGAATACTATTCGCTCATCTCTAGTCCCGAACCATCTTTTATGTAAAGGAGGGTTCACACTACCGCCACTGTCTGCCCTGGGATTTCTATCCTAAACCCTGGAGAAACTGGACAGGCGGTGGCTTGCCAGCGGTCTGCTTTACAACCCATTCATTTGAATGGGTTGTAAAGCAAACCCCCGGTGTCTGTATGCGGCCACTCCGCCTAGATAACCATTTTTGTTGCACGGACAATCTGGCGGGTCCAGATTTACTGTAGATATACCATTTTGGGGAATGTCTATTGCTTAGATCACCTTTTATTTAAATCAGAGACGAAACAATGAAAGAAAAAGGGGGTTTGGCACATTTGATTTTGACATTCACCGTACAGGAAAAATATTTTATAAGTAGTCTGGCATTTTCGGACATAGGGGTAACTAATATGTATCTGTATCACAGTAGTTTTCTGCTTTTATATGCATTCTTGGGAAAGGAGGTGATTTAGAACTTTTATATATATATATTTTAAATATTTTTTTATTTTTTTTTTTACTATTTTTATTAGTCCCCACCAAGGGGGCTTGAACCTGCAATCATTTGATTGCAAGTCCCCATAAACGGCAATACAAGTGTATTGCCGTCTATGGGAGATTCTGTACAGTACATTACTATCGTGGCTGGTCATAGGCTAGCTGCGATAGTAATATTGCTATGACAGGCCTGAGATTCTCTATTAGGCTCCCGGCTGTCACCAGAACAGGTTGGCTCCTGCGACCTCGTCACGCAGGAGCCGGCTTGCAACTTTAAAGGTATGGGGCCGATGGGGACCGGCCCCGGGGGTGTTTTTGCACTTTTGGGGTGGGGGGGCTAAGTTTTAATGCCCGCAATTAGAATACAGTCTGATTGCGGGCATTAGCATCAGGCCTCCACGTTAAGCGGAGACGCGGTTGCTATGGTTACCGCTCTGCAGCAGAGCCGTTGCCATTAGTTTTACATACCCGGTGGATGCCGTGGAGGCCGGAGCCGCAGCATCACTACACTCCTGCTACTGCAGGAAGCCAGCGGCGGCAGAAAGGTTGCGATCCCGCTCTTCCATCCCCTGCCCTACCGTATACCCGGCGTATAAGACGACCCCTAACTTTACAGAAAAGTTTTGGGGGTTAAAAACTCGTCTTATACGCCGGAAAATACTGTATTCAGCATGCAGAGTTAATTAACCACGGCAGAACCACATCACGTTTTTTCCCGCATTGCTTTTGCTTCAATTATATCTATAGGGAAACCAGCGTTTCGGTAAGCATAAATGACAAAAGCGAGACGGTTGTGGAAATCGTAAACTTTCCTTTGCGCCTATTTTTCTCCAAAGTGTGGATGGGTTTCACTAGAATCCCATCTTTGCAGGGACTGTAAGACATTTACGCCATGTGGGGCCCTGAACTAAAATCCACTGATCAACATTCAACATTCAATCCAATGTCAAAATTTGATAAATGGTTTAATATAAGTGAGGACATGTTACCACAAGGCGATACACCCTATTTAATAGGCTGACTAACATTTCCCACATGCCATCTGAGGTATAATTTTTGTTTCTCAGGCCCATGTTGACCTTTCTCTTAGTTTTTTATCATATGGTTATGAATAATGATAACAATACGGTATATCAGGGCAGGTTATTGAACAGAAATATGGGGTGTTGTGCTGTTTGCAGCTGTCATTTATGAACAGTCTATTGCCCCTCAAAATAGTTTCCACCCTTTTTTAATAGTGCATTTATTATTTGGCAATTCCTCAGGACAGAAAAACATGGAAGAATGCAAAGTGTTACACTATGTGCCTAAACACTTAGTAACAGAAGGAATGTATGTACGTTTCTTTAGAAAGACGATTTCAGGTCAGGCTAATGATTTAAAGATTTTTTTTTTCTTGTTGGCCTGAGTAACATCGCATTACCAGATCAACATTAGTGGGAAAACAACTGCAATCCATATCTCCTCTGTCCTCAAACATTCCCTCAGACATCATGAAGTCCTCACAGCACCTCTGTCACATCAGGTACAGTAGGAGGACATTGCTGAACACTGAGTCACTTAGTACAGGGCATTCAGTCATACAAACACTTGAAATATTCTGCATAATATTTGGTAACAGAAGAGTTTGAGATAGTTACTGTATTCCTAGGAATATCTATGTTTATGTCTCTGTCACTACCTGGTTCTACAATGCCAGCATCGCCATGAGAGTATAAGCTATAGGCTGCAAGCTATGGGCTAGGCTGGGTACCTCCTTGTGGGAACACTTATCAATATCAGAACCTCAGTAGGCCCAATGCTCTAGATAAATGTTACTCAACTACTGTTAATACAGGAGCACTGACCGGATTCTGCCCTCAGTAACTTACAATAATGAAGCCTCCATAGGTGTACAGTATAACGGCCCCAACACAGTATGATCCCCCTCAGTGGCCTCCACATGGTATAATGCCCTGTTACAGCCTCAACACAGTATAACGCCCCATTAGTACCCCCACACAGTATAAAGAAAGTGCCTTTAGCAATATTATATATGAGGGCCCATGGGGATACTGTACCAGCTCCAAATTGTGTTTTATTTTATTTTATATCTTAATTGATATTTTCTCTCATTAATAAAATGGTTCTGGTTATGTTGATTACTTCCCTTATTCTCGTTAGTTGATTGAAGGTCAGTCACAGGCCATGCTGTGGTAATCCATCAGCAGCTTCTATGTTGTTCTGATATTCTGCCCAGCAGAGGCTTCTGTCAGCTGATTGGCCAGCTGAGTTTTGGCGGGAAGATTTCTGTCAGATGTGGATTCTGCCCAGCAACTACTCTAAAAAGCTGATTGGACAGCTGTGCCGGCCGGCGGGAAAATCAGCAAATAAAAAGAGACGTTTAGTCAGCTGAGGTGTCAGTCATCACCGTGTCAAGACATGGAGCCGCTCCCACCCACCCCTTTTTTTAAAATCATAGTTTATTGTCACAATGCTTTATTAGTGGGGACATTTAGTCTCCAGCTAATGCTAAGAGGACTGGTTTTATCGACTTTTTGGTTATTGGTTGTAATTATTTATTGATTATTATTATATTGATATTATTGTTATTATTTATTATTATTGGATTATTTTAATTAATTATATATTTTGGTAACCCCATAATAAACACGCCACGGCCTTTTTTGTCCAAAAGAGATATGTTGTTTGTCCATTATTTATTTATAAGTTTATGGTTTAAATATTAATAATTGGGGCACATTGGGGCGTGTATTACCATGTCATATAGAGCCCCCAACACAGTATGATTCCACTGTGTTAGGGCTCTGTATGGTATAATTCCCCATTACTGCCTCAATACAGTATAACGTCCCATTAGTACCCCCACACAGTATAATGCCCCAACAATGCACCCACACAGTACATAGCCGCCATAGTAATCCTGTCAACCATGTGCCCAAAGGAAACTCTCCTATCTTTCTCCTGTATAAAGACAGCGGTCAGACGAATGACTGTTATCCCTTTTGTAGTAATAGATCACAGTAACAGGGATCAGTATAGCCATGCTTCTACTTTACATGTACTGCTCCTTTATAGGAAGCAAGGACCAGTACTGGTCAGGTTGTCAGTGTTTCTCCCAAATATTGTCATTATGTTGCACAAAGAGGCAGGACAGACAGCAATCCCAGACCGTTGAATAACCCTGCTCTAGATGATCTAGCCATACCTCCCAACTTTTGAAGAACCGAAAGAGGGACAAAATGTGCGCCGCGGCAAATTTAGCCCCGCCCACTTCTGTGTTGACTCCGCCCATTCTCATTAATTTTTCATGTGCCCGCACACAGTATATTCCTCCTACAGTCACCCGTAAATTATATGTCCCCCTCCATCTCTGCCCCCAGTTTCATATACACCCTTCATCTGCCCCCAGTTTCATGTCCCCCCTCCATCTCTGCCCCCAGTTTCATGTCCCCTCCATCTCTGCTCCCAGATTCATGTCCCCCCATCTCTGCACCCAGATTCATGTCCCCTCCATCTCTGCCCCCAGATTCATGTCCCCTCCATCTCTGCTCCCAGATTCATTTCCCCTCCATCTCTGCTCCCAGATTCATGTCCCCCCATCTCTGCCCCCAGATTCATGTCCCCTCCATCTCTGCCCCCAGATTCATGTCCCCTCCATCTCTGCTCCCAGATTCATGTCCCCTCCATCTCTGCCCCCAGATTCATGTCCCTCCATTTCTGCCCCCAGATTCATGTCCCCTCCATCTTTGCCCCCAGATTCATGTCCCCACATCATTGCCCCCAGATTCATGTCCCCTCCATCTCTGCCCCCAGATTCATGTCCTCTCCATCTCTGCCCCCAGATTCATGTCCCCTCCATCTCTGCCCCCAGATTCATGTCCCTCCATCTCTGCCCCCAGATTCATGTCCCTCCATCTCTGCCCCCAGATTCATGTCCCCGCATCTCTGCCCCCAGATTCATGTCCCCTCCATCTCTGCCCCCAGATTCATGTCCCCTCCATCTCTGCCCCCAGATTCATGTCCCCTCCATCTCTGTCCCCAGATTCATGTCCCCCCATCTCTGCCCCCAGTGTCATGCCGTCCTCTCCTTCATCTGCCCCCAGTTTCACGTTTCACCTCAGTGTACACATCACACTTACCTTCTCCTCGTTCCCTCGCCGCTCTCTCTCGCGCGCGCGCACAGTTGTAGACGCGATGTGACGTCATCACATCGCGTCTACACAGCCAGTAGGCGGCGTTCAGCGGCGAAGCAAGGAGCTGAACTGTGACAGCTCCTTGCTTCAGCCGCATATGTGTTCAACTCAGATTTGCATCCTCTGGATGCAGATCTGAGTTGAAATCAGGACATACTTCCCTCCAACCGGGACCGCGGGACACGTCACCGGAATCGTGAATTATCCCGTGGAAATCAGGACGGTTGGGAGGTATGGATCCAGCAGATATATAATGTAATCATGTGACACTGAGAGGGCCCTATAGCAAGTACTGTATACAATGGACACTGTATAATCCCCAAAACCTGAGGATTTAATCTGAATAACACATCTCTGTACCAGGACTGTATATGTAGTGCAAAGATAGAATCCAATATTAACATGTGGACAACTCAGTGGCTTTGTAGCACCAAACGCAGAATTTAACCTGACCTAGAGCAACATCTGAAATAGATTTGTATATTCTCCACACGCCTAGATGTGCTTTCATTTTTTCCCACACTACAAAATCATACCTAGAGGTTATCTGGCTTCCTATGAAACTAACCCATCTGTGTTTGAGAATTTAGTGTGAACATCAATGAGGATAGTAACTGATGTACAGTGATGAAAATCTGTGTAGAGCAGTGTGTAATATGCTTGTCCTGCTTTCATATGGTGAGTTTGATGACAAGACTGGCAATTACCAACTCTGTACTAACTATTGAACCATATCCAACTCACCATCTATCATACCTCTCAAATGAGAGAAGGCTCGAGTCATGGTCCAAATGGTTCTCTAACAAGTGCTAAAAAAAGTCCATCACAGGGCCTTTTCATGGTTGAAGAATGTAATGATGAAGTCACAATAGCATAGTTTTGGGGTTGTCCCATTACAGACTCTTATCTTCTTTCCAGTCTCCAGTCACGCAAATGCACTGATGTTTCAATCACTTAAAGATGTTGACTTTTAGGGTGCTAAGTAAACAGTTGCTAATCACTTTAAGGCTCCGACTCCACGTACCAGAAACTGAGCTTTTTCTGTTGGAAATTTGTTGCATTTTTTGAGCCAAAGCCAGGAGTGGATTGAGCAGAAGATAGAAATATAAGGACTTCCTATATATTTCCTATTCCTTTTGTAGGCCTCAATAAAATGCAACTAACTCTTCTTTTTTCCTTTGCCTTGAATGTCGTTGTGAGTTACCATGGTATAGCAAGTTATCAAATGCAAGTTAAGATTTTCATTCCTAAATGTGACCCGTAACCTTAAATAGAGTAAAGAAAGTGTGAAATTATAACTAAGATTATGAGTACAGTAAGTCAACAGGTGGACATGGACAGCCTCAGGGGAGAAGTCACTCAGTCCAAGAACAGGTACAAGCTGCACTAACTTTCAGGTTCACCATGAAACTACAATCCTTTCCCAGAAGCCATGTGCAGTGGATGAACAGCTGAGCTCAGGGTCCCTCCTAGTCATATCTGGTTACTCTTAAAAATGGGACAGAGACATGAGACATTTAAGTGACTCCATATGTCACATCCTCACCTTAAACCTTGCTTGTCCTTAATCACTCTATAAAGAGTGTAAGCAATAGTTAGCTTTTAACCAGTGCTGACAGGATGTCCCATAAACATGTCTCATGTTTAAATAAAATAAAGACGGCCATGTATGCATAACCCTGGGACTAGCAATGAGATGGTGCAGATGATGATGGTTCAAGATAACGGCTACTCTGATCATGGTGACTTTGGTGCCTAATTCTCCTGCAGGCCCTGAGGCAGTACACTGATAAGGGAATGGCATTTTGTCCATGGTGAATGATCCCCCAGACCCCCACACCCTGCTACAAGGGTCCCATGAGGTGGTGTTTTGGGGTGCCATTCAAGCACAGAAGAAAGACTGGCAGGAGAAACAGGCGAAGCTTGTAGCTCATTCTACTTAGGAAACTTCTTCCAAATACAAGAAAGCCTTGCCTAATGAAAAATGTAGCCCTACCCATAGTCCTTATATAATGCTATACAATCCGAGCCTGGGGCACAGGTGCACTCCAGATTTGACAAGTTCCTAAGCTACATGTGTGATTTCATGTACTGTATTTGACTTCATGTGAAAGACTATGCAGTAACATGTTCAGCTCATAAAAGGCTACTTCCTCTAAAATTGTATTTTTCCACTCTCTCCTTCCCGGTATCTAATTGTATAAGAGTATAGCAGGTTATTTTCCAGAGAAGTCATGTGCTAGAAGTCAGTGCGAACGTAAACCTATTCATCTCTCTGTTCTGTATATTTGCAGACCTGGGTAACTATAGTTCAGTATAAAGTGGTTTGCAGCACGAGGGCAGCTTGGTCTTGCGTCTGAATCCTGGTCTTGCTTCTAGCGTGTGTGCTGTACCTCTGTGGTTCCTGTGACACACTGAGGTTGCAGAAGTTCAGTCTCAGTTCAGGGAAGAGAACATTCTGTTCTTGATCACAACAAGCAGGGCTGAGGCTCCTATCACTGCTATAAAACAAGATCAACAACACCAGTCCAAAGACAGCGCCACAACAAGGGCAAGTGACAGAGTCTGCCAAATACATCCATTTAAAGGAACCAATGCTGTTGGTCGATTAATGCATTCATAATAAAAGGGCAGTCCTCCAGCCATGGTTCCCTAGATGTTTCCTCCACAGGGGGTTTTCCTCTCCTGAGTGCTGTAGGATGACTCTTTGCGAGTCGGGGGTTTGCCATGTTTAGTCAGTCGTGGGTAATAAAGTATTACGTGTCACATGGTCCATTGATAAACTGTCACAGCTTTATTTTTGCGGTTGAGGAGTCAGGTGGAAGTTGCAGGCAAGTTATTGTGGACTTATTTTAACTAATAGAGGAGGTTAAACCTCATGGTGGTGAACAGGCTGAGCTTTGGAAATGGCCAGCCTGAAGGATGTCGTAATAGTAACGTCATCCAGGGGCGGGCACAGTGGTTAAGCACAGGGTCGTTGGTGCCCTTAAAGTGTACTGGCTCTGCTAGAATTGCAAGCCGGAGCGTGCCACCCCCCTTTATTTATTTATTGCTGTCTGGCTGGGTGCTGTATGTCAGACAGCTGGGGATCTCACAGTATTCGTGAATCCCAATGGTCTAGCACTTCACCTGACTCCTTCTGTCATTATTTTACTTCTGTGAGTTTAATAAAGCTGTGGCCATTTTGACACCCAAAATAAAGTGTTTTGTGCATTTATTCCAAAGTCAATATTTACCGTAGTTTGGGTGGTTTTAGGAAGGAGTGAGGGACATCCCATATCCAAAAGTCATGATAACCATAGCATCTAGAAAGCAAGTGGACATGGTCTGAAAGTGTTGTAGATACAGTAGTGTGAGTAGTGTGTGTCTGTGCTATGTATAATGACACAGTGCTGAACAGGAAAGGACTGAGAATGTTAGGAAGTGTAGTATCGCACTACTCCACTGACCATAAACTGGCCAGGGGTGCCACTTCTACATGCTAGCATAATGTACCTGTACATACAGTAGATACATGCACAGGCACCTATAAGGTCATATTACAAGTATGCCCTAAAAGGCACATACACAAGACAGCCTTCAGATCCTGGAGTACCTTCACAGTAACTATGGCTATTTCATCATTGAAAAAACACAGCACCACAGCTGTCCACAAGTTGTCTGTGATATTGTAGCCCAACTACAATGCAATGGAGGTAAGCGCAATACCAGATGCCACCCATGGAAAAATGTGACACTGTTTCTGGAAGAAAACAACCGTGCTTGTCTAGTCATGGACAACACCATTAGCTGCCAGAATTGGAATTTGGTAAGGCATGATGATGTCTAATGTAGGAGTTTATAACTGCAATAAACAGTGAGGAGAGGAGAAAGGGGGTTCATTCTAGCAGGCTTTTGCTCAAGTCCCATGGTAGTAGAATGAGCTGCGTATGGTCTCTGGAGAGTTCATATACATGTTGGCGCTACACAAACATTTTGGCTCCTTTAGCATGATTAAACATCACTTTGTCTCCCTGTGACACCTGCAGTAATGGCAGTAAATGGAGCCTTGTTGTTGCTGCGACTGAGATCCGTGTAAGACTAAGGGTCCATTCACACGGACGAAAATGTCACTTTATTTGGTGCTGAATTTTCAGTGCTGAAAAAAAAGCCTCCCATTGATTTCAATGAGTTCTGCTATCTTTTTTTTTCCACTAGCGGAATTTTCCGCTAGTGGCAAAAATCCTAGCAGAACCCATTGAAATCAATGGGAGGCTTTTTTTTCAGTGCTGAAAATTCAGCGCCATATAAAGTGCCATTTTCCTTCATGTGAATGGACCCTTAGGCTAAGGCCTCACGTTGCAGAAACAGCTTTTTTGTTGCAGATTTTGCTATGGTTGTTTGAGCCAAGGCCAGCAGTGGGTTGAGCAAAAAGGAGTACTATAAATGCTTACTTTATTTCCCATTCCTTTTGTAGTCACTCCTAGGTTTGGCACAAAAAAACCACAGCACAATCTGCAACAAAAAAGCAGTTTTTCCGCAATGTGGGGCATTAGTCTAACTCTAAGGGTAAGTTCACCCAGGGTTTTTGGTCAGTATTTTCAGGCCGTATCTGCCTCAAAATCCTGACCAAAAAGACGTCTCAGTTCTTTTTTCCGGCTCCCGGAAAAAGAAGCGAGATGCTCATTCTTCAGGCCGATTCGCTTCGCAATTCAGCCTAAAGAAACTCCCTCCTCCCAACTAAGCCCATTCATTGGCCCTAATCCGGAGCAGAGTGCACGACTGGATGCCAGTATAGTGCACCGGTATTGAGTTGCAGTTACCCGTATTTTGGACCGGAACCTGAGGTGGCCTCAGGTTCTGGTCCAAAATACTCCGTGTGAACTTACCCTAAGGATTATTTGGGTTATTTACAGGTTCACTTCTTTTAAAGCTTATATTTGTGTGATATATATTGTGGGGAATCGCTCAGGTAGATGCTTGTAGCAGTGCAGGAAACAGGGACACAGAGACTGGGTTACACTCAAGTGCAGCGTTTATTTTCACTTGAAGTGCAAAAACAAACAAAAGAAAAAGCCTTCTTGGCTGAGAACTAACTAAAGTTCATTCTGTTTGTAATGACTAAACATGGGGTTCACTCTTTCAATTGAATTACTAACAAAAAAATAACTTTTTCATATTCTAATTTATTGAGATGTACTAGTATACACAGTATCAATTAAGATCTGTGTTATATGTGAATTCTAGGGTTACATGACTTAAGACCATCACCCACTCAAGCATCCCTTTCACACTGCAACTGAAATTTCTTCATTAATGTACCCTCAATGTAACCTGAGAATACAAGGCCCTAACCCTCATTTCCAGGAGCTCATTCACTACACACGTACTCTCAATTCTTTTTACTTCTGGCAGACGTCCATGGTCACATGATGACAGCAATGACTTATATCCTACTTTCTAAGAATCCCCTGGTTCTTTCCTATACATAACACAGCTGTTACCAGAAATAGCAAGCATTCATTGCATGTTGTGCAACTTGTTTTCTGCCTTGCTTGCCTATGCTATATGATATATGCAGACCGCTTAGTAATCTGGTTTTCCACTAATCCTAAATGCTGACTAGTTTCTTGTAACTATGTTATAATTATTCCCAGATCTCAGCTTACTTTAAAGCTGGATTCACACAAATTTGTGTAAAACAGTCTTTAAAAATGTACATTTTTTATGGCTGTTTTTTTAGCTGAGGGGCACCCATTTTCACTGATCTCTTATATAAGGGCCTTGCACCGAGTGTACATCTCAATTTCATCCAGCTTTCTAGCATAGTAGGATTGACAATTTTTCCCCATTCAGTTCAATGTGTCTATTCACACATTTGTCATGGCCATCCAAAAAACTGACATGATCTATTGTCCATTTTCACAAGGACATGGAATCAATATAAATCAATGTACCGTCCGTATATACTCCAGTATAAGCTGACCCGAATACAAGCCGAGGCCCCTAATTTTACCACAATAAAATGGGAAAACTTATTGACTCGAGTATAAGCCGAGGGGGGAAATGCAGCAGCTACTGGAAAATTTCAAAAATTAAAATGGTCGGAGTTTTTGGGTGCAGTAGGTGCTGGGAAAGGGGAGGGGGTGTTTTAGTTGTCTGTCTGCCCCTTCCCTGAGCTTGAATACTTTTTTTTCTTTCCCCACTTGGAATTCAGCCTGGCTGAATATAGGGTATCTGCGGTGCTCCTATTAACCCCTTCCCGACGGAACAGGAGCACTGCAGATCCCCTATATTCAGTAGACCGGGCACTTTCAGACACAGGGATATCTAATACGTATGTGTTTCACAGTCATTTTCCACTTTTGTATGTATTCTAACTGATGCAATCGCCATCAAAAATGGAAACAGAATGGAATGGATGAAAAATGGCTATTAAAAACAGACATTTATATATGGTTTTAATGACTGTTAGATCTGTCAAAAACTTTACTGTTGTGTGAATAAGGCCTTAGGTAGTGGTATTACTAGCAAAGACTGGTTCTCCAAGCAAACTTTTGACTTGGGGCCCCTTTCCCTTGGCATAGCGCCTCCTTTCCTGACACCCACACAGTATAACACCCCATTTACACATACTATAATGTCCCAAAGTGACCTTCAGATAGAATAATTTCCCATAGTGGCCCCTCCAAGCAGTATAATGTCCCATATCTGCCCCTCCGCAAAGTATAACGTCCCACAGTGACCTCTGTACCAGTGGCATAACAAGTGCCTTGTGGGCCCAGGTGCAAACCTTTGTCCAGGCCCCCCCAGCAACCCCTTCCTCCCACAGCACCGCCCCCTTCTTCCAGAAGATGGCCCCCACACAGTATTATATGTCCAGCAGTGCTCCCCACACAGTATTATATGCACAGCAGTGCCCCCCACACTGTATTACATGCCCAGCAGTGCCCCCACACACATTATATGCCCAGCAGTGCCTCCCACACAGGGCCGGCGTCAGCGCACGGCATAGTCTGGCAAGTGCCGGGGCCCACAGAGCCTCTGGGGGCCCCCCGGCACTTGCCCGCCCCAGCACTTGCCTGTCCCAATTTCAGCTCATCGGCGTCCGCACATTATACCCCTTTCTACTCTTTAAAAATTGGGAGGTATGGCGTTGGTGACGCCACACTCCTGCGTGACGTCACTCACTTCATCTGCGACGAACAGTGTCTCAACTCCCCCACCTCCTTTACAAGGGGGCCCACTGAGGCTCTGTCACCCAAGGGCCCATAAAAACCTGGCTCCCACACATACAACCCCTGGCAAAAATTATGGAATCATCAGTCCCTGAGGATGGTCCTTCAGTTGTTTAATTTTGTAGAAAAAAGGCAGATCACAGCCATGAAAAAAAAAACTAAAGGCATTTCATATGGCAACTTTCTGGCTTTAAGAAACACTAAAAGAAATCAAGAAAAATAGCCAGTAACAGTTAGATTTTTAGAACAAGCACAGGGAAAAAATTGTGGAATCACTCAATTCTGAGGAAAAAATTATGGAATCATGAAAAACAAACAAAATAACACTCCAACACATCACTAGTACTTTGTTGCACCACCTCTGGCTTTTCTAACTACTTGCAGTCTCTGAGGCATTCCCTGTCATCATACAGCAGCACAATGTGGGGTATTTCTGCCCCTGCGTGCTGGTAGGACAGGCGGAATATTTTAATCAGCAATTTAAATATGCACAGCTAGGCCTTATAAGAGGGCGCAGAGACCTCCCCACTCCTTATTGCCGGGATAGGGGTTTTTTCCTACCTTTCTCTCGCTCCTGTGGCGGGGACCCGGCGTAACTTTGACCAGTTTCTGGCCTGAGACTCTGCGGCGGGCTGCGGCCTAGCCACAGTGTTGGTCCGGACTTTGACCTTGGCTCGGCCGCACCGCCGCCCACGCGGCCTGGTTTGTTTGCAGCCTGTGTGGTTGCGACCTGGTTTGTGGTCTAGGCTGCGATTACTTCTGGCGGCCACGTTATCCTGCGGCCGCCTCCGGCCTGGGCCGCGGTGCCAGGGTCCGGCGTCGGCTCTCGTCGGCGGCCACCCTCTGTTCCGCTTCTGGCCATGCCCCTTCTCTCTGTGAAGCGTGGGGGTGTGGTTGGGGGTGAAGTTAGGCCGTAGGCCCGCCTTCTGCTTCTCCTCCCCGGCCTCTTCAATTCCTGAGGCCTTTTTTCCCAAGGGAACTTTGTTCCTCCAGGCCTGGGGGAGGCCTGGGGGAGGGGGAGAATTTTGTACAGGTCCCTAGTTGTGGGGAGGGCTGCAGCGGCTGACCACGCCCCTTCCGGCCTAGGGGTTTAAAAGGCCTTGTGAGGCCTTTCTCCTGTGCCTTCTAGTTTTACTAGTGGGATGCTGGGTTTTTGCCTAGTATTTCACCTTTCAACTCAGGTTATCTCCTGTGAATCTATCGCGGTGTGCACTGGTTTTCCGTAAATCTAAAGGTCTTGCACTGTATATATACCTATGCTCTGCTACTAAAAAAAATTCCTTCCTCGGAGTGAAACTGTTAAAATCCATCCGGTCCGCTGACCTGGATGTTGATGGGGAAGCCTCCGCGTCCATCTCTGGGAGGCCGAGGGCCTTCTAAGTGGACGCAGCCCTGGCCAGTGTGATGGAGTTAGAGTGGAAGCATCCAGAGTGAGCGCATCTATCCTCCAAAGTCTTCAGGACTCTCTATCCCATCGCCTCTTCACATTTGGATCGCTGGGGTTCCCCCTCCCAAGGTGGACCTGGTGGTGGCCAAGCTCTCTAAACGGACTGTAGTTCCTCTAGAAGATGGTTTGAATTTGCGAGACCTACTGGACCGCCGTATTGATGGGACCCTGAAGAAGGCTTACTCCGCAGCTTCAGCGCAAGCTTCAGTTGCCATAGCCTCCACCTGGGTGGTGGATAATCTCTGATCCCGTCTTCACCATCTGGAACGGGATATTGATTCCGGGGTCCCAAGAGATGACATCTTGGCATCAATGTCCTCCCTGTTTATGGCGGACGACTATCTGGGTGAATCATCTCGTCAGCAGCTAAAAGTGGCCTCCAAAAGTATGGCACTAACTACGGCTGTCAGAAGAACTCTTTGGCTTAGGCCTTGGAGAGCGGATACTGCATTCAAGTTTGTCCTTTGCTCCCTCCCATTTGAGCTTGGTAGGTTATTTGATCACAACCTGGATGACCTTATGGCAGGCCTCGGGGACACAAAGGGGAAGTCCTTACCCCAGGCCTCTAGAGGTAGGCGAGAGACGTCTGGGAGAGGTCGTGGATCTTCCCTCCCCAGATCCCATGTGGAAGGTATCGCCAGGGACCCTCTGGTCGTCAGAGAGAAGTTCCTAAAAAGAAGCCAAACTTTTGACGGGACCTCGCTCCCAGTAGCCGTGATTCCTGTGGGAGGTCGCCTCTCCCATTTTCTTCCTGTGTGGCAGTCACTTATTCAACACCCTTGGGTACTGCAGGTCGTCGAGAAAGGCTACGCCATTGAGTTTTCCCATCTTCCACTCGATCGGTTCGTGTCAACTCGCACTCTCCCTGCCATGCAGAAGTCCATCTTAGAAAACTCTATTCTAGAGGATATTCAGAAGGGAGCTTTGGAAAAGGTCCCTCCTTTGGAGGAAGGAGGCGGGGTCTATTCTCCGGTTTTTCTGGTGCCAAAAGCATCAGGGGACTGGAGGATGATCATTGATCTGAGATACCTAAATCACTTTATAAGAAGAAGACGATTTCGGATGGAGTCTGTCGATTCTGTCACTTCATTCCTTCAGCAAGACGAAGTTATAGTTACATAGATACATAGTAGATGAGGTTGGATAAAGACATTAGTCCATCAAGTCCAACCTATAACGCTACAATCCCTACAGTGTTGATCCAGGGGAAGGCAAAAAAAAAACCATGAGGCTCATGCCAATTGCCCTATTTCAGGGGAAAAAATTCCTTCCCGACTCCAAATCTGGCAGTCAGTATAAAAACCCTGGATTAACGTGTCCTTAAAATCTAGAGTCCATAACTTGTTATATTTTTCTCTTCAAGAAAGGCATCCAGGCCCTCTTTGAACTTGTTATGGTCACTCTAGATCTCGAGGACGCGTATCTTCATGTACCCATCTTTCCACCACACAGGAAATATCTCAGGATTGCAATCCAGATTTCTGGTCACAGGGAGCATTATCAGTTTGCTGCTCTACCTTTCGGCATCTCCTCCACTCCGCACACCTTCACCAAGGTGATGGCTCCAGTCGCCGCCGCTCTCAGGCTCCAGGGCCTGTTTATAGTTCCCTATCTGCATGACTGGCTTATAAAACTCGGTCACTCCAGGGGGGCCACACGGTGGCTCAGTGGTTAGCACTGCAGCCTTGCAGCGCTGGAGTCCTGGTGTTCAAATCCCGCCAAGGGCATAAAACCATCTGCAAGGAGTTTGTATGTTCTCCCCGTGTTTGCATGGATTTCCATCCCATATTCTAAAAAAAGACATAATGATAGGGAAAAATGTACATTGTGAGCTCTATGTGGGGCTCACAATCTACATTTAAAAAAAAAAAAAAAAAAAAAAAAAAACTCGGTCACTCCCAGTCCTCCAACGTCATCTTCTGATACCCACCACCTTCCTGCAGAGGCTAGGTTGGCTAATCAATTGGGAGAAGTCAGAGGTGATTCCATCCACCTGGAGGAAATTTCTAGGATTCCTTCTGGACTTGTAGACTCTGCAGATTTCACCTTCCAGCCCAAGGAAGTTGAGAATACAGGCTGCTGCCCGTTTTCTCTACAAGACTCGGCAGATATCTATCAGAACTGCCATGAGGTGCCTTAGCCTGATGTCTTCCTCCGTCAAGGCGGTCCCTTGGGCTTTATGGCATTTGCGTCCCCTTCAGACGGAAGTGTTGAACGCCTGGAACAGGTCTCCACAGAGGTTGCACAAGAAGATCTGCCTTTCTCCCAGTACCTGTGTTTCCCTCAGATGGTGGATACACCTGAAAGACGGAAGTTCCTTGATCCAACCAGAGTGGACCCTATTGACAACGGATGCATCCCAAACAGGATGGGAAGTGCATTTAGATGAGAGGATTGTTCAGGGGTATTGGAGCAGCTCGGAAGAGGGATCCTCCAATCAGAGGGAACTCAAAGCTATATACAATTAGACAGCCAATGACAATGAGCTAAATGCACTTAGGGGATAATTCCCATGTGCATAGGTTACAACAGATATTAATTCAGCAAATCCACACACTGTTGCTAATAAAACTTAACATTTAATAAATATTTGTTTAAAATATAAATATAAATTTGAAAGTGCTGTTTTACCTTCAACAAATGGTGAGATTGTTTCATATTTGTTGTTTAAACTGACTATTGTGATTCATATTGTCATTCTAGAACGTGTCACTTTTGTCACTTTCTACTTACACATCCCATAAGTAGTGTGGGAAATATCAAAAACAGCACTTTCCTTTTTATATTTATAATTTAAACATATATTTATTAAATGTTAAATTTTAATTAGCAACAGTGTGTGGATTTGCTCAAAGCTATATACCTAGCACTGATGCACTTTGCCCAATACCTCAAGGGGAAGGCTGTCAAAGTGCGGACAGACAACATGATGTCAGTATTGTACCTAAACAAACAGGGAGGTACCAGGTCTAGACTTCTCCTGAAAGTGACGAATCTGATATTTACCTGGGCTGAGGACGAACCTGACCCAGTTGACTGCTGTTCACATCAAGGGCTCTCTGAACATAGTAGTGGATCGGTTGAGTCGAGGTATTACCGTATCAGGAGAATAGTCCCTCAATCCAGAGGTGTTCCAACATATTGTCCAGATGTGGGGGCTTCCAGAAGTCGACCTCATGGCAAACCGACTCAACGCCAAGGTAGAGAAGTTCTGCTCTCTGTATCAGGAGGACGATCCCTTGGCAGTGGATACCCTGTCCATCCCATGAAAGTTCAGGCTGGTCTACATATTCTCTCCAGTTCACATCATACCCAGGGTATTGATGAAAATAAGACAGGACCAAGTCCAGGCAATTGCCATCATTCCGTTCTGGCCGAAAAGGACTTGGTTTGCCCAGCTCATACAGATGTGTCAAGGCATTTACTGGAGGCTCACTCAAGGTGGACAGAGATGCCAGAATCTGGTGAGATTCAACCTGACAGCCTGGAGGTTGACCAGTCCCCATTACTGAATAGTGGACTGTCAGAGGCCGTTCTGAGAACGCTTGCCCATGCAAGAGCGGATTCCACCAACAAGAATTATTGCAGGATCTGGAAGATCTTTAAAGCTTGGTGCTCTGACTGCAGGGTTGTTTCTACTAACCCCTCGGTGGGGTCGGTTTTGGATTTTCTACAGGATGGCCTAGACAGAGGACTAGCCCCCTCTACCATAAAGGTACATGTGGCAGCCCTGTCTGCCTATCTGAAGAGGCATTTAACTCAACACCCTTTAGTTGGTAATTTTCTAAAGGGCGCAACGAGGAACAGACCTGCTGTCTCAGCTCCGGTTCAGCAGTGGGACCTGGGGACGGTCCTTTCGGGTCTTTGCGACTCCCCATTTGAGCCACTATATCAGGTAGATCTGGTAGTCGTGCATATTTAAATTGCTGATTAAAATATTCCGCCTGTCCTACCAGAACACAGGGGCAGAAATACCCCACATTGTGCTGCTGTTATGACTAAGGGAAAACAGTTTATCTACGTAAACCACCATTGACTTAATGAGTGATAAACAGTACTGTTCAAAGATGGGATTTACATACAGAAAAGCTAAAAGAAAGGCATCACTAACACCTAAACAGAAAAAAAACAAGAACATCCTCAGGGACTGGTGATTCCATACTTTTTGCCAGGGGTTGTAGTATTAGCACCCCCCCCCCCCCCCCCCCGTATATACCCAGCACAATGACGCCAACCTGGCCCACATGACATCTGGGACGTCACCAAAGAGGCCCGAAGACTGCCGGAGTGCAGGAGTGGTAAGTAACAGTGGTTTTTTATGTTTCCTCACCTCCCCTGGACCTCTGATCTTTATACTCTGGGGTCTGAAAAGACCCCAGAGTATGATGGTAGCTATATTTGTTGGGGTTTGCAGGCCCATGGCCTAACTTACTGATCCCTGTTCCTGCTCACAGCAGCCTCAGCTTCCCCTTCTTCTTTACAAGGGGCTCCAGTGACATGATGTGGCACGCAGAAGGGGAGGCGCAGGTGGACTTGAGCAGTAGTGAGGATCGGTCGGTAAATAGGGCCCGTTACCTGCTGGTGTTACTCCAGCAGGTAATGGCCTATTAAAAAAACATATATCAGGTGCACGCCAGGCCCCCTATTCTTCTGGGCCCTGTGGCACCAGCTACCGGTGCTACCCCAGTATTTATGCCAATGGCCTTAGAGCACCTTCATGCATGGCATCTATTCCATTCATCTAAATGAGGCTAGATTCACACAACCAAATTTCACCCATGAAATTCGGTCCACATGTTCATTAGATTTACTAGCCTGAACTTTAAGCCGGGAGAGGGATCCTAGAATCATAGTTATCTATGATGCTATGAGTCCCTGCTTCCCAGTGACTTATTGTCCCGTGCGAAGCAGAGATGCCTAGCTGCATAGATACCTATGATTTAAGGATCTGAGTACCACTTTGCTGATGTACTCTGTCGGGTGAATAGGCTCTTACAATGTAAATTATTTGCTGATTATTGCTTGTTCTCCTGTATGGCAGCTCTCCCCTTATGACTCTTTGCCAGCATTATTCAGCCACTACTCCTATATTTGGCTTTTATAGGGATTTAGAAGGAAATTTAGACTGAAGAGCTAAAATTGGAGATCCCTCAAATTTAAAGGATTTGTCCAAGACCTGAATGACAGCTGAGCTGCAATATCGCAGCACGGCTATTACATTGTGTACGGAGCCATCGTGAACAGCTGATTGTGGTTGTGCAGGGTGTCAGAACCCCCACAATCTGATACTGCTGACCTACCATAAGAATAGGCCATTTTTTTAAATTTGGTCCATCAGCTACCATGTTGCCAGTTGTTGATGTGTGCCTAGATACTCTCCCACTGTCCAATCAGTGCTACCAATGTCAGGCTGTGGAGGGACATGCACCCGAGGCTAATGCACCTTGTAATTTCCTAGAGGGGCCAGTAGGCCTCACCAAACTGCATATAGTGCTCTGGTGCTGCCTAGACTGTATTGGCATCTGTGAAGTTTTGGCACCGACCCCAATGTTCATGTGACTTTCTGTGACCATTAGTATAATGGACCAGCACCTGTGGCAAAGTCAAACTAGGTTGGGTTAGCTTAGGATAGCATTTAGGAGAGGCATATTTAATCACTGTGGACCACACTGACAAGACAGATGCCAAGGTGGATGGTGTGTTAGGACTTTGGACACAACCTTTCAGGCCACATAACTAACATGGACCTAGCGCCATCTACTGGATCTGTGTCAAGTGGGAACCTCCTGGAAGCCCATACATTCTTGGGCTTTCCATAATGTTCTCTGCACCTATACTGAAACTCTTTTCAGTGACTTGCTAGAAATGTGACATCTGCTCTCCCATCTCATCTCCCCTCTATTTCCTAGTTTCAGTGACAAGTTGGTGGACTTATACTGTGTGATATGCAGTTCAGGTGAGCGTGCGTCTAAGCCTAAACTGCACATTGTTATCTCTGGATTTATATAAAAAGATGCACTGATCAATCACTATTCTAGCCCTTATCTGCGTTCAGGAGCTAAATGCATGTTGAAGAGTTGACAGACTACTCCGTTAGCTGTCAATCATAGTAAAGAGAATAGAGGTGGCCAGGAATAGGAACTGACATAATCAGCTCTACTGGACCGTGGACTTCCTGGGTAGGAGGTCATGCAGCGGGCCAGAGTCTATTTAAGTTAGGCTCTGGCTCGCCACTGGCCATTCACTTGGTCCTGTCTTTCAGCTCCTCCCTACGTTCTGGTCCCCTGCTGTCTGAACTGCCATTTAATTCTTTTGACTACGATTCCTGCCTGACGTTTTTGTACCTCCGTACCTGCCTCCCGTTGTGACCCTGATTGCCATCTTGACATGCATTTCTGTACTGCGTGACCTCCAGCGTTGACCCGGCTTTCCTGACTACGATTACATCTCATCCTTCTGTACTGTGTGACCGCCTGGTGCCAACCTGGCTAGTACGACACTTCTATAGTGCTTCTGCCATCTTTTGGAGTACTCCTGCAACTACATTCATCTCTGCTACCAATTCCATCTGCTTCCACACCCACTGAGGTGAGTGGTTTTCAGATTTCTGGCTCCTACTGTTACCTGTGTTGCGCTGTGCATTTGGCACTCTCTGCAGTTCTGGGCCTCAGAGTCATCTAAGTCCATCTCCATCATTAGGAGCACTGATGAAGACCTCTTGGGCTAAGTTCCGCTTCAGTTCAGAAGGCAGTGGGCGTTCAGTGCTGTTTTACCTCGGTGTGCAAGGGAGGCCAGTTTCCCAGTACTAACTATCCTAACTATGTGTCTGTACTGCAGTTGGTTCATAACAGCTGGGTACTCTAAATCGGTATACCCCTTTAATCACTAAGTGGGTATAACCCTCTATCACACAGAGATTATTTTTAAAAAATATATAAATAAATAAATCAGTTGTGATCACCCCATTATAACAAAGTACCATTTGCTGATCAATATACAGTCCTATGAAAAAGTTTGGGCACCCCTATTAATCTTAATCATTTTTAGTTCTAAATATTTTGGTGTTTGCAACAGCCATTTCAGTTTGATATATCTAATAACTGATGGACACAGTAATATTTCAGGATTGAAATGAGGTTTATTGTACTAACAGAAAATGCGCAATATGCATTAAACCAAAATTTGACCGGTGCAAAAATATGGGCACCTCAACAGAAAAGTGACATTAATATTTAGTACATCCTCCTTTTGCAAAGATAACAGCCTCTAGTCGCTTCCTGTAGCTTTTAATCAGTTCCTGGATCCTGGATGAAGGTATTTTGGACCATTTCTTTCTACAAAACAATTCAAGTTCAGTTAAGTTTGATGGTCGCCGAGCATGGACAGCCCGCTCTCAAATGATCTGAAAACAAAGATTGTTCAACATAGTTGTTCAGGGGAAGGATACAAAACGTTGTCTCAGAGATTTAACCTGTCAGTTTCCACTGTGAGGAACATAGTAAGGAAATGGAAGACCACAGGGACAGTTCTTGTTAAGCCCAGAAGTGGCAGGCCAAGAAAAATATCAGAAAGGCAGAGAAGAAGAATGGTGAGAACAGTCAAGGACAATCTACAGACCACCTCCAAAGAGCTGCAGCATCATCTTGCTGCAGATGGTGTCAATGTGCAAAGGTCAACTATACAGCGCACTTTGCACAAATAGAAGCTGTATGGGAGAGTGATGAGAAAGAAGCCTTTTCTGCACGTACGCCACAAATAGAGTTGCCTGAGGTATGCAAAAGCACATTTGGACAAGGCAGCTTCATTTTGGAAACAAAAATTGAGTTGTTTGGTTATAAAAAAGGCGTTATGCATGGCGTCCAAAAAGAAACAGCATTCCAAGAAAAACACATGCTACCCACTGTAAAATTTGGTGGAGGTTCCATCATGCTTTGGGGCTGTGTGGCCAATGCCGGCATCGGGAATCTTGTTAAAGTTGAGAGTCGCATGGATTCCACTCAGTATCAGCAGATTCTTGAGAATAATGTTCAAGAATCAGTGACGAAGTTGAAGTTACGCCGGGGATGGATATTTCAGCAAGACAATGATCCAAAACACCGCTCCAAATCCTCAGGCATTCATGCAGAGGAACAATTACAATGTTCTGGAATGGCCATCCCAGTCCCCAGACCTGAATATCATTGAACATCTGTGGGATGATTTGAAGCGGGCTGTCCATGCTCGGCGACCATCAAACTTAACTGAACTTGAATTGTTTTGTAAAGAGGAATGGTCCAGAATACCTTCATCCAGGATCCAGGAACTGATTAAAAGCTACAGGAAGCGACTAGAAGCTGTTATCTTTGCAAAAGGAGGATCTACTAAATATTAATGTCACTTTTCTGTTGAGGTGCCCATACTTTTGCACCAGTCAAATTTTGGTTTAATGCATATTGCACGTTTTCTGTTAGTACAATAAACCTCATTTCAATCCTGAAATATTACTGTGTCCATCAGTTATTAGATATATCAAACTGAAATGGCTGTTGCAAATACCAAAATATTTAGAACTAAAAATGATTAAGATTAATAGGGGTGCCCAAACTTTTTCATAGGACTGTACCATTATGAGTGGCTGCTATACATCGATTTTCATATATTCAGCATATGACTTCATCATTGTATCATTATATTAAATGTAGCAAATAATCTCTGGCTGTACTGATCTCTGGTCTAAATAAATAATTAAAAATGCAAACAAATTCACGTTCTCAATTGATATTTTTGTTATCGTTATAGTATGTGTTTATATTGCACAGTAATAATTATCAACTTGTGGGATGAAATTCCTTCTTTATTCTTAAGGAACATTCTCTGGCAGTATAGGCATACACAACCGCTACAATTAACGTCACAGGCTGTTCCCTGTGTATAATACTTATGTCAAGTGCTCAGCACACTCCCTGATAAGTCTGCCTGTTGTCAAGTGGAAGGCGTCTCCCTGTTTTGCACTCAACTTCTCAGAGCTATAAATGTACACAATAATTTATTATAGCATTCTGCTGACCGTACTGAACACCATTCAACTGCATTTCAACTATGTGGAGTCTTCCCAAAAAGTGAGCCCTACTTTGCATCTATCACAAACTCTCTATTCTCCTGTTCGGTATTAACAAAGACCTTGCCCCTAGCTCACTAAGCACTTCAACTTTTACATAACTGACACAATGACAAGTACTAGCTTTGTTTTCTCAGTCTAATCTAAGGTATATTTTGCTCAAGGCATGTGCCACATTTTGCACTTACTTGACCTCTCTGTCCTTCTAAATCACTTGTTTACTGATGAAGCATTGAGAAGCCATTACATTACATATATATAGAGATTTCCTCACTGGTAAATGTTAGTGCATAGAAAGAAATCAATGGAGGTTCCATGAGATATCAGATATTAGACTCAGAACCCTATGGCTGCTAACTATATCTGCTTGGTACAAACTTTCAAAGGCAAATTTCCTGGTCATTTATACAACCACTAGCAAGCAAATCTTAAAGACACTTATCTACAATATGTTAGCTTTAAATGAACTCTATGACTTCCTCTATAAGCTCATCCTCTCCTCCCGGGAGGCGATGAGGGGGAAGAAGGGGAATGGGACCCGATATGGTGCATCCTTGGAGCAGACTAGTCCTGTTCCAAGTTGCTGACCTGATTAACCCATCTACCTTGGAGCTAAGATCCTTTGACTGTTTTACCTCCACTTTGCACTTGCCATCTACTGAGTGCCTTCACTATAGACAGATAGCCCACTTTTTGACAACTCTGTTTGGGGTCCCACAGTTGTCTGGAAACTAATTATAAGCTGTTGATGCTTTGGTATCACACTCTGGTCCTCTTACATACCCTCAACCCCAGTATCCCTACAACTTGTTGAAGATGTCTTTCTAAGGAGGGCACGTTATACCACATTTTTTGGAACTGCCCATTGATTCGTGCATTTTAGACAGAGGTCAAGGTACTAACTGGTGAGCTCTTTCTCCAGGGTGACCCGCTGAATCCTCTTATTTATCTGCTTAACTTTCCTCCTTGACACCTCGGTAAAAACACCTCTAGACTCTTCCTGTATCTGTGTATGGCTGCCAAAACATTTGTGGCCCTCAACTGGAGGAGCGTTCATTGTCCTACTGGCTCTGCCCTAGGGGCACATATCAAGGATGTGCACAGTCTTGAGTATATTACTGCTACACTTAACACCACAACCGATGCTTTCCAGTCCGTCTGGTCTGCATGGGACACATATTGCATACTTCATGATATGTAGGCAGCACGGTGGCCTTGCAGCGCTGGAGTCCTAGGTTCAAATCCTGCCAAGGGCAACATCTGCAAGGAGTTTGTATGTTCTCCCTGTATTTGCGTGTGTTTCCTCCGGGTACTCCAGTTTCCTCCCACACACCAAAGACATACTGATAGGGAATGTAGATTGTGAGCCCTATATGAGACAGTGACTGACAATATCTGTAAAGTGCTGTGGAATATGATGGAGCTATATAAGTAAGCATAATAAATATGTGATCCCATGCTGTCCTGTGTTCTGTTTCTCCTCGTTTGGATTGTTCATTTGGTTGCATTCTCTGTGAGGTGTTTATTCACAAACATTTTGTGTTTGGTTGGCACTGCCTCTCTGTATTTTTAACTTTTTGTTAAAATTCAATAAAAATTACAGTTAAAAAAATGAAATCTGTCACTAGAAGCCAACATATCAAGCCCAGCCCTGCAGATAGATAGGATAGAGTTACATGAATCAGATGTTGTTTTGTCAGTGTCTCTTTGGAGTAAAAAGGGCATTGTCACTTACCTCTTTGGAACAATGTCAGTGCTGGTGATGCTCCAAAGAGTTAATTTGCATATTAACAAAAAAATAAGTATTTTAGCAACAGAGGCACTGGTTCACAAGGGGTAAACACTGTTTGATTTAGGTAACCTCACCTATCTATCTGATGAGCTGGGTTCTAGAGACAGACTCCCTTTAAGGTATGTACAGAGGAAGTAATGTCCCCACATGACCAAAACCCTGCCCATATACAGTCACTATAGGGCACAAAATTTAGCAAGTAAAAGTATGAGACTAGGTTGAAAACCATGCAGTCAATCTCTGCTACATGTATATAGGGTTTCAGTCATTAATATCAGATCAGTGGAGGTCCAACAACCACCATCCCCACCAATCAAGTGTTTAAAGCGGCCACAGCAACTTTACTGCTTACCAAGCACTACCCATTGTATCACAGTGGTGTTTGCTATTGCAGCTCAGTCCAATTCACTTGAAGAAGACCTGTCACCAAGTCTGAAAAGCCAAATGACATACATCACACTGTTGTGCTGAGCATTTTGATGTTTTGTTTATACAAATCCATTCAGTCATTCATAAGATATAAGCCCTGTTATTGTTGATGTAAATTATGGAATACTGGTCAAGTGGGCAGTAACACTATGTGGTCTCTTGGGACAGTGTCGCTATGTGCTGATTGTCATGACTTGGCTAGTATACCCTAATTCGCCCTGATGGGGCTAATTTCTTTGAATTCACAGATTTCAACAAAACAAAACATCAAAACGCTAAGGGTGCCAGCGCCTATCAGATGAGATGTCATTGGGCTTTTCAGACCTGGTGACAGATCTGCTTTAAATGGGGTTACCTACAAACAGGCCATGTGACTCATGCTCACAGGCTTGTGAAGCATAATCTGATTATAAATCACCCATTTTATGCTAGATTCACATATGGGTTTCCGTTCATGCGGTCTGTCAGGTGTCTGTTTGAAAAATTTGGTTATGTTGATGTGATTATGTAAACAAACGATCCTACTTGTGTATGGTCAGCTTAAATAAACCTCTGCAGACTTTCTGTAAAAAATGCTGCAGGAAAAATTGCAATGCGTTGTTGATGTGGTTTTTCCCGCAGCACTTCTTTTGCTGTAGCCCACTACATGGGGCCTTAACCTAAGGCCGGGGCCCCACAGGCCGGATACGCTGCAATATGCCCACGGCGGAAACGAATCCCATGTCCACTTTGCATTTCAAACCGCAGCACGAACATGCTGCGATTTCCAAAACCGGTGCAGTTTTGGAAATCGTAGCATGTCAATTATATCTACAGAAATGCCGGCAGCTTTCCCGTAGATATAATGGTAACAGAAAGTCCATGGAGGAAAACTCTGAAGTTTCTGTTCAAAAAGCTGCAGGAAAAGACGCGATGCGTTCCCGCCACAGTTTTTCCCGCAGCGCTTTAGCACTTCAAATCGTCCTGTAGGGCCTTAGCCTTAAAGAATTTTTTAAGGACTTATTAATTGATAATCTATGCTTAGGATAGGCTATTAAACTAAAATCAGCAGGGGTTCAACAACCAGGATCCCTGAAGATCAGCTGCTTGAATTTGCAGTGGTACTTCTGCTTCACAGGGTATGTGACACCATATTGATTGAGCACATGGCCTCTTCGCTGTTCAGTCCCATTCAAGTGAAAAGCTTGAACTGCGATACTAAGCAAGAGCTGCTTTACAAAAGTATGACTCTATGCTTTATAAGCAGTGAAGAGATCTCAGTGCTCATAGGGATAGGGGTCACAGGTGTTAGACCCCTAACGATCTTCATTTAATGACCTATCCTCAGGTAACTCATTAATTTATAAGCATGGAAAGCCCCTGTAAATATAGAGCAGCTGCACAATATAGTGGTATTGTCATAGTCAGTTTCTAAAACAGTGGGTACGGTTTTCTTTAAGTACTATATTTCTTGCATTAATTACGTGTGTGTAATGAGTTACCAAATGGGAACAACCCAGAGTAAACATCAGATGCAGGGACTGGATGTGCAAGCCAAACATTTTCCTATGATTTAGTTTGTTTTTTTAATATTTACATTTTTCTTGCCAAGCCTAAATGCTAGGAAAAGTTTGGATTTCACAACAGTTCCGGAAAATATATTTGCAATAGTTTAAGTGTGAATACAAAGACCAGATGATCATCCTGTGCATTTTTGTGTCATAATCATAGTATGAGCAAAAGTATAAAATCAGAAAACCTACATCTGGTAATGAACTATAAATACTACTATGTTTTGCCAGTTCATCTGTGAGCACAGAGCATTGCAGAGGTGCTGTTTATTGTATTTTGTTGTCACACCTTATGTCTGCAGTACTGGACCCGGTTTTGCAGGTCATACATCATTCATGAACTGAAGCTGGTTATTACTAGAAACAATGTAAATGTATATTTCCCAGAAACAGGGTATTCCTAGTGTTATGTAGTGAAGTTGTGTTAAGGAAAGTTCACGATTCTGCATTTAAGTTGATCTAAATGTTATTTACCCTTATAACATCGTATTCTAATGAATGTGGGTGCTCAGAGGTTATCCTCTGTGTGCAGACACATGTCATTATCATAAGATTCAGAAGAGCTGAAATATGGGGCCATGAGGACTCCATGTGCCATTTATAACAGTACTTCTAGGTCCATAATACCGCATGTGGAGAGATGCAGATTAGCTCCCTTCCAGGGGTAAGAATAGCCTAAAAGTAATGTCTGACCTTTTAACAGGTCCTGTAACATGAGTAAGATTATTAGCCAGACCAGAGTCTCTTGAAAGAGAGACCACAAGTGATGACATTTTTCTGTTGTATTTGTACAGAATGAGACAGAAGAAAACCTCTGCACCTTGATGGCTAATCTAACGCACCTCGATGGAGAACCTAACACAGTTACATATGACCATGTCCATAAGGCCCTAGGTGTGTTCCCAAAAAGTATTTTGCGGTAGGATTTTGAGGTAGAATCTGCCTTCTTATAACCTCCCAACTCTCCCATCCATTTCTGCAGATTTTTTCCTCCAGCTGATTTTTTTCAGTTAGAAGAAAAAAAAGTGCCATGACCAGCAGGCAGGTATATTGCGGGTGTAGAGGTAACAATCGGTACTGTTCCCTTCGACTTCAGAAGGTACAAAGGCCCCACTAGAATATATGAAGATGCCAGTATTATAGATAGCACATGGCTATACCTCCCAACTGTCCTGGATTCAGCGGGATAGTCTCGGGAAGTATGTCCCGGTTTCAACTCATCCTGTCTTCCTTTTTGACAATTAAAATAACACAAAGTGAATGAACAAAAGATGAATCAAATCAATACCTATATAGTGCAATGCATTATACTACCTGGCATTTTGACAGGCTTTCTATTAAGTGGGGAATAAGGCACATTAGTGATCAACATAGAAAGTCTATATGTCAGCCTCTAATGGGTTAAATAACCTGATAAATGTATTCACTGGCTCATTATGATTACATATTTTTTTTTAAGTTTTACTATTTTTCAAAGGGAAAACCCTATTTCTTTTTTTAGTCCCTTTTTGGGGGCTTGAAGTTATGGTCTTTTGATCACTTACATAATAGATTTCACTGCCTATGTAGTGCAATAGATCAGACTACCTATCATATTCTGACAGCCATTCTCTTAGGCTATGCCTTTGGCATAGACTAGTAAGTATATATTAAAAGCAAGGTTTTGAGCCTTCATGAGGCTCCTGGCTGTGAGGTAAAAGTGTTGTCCCCCTGTGATCACATTCACAGGGGTGGGATGCCTAGAATAGGGTGCTCCCTCCTAAATACATATAAATTCAGCAGTGGCTATTGACTGTGGAATCTAAAAGGTTAAATGTCCGGAATAAGTGGTTTTCCAATCCCAAAGGTTAGGAGCTGGTGAGTACAGAGCCAGGGCCACTTTAGATAGCGTGGGGGAGCAACTGGGGTAGAAAGTCAGACTATGACCTATTAAGGATTGACGCAGAAAGTGTATACATTGGTCACTAATAGGTTAAAGCTAAAGCCCAACATGGCGGAAACTCAGCTTTTTTTGTTGCAGATTTTGTTGCGTTTTTTTGAGCCAAGGTTAGGAGTGGATTGTGCAGAATTTATAAGTGTAAGAACTTCCTATATATTCCCCATTCCTTTTGTAGCCATTCTTGGCTTTGGCTTAAAAAATGCAACAAAATCTGCAACAACAAAAAAAAGCTGCGTTTCAGCAAAGTGGAGCCTTAGCCTAAAGGGGTTTTCTGGAAAATGACTTATCTTCAGTACAGGTCAACAGTATCAGATCAGAAACACATTTTAACACATACCTTTTTGAACAAGAATTGGGTCTTTATCTATTATTCCAAAATAGATTATGGTGCATGTGTATCCCAAGATGCACCCGATTTATTAAGAGTCTTACAGCTCTTATATACGATGCACAGCTTACAGAATGGCAAGGTAGTCTAATTCAATAAATACCATAGCTCACAAGCCATGGTTGTCTCCAATTTCTCAGTATGACAAATCATGTGGGTGAAGTCATCTCAGTGGGGCTCTTACTATTTTTTGTTTTTTATCAAAGGATTCATAGTGTAGATGAAGGCCTTCACCTTTAGCTTGATGTCCTGAAGAAGTGTTAGGACTAAGTGTCAGAACCAAGATATATTGAGTTAAATACATGCATATGTGGAAATCCTGTATAAACAGCTGTGAGCAATAATCTTATCTTGGTCGGACTGTGACATTGCTTGAGTTCAGAGACACTAATATTCTACACTAGAGTGGCTAGGTTAAGACATCTATGGCTCATCTGTGCTAGAAAGTGATAAGAACAAAATGCTGTGCATCCATTATATTCAGTCTTTGAACACCGTTTAACATTTGTCTTCTTTATTGTTATTTCTTATCTCTCCTAATTACTTTGGCTGGTCATTATGCTGCATAAATGAAAAAGATACAAGTAGCATACATAGACGTTAACCTATGAACCATCTTGTATAGAATCTTCTTATATCATGCTGTTAAAAACAGGCTTATCCCTTTCACATGGTCCTCACAAAAGCAGTCTTAATAGTTGACTATAAAATAATAATAAATCAAACCAAAATAATTAAAAGCTATGGATAAACTAATGGACCAGTACTCTGATATCTCATGGCAATATAAAAATATTTCCTTTATTAAATCCACACTGCCATGCAGGGAGATTGCTACCGCTATAGCAGCAAAAGGCCATTTCTTTCTGGATTATTCTAGCAGATAATAGCCATTATTCACTTACTGATCCACAATTCTGCCCACAGCATCCTCCACTTCCCCTTCAGTCTTCAGCCTCCAGTTGGACCTGTGCGCTGCACATAATGTCCTGATACTGAACAACATCAGGATGTCATTGATGCAGATGTTATGTGCAGGGCCCTCTGGAGGTGGAGAAGGGCCTGGGCAAGAGCAGGGATTGGTAAGTGAATGGCGGCAGTTACCTGTATAGCGGCCTAAAGTCACTGTATGGGGGGGCAGTTACTCTATGAGGGCCACAAAGGGAGGGACTTACTGTATGGGGGCCTGTAAAGCAGACAGTTACTGTATAGTGGTCACTAAAGGGGCCACTTCCTGTATTGGGGCCAATAACTGTGCGGTATACTGTGTGGGGCACCAGTAGAGGGGGCAATTACTAGGTAGAGGCCAGTAAAGGCGGCAGCATACTATATGAGGTCCAATAAGGAAGCAGTATAAAAGCAGTAAAAATATCTTTTTACAGACCCGCAGACAATAGAAAAGTAAAATAAATAATAATAAAAAAGTAACGTCTGTGAAAAATGGATCAACCACGCACAACACACGACCCAAAAATAAACAGAACAGAAGGCGGTCTGTGATTTTCATGGGCATCACAAGTCTGCAAATGGGAATGTGTGAATAAGTACCATAGATACAATTATCATTGCAAGGGCTTATTATTAATTACAGGTTTATTAGTTACTGTATGTCTATGGCCAGCAGGTTAAAACAAATATAGCAATATATAAATATAGAAAGATGTTTTTATGGGGTTTTTTTTCAACTGATCCTAAATCATGGGGGGTTTGGGTTTTTTTTTTTTTTTTTTTAAAGGTGCGTTTATTATTCAAACCCAATGATAAAATAACAGATATGGGACAGAAGCATTGTACAAAGTGACACAAACACAGTTTGATGTCACATACAATATATGTGGTTATACAAAAACATACAATAAATCGTAGGAATGGAAGCATTCAATGTCATCTGCATCATTTTCACAGAGTAAGGCATCTGACCAGATGTCTCAATAGAAAAACCTGCTGCCATTTATGTATTTTACGAAAGGATTTCCAACAGAGTAATCACAGCGGTAAACCGTTATGTGAAACAGCCAACAAGGCAGAAGTTGTAGTACGACTAGTCAAAGGGGAGGATGGTGGACAAACCAAATAGAACAGGTATTACAGGACATGTCAATATACAAAAATACTTTAGGCATTGGCCCCACGTTGCAGAAATGCAGCTATTTTTTTGTTGCAGATTTTGTTGTAGTTTTTTAAGCCAAAGCCAGGAGTGGATTGAGCAGAAGGTAGAAATATAAGAACTTCCTATATATTTCTCTTTCCTTTTGTAGCCATTCTTGGCCTTGGCTCAAAAAACCGCAGCAAAATCTATAACAAAAAATAGCTGCATTTCCGCACAAACATGATCACAGGGGACTAGTGCCAGTACATGGAAGCCACGGACCTAATGATGGCCCCTTGGTCTACCTTCCGTACATTCCTATCATGGACAGACTGCCTGTCAGTTCTGCTCTGACTTCACAAGACATTGTGTACTATGTAAGTGATCAAACAATTTTAAGTTCAAGTCCCCTAGTAGTACCATAAAATAGTGTAAAAAAGAAAGAAATAAAGTCTTATTTAAAAAGAAAGTTAAAATATAATAAAACATTAATTCCCCCATCCAAAAAAGTTTTTTTTTAAATAAAACCAATCAAAAAATAAAAAATGTAATGGAGATCCGACCATTCTGGAATTCTGATTTCGACCTCTACTTTAAAGTCAGTGGTTGTGCTCTCGCGCCCTCCTCCCAGTTGGCCCTCCTTTCCCTTATACTGGGTAAATACAAAACAGTTAAAGGTGACCTCCTGCAACACTTCCTCGCAGCTGCCAGGGCAGTCATCCCTATTCTCTTTACAGGAGAGGCTCCAGGAATTCCTCCACATACAGTGTATGGAGGTGCTAGTAGCAGTGGATTCCGCTGACACTTCCAAGTTTGATGCAGTCTGGCGGCTGTGGGTGGTGTTTCAGGAGTAGACTGAATTCATTAGCTCCTTTTCTTGAGCTCCTGACAACTTGGGATGCACATCTGTTACTTCATTCAGGTCTGATGTCCCTCTTTTTCTCCATTCATTTCTTTCTTTTGTTGTCCCCCTTGTTTTTGTGTCTTCCTGTTCCCTGGTCCTACTCACATCTGCTCCCATGGGAGCAATAGTCCCCGAGAAGCCCTCCTTCTAGGCTCCAGCCCCTTCTCTTTTTTATTTATCGTGTTATTGCAAGAGCCTGAACTGTACGTTCCTGACTCTTGTTTTTTGGGCCTGCGTACACAGTATTGTAAGCGGCCATTTTCTTGTGGCTGGCAGCAGGGGTGAGCCTGCTCCTTTCGCCGCCCGAGGCTAACTGCAGAAAGCCGCCCCCCCCCCACCCGCCGGGAGGAGGGGGTAGATCGGGGGCGTGACCGGTGGATCGGAGGCGTGGTCGGGCGGATCGGGGCGTGGCCGGGTGAAGGGGCGGGGCTTAGTCCCGTTCGCCGGCAGAGAGTAGGCCCGGAGACTGCCTGCTCTCTGCCTGAGCGTGGGGGGAGGCTGCTGGAGCAGCGCTGCTCCAGTGGCCTCCCCAAACCACCGCTCGGTGATAAGCCAGTCCAGGACAGCTTGTCCTGGACTGGCCTAGGTTAGCAAAAATGCCACCCTCCCTGGGGTCCTGACATAGCGCCGCCTGAAGCGCTCGCTTCAGGTCGCCTCATGGGAGGTGCGGCACTGGCTGGCAGGCATGCACAGTCGGCTGCCCGAGGCCTAGAAGTTTAAAGCCACCGCCGGAAGACGACACGAAGAAGACCCGAAGAAGATGGAGGCGGCGCTGGAGAGTTCTCTTGCAGCATTAGGGATGCCCCCAGTGCTGTTTGAGCACTGGGGCCCACCCCCAGTGCTGCGAGATAACTCATTTGCATACCCACGAAAACCGGAGTATAGTGCTACACAGCTTCCTGTTTTACATTTTGTTCCACCCTTTGTTACTATTTGATGTTATACACTTGAAAAACTTTAATAAAACTTAATTACACCTAAAAAACGTAATGGACATATTAATTATTGCCATATCTGTAATGAGTGACCCGAGCAATACAACTATAATGTTATTTTTCCCAAATGGTTAACAGCGTAAAAAATATTCCCAAAAAAATCTAAAAGTATTTTGTTACCCAATATAGCATCAATTAAAATATCAGGTCTTCCCACAAAAATAAAGCCCACACAATTCTGAAAAATAATAAAGATTAACAAAGTTATGAGTCTTGGAAAGTGGCAATGCAAAATAATTTTTTTTTAGTAGAGACAATAGTAGCAACAGTAGTAAAAGCTAAAAAAAAAAATTGCACAAATTTGATATTGTAGTAATCACATTGATCCAGAGAATAAGTTTATTAGGATATTTAAAGAGGACCTTTCACCACTTTTGGGCACATGCAGTGTTATATACTGCCAGAAAGCCGACAGTGCGCTGAGTTCAGCGCACTGTCGGCTTTCCCGATCTGTGCCCGGTGTAAAGAGCTTACGGTGCCGGTACCGTAGTGCTCTATGGTCAGAAGGGCGTTTCTGACCATTAGCCAGAGACGTCCTTCTGCCTCGCGGCGCCAATCGCGCTGTGCTGTGGAGCGGGGAGGAACTCCCCCCTCCCTCAATGATAATGCTCGTCTATAGACGAGCTGTGTGAGCAGAGGGAGGGGGAGTTCCTCCCCGCTCCACAGCACAGCTCGATTGGCGCCGCGAGGTAGAAGGACGTCTCTGACTGACTGTCAGAAACGCCCTTCTGACCATAGAGCACTACGGTACCGGACCGTAAGCTCTTCACACCGGGCACAGATCGGGAAAGCCGACAGTGCGCTGAATTCAGCGCACTGTCGGCTTTCTGGCAGTATATAACACTGCATGTGCCCAAAAGTGGTGAAAGGTCCTCTTTAAGTCACAACGTGAATGATGCAAAAGTTATAATGCAAAACGACAGTGGTGGAGTTACTAAAAGTTAGTCATTGAGATATATGTACCCCAAAATTGTGCCATAGTTACATTGTCAATATGGTTGAAAAAAGACATATATCCATCATATTCAACCAGGGGATGGGAAAGGGCATGACTGAAGGGATCAGTAAAATAAGTGTTCTATACATCTCATAACCATCAATGCTATTTTGCTCTAAAAAGATATCTAATCCTTTTTTTGAAGCTATCAGCTGTGACTGCTGTGACCAGCTTCTGGATTAGGGTATTCCACGCATTCACACTCCTTAAAGTGAAGAAGCTTCTCAGTTTGTAAGATTAAACCTTTTTTTCTCCAGACACGTTCAGGAGGTGCCGGTGTTCTGATTTGGCAGTCCCAGGGTCTGATTAGTGACCCTGAGTCTGTCCCGCTGCTGCCCTGTCACATACCTTGGTATCTGATATGTACAAAACCGCCAGGTAAACCTTGCGAGGTTCTCCAAACAAATACTCTTGGTGCAGGCTGGTGGCCTTACTTACTGGTTCCCGTTCCTGTCCAAAACCGCCTCTACTTCCCCTTCAGCCCTCCAGGGGGCCCATGCATCCCATTTCACATCACTGTCAGAGTCATTCTGATGCTGTTCAGTGTCAGCAATGTGCTATCGGTTGCACAGGGTTCCCTGGAGGGGGAAGCAGGTGCGGCCATGGGCATGAGTGGGGACTGGTATATAAATAGTTATTCTAGCAGTTACCTAACCAAACACAGGGACACAAAATATGCAGCAAACAGGAAAAAAAAAACAGGAAAATAAATAAACCTTCACTTTAGGCACAAAATGAGCAAAATAAATACAGCCATAATTTCAGGCATAAAACAATGTGAAACTATATCCTGCTCGTTTGAGTTCTTAACTAAACAATAATCTAACTATACAAGTACCTTACTACCAGCCACACAAACAAACAAATTAGCACAATGCAGTCTCACCAGACACAGAGTATCAGGACAGATCCAGACGCCACCTCTCACTCCCTGGATCTCCCCTGAAGTGCAGGCTCTTCAGCCTTTTATGGGTCAGTAATGAGCCTATGACCCACACCTGGGCTGAGGCCTACTCCAAACCCACCCTGGACCACACATAGGTCAGAAACATGGGGCTGATATAGCAGGACTCCAGCACTCTGCCTGTCACCTTCTCACAAGTTACAATGACAAAAAATGAAAAAAATTATGACTCCTGATATGTGACAATGAAAAAAGCAATGGCTTGGTCATTAAGGCCTAAAGTAGGTTGGTCTGTAAAGGGGTAAATGCATATAACATGGGTCTATTGCCTTTTGAAGGACAATAAGGAGATGTATAAAAATCGGTGCATTGACTAGGTGTAGTAGTGGTAGTCATGGCAACCATTTAGGTTTCTCCTTTTTTTTTTTTAGATCTGTGAGATCTCAGAGAGCATGAAATGGTCACTACATGATCATTGCTGATATCACTCTGGACCATTTGCATTGGCAATCATAGGCCTGCAGTAAGGTAATAAGTCAGATTTAGAGATGAGCGAACACTATTTGCTACTGCCACAGTCATCAAGCATGTGCATTGTAAATGATCGCCACAGACATCTCAGAATACCATGGGGAAGAATAAACACAGGAAATAAACACTGCAATTGTGTGTCATTATCTAAGGTAGCGCGATCATAACACGAGCACATGTGATGACAAAGCAGAGCAGTTACCCTCCCCGTGCACACAAGGTAATGTTCCAGACTGTGCTGAAACCAATCTCTGGGTCAAATGAGGTGAATACGTGCACAGAAAACTTTCCTATAAGATGCTTTACTTTCCTCTGTTTCTGGTTTGAGTTATTGCAGCTGAGCCTGGAAAAGCCATGCTGAAATATTACTGGATTTTATTAGATGGGAAACGTATTCATGAAAAAGCACAGTGCCAACTAAAACTGAGCACTTTAGGTAGGAGTATTACGAGTGGGGCTTGTGAATGGAGGTTTTGTCTTTAGTCTATAATATTTGTACAAAATGCTTTACTAACAAATACAGGACAATGTAAATAATAACATATAGCAAACTTAACCCTTCATTAGTAGAGATGTTCGATTGAGTACATGTTCGATCGGATATCAGGCTATTCGAGATGTTCGATTCGAGTCGAACACCAGGTGGCAAACTCACTAAAAATTTGATTCCCCTCCCACCTTCCCTGGCGCTTTTTTTGCACCAATAACTGCGCAGGGGAGGTGGGACAGGAACTACGACAACGGAGGCATCGAAAAAAATCGGAAAAAGTAATTGGCTGGCTAAATCAGGTGACCTCCAATTTATACGAACAGTGGATTTAATATCCGGTTCATATGAGACTGTGAGCTATGTGATTGTGAGACAGGGACAGATGTACAGGCAGGGATAGCTAGGAATTAGCTTTATTTAGGTGAGAATGTCACTCACCCAGCTCTTTGGGGCTCTTTCTGGTCGGGATCCCTGTCAGCTTGCGATATGCACGAGCTGACTTTTTTCCATAGGAATGCATTGACCAGTGTTGATTGGCTGAATGCCATACAGAATACAGCGTTCGACCAATCAACGCTGGTTCTGCCGGAGGCTCGTCTGTGAGGAGGCGGAGTCAAAGATCAGACCAGAATGGAGACTGCTGTGGACTGATCTTAGACTCCGCCTCCTCCGGCAGAACCAGCATTGATTGGCCGAATGCTGTACTCTGTATGGCATTCGGCCAATCATTCGCTGGTCAATGCATTCCTATGCTGAGATGTAGCAGATGTAGCTCCCACATATCACAAGCTGACAGGGATCCCGACGTAATACAGTGACTTGGGCATGTTAGATGTCCCCAGACATGCTTCCCCTGCTGTCCCAGTTGCATTCCAGGGTGTTGGCATCATTTCCTGGGGTGTCATAGTGGACTTGCTGACTCTCCTGAGTCGAATAGTGGTTTCCCCCCTAAACGAGTATTTATTCCCCATAGACTATAATGGGGTTCGATGTTCGATCGAACAGTCGGGTAATGAGCAGCTACTCGAATCGAACTTCGAACATTTTACTGTTTGCTCATCTCTATTCATTAGCTATTCTCAAGTCAAGGAAATCAGGGTTATAACATAGTGACTATGGGGAATAATACTGTGTGCAGGGGCCACTATGGGGCACAATACTGTGTACAGGGACCACTATGGGGCATAATACTGTGTGCAGGAATGAAGGGGGGCCATGTCAAAAGTTTGACATGGGGCCCCGCCATTCCTAGTTACGTCACTGCATGTGTATTGGATGTTTTTGCTACATAGCCCATTCATGCCCTGGCTCTGTGCAGAAAACTGTAACTCCATGAAGTTATGCAAAGTCACCATTTGGCAATAGTAAGAATTCCAACAACTTAAAGAGGACCTTTCACCACCTGCGCCAAATCCAATTCTTTGCATCATTTTATTGCGTTGCTTTCCTGATTTCAGGACAACTGGAATTTTTTCTGTAGCCCCCACTATCCTCAAGTAATAAATACTGTTAGTTTTGGTGCCTGATATGGTATTTAGGCTCTGTACTGTCAGGAGGGCGGAGTCAGGCAGGAACAGGCAAAGGGGGTGATTCTGAGCTTTGACACTGCCTCTGATTGGAGCTCTGAATCACAAACCCTTACCTGTTCCTGCCTGACACCGCCCCTTCTGACAATATAGAAAGTAAATATCATATCAGGCACCAAAACTAACAGCATTGAGTGCTCATGAATGGTGGAGGCTAGAGGAAAGAATTTCAACTTTAATCAGTGGAGCAGCACCTATTAACAGATTTCTCTCACGCATCCCCTATACTCTGGAACTCCTTACCAAGACACATAAGACTGACCCCCACAATCACAGGCCTACAACCTCCAATAACGCTACTGTCACCACACCGCCATCTGAACAGTCTCCCCGACTCACCTTCTGTCTCTATCCCTCTTCCATCATAGACTGTAAGCCCTCGGGGGCAGGGCCCTCTATCCCATTGTGCCAGTCGGTCATTGTTAGTATTATATTTGTATGTATATTTTGTGTACTGTATGTAAACCCTCAAATGTAAAGTACCATGGAATTAATGCTGTTATATAAATAAATAACAATAATAATAATGGAGTAGCTGGAAGTGGTGAAAGGTCCTCTTTAACCCCTCCTGAACAGCAATTGGCAGCATCTCATGGCAATATATTGTCAATCGCTAAATGAAATAGACAAATACTGCAGATAGATAGGTAGATAGATTCTGTACAGAGATAGATAGATAAATAGGTAGATAGATAGATAGATAGATAGATAGATAGATAGATAGATAGATAGAGGGCACCAGGGCAGCAGCAGTAGTTGCTGCCACAGGGCCTGGGACATTAGGGGGCCAGCAGGCCCCTGAAGTGTTTGGGGTTTTTTTTATAAAAGGGCATTACCTGCTGGAGTAACCTCAGCAGGTAACAGGCCCTATTCACTTATTGATCCTCCACTCCTGCTCACGGCCACTGGTGCTTCTCCTTCTTTGGAGGCGGCTGTGATCAAGAGCAGGGATCGATAAGTGAGGGTGCGAGCCAGTGAACCCCAACACACTGCTATTATTATACTGTGGGGTCTTTTCAGACCCTGGAATATAATGATTGGAGAGCCAGGGGAGATGAGGAAACATAAAAAAAAAACTGTTACTTACCTCTCCTGGGCTCTGGCAGACTTCGAGACAGTTTGGTGACATCACAAACGTTACATGGGCCAGGCCAGCGTCAATATGCGTCATGACGTCTGGGTCATGTGACATCTGGTCCAACACTGAAGATGGCTGAAATCAGCAGGGAGTTCGTTGGAGCCAGGGAGAGGTAAGTAACAGTGTTTGTTATGTTTATATTTTCCCCTGGATCTCTGATCATTATACTCTGCGGTCTGAAAAGACCCCAGAGTATAATAATTGCACATAAGTGGTCCACCCCCAATGGAGCATAATACTATGAGCAGGGGCCACTATGGGGCATAACAGTAGGTGCAGGGGCCACGATTGGGCATAATACTGTGTGCAGGGGACGCTATGGGACATAATACTGTGTGTGCAGGGACCACTATGGGGCATAATACTGTGTGCAGGGGCCACTATGGGGCATAATAGTGTGTGTAGGGGCCACTATGGGGCATAATAGTGTGTGTAGGGGCCACTATGGGGCATAATAGTGTGTGCAGGAATTCAGTATGGCAAGGGAAAGGTGTGGGTCTAGGGGCTGGGGGGGCCATGTCAAATTTTCGCCATGGGGATGCGCAATTCCTAGTTACGCCACTGAGATAGATAGATAGATAGATAGATAGATAGATAGATAGATAGATAGATAGTTAGATACTATAGATGAATACTGTAGGTAGATAAATACTGTAGTTAGATACTGTACATAGATAGATAGATAGATAGATAGATAGATAGATAGATAGATAGATAGATTAAATCAGGAAACGCTCCAAAAATGTGTTGAAAAAAGTGAGGGTACTTGCCTCATAAGAGCAAAGTTTCAGCTTGTATAAACAAGTCTTGCTCATGGTTTGAGAAAGGCTTATGTATATGTTGGTGTTATGAGGAAATAAATTACTCTCACTTTTGTCACAACATTAGATTTTTTACACCCACACTGGTGCTGTCTTTATTTCTTTTTATAGATAGATACTGTAGATTGATAAATGGACAGATAGACGGCAATGAGATGTGTAATATGAAATGTTATCGGCATGATATCCAGAACATGACACTTGGCCAGTAGCCATAGCAGCTCAACTGTAGTTAATTGTCCACATATAAAGCTTTAATGTTTACAGTAAGAGACAGGGATGGTATTTCATTCACTGACAGATAACAATACTTATGGTCTAAAAAGACTTCCTCAGTAATGTATCAGCCTGGTGTAATCTGTACTAATCCTGCCTCAGACAGTCATTTTTAGATCACATTGGGCAAACAATTGGACAAATAAAAACAACTGAACCTGTCCACACATATTAGATAAATGTCAGTTGGCTATGTATGGGGAGTTCTGACAGTTCCTAACATCTGCTAACAGAGGAAGGAAGAAATGAACATGATGGATTTCATCATGACCTATCCTTTATTACTCAGGCCTATCCTGGGTATCTTTACTGAAATTAAAATTAGTGCACAGCAGATCTCCATATTTATAGCTAAGTGTAGGCTACGTTCATATCTGCGTTGGAGTTTCTGTAGGTGACTCCGCCGCAGATTTCTGCCTAAAATCAGTGTTGAAAAAAGTCCTGCAAACAGGACTTTTTTCTTTGCTGGTTTCAATATAAAACGGATCCACGGATAATCGATTCTTAAGTGTACAGGCTCTCTGTCTTTTGGGTCTCCTTGTAGACCTGAACGACTGAGAGGTGATCACCAGTATGAACCTAGCATCAGAGAGATATGTGAAATGTGAACAGGGTTAACAGGGTGTAAAAAAGGAAAGAGAACATACACACACGTGGACAAAATTGTTGGTCCCCATCATTTAATAAAAGAAAAACCCACAATGGTCACAGAAATAACTTGAATCTCACAAAAGTAATAAATAAAAATTATATGAAAATGAATAAATGAAAGTCAGACATTGTTTTTCGCTTCAACAGAATTAAAAAAATAAATACATAAAACTCATGAAACAGGCATGGACAGAAATGTTGGTTCCCGTAACTTAATATTTTGTTGGACAACCTTTTGAGGAAATCACTACGATCAAACGATTCCTGTAACTGTCAATGAGACTTCTGCACCTCTCAACAGGTATTTTGGTCCACTCCTCATGAGCAAACTGCTCCAGTTGTCTCAGGTTTGAAGGTCGCCTTTTGCAGACGCATGTTTCAGCTCCTTCCAAAGACGCTCAATAGGATTTAGGCCAGGACTCATAGAAGGCCACTTCAGAATAGTCCAATGTTTTCCTCTTAGCCATTCTTGGGTGTTTTTAGCTGTGTGTTTTGGGTCATTATCCTGTTACAAGACCCATGACCTGCAACTGAGACCAAGCTTTCTGACACTGGGCAACGCATTTCTCTCTAGAAACCCTTGATAGTCTTGAGATTTCATTGTACCCTGCACAGATTCAAGACATCCTGTGCCAGATGCATCAAAGCAGCCTCCAAACATAACAGAGCCTCCTCCATGTTTCACAGTAGGAACAGTGTTCTTTTCAAGATATGCTTCATTTTTCCACCTGTGAACATAGAACAGATGTAACTTACCAAAAAGTTTGACTTTTGACTCATCTGTCCATAGGACATTCTCCCAGAAGATTTGTGCCTTGTCAACATGTAGTTTGGCAAATTCTAGTTTGTCAGATTCAAGTTATTGCTGTGACCATTGTGGGTTTTTCTTTCATTAAATAAGGGATACCAACAAGTTTGTCCATGTGTATATATGTACATATACAGTGGCCTTTCAAATTGCAATGACCTCAGTTACATTATTTTTAATATACAATGGTCTTTCCTGGTCATTGTAACTTAAAAGGAAACTCAAGATATTCAAATTCAAATGCCAATCTGGGGCCTCCGAGCAATGTACTATTTTTCCATAGGTTTAAAAACAGGGTTCAAATAATTTCTACTTACAATGGTTGTCCCAAAACAATATAAATATTAGACTTTAGAAGGAAGAATTTTAAGGAAATGGGGGAGTGTTTAAAAAATGAGTTAAAAGGGTAGAATAAAACAGAAGGAGTGTGTGCCCAATGGACATTATTAAATGGGGTCATCTTAAAGGGAAGTAAACTCTATGTCAGGCAGATAATCAAAAGTAAAAGGAGGAAAAGACCACTATGGTTTACTAGAAGGCTGTATAACGTTAAACAGAAGAAGGCCAAATGTATTATTAAGGTTGCTAAAGCGTCATAGGAAGAAGAAATGGCCAAGCTTATTAAGAAGGGAAGTCAAACCTTCTTCAGGTCTATAAGTAATAAAAAGATGAAAAACTGAGATTACTTATATTCAAGATGGGGAAAATAACTATATTGATGGGGATAAGGCTATTACTGATCATTTGAATAGTTAACTTTTTTCAGTATTTTCAGAAATGTAACTTGTATGGAGGTGGCATTTTTGGAGGCTGATGTTATGGGTGAATTGGCATGTTCAAAGTCAAAGAAGGCAATGAGTCCAGATGGCTTCAACCCCAGAGTCCTTAAAAAACTCAATTTTGTGATTACTGTTGCTGTATTTGTGTAACCAGTCCCTACTAACAGATGATGTTGAAGATTGGAGAATGGCAAAAGTTGTATTAATCCATAAGTAGGGTAGTGGAGAAGAAGCTGGAAACTACAGACCAGTTAGTTCGGCCTTAGCAGTGGTAAAAATAACAGAAACCCCCCTGAAAAAAACGATAATCGACCACCTAAAAACTGCAACTTTACATCCATAACAGCATGCTTCCAGCTAACTGTATTGATTTCTGTGTCTGTGTCATAAAAGTGTTGGATGAAGGCATCACCGTGGATATCACATGTCTGGATTTCAGCAAGGCTATTGACACTGTGCCACATAAAGAGCTGAAAGATAAATTATTGAACATTGGACATAATCCCTGGATAGTTTAGTGGATTCACAGTTGGCTGATACATTTCAGAATGTTGTTGTTAAAGGGAATCTGTCAGCAGGAAAATTGTAATCATAGTAATGACAGTACCTTGTAGTAATCTTCACACACTTTTCAAGTATGCCTTTTGTATTCAGCATTGCAGTTGCATTATCTATAAAATCCATATTTATATCCATATGTAAATGAGGTAATGTTTGCTTACCTTCCCAGACTTCCCTCTGTGCTGTAGATTTCCACCCCAAACTGCTGTCCAGAGCTGTCAGTCAAAGGCTCCATTCAATGGTGAGTAGTCTGAGGATAAACGCAGCGACATAACTAGGAATGGTCATTTGATATGCCATCCACCCCGACTGACCCACCCCTTGGCGACCTACCCCCATTCCACATAGTATTATGCCCCATAGTGGCACCTGTACATAGTATTATGCCGCATAGTGGCCCCTGTATACAATATTATGCCCCATAGTGGCCTCTGCACACAGCATTATGCCCCATAGTGGCCCCTGCACATAGTATTATGCCCTATAGTGGCCCCTGCACACAGTATTATGCCCCATTGTGACCCACCCATGAACAATTATTATACTCTGAGGTCTTTTCAGAGTACAATAATCGAGACCCAGGGGAGGATACAAACATAAAAAAAACACTGTTATTTACCTCTGCTGGGCTCCAGCGCACTCCTTGCTGATTTCGGCCATGTTTAATGATGTATGGGACATCACTTGAGCCGTACTTGTGTCTTGACGCATAAGGATGCAAGCTCAACCCACGTGACATCTGTAACATCACCAAGCAGGCCTGAAGCCTGTTGGATCCCAGGAGAGGTAATCCGATCATAATACTCCAGGTTCTGAAATGACCCGGAGTATAATGATATGGGTGTATGTGGGGTTCGCAAGCCCATGGCCTCACTTACGGATCCTGGCTCCTGATCACAGCTGCCTCCACAGAAGGGGAAGCACCAGAGGTCGTGAGCAGGAGCCAAGAGCAGTAAGTAAATAGGACCCGTTACCTGGTGGAGTTACTCCAGCAGGTAACGGCCTATTAAAAAAATCTGCAACGGTAGCGGCTTTCGCCGGGCCCCCTAATGTCCCGGGCCCTGTGGCAGCTGCTACCGCTGCTACCCCGATAGTTACGTCCTTGGGACGTGTCACAAGAGTTGTAACTCAGGGATCTGCCCTAGCTTCTACTATCTTTACTATTTCTGTAGGCGACATAGAAGGTTTTCTAGGTAAGGTTTCCCTGTTTTCCAATGACACATAGGCGTGTACCGTAATAGGGTTGATACCTCCGGGGGTTTTGTAACATTGAAAAACATCAAATTTTACTGGATGAATGGTCCAAACAATAGAAACTACAGCTCAATGTATGACAATGCACTTGGTGAGAAGGAATCCTCTATCTGAGTATTAAATTCTGTGTTAGTGAGGACTTCAGAAAAGTAACCTAGGGGTCCTAATATCACACAGCCTCAAAGTGAGTAACACATTGCAGCAAGGCAGAATGGAAGGCAAGTAGGATACTCAGCTGGAAAGCTACAGTAGGAAGAAAGAGATTGTGATACCACTGTACAGAGCACTGGTGAGACCATATCTGGAGGCCACATCTGAAATACTGCGTTCCCTTCTGGAGACCCCACCTACAAAAAGGCATAGATAAATTAGAACAGGAGGAGGGTCTGAAGCATAAAACATATCACGAGAGATTTAAAGAATCTAATCTATGTAGTCTTACACAAAGAAGGGAAAAGGGGGGATATGATTGAAACTAAAAGCAAAAATAAGGAGACGCAATGTGAAATTAGTTGGGGTGAAGATTAAAAGCATTGTTAGGAAATATTATTTAACTAAAAAAGTAGTTGAGGCTTGGAACAAGCTTCAAGCAGATTGGAAAATCTATGTTAAGTGAAATTATACACGTCTATCCTACAATAAAATAGGAATAATATATAAATGGTAAACAAGATAGACCACATGGTATTTTTCTGTGGTCAATAATTTATACATACACGTTGGTTTATAATATCAGGTACCTGCAACACTCAATTTAAGTACAGTAAAACAAATACACTGAAAGTAATGTCGGCTGAAGTAGTGATGTTGATGAGTGTGGCACCCTTGGGTGCTCCCCGAAATGAATACCGAATGTATTAAAAAGAGGTGAGCAATGAAACCACACAGACCCCATAGACTATAATCCAGTCCATGTGATTTCCGTGTGGTTTCCGCAAAAATCATGCGGAGAGAAAAGTACTTCAAGCAGCAGTTTCCTTTCCACATGATTCCTGTGGACACTGCTCAGAAAACACACGGACCCCATTATAGTCTATTGGGTCTGTGTGTTTCATTGCTCACCTCTTTTTAATACATTCGGTATTCTGTTTGAGGGGTCCCCAAGCGGACTCCCTGAACAGAATAACGAATGGAGATGTGAACCAGGCCTCGATAATAATAAAAATAACGGATTGGTTGCTGTCCATCTGGAATCTTTATTTTTAGTACGGAGGCAAAATCCTGCAAGTTCTACTTTTCTCTCTGCACAAAAAAGCGGAAACCAGACGGAAATGACACAAACTGATGTATGTGGATTACTTTTAAAACCCATTGAAATCAATGGGTTTTAATCTGTATAGTTTGAAATCAGTTTTTGAAGATTTCAGATACTTATTTCAAACGGATTTGCTGAACACAGATGTGAACTGGGCCTTACTTAAAGAAATAAATAAAAGATAACATAAAGAAAACTACTGAAGAGATATTACTATTTGCAAAGTTCACACCAAAATTTATATAAACAAGTTTTAAAGTGACATATTCACTGGGAATAAAAAAAATTCCTAAGTATTTCATGTCTTCACTCTCACCATTTGCTGGAGTGAAATGTGCATCATTTGTTAAGAGTCATATATCCCTTAAACAAATGAATTACACCTCTGGCCCTTTGTAGGCAAGAGTGTCAAAACTACAGCAGCTCTGAGGTGGCGTAGTGTTCAGCTGAAATTTATGCCAGTCTTTAGAATAAAATACAGTATTTTTGCTATGCTGCCTACACCCCACCTAAATTTCAAAAAAGTAGAGAGGAGGTTGTAAAACAGTACAAAGTAGCAAATGGTTGTGCAAAATTTGACACTTTTTTACTCCAGAAAACTGGTGTTGATTGCTTAATAAGTCTCCCATTAGGCTAAGGCCTCACGGGACGATGCACAGCGCTTTAGCACTGCGGGAACAACCGTGGTGGGAACGCATCGTGGTTCTTCCCGCAGCGCATTGAACAGAAAATTCATGGAGTTATCTTCCACGGACTTTCTGTTACAATTATATCTACGGGAATACCACCGGAGTTTCCGTAGATATAATTGACATGCTGTGATTTCCAAAATCGCACCGGTTTTGGAAATCGCAGCGTGTCTGCGCTGCAGTTTGAAACGCAAAGTGAGCATGGGATTCACATGAATCCCATCCACTTTGCAGATACTGTAAAACGCAGTGATTTTTCCTGCTGCGTTTCTGGCCAGTAGGGCCCTAGCCTTATGATAGAAAATTCTTCTTACTGAGTAGTATAAATGTATATGCATTTAGCTATATATATTTGTAAGATGAACTCTTTCAACTTTTTCCTAAAGTATTTGAACGTGATCTATTGTACCTCCTATACTGATAGGAACATGCGAAATTCCAAGAAATTCTAAGTAACTATGAAAACAATAACGTCAGAATACCAGGCAACAGAGTCACAGTTCTAAGAAGGTAATCCTAATATGCTGGTGGCCTAATGGCTTGAACTTTGCCCTGTGACAAACATGGTTTTTCCTGCTACGCTGTTAAAAAAGTTAACTGCTTGTTTTCCATGAAAGTGGAAAGTCTCTTTCAACAAGCTTACGAGAAACAGTATATATGCAAGTAACTTACATAGCATTAGTCTATACAAATATATCTTAATAATTGTGTCAGTATAGAAGCCTATTATAGTAAGAAGATCTAATACTGAGGCTAAAATACTCACTGAGGCAGAAATGCAGCATTTTGGGTGTTGTAGAAACACAGAAAAAAATGTAGTGTTTTACAGTCTTTACAGTAAAGTGAATAAGATCTTGCCACACATGCCTTATTGTAACATGCAGCATGTCCATTTTACCTGTAAATATATTGTATGTTCCCCATAAACATATATGAGGGATGGCAATAATAAGAAATGCTGTGAAAATGCAGTAAAAAATGGAAGTTCTTTTCTGCTAAGTTTGGTATGAATTTTATTTTCACCGCGGCTTTTTAGCTGCCTTTTGCTACAAGTAGCCTTAGCCTAAAGGTTGCATAAAAAAACTGCAACTAAGCTAAGAAAACAAGGCTACCTGAAATTATCTCCAAGCCAGCTCTCCTGACAGTAAATACTTCATGCAGTAACAATTGCTGACAGTTTCAGTCTGTCACTACATTGACTACCTATTATTCTTAAATAAATATTCAGTGAGAATGACACAGGAATGGCACAATGAAGAATGGTTATGAGATACTCTGAAACTGTTATCTTGTGGTATGCAAGCAGGCTCGGACTAGCATGCAAGGAAGCAGGTGAAATCCCTGTTGGGCCCCTGACCCAGGAGTGGACAGGAGGCCCCTTGACCCCCCAGCCTCTGTAGAGTGGTGCATTGCACAGTAAAATCACTACACTATATACAGATAGAGTATCTGGGAAGAAAATTTAGCAAACTATCCAGTTTAAGATTATACATATACAGTATATATACTGTATATATATATATATATATATATATATATATATATATACAGTGGCAGATCCAGGCTTTGCAGGGCCCTGGGCAATTGACTTTGGCGGGGCCCTACTTACCGGGGGTCTGGGGTCCCCCGCAGGATTTTTTGAAAAAATTAGCCCTAAAAATGCATTTTTGAGGCGTTTTTTTAACTAGTTAGCTGTGTTTGACCAACTTATAAAACTGACCTTATTTGTGTACTATTAGCTGCATTGAGAGCGCGCACGCAAGGCCAGCGGCATAGAAGCGACGTCATATCGCCGCTGGCTTTGCATATGAGACCCCGCCCACCAATTGACGCAAGGAAACCAGGAAGAAAGAAGAGTTTACAGCAGCAAAGACTGGTGAGTAAGGGACATGGGAATACCCCTTTAAGGGCCTCACGCTTCTAACCCATACCTCCCAACTTTTGAAGATTAGAAAGAGGGATAAAATGTGCGGCGCGCTGGCCGCGCTGTGTCAAAGTTGGCTCTGCCCACTTTTATGTTGACTCTGCCCATTCTCATTCATTTTTCATGTGCCCCCACACAGTATAATCCTCCTACAGTCATCCGTAAATTATATGTCCCCCCTCCATCTCTCCCCCAGTTTCATATACACCCTTCATCTGCCCCTAGATTCATGTCCCCCCTCCATCTCTGTCTCCAGTTTCATGTCCCCCAGTTTCATGTCCCCCCGTTTCTGTCCAGTTTCATGCCATTCTCCCCCCTTCATCTTCCCACAGTTTCATGTCCCCCCCGTCTCTGCCCCAGTGTCATGCCGTTCTCCCCCCCTTCATTTGCCCCAGTGTCATGCCGTTCTCTCCCCCTTCATCTGCCCCAGTGTCATGCCTTTCTCCCCCCCTTCATCTGCCCCAGTGTCATGCTGTTCTCCCCCCCCCCTTCATCTGCCCCAGTGTCATGCCGTTCTCCCCCCCTTCATCTGCCCCAGTGTCATGCTGTTTCCCCCTCATCTGCCCTCAGTTTCATGAAGCCACTACATTATGTTCCACCTTAATGTTTAACACAAAAAAACACTTACACTCACCTTCCAACACTCGCCCACCGCTCTCTCACTCATACACATAATTGCAGGCGCGATGTGACGGCATCACATCGTGGCTACAAATGCAGGAGTGCAGCATTAAAGCAGGAGCTGAGCTATGACAGCTCCTGCTTTAAACACCTATGTGTTCAGCTCATCGGCGTCCATAGGAAATCGGGACATACCTTCCGCCAACCGGGACCGTTTTGTTAGGTCCGGGCCGTGCCGCAGGGCCCCGCTGACCAGGCCCTGGATCCGCCCCTGTATATATATATATATATATATATATATATATATATATATATATATATATACCAGCCTTTCCCTGCAACTTTGTCTGTGTGTTGTTGGCGTTGATGATCCGCCTATACTCAGCAAGCTGCTGCATTACAGCTTCTGGTGCAACATAGGGAGAATTTCTATGTAATATGGTAATATGTAGAGGCACCACATAGTGGCATGATACAGAATCAGAGGGATTTTGTGTATATCTCCATAAACTACATGGTTTTCACATGTGTGTCTTTTATAGGGATTATCCACTTTCATAAAATTGATGGCCTATCCTTAAATGGGTTACCATACTCATTGCCCGGTGATCCGATGTCCTTCCAGCACAATCCTGTCCTTCTGCTGGACTGTCCTCTTGAAGTGATGGCCTGGATCCATTCCATTGAATTTGTTAATTGGTCTCAATGGTCACGTGACCCTTGAGGTCAATGAGCAGCCTCAGCGGCATCAGGAACCTACCCCAGGATGTCACAGGTAGTGACGTCACGTGCCCTTCGCTGAGGTTGCTAATTCGCTTCATCAGTCACATGCGGCAGGGACTTCAGCCAGAAGACAATAATGGACCAACAGGACCGGACTGCGTTGGGAGGAGTACACTTTTTTTCATGTTTTTGCGTGAAAAAAACCCTTTAAGCTAATGGAAGTGTTTACCCAGTACAATGCATTGTCTATTTTGTTCTGTCACATACTAGTCATTATGTCTCCTCAGGGTTTATAGCTTATAGTCTAAGTTTCAGACCACCTCTCTTATCTCAGTCTCTGTTCAGACACAACATTAGTCAACAGTTGCTTATGTACAGCAAGAGTTTAGCAGTTTCTCATGGTCTACTGGTTCTCTCAATAACTTTGTAACTGAGTGAGAGTAGAAGCCCCATGTCAAAATACAGCCGTCTCTCTGTTCACACAGGTGTCATGCTCAGCTCACACGGTTGCCACTTTTTTTTTTTGTATGTCAAGGTTTGCAACACTAGCATTAACACTGGCATTAACACTTTTTTAGGAAATTAGGACGGAAGAACCGAAAGGTGTGGGAAAACACCCTTTAATAGGAGACTTTCCTGCACTGTGTGACTTCAAGGTGTCAGGCCATAGCACACTTACTATGTCAAGCCATAGCTGTACTTCAAGAAGCATCGAAATGACAACTCCTGATCAGCCAATGATGTCATCAGGCTCCACCCTCTTAGAAGAATCAATATGCCACCTTCTTTCCAGAAAATGCAGACACAAAGATTCAGTAATAAAATATTTAATATGCCAATACCACAAAAGTACTCAATGGTCAGCACAATTAATGCAAAGCATAGTTATATTCACTACACACAATACAACACTACACATTTGCAATGTACCAGCAATATATAGATGCATAAATAGTGTACAAACCATACATTTTCTTCCTTGATGTAATACAAACCATACTGAGCCTACCGTGTTAAGAACAACAGTCTCCCACCCAGGGCCGTTTACCTATAAAGGTACATTTGGCCCTACTTTACATTAGTATGCATTACTAATGAACTCTGAACTACGAGACATATTTATCGAACCTCTAAAGGCTGAATTACAGACGTCAATCACTGTCCCATATAGGATATAAAAGAACTCTTGGATGAACCCAATACTCCCCTGTTATAGAAGGAATGATCAGTTAGGGTGCATTCACACTGAGTAAACGCTAGCTTATTTTGTACAGTAAAATTACACTTGTAAATTTTGCTATCCCATTGACTTCAATTACATTTTACAGGCGTATTTTTTACAGGCGTATTTTTACACTTGTAAAAAAATATCATTGAAGTCAATGGGATAGCAAAATTTACAAGTGTAATTTTACTCTACAAAATAAGCTAGTGTTTACTCAGTGTGAATGCACCCTTATGATGCAATTCATCCTTTATTTCCCGTGAAGGTAAGCTAGTGCTAGAGGTGTCTGTGTCTGGTAGCGATTTACTCTCCTCTCCCTATAGACAACACATGTACACAAGTGATTATGTACAGCATGTAGAGCTCTGGAGGTATAGCTATCTGCTAAACGTTCAGAGGCAACATCTATTGAAGGCATATAGGCAACTTCATTTTTTCACATGCATTGGAACATACTGCGAAAGGTATTTACAAATAAGAACTTCTTGGTGGTGAAGATAAACTTTTTCTAGCACTACTTTTTGGAAGGTAGCTCCCTATAGATCAATGCATGTCTCTGTATAAAACCTAATAGCATAATCTGGGAGTAAAGCCAAGCCAGAAATTCCTCCAAAATAAAGATGGACCCAAACAAGGCAGGAGGCCTTGTTTGCATATTCTTTACCCAGAATTCTTAGCAGAGCATGCATAGTAGAATAAATTCCAGTGGTATCTCCCTAAGCCAAAGTACCCCTTCTGACCTTAGAACACATTAGTCACGCATTGATGCTTTTACAGGTTAACAGGGCTCACGAAACATGGCCACTACACGTTTTATTTGTTACAGGTTGTACCAGCAGATGTCTACCTGAACAAAACTATGGATACAGATATACCATGGGCAAAAAAAAAGTGTATATACATAGTTGACCACAGGTATTCCTGCCCATCCATAGAGATAGAGGCTGAATTATGGATCTATATCTAGAGACAGACAGAAACAGATGGTGCAGAATCAATAATACTATGATGTATAAGTTTATTCACATTAAGTACAACATGGGTAAACATCACAACCATAAAAAATGACATAAAGCATCGTACAAATAAGGAAACCCTTTATATATATATTAAATATATTGTATATTTAAAATACAAATGTATTTGTCAAGAAAATCATATTTATTGTATAGAGCAATGTGTTCTAAGCAAGGTGTAAGACACACATTAAAGGACATATATAGTTGTTTCATGTATTAAACTGCCAGATTATTTCCTTTTGACATTAACAATAAGACCTCGAGCTAGAACAGGTGCCAAGTTATGCAATCTTTGTCTGCAGTTTCTAAATGGAGGACGCCAGAAAAAAAGTCTTTGGGTACAGTGGACAGGAAATAAACAGTAGTGGTGAAATCACATATGACTGCAGGGCATTTATGTCTTAGGGCCTGGCACGCAAGGGAGAAGTCTGACGAAGGTTGAACACATTTGTATGGCGTAACTAGTAACAACCCAAGTAAATAAGCCCTGTCTGCAACTACAAAAGGAGCTATCTTGGAAGAACTATGTATATTTGGGCTTGACAAGAGTATGCAGTGGCAGAGCCTTCAGACCCACCAAAAATCTTGCATAAATGATGTGGAAAGCGAGCATTAGCTATGAGCTGGCAGCGCCACAATCTGGACGATACAGATGGCACTGTAGACAGGAGCCCCGGCCAATGAGGTATACTCACGTTTAGCTACCCTCTGCAAGTATATTTGTCTCATATAGTTACTTGCAAAGCAAATGCATTCATTTAGTGACATAACAGACTGGGTCCACTCTTGTCACAGGATTGGCGCATAGCATATGTGGTGAAAGTATTCAAAAAGGGGTCAAAATGTGACCCTAAAAATTATTAGTTGGTAAGCTTAACCTTTGTGTTGGGGAAACTGTGTAAAGGATTTCTGGAAGATGCTATCTTGGAGTATCTCACAGAAAATAAATGTATAACTCTGTATCAGGATAGATTTATGAGGGATCAGTTAGGTAAGCATAGTAAAGTACGTTTTTCAGATGACAACTGTAGACTGTTACAAATGGACAAGCTGAAAGCCTGGGCAGAGAAGTGGCAAATGAGGTTTAATCCTGATAAATGTAAAGTTATGCAGATAGAAAGGAAAAATACATGTGAGGATTATTTACCAAGTGAGAAAACACAGGGGAAAACAAACATAGAAAGGGACTTAGCAATTTTAGTTGACAGTGAAATTAAAGAGGACTGTATGTCCTCATTAATGTATGGTTTTATATACCACTAGAAAGCTGGCAGTGTGCTGCTATTAATTTCAGCTCCGATGTCTCCCCACTGTCAAAATAGCGAGCCTCATAACCTAGCATCATAATTGGGCTGTGAGGAACGTCCCTCCCGACTGTACTCTAACATTACTTATATTGTCAGAGGGGGCGTTCCTTACTGCCCAGCGATGATGCTGAGTTATGAGGAACACACATCCCAGTCCAAGTCTATGGAAGACTACTGTCGGGGGGGGGGGGGGGGGAGGCGGGTACATTGAGTTGTAAGGCCCGCCCTTCTGACAGTAGGGAGATATCGGTGCTGGCTTTCTAGCAGTATATAACTGCACATTGATGAGGACATGAAAGGTCCTCTTTAATTGTAGCAGCCAGTGCCACACAGCTACTGCCAAGGCGCATAAGATCATGGGGTAGAAAAGCAGTGGTGAGCTCACCTGAACAAGTGCCTCTAATGCACAGTCCAAACACAGCAGAGGACAGTGGCGTAATTACCGGGGTAGCAGCTGTAGCAGCTGCCACAGGGCCTGGGACATTAGGGGTCAGGTGAGCCCCTGATGTTTTGGTTTTTTTGTTTTAATAGGCCATTACCTGCAGGAGCAACCCCAACAGGTAACAGGCCCTATTTACTTACCGATCCCCACTTCTGCTCACAGGAAGTGGAGGCAGCTGTGATCAGGAGCGGGGATCGAAATTTTGACAAACTATTAATTATGATTACAATAAATCTGTAATAATGTAGATAAGATAATATGCGCAGTAAATGTATATTATTTTATATTATATTATATGAGTTTGAAGAAAAAAAAACTGACTGCCAGGTCGGGTACCTTGACAAAGTTTTGTAAACAATGGGGAGGAATAATCTAACATAGCAGGTAAACAAAGCAGCATTTCTAAAGCAAAAACTCTTGAATTTACATAAGATAGTAGTTTAGATTTAGATAAGCTAGACTTGAGATGGGAATACCCACTTAATATTTGATTGGCCTCACCGGGCACATCTTAATGTATAATGGGCAACTGACAGTACCTTAATGTGTGATGGGCCACTGAAGGGACTTAATATTATATGGGGACACTGCAGGGGCATTATATTGTATGCAACCAATTACAGGCATTATACTATGCGGGGAACCACTGAGAGGGTATTATACTGTGCATGGGGTCACTAAAGTGGCATTTTACTTTGTTCAGACCGCTTAAGGGACATTTTGCTGTGTGGTGGAGGAATCATCATTGTAAACTATAAATTGAACAGCCTTATTACTATGTTAAGGTGCAAAGGGACATGATAGGAATGGGTGTAGTCAAAGGGGCCGTGGATGTGTTAGGGTGCATTCACACTACGTAACGCCGGGCGTGTATGAGAGCCGTACACGCCGGCGTTACAGCAGGGCTGCCGAACACTTCCCATTCACTTCAATGGGAGCGCTCGTAAACGCCGCTGTTACGAGCGCTCCCATTGAAGTGAATGGGAAGTGTTCGGCAGTCTGCCGTAATGCCGGCGTGTACGGCTCTCATACACGCCCGGCGTTACGTAGTCTGCATGCACCCTTAGGGCTCGTTCACACGTAGGCAAAGGGGCGGATTTTGACAGCGGATTTCGCTTCAAAATCCGCCCCTTTACAATGGTGGTCTATGCAGACCACCGGGCTTTTTTTTTCCGCTAGCGGCGGGCTGCCGCCAGCGGAGAAAAGAAAGGACATGCCCTTTCTTCAGGCGGAAGCCGCGCGGGCTCAGCCATGCGGCTTCCATCCCCGGCAGCTCCCTCCTATGTCGGCTCATTCATTTGAAAGGCGGGTTTTGACAAGAGAGAGACGGGGCTCACCGCGTCTCTCTTGGTGTCAAAACCCACGCGGGCAGTTCACGTGTGAACTGACCCTTGGGGGCACACGTTAGCACAAAATAATGTGCTGATCCAACAATATGCCCTCTAAAAGTTGGTAGGAATGTCTAAGGGCACTTTACACTGGGCCCACCAATGTGTAAAAACAGTTCCATTTGGCCTTAGACTCACACTAAATGATCTGTGCAAATTGTAGTATAGATCATTCAGTATTTAACCAAGACTGTGCAGAATTGCTGTGTATTACGTGAACATTCGATCTATCTGTACCTTCATGACAATTAGGAAGAGAAAGTGTGCGCTCCTTATATACATGTAGATTTTGCTAGAATCCACCTGCTGCACACACCCCCTTCAGTTCAGGAGAAGTGATAAGCAGTGTATTCATTCTGAGAAGTCTTGTGACTAATGTTTTTTCTTAGCACACTGCAGCTGTTATTAGTACAGGGAAAAAGAAAAAGAGGAAGGGAGCGGGGGCCAGAGAATCAACAGGAGGATAAACATGCAGAGGAGGCAGACAACATTTCCTGAAGCCTCTCCATTATACAGTACGCCCACCATTAGCTTTAGCACATATAAAAGTACATTGAGTCCTGATCCCCCTAGCCCTTGCTAGCTTCTCCTGCAGGCTGTGGGTTGTGCCTTTACTGGCTATGCACAGGCATCCCTCTCTCATTTGTCTCCTTTGCTCACACCCTCTTGCTCCATGTGCGTGACTGTTCTTTTCTTCCTCTGCTTCTTAAAGCAAACAATGAGACAGCAGCAGTACAGAGTGATCGGGTCATTCTTTTTCCTGGAATAGCAGCCATGTACTATTTTTATGATGGACAGATTACGCTGTAGTTAGAGAACTTCTCGGTAACTGACAAGTCTCAGAAATGAGCAGGAAAAGTACTTGTGCTTTGTTATTGTGTCTGGCTATCTGGTGAGCTTGCAGATGATGAAATGTAATGGGATGTTATTTTCCAAGTAGGTACAGAGAGAGACACGCTGTACTGCTGGCACTAGAAATGAATCAATGTTCATGGAACATAGCAGAAATTGGATGGAAAAATGCAAATTCTGTGCTCTGATTAAAAACTGTCTGAGTCATGAACTGAGTATAGGCATGCTCCAGGTCTGACCTAAGCACAGTTGTATTTACCGCTGCCCTTGATCTTTCTTCTACCCCATTATTTAATGCCCCTCCTCCATAATTCATAATTGTGTAGTGAAGGAACATATGAATAAAATATACAGACTACTACTCACTCACCCACGGCTTATGCTGCTCTAGTAGCTACTGCCTAAATTGCCTATATGGTCCACACCATCAATCTACTTTACAAAACTGAGGAATATTTAACATATAACATACTAGATACTGGAAAAGCTAAGAAATAATAATGCATAGGCCTAACATATAGGAATGCTATGGCATAAATATTGAAGTTGAGTCTTTGTACTGGGGCATTGCAGCAAAACAATCCTAGTATTCATCATGTCCACCCAACCAGTCGTTCACCCATCTCTCTCATTCAAGTCTTGTCCTTGCTGATAATAGAAGGAGGGTCATTGGTTGATTGTTCTTATTCCATGGCTTGTGCATGCTCAGAAAGCTGAGTGGAGAAGTGCTTTCTAGTAGTCATAGGCTCAGAAGCCAACTACATAACTTAGATAATTGATATTCCATTTGACCAGCAAGTAAGTGGTCAAGGTGAATTCTCCTGAAATTCCTTTTCAAGCTGATCCAGGGGTTTTCATGAGAACATAACCATAAACAAGTGAAACATCTTTGCAAATACTATAAAATTTTAGTACAATTTTAAAGATTTTCTCTAACTATCTTAGATATGACAGTCTTCTGTCTTGATTAGCTGCCAATGGATATGACCGTGAATGCAGGAACTTTTTATAGTGTGGTACTATTATTATTATTATTATTATTAATAATAATAAATATTATTTATATAGTTATATTTATAGTTATATAGTTATAGTTATATAGTTATATAGTATATATATAGTTATATATAGTATAGTATAGTATATATATAGTATATATATAGTTATATAGTATATAGTTATATAGTTATAGTTATATTATATAGTTATATTATTTATATAGCGCCAACATATTCCGCAGCGCTGTACAATTTGTAGGGTTCAAATACAGACAGAAAGATACATTTACAAAGAAACTCATTTCACACAATGGGACTGAGGGCCCTGCTCGCAAGAGCTTACAATCTATGAGGTAGAGGAGGTGACACAAGAGGTAGCAGGGGCAGCATTACTTATACAGTGGTCAGACAATTTTGTAATAGAGGTTACTGTCATTACACAAAAATAAAACTTTATTCATTACACAAACATAAAATTTTATGAGCCATCACCAGTCGTGTCTTTTAACATGTGGATGGTGCTTGGACCTATAATGTTAGCCTGAAATGGCATCATATCATGTGGGGTAATGTGGGAGCTGGAACAGAGGAGGGTTAAATTTTGGGGATTCTAATTACGGTACGGAAGGGTTTACATTAGGAATTGTGATAGGCCTGTCTGAAAAGATGCATCTTTAGGGTGCATTCACACTGAGTAAACGCTAGCTTATTCTGAACGTAAAACACGTTCAGAATAAGCGGCGTCTAAAGCAGCTCCATTCATCTCTATGGGAGCCGGCATACGAGCTCTCCCCATAGAAATGAATGGGATGCTTCTTTCACGCCGAGCAGTCCCATTGAAGTGAATGGGGAGTGCCGGCGTATACGGCAAGCTCTGCTCATGCCGGAGCATACACGGCTCCCATAGAGATGAATGGAGCTGCTTTAGACGCCGCTTATTCTGAACGTGTTTTACGTTCAGAATAAGCTAGCGTTTACTCAGTGTGAATGCACCCTTAGTTTGCGCTTGAAGCTGTAGAAATTGGGAGTTAATCTGATTGTCCGGGGTAGAGCATTCCAGAGAAGTGGTACAACTCAGGAGAAGTCTTGTATACGAGCGTGGGAGGTTCTGATAATAGAGGATGTAAGTGTTAGGTCATTGAGTGAACGGAGAACACGGGTTGGGTGGTAGACAGAGATGAGGGAAGAAATGTAGGGAGTGTAGGGAGATGCAGCATTGTGGAAATCCTTGTGAATGAGGGTGATAAGTTTATATTGTATTTTGTAATGAATAGGCAGCCTATGTAGCGACTGGCACAGACCGGAAGCATTGCTGTAGCGTCTAGCCTGATAGATGAGCCTGGCCACTGCATTCAGAATAGATTGTAGAGGGGAGAGTTTAATAAGGGGAAGACCAATTAGTAAGGAGTTACAGTAGTCAAGGCGAGAATGAATCAGAGAGACAATAAGTGTCTTTAATGTATCTCTAGTAAGGAAAGGGCGTATTTTGGAGATGTTTTTGAGGTGGAGGTGACATGAGCATGTGAGTGATTCAATATGGGGGGTGGAGGAAACATCTGAGTCAAACATAACCCCAAGGCATTTCGTTATTGTGGTCAAGTTATCAGACAAGGACACTACATACATGAGAAAGTAACCCGGCCACAATAAGGAAATGGCTGGGCCTCTGACAAGTGGCAGACCATTGAAAGTTCCTGCGTTCATGATGGTATCCATCAGTATAAAAGCCTATCATGACTAAGCTGGTTAGAGAAAATCTTTAAAACTCTGCACATTTTTTAAAAATACCATTTGCAAAAATGTTGAATCTTTCATTGTTTACGAATTTAAATATGGTTATGTTCTTGGAAAACCCCTTTAAATGTTATTGACTTATTGACTGGTAGGTTGCCTGCTCTGTGTGCTCCACCAGTCTTCACTTCCATTCAGTTACTTGGGTTAATGAATAGGAATCAATGGAATGTTGTGCAGTAACACTCAGAGCCAGGAGTAGGGGCTTGTTTGCAGATATATGGAGCTTTACCAAAACTTACCGTGACAGGGAAGTACCTATTATCTTTTATTTATGTATATATTTATTTATTATCAGATTATTTTTAGAGCAGCATTTCAATGGAGCTGTACATGTGAAAAGGGTTTACATACATAATACTAAAATGAGAACAATAAACTTAGTGACCAACAGACACAATGGAAGAGAGGTCCCTGCCTGTGAGGGCCTACAAGGGCAATGGGAGGGAGAAAGTAGGTGAAGGTACAAGGTGTTCAGATGGTGGTGTAAGTGACAGCAGGGTTATTAGATGTTGTAGGCTTTCATGAAGAGGTGGGTTTTCAGATTTCCCTTGAAAGTTGTGATTGTGAGATAGTTTTATATATCATGGTAGAACTGCATAGGCAGTGGAACCTTAACCCTTCAGCAGGGGGAACCCAGAGGAGACCAACCTCCAATAAACACAATACTTGGATAATGTGGGGGTAGGCCACAGCTTTATTAACTCTTAACATATAATAAACCAAATCCATGCCAGCTTAATGTTAACCACTTCGCACCACGTTGTTAACCCGACTGCCAAACGCTGTGAGGCAGCATGCAGGTGAGGCCATCTTGTTGAGTGCTAGCATGGAAAACCGCCAACTGCTGTGACATCTGAAAAAGAAAGAAAACATAGGCCAGCAGAGGCTGAACCACTTCTCAAAGCGAAACACTATTACAAATATAACCACCGAAGGACAAGATGGGTGGAATGTTCCTCTCACCATGCTTTCCCAATGGTAGAAGGTGAGCCTGCCTATGTGCCCCTTAGTTTTAACATCTTACCTCTACCTACATGTCACCAAACTTTATTAACCATGACCAAAGTTCCCCCAATTCAAATGATGACAATTGAAAATCAAGCCATGCAGTCCCTGGCCCTGTCTCTAAGCGCTTCAGGGCCAGTCCAAGAGTTTCAGAAAATGCATTAGCGAAATCTTGGAGGTGGTCTTGTATAAAGAGCTAATGGGCTTGTGGAACTAGAGTAAGTGTAGAGCCATTAAATTTGACTTATAGGTCCAATGGGGGGCTGAGTCAGTGGGAGGAAACATGTTGACCTCTGTTTTGTCCTTATTCAGTTTGAGAAAGTTGAAGATTTCTGCCTCAGATTTCTCTCCATTTTCCAACGTGAAAAGCCAAAGTACAGTTCATTAGCCTTAGAAACAATCAGTGGTTATGCTGGGGGTTCTGCATCTAAATCAGCCACCAGAATTTGTGGAAACAACTCATTTTTTCAGCAGTGTCCTGTGTTGGTCTCTGCCTCCCATCGAAAATAATAGGAAGTAGATTCAGGACAAAATGTAAAGATAATTTTGATGTAGAACTTACTCTAAGGGTCTCTACAACCTCTGTTCAGTAATGCAGAGAAGAGAAGATGACATGCATATGGTACTGTGCACATGTACAGCTGTCTCTATTGTAGTTTATGTAAGTTGTGAAAAAGTTTGATGTTTCTGTAGTTTTCTCAAATGATAAATGAAAAGAGAGACACACACACATACAGCGTCTACTCTTTAAAGTAAGTTAGCAGTGGCACTTCACAATTCTAATGGAAAGGTGTCCATACATATAGGATTGTGGGCAGGGTTGGACTGGGTACCTAGGGCCCACCAGTGGGATTGTTTCTAGGGGCCCACCGTTCTACCATATGAAATATCGCCCGTCCAGTTTTTGGCATCGTTTAAAGTGCATTTTCGTGCACAATACAGTGTGCAAAACTATTTTAACACAAAGTGGGGATGGGAATTGCTAGAATCCCATCCACTTTGCTGTGACTGTAAAAAGCTGCTTTTTTTTCTACGGCGTTTACACCAAGTGGGGCCCCGGCCTTAAGGACAGAGAAGTGCCCTGATTATGGCTCTTGAACTGCAGTGACACAAACCCCACTGACCTCCACTTCCTGCATCTGAATTCCTTTCATGCTCCTGAATTATTAGGAGGCCAGAGACACCTAACTACTACTACTTTATCCATAGGACAGACGATAATGAATCCAGAGAATGGGGTTGTTTTTCTCCCCATAGTGAATTTAGTCTGACTGATTCCAGGCCGATTGTAGCCATTTTCTGCTGGACAGGAGATGTCCATGCCCTCTTTTACTTTAATGGGAGTACAGGAGATAGCCGAAATCCTGTACTATTTCAGACACTTCCACTGAATTTAATGGGAGTATGGTCGCCTCCTGTCCAGCTGGGCACGGCTACATTCAGCCTGGATTTAGTTAGAAGAAAAACTTGGATTCTGAGGACTCTATCCTATGGATAAAAGATAACTATTCTTCATACCAGGAGCCCTGCTGCTCTCTCACTGTATAAAGTGGAGCTGCGGCTTTTGGTATTGTAGTGCTGCCTCATAGACTTCAATGGGACAGCGCTGCAGTACCTAAAGCTACACTTTATACGGCTAGTGAGCAGCGTGGCCCCTGGTATGGTAACATTACTGGAAGCCATACTTTTCCTCTGCAGCTGCATATTCGACCCCTGCAAATTTAATATTGGTGATATACCAATATTAGAATGTGGATAAGCCCTTTAAAGAGGACCGTTCACCATCTGGGGCACATGCAGTGTAATACACTGCTAGAAAGCAGACAGTGCGCTGAATTCATTGCACTATTGGCTTTCCTGTTCTGTGCGCCTGGTGAAGAGCTATCAGTGCCGGTACCGTAGCTCTTCATTGTCAGAAGGGGGTTTCTGACAGTCAGTCAGGAACGCCCGTCTTCACAGTAGCAGCTATAGCGCTGAAATGTGAGAGGGGGCGTTCCTTACCACCCAGCGATGATGAGAGGCGTCATGGCTGGGTGGTGAGCACAACCGCTCTCACAGTACAGCACTATAGCCGCTACTGTGAAGACGGGCATTCCTGACTGACTGTCAGAAACCTCCTTCTGACAATGAAGAGCTAAAGTAGCGGCACCGATAGCTCCTCACCAGCCACATAGAACGGGAAAGTCGATAGTGCGCTGAATTCAGCGCACTGTCGGCTTTCTAGACGTATATTACACTGCATGTGCCCCAGGAGGTGAAAGGTCCTCTTTAAAAGTGGTAGTCCAGGGTAAAGTTTATTTTTTTAACTAGGCTGGGGAAACCGAATGGCGAAGAGGTGGACTGTTAAAATGGTGGTTACACACGGACACTGACAGACCCCATTGACTAGAATGAGGTCCGCCAGGTGTCTGCCATTTTCAAACTGAAAGTGATGGGCAGAAAAGTCCTCAGCGGTTTCTGCAACTTAGGTATTGTTATGCTGGAGCGCTAGAGCAGGCACCAGCATAACAATACAGTGGGAAAATAACTGTGGGGTGGGGACTACAACTCTCAACCGCTCCAGAGCATCTGGAGCTGCTGGGGGTTGTAGTTCTCAAAGAGGTCAGTCAAATTTAAACATTTGGGGGTCAAAAGTATGTGTGTGTGTTTCTGCATATCTGTGTGTGTGTATTACTTACTTTCCCACTGCTGCTCTCCTCTGCTCAATTCTGCCACCGCGGACGCTGTCAAGACACTGGTGACGCTAGCAGCAACAAGCTGCAACTCTATTGGCTCTTGCAATTGCCCGTCACAAGTTCAGCTACACTACAGGGGGCAGGATGGGATGTCCTCTGCTGCTGTGTGACGCCGGCAGCCGCCGGTCTTTATGCAGCCTCAGGGCTGCGATCCGGCCCTTCAGCACTTCTAGTATTCATGTTCCCAATGCAAATGCATTGCTCAGGGGCCAGATCGTCATTGTTAGGGGCCTGATCGGGCCCCTGACCAATGCATTTGCATTGTGAACATGTGGACTTATACTTGGGGCCCACCGGGGAATTCACCGGCTCCCTGGTGTACCAGTCCAACCCTGATTGTGAGCATATTTTTGGTCTGTATGCCATGCCTGTGTACTATGGTATAATAGTGCATAGTGCAATTTACATGAAGCCACATTCTTTGTAAAAAAAAATTGCAGCACGCACTATTATAGTTTATGTAGACACACTGACTTCATACATGTATACAAAATGTTAGCTATGTAGCAGCACAGAGCAATGTCCCAGCTTATCATTACTTCATCTTTATTGCAATAGTAGGCCAACTGCTTGTGATACGAGGCATGGCTCATATAGTTTGTTTTGATATGAGGCTCCAAGTAAAAATCCAGCCTTACCGCACAAGGACAAGATCATATCTGGGATGCCTGTAGTATAGCTCTAGAATATGCAGCTCCAAATATCCTATGGTCACATGTAGTTTTGTATAACAGATGCAGCAGACTGCCTCAAGTAATGTATAGGGGAGTATTATAAGTGTATATATATGCTTGTATTCCAGTCCATATTCTTTGTGCATCTCAGAACTGCATGTGGCATTAGAGATCTCAGTAAGGTTAAGGCCACAGAAAAAAAGCACTGTGAGAAAAACCACGGTGGAAACATATTACGTTTTTTTCTGCAGCGCTTTCAGAAATTCCGCCTAGGTTTCCTCTGCTGAATCTCTGCTTTCATTATACCTATAGGGAAACTGCTGAAGTTTATGTCGGTATAATTGACATACTGCGATTTCCAAAACTGCAATGGTTTTGGACATCGAAATTTCTCTGCTGCAAGTACTTTTTCGAAAGGTGTGGATGGGATTCACTAGATTCACTAGAATCCCATCCAACTTGCAGGGACTGTAAAACGCCATGTTTTTTCTGGCCTAAATGTTTTCTTTGTTCTCTGTCTTATAAAGGCATTCAATTATATTAGAAACATAGTCTCAATACAAAGAAATCTTTTGACCATTCTGTAACTTAGTACACACACATACTGTATATCTGATGAGTAGGATTGTTTATACAATATACAGCTTAGTGTCATATCTTTTCTCTTTTAACTGACCACAAAGAAAAACATTATTTCTTGCTTTTACGTATCCCAGTAAATTATGTGGATGAGTTGTATAACATGAGCTGTGAAAGCTAACACTAGCTGGGACGACAGAATGCCGTATATTGGCAGTCAAAGTGTGTACTTTGGCATAGCTCACACTAGGTGAAATTGCACCTACAGAAACTTAAACTTTATATAACTTTATATTCAAGTAGAATTTAGTACAAATATAACACTTACATAATGGTCTGATGATGAATGCATTACTTTAAAAACATCAAAACATGATTAGATATTTATGAGGGACGGGTTAAAGGGGTTATCTGGTTTCTGCTATTGATGGCCTATCTTTAACTAGAACAGAAGATTTTACAATCTTAGGGTGCATTCACACTACGTTTCCTGAAGCTTATTCTGAACGTAAAACACGTTCAGAATAAGCGGCGTATAAAGCAGCTCCATTCATTTCTATGGGAGCCGGCATACGAGTGCTCCCCATAGAAATGAATGGGCTGCTTCTTTCACTGCGAGCAGTCCCATTGAAGTGAATGGGAAGTGCCGGCGTATACGGCAAGCTCTGCTCATGCCGAGCCGTACACGCGGGCACTTCCCATTCACGTCAATGGGACTGCTCGCAGTGAAAGAAGCAGCCCATTCATTTCTATGGGGAGCGCTCGTATGCCGGCTCCCATAGAAATGAATGGAGCTGCTTTATACGCCGCTTATTCTGAACGTGTTTTACGTTCAGAATAAGCTTCAGGAAATGTAGTGTGAATGCACCCTAAGGCTTCATTTAGACAGTCTATTTTTACCGTATATACTTGAGTATAAGCCGAGTTTTTCAGCACAGTTTTTGTACTGAAAAAGCCCCCCTCGGCTTATACTCGAGTCAAGCAGCAAGACACAGTCGGCAAGACACCTGTGGGCGGCCGCTGGAGCAGCGCTGCTGTCGATAGGCTTAATTTTCATTTTAAACTGCAGAATTACTCACAGTATGTCTGCTAGCAGGCCAGGAACACAGTGGACCTCCACTCCCTTGCTCTCCAGACCCCGCCCCCCACCTCTCCATCACACGCCGGGTGACGTGGCCACGTAAGCTCAAGCCCGAACCCAACGTGTGTCTGCGTTCCTGGCCTACTAGCAGAAGTACCGTAAGTACTTCTGCAGTTTGAAATGAAGTAAGAGTGATTTTTCAAGTAGCATCGCCAAGTTCCTGCTGCCACTGGTTTCCTACAGTGGCAGGAACATGGCGATGCTGCGGACCCCCAATAGTGAAAAAAAATAGCTCTAAAAAAATATAATAAAAAATAAAATAAATAAAAGTTCTAAATTATTGCTTTCCCTAGAATACATATAGAATATATATAAAAGTAGAAAATTACTGTTAAACACATACACATGAGATATCCCTATGTCTGAAAGTGCCCGGTCTACTGAATATAGGGGATCTGCAGTGCTCTTATTACGTCGGGAAGGGGTTAATAGGAGCACTGCAGATACTCTATTTTCAGCCAAACTGAATTCCAAGTGGAGGGAAAAAACGCCAGTCCTCAAGCTCAGGGAAGGGGCAGACAGACAACCAAAACACTCCCTCCCCTTCCTCATCACCCAGCAACTACTGCACCCAAAAACTCCGACCATTTTAATTTTTGAAATTTTCCAGTAGCTGCTGCATTTCCCCCCCCCCAACCCCCCCCCCCCCCCCCCCCAGGCTTATACTCGAGTCAATAAGTTTTCCCAGTTTTTTTGTGGTAAAATTAGGGGCCTTGGCTTATATTCGGGTCGGCTTCTACCTGAGTATATACGGTATATTAAAAATGGGATTACAATGCAATTTGCATTTTGTAACACTGTCGTTTTTTCCTGCGATAACCACGTTTCAGATCACAGCATGCCTTATCATATTACACCATGTTTCCCCAATAGAGGTTAGTGGCATGTGTATAACATTGTTTTGCATTTTAGGCTGGGGCCTCATGTAGTGTATTCTCCGTGCCAAACACCACTGCGTTTTATAGTCCCTTCTAGCGAATCCCATGCACACATTGCAGAAAAATATGCACAGTGGACATGCAGCGATTTACAAAACCATTGTGGTTTTCTTATGTGGACTTTCTGTTTCAATTATAACTATAGGGCCGTGATGGCAAACCTATGGCACACGTGCCAGAGAGGGCACAGAGGGCCCTCTCTCTTGGCACACGCGCTGTTGCCCTGATCGCTCACTAACGTGGGAAACCTCTATGGACTTTCTGTGAAAAGCACTACGGAAAAACAGTGATGCGTTGCTACCGCGGTTTTTCCCGCAGCACTTTTTTGCTGTAGCCTAAAAGTTCTCTACTCGTTTATATCTATTTCTTTGTTTGGCTTAAACCTGGCAAAAAAATTCCACATGTGTGACCCTAGCCTAAAGTTTTCTATAACATTTGGGGTAAGTTTTCACAGTTTTTTTTTTTCAGGCTGAAACCCATGCGGAAAATGCATCAGAATATGCATAGGAAATACCTCAGCTGAAGACAATTTGTAACAAATGAAGCCTTATCTTTTATGCATTTTAATATTTCAATTGCTATCCCAGCTGTTAGATCCAAACTACCCAGATTTCCAGCATGGCTTTTACTGACTTCTCTTAAAAACAGTATCTCATAAAATAATATACTTTTAATTCTTATAAGGAAAAGGAGAGCAGAACAGAAACATTCACTTTTGTAAAAATATTTTGTATCATATATGGATGCTGCTAAGGTACTGGCCCTACCTACTTGGGCATCCATCTCGAAGCAAATCAGTAGGTGGCACACTGCTGCATGAAGAATGTTCTTTGTGTCTGAGTTGAAAAATCCATTCTAACATCTCTTAGTAATCCACAGCTGCAGAAGCCGCTCGCAGTTTATCTATAGCAGCTTCCATCACCTCTACCAGCCTACTTTATCACAGGGGAACTTGGTAACTCAAATAATAAGCTCTGTTTGAATCCATTTGCCTAAGTGGAGGAAGCAAATTCATGAGACAGCTCACGTTTTGGTACTTTGGCTGTCGGACATCTGTTTACTAAAGGTCTAACGTCTGTTGTCACTTGCCAGAGTTGGACATGGGCCCTTATTATATTCTCTGGATCTTTGTACTGACACATTAATATATCACCCAGATCAGGACAATAACATGGAGTCTAGTCTAGGATTGTTTACCAGCATGTACTTAATATGCAATAATCCCATAAACAGCGGTTAATAGGTTAAATGATTACATGCACTATGAATCTGTACGGATTAGGATTTTAGAAAAGGCTGATCAGTGGCCTGTGCAGACTTTATTGTCCTGGCTTGAGATATAACACTCTCTTTGCCATAGGCGTATATTTAGAAACAAAATGCAATTCAGAGTTAAATTAGGTGATGCGTAAGACATGGCAACAAAAGGATTTTTTTTTAGGATCACATTGTTAGCTCCATGGTTTTGTCCCTGTACAGTTTAGGGCGGGCTGCAGTTTCAAATCCAGGGCAGTCTGTTCATGTGCAACAGTGAACTGCATGTTCCAGCAGAGGGGATTTCTGAGAACTGAATCTGTGTCCTCAGATGAACTTCCCTGCTGCTTGCTGCAGTACAATTTCTTAAAGCGGCGCTGCCTAGCCTCATCTTGTAAACAAGGCATGTTCTGAATGAGCCATGACAGACGCATTTTTTTTTTACTGATGATTCAAAAACATTCATGGGAATTCTTGTGACCACAGAGGCAAATGTAGAAGTGGGATTTTATGAATAATGTCTTTGAAAAAGTGCACTTGCTGCATTTCTTCTACATAAAAGAAGGAGCAGCTGCTAGAAGATAATGGTTGCAAATGGTTAAACTAGAAAGAGCCTGTCTACTTGTGTCTTCGGAGCTGACTTTATCCAGTTTTTAATCATATGCATAAAAAATAGGCTAAATTTAGTAATTCCTCCAGGCAATTTTTTCAGAAGATCCTTCTTGGTCCATCAGACTAAGCCCAAATGCATGTGCCACATAATTACAATTTAGACATAGGGACCTTCAGCTGGCAGACCTGCAGCAAAATGTGCCATTGTTCTCTGTCACTGATCATTGTGCTACTAGAAGCTTGATACATCTGAAGTAAAAGACCAAAATCCTCTCTACACAGTATCCAATAGCAAATAAAGAAGGTTACCAAAAACTCGTAAGGCTTATTCTCTAATATTACATTACATGATGCAGGTTACACATCAGTCGGATGAACAGTGGTAGGCCTATAGAGTGATTATGTTAGAAAACATGGTACTATTCCGTTATCGGGCCAGCAGCAGCGCATTTCAGCACCAGCTTTCGGGACAGCAGTTCAGTTCAGCAGCGGGAATTACAATGACATCCGAGGACTGCTGGCCCGATGCTTGTGCCCAGTAGCCAGTACATCAATGACCCCCCCTCCATCTCCTCCTCCTTCCAGTGCTGCCCCCCAGCTCTCCTTACATCTACCCCGTACCCTCTCCCCGCCACATGACTAAGCCGATGCTGGCCCGATGATAGAGGCCGTGCTTGTGTGTAGTAGGCAGTACATCGATCGATGCCCTCATCCTCCTCTTCCTTCCAGTGCTGCCCCCCAGCTCTTCTTACATCTGCCCCGTACCCTCTCCCTGTAATAGGCCTCACCGTAAATCTTGAGCAATGAATGCTACTAGATAGCCGCCGGACGCTGCAGAAAGTTTGTCCCTCCGGCTCGCTGTAGCTCACCGTTCCTATAGTCGGCGTGTTTCTTGTCAGGGCCTGGATTGAGCCCCGGTGTCTTTCCTTTCGGTCTCGGTACTAGCGCTGAGGTGAGGCCTAGTCGTGTGGCGGGGAGAGGGTACGGGGAAGATGTAAGGAGAGCTGGGGGGCAGCACTGAGGGGGGTCATCGATGTACTGGTTACTGGGCACAAGCATCGGGCCAGCAGTCCTCGGATGTCATTGTAATTCCCGCTGCTGAACTGCTGTCCCGAAAGCTGCTGCTGAACTGCGCTGCTGCTGGCCCGATAACGGAATAGTACCGAAAACATTATATAAGGAACCTGTTTTTAAACATTGCTCTTGATTTTGCTTAAGTTCACCTCAGATGACCCTGCCTTTAAATTTCACTTGAAGATCAAATCTTAAGGCCATGTACTAAACTATGGAACAGCATGTTTCTAGTGTAAAATGAAAACATTAAAAGCCTCCGAACATGTGATACATACATGTCATGGAACTCAAAGATAACGTTTCTCATGAAGTAATCCTCTAGGCCACAGACATGGGGCAAGTCAGACAAAGTGAATGCACAGTAGCTATGTAGTGGATAGGAATTCAACAGAGCCCATTCACACTTTAGGAAACACCCAATGCACAAAAGATCTTGCACTCACGGGCGCAGCAGGTGAAGAGGTTGGAGTCGCTACCTGGCTCTGGACCCTGAGGGCCCACCAAAGGTCCCTCTGCCACATAAAACATACCACTATTGTACATGGCACAATGAAGGTAGGGGCCCTATTAAAGATTTTGCAATGGAGCCTTGGAGCTTCAAGTTGCTCTTGAGGCCACTTGCGGGAGGGCCATGTGGCACTGGGAACTAAGGAGCCTAGGACATGTGAGTCTTGTTGCTTTTGTTGTTTTAAGAGATGAGAGGTAAGAGGTTAGAGACCTTTCAAAAGGCAGCACTAGAGCAAGTTTTCCTTTTGCCATCAAGACTTCTGTGCATGTTCTTCTTCCAGAATTCTTAGCAGGCCATATATAGTCTATAAGTCCATGTACACTGAAAAGGTGGCCTGAAAGCGCATTTGCCTTAAGAAGACATAGTGTCCCTTTTGACCTACATATATTCCAGCACCCTGCTTTGCACAGATAAGGTGCAATAACCCTAAAGCAGCTGTCTGTAGATGGATCTCTCTTCCTTTTGCAGCAGATATTCTGCCTTTACATGCAACTAAGAAAACCAGGAATTGATCTATAGCATGCCGTCTTCAATAAGATGGCACTAGAGCAAGGCCTTAACTGCATATTCTTCTCCCAGAATTCTTAGCAGGGCATGTATGATTTTTGAGCCCTTCTACAGTAAAAGGTGCTCTGAAAGCATTCCGATCGGCAATCGGAAAAGTGATCGGGATTGGAAAAGATCGGATTCCTATCGGCGATCAAGCAAATTTCACGACTGCAATCGGCTGGAAAATGATCGGAAATCGGATTTTAAAATCGATCCTGAAATCTCAAGATCGGCTCAACCCTAAACAAGACCTGTGTAGATGAGTTACAGTAAGAAATGCCTGGAGATTTGAGCTTTGAAGCCTGCAGAATTGTGAATACAGCTCTGCAGTATTACAAAGGTGATGGATAGGTCTAAGATACTGGAAGTTATACAATGTATTTACAATATTATTTACATCTGTAGCTTAGTGTTGCAATCTACTTCCAGTGATTCCAATAGCAAAGACATAGCTGTATGTTAAAACAATAATAATTATGTAATAAGCTTCTACTGGAATATAATACTCTGCAAGTCATTAGTTTTTGGCATGGAAGATTTCACATATGACTCTTAAGCAACAAATATCTTTGTTGTTCTTATACTTATTTGCCCTGTCATAATCCAAATTCCCATGCCAGTCCCTTATGTTTACAGAGAAATCAATGTGACACGTGAGTTCTCACAGCTGACAAGATTAAATCTGTGGTCGCAGTGGTACCAGAGACCGCCTGCACCATGTGACTGTTCTTTCCTCTTTTGAGTCGTTTAACAATTTGGATCCAAAAAGAGCAACAGCTGCTTGGAATGAGTTTTAGAAAAGTGTGCGACTCAGCAGATTGTAGTATAGAGGGGTAAGTGAATCACCACATTATAGTCAGCTACACAAACAAATGGACAACTGCGTTATATGGTGTTTAATTGGTGAAGTTTATTAATAGATGCGATGAATCACTACAAGTCTTGATGCAGTAGATTACTCATTAGCTTTGGGGGCAGCAAGAGGATTCATGCACAAGAAAAACTATGTAAAAATACTAACGCTGTGCTGTTTGTACAAAATACAGTCCTACTGCTGTTAAAATATTAACTTCCACATAGCTACAGAATAAGATTATAAGGAGTTTGGTTTGTCTACACCTTAAGAGTAAGATCCCACGTAGCGAAAAAGTACTGCAAGAAAAAACGCGTCGTAAATGCATTGCAGTTTTCCCCGCAGCGGACTCTCTGTTTCTATTATACCTATACGGAAAACGTTTTCATAGGTATAATTGACATGCTGCGATTTACAAAAAACGCAACGGTTTTTGAAATCGCAGTATTTCTGCTGAAGTTTTTTTTTGTAACGTGTGGATGGGATTAGCCAGAATTCCATCCACTTTGCAGGTAATGTAAAACTTCAAGGCCACGGCATTTATGCTACATGGGCCCCAGTCTGAAGGTAGTACTACAAGTGGCTGAGCCACAGCATAGCTAGGATTACACAGCAATTTTAACTACAACTCCTATCATGCACTGGGTCACCCTGTGTCTCTTTTACTCATGTTAGTGAATGGAGTCACATTGCGACCCTAAGAGTGCCGTAACTGTGATTTCTAGTCGCATAAAAAATATTGGTTGCGGTTACCATGTAGCCTAAGCCTAAATCATACAGACCACCAATAATTGCCACTGACTTTTGTTTTGTAGCAGGTATAGTTGAATCCTAGCAATTATTGATTGGTAACCACGTAATAGCAGCCATACGTGAAGACATACAATACATTTCTGTTATAATTTTTATTACAGTTCTGTAGCTTTTTCCAGTCAAAGCAAGGCTGGGCTCACACAATCCTTTTTCACTAAGAACTTTACACTTTTTTTAATTGCAGTAATGAGTAGCACATGTGAACTCAGCCTTAAAGGGCTCATGCCACAAAGCATATTTGCCCTCTATCCATAGATAGAAATTCTGGAGTTGGTGCTGGTAACCTATCTCTGCTATGAACTCAATGGTAAAACAATAATGAAAAAATGGAAAAATACAGAGCCCTACTGGGCAACAATGAGGTATCAGGATGAGCTTAAAAAATGTGAAGTTTTATTTGGTTCAAATGACAGTAAAACAAGGCTATGCGTTTCGACACTGGTCCGTTGTCTTCATCAGGCCAATATCAGCTGGGCTGACAGAGCATGGGAACCGAAATTGGCTCTCAGTTCCCATGCTCTGGGAGTCCAGCTAATATTGTTTTACTGTCATTGGAACCAAATAAAACAGCACATTTTTAAGTTCATTCTGATACCTCATTATTGCCCAGTAGTGCTCTGTATTTTCCTGGTTTTTCATTATTGTTTTGCCATTGAGTTTTCCACCACCCTGCCAGGCTGGTGTCCGGGTAAGAGCTGCAACTATTGAGCACCAGGTTCCTTCTGAGGACCCTACTACAGACGTCAGGTACCCTTTTCTGCACGTTTACTCTGCTATGAACTGGTATAGATTTCACTCAAGTCACACAGCTTGGCAGAAGATTCACCTCACTTATGTGGAGGTGTGCACATGGCATAAATGAGGTTCCCCCTTCACTAGTGCAGGTTATATGAAGACTGATGTTGCAAATACCAGTCTTCATAGATATTCCCCAATGAGTCTGATGTTGACATTAAGAATCACAATAATAATTACACTGGCAATGCTAAAATCCAGGACCCAAATTTCTAATACTGGAGTCTTCCTATTTGCAGAAGGTACATTAGACCTCCTCAAGCACCAGGCTCTAGGTTTGACTGTTACCACTGCACTCCTATAGCATTGCTCCTGGTCAGCAGTCAAGCAGTATACAAGGCCTGAAGAGCAGAAATGGATTCAAAGGCTCCCATTACTGCTGGTGGAGATGATCTGACCCAGAGATTGATTGATGTCAAAAGTTGTCAAAAGATTACTTCTGACCATTTACAGACAGCGTTCAGTGGCTGGAATAGTTCTTTCCAACAGACTATTGTCATTTAGTCCCCCTTACCTTGCTGAAGATTTTTGAGCAGTGAAATTGGAAAAATACTCTACATCTGTTAGTCATCACCAGTCTCTGAATATGGATTTAGCCTTAAAGGGAATTAAAATCTGTTGTTTATTGATAACTTGTTGTTTCTGAAGTATAATAGGGGAATTTATGGTTTTACAATATCCATAGGCTAATAATTACAGATCTTTGAGAGTCTGCACCCCCACCAAGCTGATGTTTAATGTCTTTAATGTCAGTTTATTGATACTTCCACCTTTTATCCCATTATGACATATTTTCTCACCAAAAGAATCCACAAGCCTTGGATATGTAACACATTGGAAAGATGTAACACATGAGAAGATTGTGCGGATGTGATGAATGATCGTGTCTGTGTCAACATATAGATAAATTAGCAGATGTGTTAATCTATGGGCAAAAACAGAGCCATGCTCTTGGTATTCCTTTTACAAGGAGTGTTATATAAGGTAGACTAAGAAATCACAGATCCATGGGAATCAATGCCCCCTCCCTGCCTTGCTGTAAATGACAGACTGGGAATTACTATAAATAGTAGTCAATAGAGAGATGATTCAGGCACTCTTCTAAAACACTAACTGATAGAGGAAAATTTCTCAATTATACCATCCAGTCCTGGTAAATTATTGATAAGAGATTAATACCACAGTCTATTGTTCTGATATAGTGCTTTCACACAAGGAGATGCAGATTTTACTTAATATCAAATTAACTGTAGACATTGATAATCGCCAGATGATTCATTTAGCCCTATTCAGTATATACAAGAAATTATCAGAAATATTACTATACTCTGCCCCTTAAGAAGACTGCAACTTTCTGGAGGATGGCAGGTATCATGTTCAAAAAATCTTCTTCACTTATCTCACAATAGTACCTCAGAAGGCATTCGTAATACATTTACTAGGCACAGACTGTCAGCCATCAAAGGAAATCAGAAAGGAGAGCTTTAATCAGCCGTTGTATGTTGAGGTTGACTTGTGGGTACTGGCTATAATGGGCCTGGTGGCCCCTGCGATCACTACTACCCCATAGTTACACCAGTTTCCTTTGCTATGGGACCACTGGTTCACCTACTTTACCAATCTTGGGAGACAGCAGTACTAGAGCAGTCACTGATCGGCTGACCTGCTCATGTGGGCAAAAGATCAACAAACACTGGGGACTGGACAGAGACTCTCGGCTGGGTCCCCAGTTGAACAGAGGCATTTTAAGCCTTTGCATGGGAAATAATGGCTTTGGACACCCCTTCAAATGAAAGCTGAATTAGTGGGAGCAATTGTACTCACTTAATAGCCCCCCATTATAGAACTCAGACACCACCACTGTTTTGCTTCTATACACTTTAGTATGTGCCCCCTTTAAGTTGAGCACTATTAGATCATGTATATGATGCTAATATGCAATGCTGTAGTCCTGGTCACAGCGTCACTTTAGTATGTACCCCTTTAAGTGTGCCCTATCAGATCATGTATAAGATGCTAATGTGTAATGCTGTAGTCCTGATCACAGGGTCACTTTAGTATGTGCCCCCTTTAGTTGAGCCCTATCAGATCATGTATAACATGCTAATGTGTAATGCTGTAGTCCTGATCACAGAGTCACTTTAGTATGTGCCCCCTTTAGTTGAGTCCTATCAGATCATGTATAACATGCTAATGTGTAATGCTGTAGTCCTGATCACAGAGTCACTTTAGTATGTGCCCCCTTTAGTTGAGCCCTATCAGATCATGTACAAGATGCTAATGTGTAATGCTGTAGTCCTGATCACAGAGTCACTTTAGTATGTGCCCCCTTTAGTTGAGCCCTATCAGATCATGTACAAGATGCTAATGTACAATACTGTAGTCCTGGTCACAGGGTCACTTTAGTATGTGCCCCCTTTAGTTGAGTCCTATCAGATCATGTATAAGATGCTAATGTACAATACTGTAGTCCTGATCACAGGGTCACTTTAGTATGTGCCCCCTTTAGTTGAGTCCTATCAGATCATGTACAAGATGCTAATGTGTAATGCTGTAGTTCTGGTCACAGGGTCACTTTAGTATGTGCCCCCTTTAGTTGAGCCCTATCAGATCATGTATAAGATGCTAATGTACAATACTGTAGTCCTGATCACAGGGTCACTTTAGTATGTGCCCCCTTTAGTTGAGTCCTATCAGATCATGTATAAGATGCTAATGTACAATACTGTAGTCCTGATCACAGGGTCACTTTAGTATGTGCCCCCTTTAGTTGAGCCCTATCAGATCATGTATAAGATGCTAATGTACAATACTGTAGTCCTGATCACAGGGTCACTTTAGTATGTGCCCCCTTTAGTTGAGTCCTATCAGATCATGTATAAGATGCGAATGTACAATACTGTAGTCCTGGTCACAGGGTCACTTTAGTATGTGCCCCCTTTAGTTGAGCCCTATCAGATCATGTATAAGATGCTAATGTGTAATGCTGTAGTCCTGGTCACAGGGTCACTTTAGTATGTGCCCCCTTTAGTTGAGCCCTATCAGATCATGTATAACATGCTAATGTACAATACTGTAGTCCTGATCACAGGGTCACTTTAGTATGTGCCCCCTTTAGTTGAGCCCTATCAGATCATGTATAACATGCTAATGTACAATACTGTAGTCCTGATCACAGGGTCACTTTAGTATGTGCCCCCTTTAGTTGAGTCCTATCAGATCATGTATAAGATGCTAATGTACAATACTGTAGTCCTGATCACAGGGTCACTTTAGTATGTGCCCCCTTTAGTTGAGCCCTATCAGATCATGTATAAGATGCTAATGTACAATACTGTAGTCCTGATCACAGGGTCACTTTAGTATGTGCCCCCTTTAGTTGAGTCCTATCAGATCATGTATAAGATGCGAATGTACAATACTGTAGTCCTGGTCACAGGGTCACTTTAGTATGTGCCCCCTTTAGTTGAGCCCTATCAGATCATGTATAAGATGCTAATGTGTAATGCTGTAGTCCTGGTCACAGGGTCACTTTAGTATGTGCCCCCTTTAGTTGAGCCCTATCAGATCATGTATAACATGCTAATGTACAATACTGTAGTCCTGATCACAGGGTCACTTTAGTATGTGCCCCCTTTAGTTGAGCCCTATCAGATCATGTATAACATGCTAATGTACAATACTGTAGTCCTGATCACAGGGTCACTTTAGTATGTGCCCCCTTTAGTTGAGTCCTATCAGATCATGTATAAGATGCTAATGTACAATACTGTAGTCCTGATCACAGGGTCACTTTAGTATGTGCCCCCTTTAGTTGAGCCCTATCAGATCATGTATAACATGCTAATGTACAATACTGTAGTCCTGATCACAGGGTCACTTTAGTATGTGCCCCCTTTAGTTGAGTCCTATCAGATCATGTATAAGATGCTAATGTACAATACTGTAGTCCTGATCACAGGGTCACTTTAGTATGTGCCCCCTTTAGTTGAGCCCTATCAGATCATGTATAAGATGCTAATGTGTAATGCTGTAGTTCTGGTCACAGGGTCACTTTAGTATGTGCCCCCTTTAGTTGAGTCCTATCAGATCATGTATAAGATGCTAATGTACAATACTGTAGTCCTGATCACAGGGTCACTTTAGTATGTGCCCCCTTTAGTTGAGCCCTATCAGATCATGTATAAGATGCTAATGTGTAATGCTGTAGTTCTGGTCACAGGGTCACTTTAGTATGTGCCCCCTTTAGTTGAGCCCTATCAGATCATGTATAACATGCTAATGTACAATACTGTAGTCCTGATCACAGGGTCACTTTAGTATGTAGAAAAATGAGGAAGGGCACTCACTTACATCCACGCTCGTCTTCATAAAATACTTCTTTTATTAAGGTAACATATTTCTTTTAAAAACAAGTAGTGCAGGGAGGGAATAAAGCATATATAGGCAAGTAGGCCTACTTGCCTATATATGCTTTATTCCCTCCCTGCACTACTTGTTTTTAAAAGAAATATGTTACCTTAATAAAAGAAGTATTTTATGAAGACGAGCGTGGATGTGGGTGAGTGCCCTTCCTCATTTTTCTACATTTGTTCTATTTGCCTATTGCCTTTTTTTGGTTGTTGAGCACCCCCACAGCTCTCTATACACAAGGTTACAATCCTCATATTTACCTCCAATTCATTGGGACTTTCATTTTGTGCATTTAGCAGTGCCATCCTACATCTTTTTTCTTGGTTTTTTCACTTTAGTATGTGCCCCCTTTAGTTGAGCCCTATCAGATCATGTATAAGATGCTAATGTACAATACTGTAGTCCTGATCACAGGGTCACTTTAGTATGTGCCCCCTTTAGTTGAGTCCTATCAGATCATGTATAAGATGCTAATGTGTAATGCTGTAGTTCTGGTCATAGGGTCACTTTAGTATGTGCCCCCTTTAGTTGAGTCCTATCAGATCATGTATAAGATGCTAATGTGTAATGCTGTAGTCCTGATCACAGGGTCACTTTAGTATGTGCCCCCTTTAGTTGAGTCCTATCAGATCATGTATAAGATGCTAATGTACAATACTGTAGTCCTGATCACAGGGTCACTTTAGTATGTGCCCCCTTTAGTTGAGCCCTATCAGATCATGTATAAGATGCTAATGTACAATACTGTAGTCCTGATCACAGGGTCACTTTAGTATGTGCCCCCTTTAGTTGAGCCCTATCAGATCATGTATAAGATGCTAATGTACAATACTGTAGTCCTGGTCACAGGGTCACTTTAGTATGTGCCCCCTTTAGTTGAGCCCTATCAGCTCTTGTATAAGATGCTAATGTGTAATGCTGTAGTCCTGGTCACAGGGTCACTTTAGTATGTGCCCCCTTTAGTTGAGTCCTATTAGATCATGTATAGCATGCTAATGTGTAATGCTGTAGTCCTGATCACAGGGTCACTTTAGTATGTGCCCCCTTTAGTTGAGTCCTATTAGATCATGAATAAGATGCTAATGTACAATACTGTAGTCCTGGTCACAGGGTCACTTTAGTATGTGCCCCCTTTAGTTGAGCCCTATCAGCTCTTGTATAAGATGCTAATGTGTAATGCTGTAGTCCTGGTCACAGGGTCACTTTAGTATGTGCCCCCTTTATTTGAGTCCTATTAGATCATGTATAAGATGCTAATGTACAATACTGTAGTCCTGGTCACAGGGTCACTTTAGTATGTGCCCCCTTTAGTTGAGCCCTATCAGATCATGTATAGCATGCTAATGTACAATACTGTAGTCCTGATCACAGGGTCACTTTAGTATGTGCCCCCTTTAGTTGAGTCCTATTAGATCATGTATAGCATGCTAATGTGTAATGCTGTAGTCCTGATCACAGGGTCACTTGAGGACTGGAAGTTTGCATATGACTTGCACTACTAGTTCATTGTCTATGTCGCAGTCACTTGAAGAGCTGTGTATAATCCGGATGATGGAGGAGTCATGCTTTCCACATCTCTCTGGTGACGAGAGGTAACACCCTGAGAATGAGGACAGCTGGGGAAGCGTCGCCCTTTTAAGAGCCAGCTGTGTGCCCGTCCGTAAGTGTGTGTATGTGTGTCTGGCGGAGTAGCACGCTGGAAACAGGGGGAGGAATGTGATTGGTCGCTACTTCGCCTGCCACCCCGCCCCTGGCCGGGAGGGGCGCCCTGATTGGAAGAGGGACGGAGGTAAACAGAATAGAATGTCCCCTTCCATTAGAACCTATGGGAGCCGCATCCCATTGTGACGCGTGGGGTTCTGTTAAATTGTTACTGAGCAGGAGAATGCCTGAACCCTGAGAGCCGGGGAGGGGGAGACCAGTGTCTCATATAGAGCTTTGTCTGAGATTTCATCACACTCTGTATGACTGAGGAGGATGAATGCACTGGGGACAGTGAGGGAGACAAAGCACCTTGTGGCAACTTGAGCGCTGTGGAGAGCCGGCAGACAATGCTGCCGCTTGTGTTCTAGCAGCAGTCGCCCCGGAGCTTGCCACGTGTGGGATGCTTGCCTTGTGTAAGTTTGGGAAAGTGTGCTGCAGACACAGGAGGGGCATTGTGTACTAGCAGTGGGGAGGTCCCAGACTAGTGCTGTCTGCTGAAGATGAGGGGCTGCACACTGTACTGATAGCAGCTGCAGGAGACGCACTACTCACAGCGCTGACGAGACCACTTCTCCCGGATCCCCGCAGCAGCCGCAGCCACAGCCTGCAATGACAGCTGTCGCCTACATGGACTTCGTGGCTGCTCAGTGTCTGGTGTCTATCTCCAACCGCGCTCATCACCCTGACGGCCAGGAGGTGAAGGGAGCACAGCCCCTGACCTCTTCTCTGGAAGCCCAGTCAGCACCTGCAGACCTGCGCAAGATGACCGAGCAAGAAGCCAGCCTGCACCTGCGGACCATGCCTGAGCCAGGGCTGACTAAGGAGCACCATGACGGCCCGGGGGAAGCGTGGAAGGATTACTGCACCTTGCTGACTATAGCTAAGAGCCTGCTGGAGTTGAACAAGTACCGGCCGCTGCCCTCCCCGGTGTACAGCGACGAGGAGCTCAGCTCGGACAGTGACGTGACCACAGAGTCCGGCCACAGCTACAGCAGTAGCAGTACAACTCCCAGCCGTACGGACTACAGCCCCGAACCTGACTGCACGCAGCCACGCCCACCCAGCCCGGACACGCCCAGCTCCCCGCCACGCCCCGCCGGCTCCTCCAGCGAGAAGAGGCACAGGTGTCCTTACACCGGCTGTGGCAAAGTCTATGGCAAATCCTCCCATCTCAAAGCCCATTACAGAGTGCACACAGGTCAGTACCCGCAGCCACCTGTGCTCACCGCATAGCATAGTCACAATGTACCCAGGATGGCACTTCAGGACAGGAGCCATTGTCTAGACACATGTTCACACAGACAGCCTGCTAGTTGCCTTGCTTTAGCCAGCTTTCCTTTACAACTATATATACACCACTCTGTGGGCACAGCTGGCATTGAAATGCTAAGGGTTACTAAAATTGCAGTACCCAGTAACAAAGTGAGAGTGGTCTTGGTGTGAAGTCCTCATAGAAACATGACAATGAGTTTTCACAAGTTCACTTTCTTCTTCAGTCAATGTCAAATCCACAATTGCAGACTTCTTTCTTGGATGCCTGCCAGTGGCAGCCCTATTGACTTGAGTTTGCCTCTTGCTAGAGTCTTTAGTTAGAGTTCCTGCCCCGCAATACCCCCCCCCCCCAATACACCCTTTAGCCACGACTGTCTTCTGTCCCCAAAATAAAGTGCTGACGCCCGTGTCCACTTATTAGTGGATGCCCGCTAGGTTGTATTCGTAGTGCCCTCCCTTGTGCCGTCTTGACCCAAGAGTTGTGACTCACTACATGTCTTTGGCAACGTGGTTGTAGCGATGTGTTGTTGAGGTTTATAGGAGGTGGTTCCCGTAGGTTCGGGGAACACCCCTTTGATCACGCCTATTTTTGTAACCCAGCCAACCGGTGGGTGGCTACCATTTACACGTGTTTTGTAGAATGACATCACACAACAAGCAACATTCACCTGGGTACAGTGCCATTCATTGAATATAGACTTTTCGAAAAGGGCATGAAAGTGCCCATTGGTTACGAATAAGTTATCCGAGGAGGATTGACCTAGTTCACTTGGTGCAGTAACCGTAGAACCAAAGTTTGATGCTCGTAGAAACCATCTCGGGTTGGGTAATGCTGAGCTAGGTGCCACCTAACATGTCAATACCATGTAGATTAGCGATTTAGTTTCTACTATGGGTCTAGATTAGGAGGATATTTTTAGATTGAGTCGGTTTCTAATCCCTGCATGTGCCAATCTGGTGGGGTTATGTATTTGTGTATGTATTTTTTCTTCCTCTTGTTTGATTAAGAGCCAGCAGGGGTACAAGCGAGCTGTCTAATCGCATTCTTCATTATCTGCTTCCGCACTTCCATACCAACGAGCTGACCTCAGATTACCTCTTCCACTGAGACTGACTGAGGAGATTGTATTTCTGCTGCTACACCGCCTGCTCTCAGACAGCATATAGTGTATCGCAGACACTCCATCTCACACAGCAGCTGAATCACAATGACCTCAAATACTACGCCTCAATATTTGCATCTTTAATCCAACAAATGCGATATTAAAGCCTTTATGTAGAAGAATATTCTGCAACGTCACAGTTTGTTCAGATCTGCATTATGGCTGAGCTTTCCTGCTCGCTGCTGCTATTCTGCTTACATTCACATTTCGAAACAAACTGGATGATTCATATACCAAGTGTGGGCTTGCCCCATATGCCATCTGTGGGTTTAAAGGTGTGGTAGATGATGCCATATTAAAGCATACAATTTGTGGGTTTAGATTCATTCTCTGCCTTCGTCTGCATATCAATTGGCATGGATGACTTTGCAGCCACCTTGCAAGAACCTGCTAATTATGCCACAGAGACCTGAGTCTAAGGGTGGCATCACATTTGTCATGTAGTCTCCGCGCTTGACAGAACATTTGCATTTGATACATTTTACTAGATTGATGTTTCTAGCAGACATTTTCTTTTAGGAAGGTGGGAGGAGGGGGTGTCCAGAGATTGCTGTCATTGCAGCGATCCCATTAAAATCCAGGTCAGTGTTCTTTTGTTTTCATCGGCATAATTGGTTACAGTCAGGAAAGGGTGAGGATTGGGTGTGTCGGTGGAAAAGTACAACACTCACTTGCACCAGCCTCTCCGCCCATAGAAGTTCTCTAAGCTGTAGGTGCAAACAAAGACTTTTTAAGAACACTTCACACGAAATGCAGGAAGAAATCCAGGTTTATTAAGCTGGTTGCTGTATTATTATAAGCAAGTGATATCACACGCCTTATCTACAATCTATAGTTATTTAGTTGTGTCCAGCACTCACTGACAAGTACAATAGACTGCAACTCCTAGATAGATATCATTCTTCCTTACTGTTCCCTGTGAATCTAGGTTTGGAGCCATCTGTTCACATTATCAAACAAAGTGGAGTACTTTCGAATCATCTGGACCTTTTCTCTTACAAGGATTTAGGCCAGTTGTTACCGAGATGGCATAAACCAGCAAAATCTTGATCTTGCCATTGCCCCTCCATCCCCTGTATACACCACTCATAGTGTAAAAGGTTGTACATAATTACGAAAAACAGCACCACACCTGTCCACAGGTTGTATGTGGTATTGCCGCTCACTTAAGTGGAGCTGAGCTGCAATACCATACACAACCTGAGTCTAGTCTGAGTCTGCAGGTGCAGCAAAAAAGCCTTGTACAACCTCTATAATTTATGGGTTCAGTTGAGGACAATCTGTTTTACTTCTATTGTAATGTCTTCCTGCAGACCACTCAAATATACTGCATTAAAAATAAGAGTTACAGATGGGAACCATTGTTTCCCTTCAAGGCTTTGTTGCCATATGTGACCATGTGAGATGCCTACATTGTACAGTATAACTAATGTATATATAGGGACCATATGATGTCCGAGTGCACCATGATTATCTGCATTCCTTTTTCTAATGAGTGGTGAGATCCTGTATGGGCAAGGATTCATGCTGAACAGATCCTACATCAGTAGCAAAGCAAGGGTCCCTGATAGGATATGGGGCAAAAATAGTACTGTCTTCCAGGCCTAGGGGGTTAGGGGTGTGTTAGTATAAACCAGATCCAGAAGAGGCCACATTACTATTTTTGCTATTTCTCCTGCACTTGTGTGTACATGCTGGATGTCACGTACTATTAAAAGGCATACTAAAATAATATCATTGTGATTGGGACACAAATGACAAAACTACAGTATGCTCATGCTAGTTTCCTAGGGAATGAAATTCTACTGAGGCTTTGCAACTAAAAGTGAGCTATCTATGGCGTGCACCTTATTTCTCATTAAATTGTCACATCTGCATTGGCAGAAGACTACTGTGTATGCACAAGAAATTATTTTAATATATAACCTACTGACTGCAAGTGACACAGAGATCTGGCTGCCTGGATGAGCATTGCCTTCATTTAAGAGAAGCAGCAGAAGATTTTGACATGCTGGTATCATGTTGGCCTTGACATCAGTTCATGTCTGGCATACATATGTAGCTCTGGGCCCCTTTTTTGCTATACACCACAGCTGTGGAGAGAAGTTATGGAGGATTATAGCAAGACCTGGTTTTGATCACAATTGTATATGGTAAATAAGCTTTTCTGTTATTGGGCTTAAAAAGTTACCCTTTAGAGATGAGCGAGTACTGTTCGGATCAGCCGATCCGAACAGCATGCTCCATAGAAATGAATGGATGCACCTGGTACTTCCGCTTTGACGGCGGCCGGCCGCTTAACCCCCCGCGTGCCGGCTACGTCCATTCATTTCTATGCGAGCTTGCTGTTCGGATCGGCTGATCCGAACAGTACTCGCTCTGAACAGTACTCGCTCATCTCTATAATACCCTTTTAGTGCTCCGAAGGGCTAATATCACAGACCTTCTTAAAGGCCGGGTTCACACGGAGTTACGTGCCGCGAGATTTGGCACGTAGACGCCGCGTGACCCTTTGCGTGCTGTACACGCTCCCATTGAGTTCAATGGGAGCGGGGAGTGTATGCGCCGCGCTAGTTTGCGGCCGTGAATAAATGCACGGCCGCAAACTAGCGCGGCGCATACGCGCCCCGCTCCCATTGAACTCAATGGGAGCGTGTACGGCACGCAAAGGGTCACGCGGCGTACACGTGCGAAATCTCGCGGGACGTAACTCCGTGTGAACCCGGCCTAAGAGTCCCAACAACTGGGATTCATTTGTGATAAGCTATTTTGATGAAAGACAGGAAAACTCTCTCTTACATAGAGTTATATTGCTCATAGACTACTAAAACACATCTATTTTTAGTTTTCATGTAAAGTTCAGTACATGTTCTACTGCAAACGTCTTGAGGTAATGCTTATCAGTAGTCAGGGGCAGAGGTGAGACTGCTCCATTGCACAGATTATATTGTGGCATTATTCCCGTGCTTGGTAACACTAACCACTTGCCAAAGCTGGACTTGTTTATCTTCCTTTTTACAAAAACGTTGGGTTAACTTCATAAAACCATGTTGGCAAATGTTACAAGGCTAGTAAAAAATCACCAGTATGAGCAGAGCCACATCTATCCAAAACTCCCATAGCTAGATTGGCCACCTCGATGGTAAGTATGGTCCTGATGTTATTAGTCAAATTTATGTGTCCTTAATGGAATACGGTAACTTCTAAGTGATGTGACCAGACCTACACTAATGTAGTTGTAACATTCACAAAGTACAAGTCTGTAAAGCTTGCGCTGTGTCATCTGGGTAAGAAAGTCCAGTCATCACCACTGGTTTCCAATCCATGGCATTTGACAGATACATGTCAAATTCTGACCCTATTTGCTTGTTACAGTGGAAGGCTGCAGAGAACAGAGGGGTTTACAAACTGTAGCTTTCACATATTTCTAGTCGGTTCTATCTTTTTCTCTTTTTTAGGTAATTCTTTTTTCCCCCCATAGGTGAACGTCCATTTCCGTGCACATGGCCCGACTGCCTTAAAAAGTTCTCCCGGTCAGATGAGCTGACACGCCATTACCGGACACACACGGGTGAGAAGCAGTTTCGATGTCCCCTGTGCGAGAAGAGGTTCATGAGAAGTGACCACCTGACCAAGCACGCCCGCCGCCACACAGATTTCCATCCAAGCATGATTAAAAGGTCCAAGAGGTCCAACTCCACCTTTATCTGAGTATACAATCGAGTAACAAAGCTGTCAAATGCAAATCTCAGCTGCTGTACATATCATCTTCTTGCATCTTGTCAAAGGAAATGTAGCAGTATAACATTCATGCTTCTGCAGCGGTGTATTTAAAGGAAATAGCTGCCCGGTTTCTTTTGGTGGCATCCAACTCTAGGTATTTTTTTTTGTAGTGGTGTGACCTGTACCATCACGGTTTTGACTGTACGATCATTTGTGCTTGCGCCGGCATGCATATGTGTTTATGAAATAGAAACCACAATGGATTAGCTTTACATTTGTGAACGAAGTACAAGTATGAGGACACTTGTATACATATATAAGGGAATCCTTTTTTCTTGTTGATGAAATTCGGAACATATACATTTATGAAGCAAGCTGGTATAGAACATGCTTGAACTTGGTTTCTTGTGGAATTATGTCTTACGATGTCTTGAAATCTGTGTTTTATTGTTGGTGGAATATTGATCTCCCCATGATATGGATAAACCAACCTCAGTTGACTGGGGCACTTTTGTAGGACCTGCGCCATTCCCTATTCTTTGGAGCATGGTGGAGGAAAGGGATAATAAAGGAATCGACGTAAAGCAAATTAAGGGCTTGGAAAGCATATTTGGTGGACGCTCTGCCACTTTGACTCTCACCTGTTTGCAGGTTGGGGAACACATTTTGCTAAGGGGAGATGCAATACTCAGTAATCAAGTGTATATTCAGTATACAAGACACACATCCTACAGTGGAAGTCTTTTCATGCCATGTCCAGATGTCGGGCAAACTTTGTCTCTGCGTCCAGTTTGACTGCATCCTCTGAGGAGTTACATGCAGCCATTTAAGAGACAATGAACAAATATATATGCCTTTACCCTGCAAGTTTAGATAAATTATCTGAGGGTCATTTTAGTAGAATTGTATATTGCTATGCACCTTTTGTTTTCAACATAGCAATGACAACCAGTTCTTGCAAAACCAGAATGTTTGACTGGGCTGTTGACAGATGCATTGCCGTCTTCTCAGTGCTTAGGTAAATGAGCACTGGGACACTTGCGAGGAGTCTATTGCATAGATCAATGGCAGGCAGTTGGTCTGTCGCTGCATCCACTACAGTATCGCACTTTCTGATTGTTGGACAACACTCTGCATGTACAGACTAACAGAAAGTGTCACTCTATCAAATGCCTCACCATTGTGTCATTTTGGTTCTTGATATGATTAGAAATTCACGTTTACATCATTTCATTTGGTAGCCAGCCGCACCAAATGGAATGAAGACTTTTTGCACCTTATGTTTCCAGTGATAATTTCACATGACGCCTATATTTGTAGACTTATTTCATACTGAAGAGGCTGACCATTGGTGTGCTGGTCTCTTCAGCGGTGAGGGGGGTAACTATGCAGAGTTTGGCCACAAGGGCAGTTTACAAATTTCATGTGTTTGTACATACAAAATTAGGTCCATTCCATGTTCGCATTAGATATAAGCACTCCACAGGTTCCTATTTAATGAGTAGTAAGGACTGTTGTGAAGATAGTCCACACTATTAGCTGAATGGCTGATATAGTGACCCATTTTACGTATCTTATTAACTCAAATTCTAGAGACATTGTGTCACTAACCATTAAACATAAGCTGGTCAGATTTTCTAGATTTTTTTTTTTCATTTACTGATTCACTTAGCCTTTAAAAACAATTTCATATATGCACGGGGAGGAAACATTAGATACAACTCTGATCCCAGATATGATATCATAACCCTTGGGGCAATTTTATAGTCATATAAGTGCCAAGGGTCTTGTTTTTATACTGTTTTATACAATTTCACATGGCTCTAGTGCCTCTGAAACATTTCATTTAGTTGGACTGAGTCTTCAAAATACATGTAATGGAGTATATTGCACAAACCGGGGGGGTGTGCAAGCCATTAGTAAAAACTAGGGTTTCCATGTCAGTATAACAGATTTTGTTCTGTGTACTGAAAGGAAGGCATTAGTCACAATATGACATGTATTCCTCCTTGTGTAGCATCTTGAGAACAGTTGAAGAGCCAGAGGTACAGCACAGTAGGCACCTTATTATTATTTTTTATTTAATACTCTTCCTTGATTACAAATTAATATTATACAATGTGCAATCATATGTCTGTCTTTAGGCCATAGAAAGACTGTTGCAAAAATACACTACAGTTCAGTTATACTATGAAATAAGGAATGTCAGGAAAAGAAAAAAAAACATTATACACTTTCTACCTCTGTTTCAGTTTTTGAAACACCTAATTCTTTATTCCGCATAGCAAAATATTTCTTCCAGAAGAGATAACCAGATTAAAAAAAAAAATAGCAAAAAAAAAAGTTAAAAAGGAACTTGAAAAAAAATTGGTATGGTTTGGTTTAAGCGTTTTTTTCTTATTTACTGCCAGGGGCAGCATGTGGTTTTAGTGGGAGATCTTTGTAAAAGGCTAAATGAGGACAAATACAAGCATTTCTGGTTTTGCACATCGAGCAGAAAGAAATAAAATGAAGAGCTTAATGTCAACAAGCACAAATTCTATACAGTGGCTTCATGTATCACATGTTATCGAAATCCTTGTGGGTTTTTTCCTGTTCACTTTCATCTTCAAAGACCCGGAGCTCTGCGTGTTATCATTGAGATAATGTCTGTCTGTTAAGTAGTTGACATGAAGATGTTTAAGCATTGTATTATACAGCATCCTGACTTGCTTTAAGGTGTATAGGTACAGTACAGGTTTCAGTTGGATATGTAGTAGTGATTAAGTATGAACAGCTATAGAAACCGAGCTTTGACGCGCTTCAACGTCTAAGTACCACATCACGTCATATTGAGTTTGAGATAAGTGAACTTTAGTCAAAGTGACATTAAGGAGATGATGTTTATTTTGTGATTGAACTACGACGCATGTGTCTTTACCACTTCTGAAGAAAACATCGTTTTTATAACCTTTTATAACACTTTGCTGTGGCTTTAAATCAAGGGGGCGCATACAGCTCCATAGTGTCAAATTCAGGAATAATAATACTTGTTTCATGCATGGAATACCACCATTTTGCTTCTTTAAAAACATCTGTGTGATGCTCAATACAAAACCGGTGAACTACAATTACAAGAACGACATTCCAAGAAAACCAATCCTAGCCCTCAAGTGGCAGAAGGAATCAAACCATACATCTAATTTGCAGGAATTTTACTTACTGTGGCAACTACAGTGGAAAGTCCAGTCATTGTCACTGTAAAAAGAATTGCCTCTGGGCAATAAACTTCCGAATCACTAACTTTTGGAAACTAATTGGATAGTTTGCTTTTCTCAACATCACATAGAAGATTTTCTTTTTACCTACTGTACATGTTGGTCTGGTCCTAACATGGCCATCTAGCCTTAGTAGAGATCTGTCAGGTAGACCACAGGCCTTAAAGTGTAATTCCAGTTTGGTGATGTTTACAGATTTCACAAAATACTTTCTGTCCATACGTGGCATGGTGGTTTGGCCCATCATTGGCCCGTGTATGGGCAGCTATAAATGGTTTCTGACAAACAGATGCTGTCAGTATTGCTCTTTCACAATGTTAGAAAACTTCCGTGGATCGACTAGATAAAAAGTCAGTGCTATCAAGAGGGCTTTGAGGATGTCTCAAGAATCATAGTTGTTAGTAAGACGATCTCCATTTAATTGCTTTGCGAAAAGATGTGAACACTTTTGATACCATAAAGCAATATTCTTTAATTTCCGTATAAAGCACCTTTGCAGACGTATACATTTCCATACTTACAGACTACAAACAAACCCTGTGTTTTTTTTTAAGTAATTTTTAATACAATGTATACTAATGTATTATGTAATAATACATTAGAATTTTCAGCTATACACTATTACCCACAGTATATGCCCACAGGGAAACAAAAGAGAATAATACTGAAGAAACCCTGTATGTAGTCTGATCCTGTAGTTTCCGGTTACCCCACCTCCTTTGTCTCCTTTGACAGGCAGTTAAGAAGGGGCGAGATGGAAGGGAGTTGCATAAAATTGCAGGATCAGGGGCCACACGGTGGCTCAGTGGTTAGTGCTGCAGCCTAGCCTGGGTTTGAATCCTGCAAAGGACAACAGTTGCAAGGAGTTTGTATGTTCTCCCCGTGTTCGCATGGGTTTCCTCCCATAGAGGAAATGTAGATTGTGAGCCCTATATGGGGCTCACAATCTACACAAAAAAACCCCCCCAAAAACTGCAGGATCAGACTACAATAACAGTTTGTTGATATTTTGTAACCATAGAAACACATACGCCTGCATAGGAGCTATAGACACAAGGTTTTAAACAATGCTTTGCGTTTTCTTTTTACTAAATACAATCAAACAATGAATAATAATGGTTACAAAAGTGCAAATATCTTTCAATAACATATACCTGAATGCATATTTCTAAAAGGTAAGGATTTACACTTTAAGGGCGTGTTGTCTTACTCATGCATTGCACAAGAAAGTGCATTATTATATAAAAGTGTGTGTTTACAGTTCAGAAACTGATAGTAAATTTCCCAATAACGTGGAGGGAAATATAGAGATACAGTGGAAAGTGAAAAATAGTGTATTTGCATCCTGTATAAGTAGTTACAGAGTGATACCGCCCAGCAAGATTGTACCCGCAATACTCAACATACTGTAACAAGGATGTTTTTGGTTGGTTGGATGACATCATGAACACAAGTGGTAATGGAATGCTTTACCTTACCTGTGGTAACGCTGCAAGAAACTTGAACGCTTTCTGCAACAGCTGAGCACCGGTGGTTAAAGCAGTGGGATGCCTTGTGATGGGCGATTATAGAAAATTCCTTTAGTCCAGGTCCCCACATAACATAAATGGCGCGATTTGGCTGCGACAAAAACGTTTTACAGTACTTGCAAAGTGGATGATATTTTGGCTAATCCCTTCCACACATTGTAGAATAATATCCGCAGCAGAAGTACTGTGATTTTAGAAATTGTCGTGTCTTTGTAAATCGCAGCATGTCAGTTACACCTATGAAAATGCTGGCGTTTTCCGTATAGGTATTATGGATATAGAAGGTCTGCAAAGGGAAACTCTGCGGACTTTCTGTGAAAAGCATTGCGGGGGGAAAAAAAAGCACCGTGGGGCCTTAGCCTTAAGCAATGGTGGTGCAGTATGGGTACAGTATGGAATTTTCTTTAACTTCCCACAACAGGGTTTCCCATCTGTATAGGAGTGCATTAATACTATGACACTTTTTCCACGTGGTCTTAGCCATATACAAACCACTTTTTTTTTCCAGTTTTGTTTTTTTTTTGGTTCACTTATACAGAAACATTACTGGTTAAATATATCCATTTTAACAAGACTGTATCTAGATGAGACTTTTATTTCATCCCTGTTCATGGTAAAGCAGATTTAAAGTTATTTATCAATGCAAATAACGTGCAATACATATCAGCATCCCAAAGCTACAAATAATTGTTTATGAGCTTTCCTTTATTTACTGTGTTTTTCTCAGTAGTTACAAGTAGCCAGGACTTTAGTTGTACTTGGAAGAGATCATTCTCAGAGATTAAAAGGTGGCGATGCCTTCCGATTTTGGCGGTACAGGCTCTCTATCTTTCTCCGCAAGCAATGATTTCCAAGGAAAAAGGATTAGCCATGCTGAATATCAGTACCCTAGCGTTTGTTCTCTAGAAATAAGCTATCTGGGGCTTACTCCACTCTCTCCATTGACAACATGTGTACACTCAGCCAAACTGAGTGTGCATGTGTATGGGGGATCAGGATGAATAGCTGCTGCAACATGAGTTTTCAGCTAAGAGCAATTGAAGGTGTTTTGACACCTCAATAACCTACAAGTTTATTCTAGCCATCAAAGTTTGTTTTAAGTATATTGTGTACTAAATAGCATTTACCATGGGGTTTATTCAGCAATTTTCTGAGTTAAGGGGCATTTTAGTAAAAGTGAAAAGCTATTAGCATCAGAGGAAACATTTTAATGGAGTTTCCTTATTTTATTATATGATTAAAAGTTCAGCAGTTTTCTGGCATACGTTGTGCAATTTCTCATCACCTTCAAGATAGTTTCTTTCTGTCAGTGGATGAAAATATTCTCGTGTACCTTCGGAGGGTTAAAATCTGTGCTGAGCCGGCTCAGATGACACAGGTACAAGCCTTGTTACAGTGAATAAGTGCTCTCTTTTGTTCCTGGGTTAGAGCTGTGTTCCTGGGTTAGCTTGACCCAATCTGAACAGGTTTTCAGCTTGGACCTGTAAGCTCAATGTTCTCCGATATTTCTAGTGTTACTGTCAGCAAGCAGTGATCGTGAAAATGAGAAATTTAGAAAGTTGTATAACTTTTAATTATATAAGCTATATTTATACAAAGCTTAGAAATCACTTAAGTGTACAAACACACATGGAGTCAATTTTTTGTTGCAAATTTTGATGTTTGTTTTTTTTTTGTTTTTGTTTTTTTAGCGAAAGCCAGTAGTTTTAGGATTCAGCAGGATGGAGACGTTTAAAGGGGTTGGACACTTTAAGACCAATATTGAGAAACAAATGTTATTGTTTGTACAATAAAAAGATATACAATTTTCCAATATATTTTCTGTATCAATTCCTCACGGTTTTCTAGATCTCTGCTTGCTGTAATTCATTCTGTTACTTCCAGTGGATAAAACTCTGACCATGCTCATGTGATTTACGGTCCATGGTCATGTGATGAGTACATAGGCAGATGTCTGATTACTGTCCTGTGATTATAACGAGCAGCACCTGTGTCCTCATCACATGACCATGGACCGTAAATCACATGACCATGGTCAGAGTTTTATCCACTAGGGGTAAGCAGAATGTATGATAGCGAGCAGAGATCTAGGAAACTGTGAGGAATTGATACAGAAAATATATTGGTAAATTGTACAACTTTTTATTCTACAAACCATAACATTTGTCTCTCAATATTGATCTGAAAGTGGACAACCCCTTTTAGTCCTTCCTATTTCTTTGGAATCCCCTCTGGCTTTGCCTTAAAAAAACACATCAGAATCTGATCCAGAAAAAGCAACAAAAACTCCACGTTTGTTTCTAGCCTTAGGCTGTGCCCTTCTTTGCTGAAACGCTGCTTTTGTTGCAGATTTTGCTACAGATTTTTGAGCCAAAGCCAGGAGTGGATTCAGCAGAAGGTAGAAGTATAATAATTTCCTAAATATTTCCTATTCCTTTTGTAGCCATTATTGGCTTTGGCTCAAAAATAGGCAGAAAAATCTGCAAAAAAAAAAAAAGCAGCAACTCTGCAATGTGGGGCCTCAGCCTTAAAATGTAGACTTACCTTTTGATATGACCGTTCAATGTTGCCACCTTTGGTCAGAATAGTGGCCTTTTCAGAATACAAGCTGCTGTTTACATTCGTGAGACATATATGTAAGACCCATGAAACTCAGCAGTGTTTTTTTAGGGAATTTATGTCAGTATGTTTTTAAACATACACTTACTGGGGTATTTCAGCCTGAAACATCTACAGTATCACCTCTTTACTCCAAAGTTTTTAAATGCTAGATAGTGGGGGTACTAAAACAGTAAAGCACATGCTTAATTCAGCCTACTCCTAGCCAGGGTCTTACAGCTGTGGAGATACAGGGGACAGGGATGGCCATTCTAGAGATTGGTGGAGATACAGGCAATCTAGTATTTATTGCAGATAGTTGATAAATGCTTCATGCTGGAATATGCCTTTAGGCTAGTGCCACACATGGTGTAAACGTGGCGTTTTTACAGTACCTGCAAATTAGATGGGATTCTAGTGAATCCCATTCACACATAGCAGAAAATAAATACGCAATGGACACTATTGCTGTTTCGGAAATCACAGCATGTCAATTATACCTATAGAAATGCTGGCAGTATCCCTATAGGTATAATGGAAGCAGAAAGACTTTCTGTGAAGAGCGCTGCGGGGAAAACCTCGATGCGTTGCCACGGCGGTTTTTCCTGTAACATTTTTTCTGCTGTGGCCAACTATGTGGGGCCTTAGCCTTAATCTCAGAAGAATACGAACTAAAATTAGGAAAACACCAACACTTATAGGACAAATGGCTTTAGAATCCTAACCACAAGTATTGACATAGAGTGTAACTGGAAATTCTATAGCTCTGTATGCTGTTTTGGGAAACATACTTTGGAATACAAAATTGGGAAACATACTATTTGGCAATATTATTAATTCTATAACATGTTTAATTTTACAAGAATTGTCCTTTAATTGATTTTAAATGGTAAAATAACTATTTTTGTTATAAACTGTAGGCAAAGGAAGATCACTTATGTGTTGTTGAGACTGAAAAGCTTGATACATTTTCTGTTTGTTCCACCTTCTGACAACAGATAAGGACAATGATAAGTGAAGAATGCAAGAGTCACATTATGGAAGTCTCAAAAATAGATCAAATCACCTTGCTTCAAGTCTTCCAGAATGGATGCTACCCAGGCATCAGTTCTGAAAGGGTGGTAAGATATTACAGTACCAAGTTTCAATGCAGATCAATAACTTGCAATTTTCTAGCATAGTCATTTCTGCAGCTGTTTAATTTTTACAATTTTTTTTGTATAGTTTCATAAGTTATTTCTGCTTTCTTTTGGTTTTGGAGAGCAAATTGAATTGTTTAATCCAAGGGTTGTACTACCCAATTTTGTACAAGTGTATATAAACTGTTCCAATAAAAAATGTCATACAAAGACTTACAGGTCTGCTTCTTTAATCCACAAAAATTGGTCCTCAAAAAGTTACATGACTTCTGGAGCTGATCTCTGTCTTTACTGGTTGTCAGTCATTTATTGAAAAGGACTCAACTAAATACTGCTAGCAACACTCTAGAACTACGGTATATGTAGAAATGCTAGCAAAGCCATAACTATCATAGTAGCAGGCACAGCAGCTGGTAAACAAAGGCGCCATGACTAGTAAGTTACCGTATATACTCGAGTATAAGTCGACCCGAATATAAGCCGACCCCCCTAATTTTACCACAAAAAATGGGGAAAACTTATTGACTCGAGTATAAGCCGAGGGGGGAAAATGCATGGCATTCTGTTTGTGCTCATGTTAATCCTAGCCGGCTTCAGGCCTATATGGTAATATCCCAGACGTCACGTGGTCTGGGATATTACCATATAGGCCCAAAGCCTGTGGTAGTAGTAATAGCCTGTTACTGCTAGCACAGTCTTTGGGCCTGTATGGCAACAGGCTGCTACTGCTACCATAATGCTTTGGGCCTGTATGATAATGCCCCAGACGTCTGTCCTGGAGACAGTGCTGCCTCATCACTCACCTATCGCTGCTCCAGCGGCCTCCCACAGATGTCTTTCACTGCGGACCAGTCATGTGACATTTTCAATTACCGTATTGACGCGAGTATAAGACAAGGGGCACTTCTTCAACACAAAAACTGTGCTGAAAAACTCGGCTTATACTCGAGTATATACGGTACTAACTTATTGTTAAATAGCTGGATATCATTTTGAGCAATTTATCTTAAACAAATCTCAAAAGTTTTAGATTTCTGGAAATCTAAAATTTTGTGGTAAATTTGGATCACTTATCTTTAGGCAGTGCTCATTGACTTATGCAGCTGAGCCATACAGATGTTGGCTTAATTGGAAATAATCAACCAGTATTTAAAACTGTCACCATAGCCCAACATTGAATTATGTAATATCACTTAAAGTGGTTGTCCAGAATAAAATGATATCTCTAATGTAATCTTGATGTCTACCAACTCGCCCATGACTGCGCAAGAGAGCTGGAGTACCAGCTACTGCACAAACCAGCACTCTGGCTCTAATGCGCAGGCATTGGCAGCCCGCAGACTTCATGAAGAGGAGATGCCCCCTGGCCAGAACAAGTGGAGTCCCGTGTCAAGAAGATCCTGCCTGGAAGACAGTTAAGTATGATGGGGGGGGGTTGATTTAGTTAGGAAAGGATAGTAGTAATCAGGCTATCTAAGGAAACGGTGAGGGGAGTGAGTGAGAGAGGGAGTCTGCTCTGATTGAAGAGCAAGGAATCATGGTAGATGCCAAGAACTCACAGAGAAACCCAGAAAATCACTCAAAACACTGCTAAAGGTATTTTTATTTCTTGCCCGGAAAACCCTGCATCAGACTAGGAGTCAGGTGCTACCAGTTGGGAAAGAGGAGGAGGGGGGGGGGTTACTGTCCATTATCGAGTCAGTTTTGACAGTATCACTCCCATTGATAAGAAGAAAGGTAACAGCAATTTGTTCATGAATTTATAAGAAGGGTTTACACAACTAGATATAAATTCCAAAACATTTAAAGGCCGTAGTCACTTTTTTGGATACCATTTTTTTTTCTGAACACATATTTTTGACTAAAAGTTATTTCTGTGATTTTTATTAATAGCTTTTCTGTTTGTATTTTGCAGTCTTCATGTATTTTCAGCTTTTTGACGTCTGCATCTATAACCCCTTTCTCCGCTGTCCCGAACAATCAAATAGGTACAGATGTCAACTTGACTCTTTCAATGAGTTTTCAATGTTTTTTAGTGTCTTCTGAGATAGAATATCACGCTGCAAAAAGTGAAGTTAAACAGTGCTAAATCTGTATATAAAAAAAAACTTAAATCAGATGTCAGCTATATAAGGCAAGAGTCACATCTGCGTTCAGCCATTTTGTTCCCCTCTCCACATAAAAAATGCGGAGAGAAAAATCCTGGAATCAGCACTTTTCTCTCCGTTTTTTGTACAGAAACCGAGCGGCAACCACACGCATCACCATCTGCATATTATCTGATCAGCATAAGTATTATGATATTTCAGAGTCCCGTTCAGCAAGAGGGAGGTGGGTGGGGGGAATACAGGAAGTGAGAGGAAGAGACAGCAGGCAAACTGCTGAAACAGTGAGCTGGGAAAACCCCTTTCCCCCTACGCCCAACAGCTGGGGCAGTTGTGCTGCTGTTGGGCGTAGGGGGAACGAAAGATTGTGAATGACAATCTGTTTTCCCTTAGCCCAAACAGCAGCACAAGGCTCCCTCCCTATGCTGGATTGTATTATTCTGTTATATATTATGTAGATTATTTCTGTGGAAAATTTGTCATATCTTATACTTGTTACTAATACAAGGGAGGAGCAGGGCTTCCGACCTCTTATAGGGGTCAAATGCTGTTAGGTAATTAAAAATTCCACCTGTCCTAACAGCTCATAGGGGCAGGAATATCCCCAGTTGTGCTGCTGTTTGGGCTAAGGGAAAACAGATTGTCATTCACAATCTTTCATTATATAACATATCAGGCATCAAAAATACCTGCACTTGTTGCTTGGGAATGGTGGGGGCTGGAGAAAAAATTCCAACTGTGCTGGAATCAGTGGAGCAGCACTTACTAATAGATGCTAAAAGCACATGAATTGGTGGAGGTGGTGAAAGGTCTTCTTTAACACATTAAATAAACAATATAACAAACAACAACATATCATACTGTGTGTAAAAATATAATCGAAAACCAAGAAAAAACTTTTACACACAAAAAATGTATATTATAAAACTCCAGATTTTATTAATTACCAAAAAAATAAAAAACACTTAATACACAAAAAAACATAACAAAAAATATATACAGTGGGGGAAACGCAATAGTTCAGAACCAGGGAATACCTGACCCCAGGTGACTATGGACATAACATTAGTGAGGTAATAAATATATGTATATACATATGGGGTAATATAAATATCATAGTGTTAGTACAAAAAAGACAGATATAAGACTGTGTCAAGCCACAGATATATAAAGCAGACTAAGAAATGCCCTTCAATGCTGCATAAACAAACCCCAATGCAATACTAATAACACAATGAATGCCCCTGTCAGTAATGTACCATACCGTCTGAAGAAAACCGCCCAACATATCAACTTCTTATCTGTGTGCAAATGAGCTGAGCTGGGAGACCAACTCCCATCCCATGTATGAGACTGTGACAGCACTTGTTAGTGCTGTCAGTGACTGCTTCAGGAGCGTTAGCGAAGATTGTTCCTCCCAACCATGGACAGGCTGTATAATCAACATCAGGCTAAGCGAAGATCACCCCGCACAGAGAACTAAATGACCCTGAAGTCTTTCTTTTTCTTTTTTAGTTGCTATGACTCCTAGTATCTTTTCTATCTGATATTCTGAGTTTGTATGTGTTCTTTTCTTGTAATATAATACTATATTGTCCATGCTGCTGTAACACACTTAATTTCCCCATGGTGGGACTATTTTATATCTCTTATATCTTCAGTGCACCAGGTGTCTGCCTGAACATCTGTTTTGATCTGCAGTCATCCCACATTGGGTCCTATTAATCTTGATAATAGAGGGCAGCACTGGGTGGCAACCACAAGTGAAAACTAGCAGGTGTGAACACGTTCCAGGTACACTGAACAGATCATTTGCATGCAGACTAAAAGTTTATCATAGAAGTGGTTTTACAGTTATTTTGGTGATGGTAGACTCCCTATAACTTGACTGTTTCAATGACTTTTGATGAAGTTTCAACAAGTCAATGGTTCAAGGTAAACCTTGCTATATCTGAAGGTAATTTCTTACGTGACAAGATGTGGTATATGCAACTTATTCACCATTCTGCTATAGTGATGGAAAACTATGAGAAAGGTATGAATTTATTACTAGTACCAGGGTTGTATGTCATTGTATATTTAATGTACATTTAAGGCATGCCTTGAAAACGACACAATTTCCTTTTGTCCTCAACTACAACCGCTCAAGAATTCTTCAGGAAAAATGAGCAAAAAGATTACCTTATAAACCCATAATGGAAACAGTCTTATCTGGAAAGTCGTGGTGTGATTGTCATTGCATTGATTATTCTTACAGCTGATCATACACATAAGGTGAAAGGGGTTGTCCAGGATAACTGGAAATCCCTACACTAATGTAAAGACCCTCCTCTGTCCTACTTTCTAAATAACATAATTAATCAAAAATGTATAATTACCCAAAGATAATAGATAATCAGACATTTTCTGATTATCCAGTGACATTCCATTTCCCCATTTCCGGAAATGGATCATCACTATTACTCCCCCAGCCATCTACCCCATTATACTTACCCTCCACACTTCTTCTTGTGACAGGGCTCCTGCTTCATTACTGATTTTGTCTGTACGCGCTCTTCTCCAGCGCTGCTCTGCAAGAAGTGTGGTAGGTAAGTGTATAATATGGGTTGAACGAAGTAGGTAGGGAAGGGCAAAATAGCTAGAGAGACATGGAGGGACGAGGAAGGAGGGAGGGTATGACGAAGAAGCGGGGAATTAAGGTGAGATAGGTTAGTGTGGAAGTTACAAAGCAGGAAGCAGAACCATGTAAACAAATGCAGGAGATGCCAGGAGCTCCAAGAGACACACAGGAGTCACTGAAAAAACAGCGCTAAAGGTATATGGGTGCATTTATTAACTCATTAATCGCATTAACAGACATTTTTCAAAAAAATATTTTTTTGATCAGAAAAACCCCTTTAAAGTTGGCCAAAATAACCAGTTCTCTTGTCTGCCAAAAGATATCTGCCACATTGAAAATGTTCCACTTTTGTTCAGTGGAAGATAAAAGTTTTTGGAAGTTTCAGCCAAATTTGAATGTTTGTGTGTTTATTTTTCTACACTGTCATATGCCCCATCCCAACCAATCAGTAATTTGTGTTAATATTAATGGTTGGATCAATTGATTGTCTGCATCATGGACGATTTTTATGTTATGTGTATGGCCATCCTTATTCTTTAAGATAGGGAGTCTTTAGGTTTCTACTTAAGTTGTACAAATTGTTCTTTTTTATGCTATTTTGTTTGTATTTGCTCAGGTAAGCAATTGGAAATCGCTGTTATAGAAATGTCAAAACTGCAATACTCGGGATTCAGTTATATCTCAGGCAGATTTGTAAACTGGGTCTAAGAGGGCATAAAAGTGCTTCCACTGTTGGCATAAAAAAGGCTACTTTCAGTTAGTGTACCTCTAAGGGAAAGATGGATGACTGCTAGACATGCTTCTATGATGCACTTAAAGACATTATATGCATTATAGGAAGTTGACAGGACACGAGTCATTGGAGTGAGAGAGCCCCCAACAAGCACAAGCAGCTCTCACAGTTTCCTTGAAGTTTCCTTTTAACAGCTAGCCACCATCATCTTCATTTGAAGTGGTGTCATTGATAAGAAACCTGGACTGCTACAGGCTGGATCTATGTATTCTCTAGTCCAGGATCTCTTTGGGATCCAATGATGGTTGGATTTGAGTATTGTGGTCTCATGGTGAGCACTTCAATCCCACCTTTGCTCTTAAGTGAAACACAATATGTTATGTCAGTCCAGGTAGCTGCAACGGGGCTAAGGGATAGCAGTAGGGAATCTCGCCCTGCACTACTCCCACTAGCTATCCCGGTCCCTGCCTCACGGGTGTGGGTCGGCTGTACTCAGGCTAAGCCTGACCCCGACAGCTCCTCTCTCACTGACACCGTAGGCCTAGAGGGAAGTGGGAGAAGGAATGCCCTATAAGATCTCTAGGGACTGGAGACTAAAGGGGGTCACCCCTAACGAACAAGTGAAGCTGCTACTGACAGGGACTGACAAGGGTGTGCGCTGACTAACAACACAAGCAGCACACAGGAAACATGAAGGAAAGAATTCCCCAAACCAATATGGGAAGGAACCATACACTAGGAAACAAACACAGGGAAACTGAGTAGAAATCAAAGGATAAGGCAATTCACTCACACAGTCAATTATACACGGAGGGAGGATTGGTGAACACAGAAGGGAAAACACACACACCAACTTGTTCACCCAAAACCTCCCAAAAACCAACCACGGAACTTCCTCTATCCAAGATAACCACCTACTCCTCCTGCTAAGGCCTAGCTCTGTAAAAGCGACACTCAGCACAGAACCATGGGAGGCATGGGTTTAAATACAGAGTAGAGACCACTCCTCCCAGGTGCAAATGGGAGGACAGACTAATTAACCAGGAAATCAAGCTGCCTACCAACAGTGCGTGCGAGCAAGTCAGAAGGTGTGCACCAATACCCACGACACAAAATACTCCTAACAGGATCCTCCCCTCAAGGAGAAGACTCCGGATTCTCTAGGAGCATCCTTCTTCGGGAACTCCTTGTGGAATTTCTCCACGAGTCTGGGGGCTGACATATCCGACTCCAGAACCCAAGAATTATCTTCAGGACCGTATCCCTTCCATGCCACCAGATACCGTAGCTTCCCCCGAACATATTTGCTATCCAGAACTCGGGATATCTCATACTCCCCGGACTCAGAAACTGGTGGAACTTTAACTGGAGACGTTCCCTTCTTGGCCTTCTTTAACAAGGAGACATGGAACACCCGGTTTATCTTCCACCTTTTAGGTAGTTGCAGCTGCGCCGCCACTTCATTTACCATCTTGATGATCTTAAAAGGACCCACAAACCTGGGACTCAGCTTCTTGCTAGGAACCTTCAACCTGATATTCTTGGTGGACAACCAAACCATCTCACCAGGGAAGAACTGCAACTCTCCTCTCTTCCTATCCGCCTGGACCTTAGCCTGGTGCGACGCCCGCACCAGATTCTCTCGGATACGGGACCATACCCCTTGCAGCTTTTTAGAAAATAGCTCCTCCTCCGGAACTGGGGACGAAATGGAAGAAAATACTCCGAAAACAGGATGTCTACCACCGGAGCAAAAAAAAGGTGTGGTACCTGTGGCGTTGGAATCATGGTTGTTTAAGGAAAATTCTGCCAGGGGAAGAAAGTCAGCCCAATTATTCTAATTCTCTCGAACAAAACACCTCAAAAACTGTTCCACATCCTGATTCTTCCTCTCTGTTTGCCCGTTAGACTCCGGGTGAAACCCGGAGGAAAACGACAGTGTAACTCCCAACCTGCTGCAAAAAGCCCGCCAGAATTTAGCCACAAATTGCGGACCCCTGTCCGAAACGATCTCCTCAGGAAGACCATGCAACCTTACAATTTCTTTAATAAATGCCCCTGATAGTGTCTTGGCACATGGCAGCCTGGAAAACGGGATCAAATGGCACATTTTCGTGAAGCGGTCAACGACTACCCAAATGACCGTGAAACCCTTAGACACTGGAAGGCCCGTGATGAAATCCATAGACAGATGAGTCCAAGGTGCCTTAGGAGGTTCTAACGGATGTAGAAGACCGTGGGGACGGGTATGCGACGCCTTGGCTCTTGCACAGACCGAACAACTTTGAACAAACTGCAAGACATCCTTACTCCACCCTGGCCACCAAAAATTCCTAGACACCAATCTCATGGTCTCTGAAACCCCCGGGTGACCAGCAAGAACCGACTCGTGACACTCCCTCAGGAGACTTTGTCGGAGAGTAGTTGGGACAAACAGCTTGTTTCTAGGTATCTTGGAAGGTGCAGCGTGTTGCGCTTCGATCAAGGCTTTCTCCAATTTCGTGCCCAATACTGCTACCACCACTCCATCCCCAAGAATAGTGGCAGGCGCCTCTCGTTCCTCATCGGTCGACATATACCGGGATAAAGCATCAGCCTTAACATTCTTTGAACCCGGCACATAAGTCACGGTAAAATGGAACCGCGCAAAAAATAGAGCCCATCTGGCCTGCCGTGCATTTAATCTCTTCGCCGACCCAAGATAAACCAAATTCTTGTGATCGGTAAATACCTGGACTGGCCTTCTGGCCCCCTCCAGGAAATGACGCCAATGTTCGAACGCTAGTTTTATTGCCAGTAGTTCTCTATCTCCGATGTCATAATTCCGTTCAGAGGCAGAGAATTTCTTAGAAAAGAAGGCACAGGGATGCGTACCCTCCTCGAACTCCTGAGAAAGTACTGCACCCACCCCCACCGAGGAGGCATCCACCTCCACTCGGAAGGCCAACCTCTCATCCGGCTGTCTCAAAATGGGAGCGGAGGAGAATCGCTTCTTCAATTCTTCAAACGCGGCTAGCGCCTCTGGCGACCACTTAGCACAGTCAGCCCCCTTCTTAGTCAAGTCCGAGATGGGTTTCACAACCTCAGAAAATCCCTTAATAAACTGGCGATAATAGTTGGAGAATCCCAAGAACCGTTGGACCGCCTTTAGGTTCTCAGGTCGCGGCCACTCCAAGACTGCCCTGACCTTCTCAGGATCCATCTCGAACCCCTTGTCCGATAGGATATAGCCAAGGAAACATAATTTATTGACCGCGAACACACATTTCTCCAGCTTAGCACTTAATTGGTTAACCCTCAGGAGATTTAAAACCTCTCTCACTCTCTCCCAATGAGTCTCCAAATCCGGGGTGTAAATGAGTATATCGTCCAGATAGACCACAACCCCCCTCCCTATGACGGCACTTAGTACATCATTAATAAAATTCTGAAAAAACGCGGGCGCATTGGTTAGACCGAAAGGCATCACCAGATTCTCAAAGTGTCCTAGGGGTGTGTTAAACGCTGTTTTCCACTCATCCCCCTTCTTGATTCTCAGCAAGTTATACGCCCCACGTAAATCTATTTTACTAAACCAGCGAGCTCCCGTAATCTGGCTGAAAAGATCCGAGATCAACGGGATGGGATAGGGATTCCGCACCGTGATTTTATTAATCTCCCTAAAATCCAAACAAGGGCGCAACCCTCCATCTTTCTTCTTTACAAAGAAAAACCCCACTGCTACTGGGGACTTAGATGGGCGAATATGCCCCACCTCTAGACTCCCCTCAATATACTCTTTGAGCGCCTCCCTCTCCGGAATAGTGAGATTGTACAACCTTGTCTTGGGTAACACTGCATTAGGTATAAATTTAATCGAGCAATCATAGGTGCGATGTGGTGGTAATGTCTTGGCTGCCCTTTCCTCAAAGACCTCCCTGAACTCACATATTTCTTGAGGCAAATTGTCTATAGACTTTGGAAGGGACTAGTGTCCCGAAACGCGTAGCTTTTTGTACAACGATATGACATCTACTACTATGTAACTTCTTTTATTTTTTATTTAAATAAAAGTTATATTTTATTTACTGCGGACTTCTCATCTATCTGGATTCAGCTGGCTACATTTTATTGCTGTCTACTTATACCCAGACGGGTTGGGTCCACCCGTGAGCCGTGCTTCCAGGATTATTTATTCAAAGACATTTATATGGTGAGCTGAACTAAGTTTTACATTTATTGTTGAAGTAGGGAATCTCGCCCTGCACTACTCCCACTAGCTATCCCGGTCCCTGCCTCACGGGTGTGGGTCGGCTGTACTCAGGCTAAGCCTGACCCCGACAGCTCCTCTCTCACTGACACCGTAGGCCTAGAGGGAAGTGGGAGAAGGAATGCCCTATAAGATCTCTAGGGACTGGAGACTAAAGGGGGTCACCCCTAACGAACAAGTGAAGCTGCTACTGACAGGGACTGACAAGGGTGTGCGCTGACTAACAACACAAGCAGCACACAGGAAACATGAAGGAAAGAATTCCCCAAACCAATATGGGAAGGAACCATACACTAGGAAACAAACACAGGGAAACTGAGTAGAAATCAAAGGATAAGGCAATTCACTCACACAGTCAATTATACACGGAGGGAGGATTGGTGAACACAGAAGGGAAAACACACACACCAACTTGTTCACCCAAAACCTCCCAAAAACCAACCACGGAACTTCCTCTATCCAAGATAACCACCTACTCCTCCTGCTAAGGCCTAGCTCTGTAAAAGCGACACTCAGCACAGAACCATGGGAGGCATGGGTTTAAATACAGAGTAGAGACCACTCCTCCCAGGTGCAAATGGGAGGACAGACTAATTAACCAGGAAATCAAGCTGCCTACCAACAGTGCGTGCGAGCAAGTCAGAAGGTGTGCACCAATACCCACGACACAAAATACTCCTAACACAATACCCCTGATGCTGGTGTGATAATCTGGGCTCTCATCTCATATGACAGTCAGTCAGTCACCCCTAATAAGGATAAAAGGAACACTAAAAGCCATATGCATACCTCCCAACCGTCCCGATTTCCGCAGGACAGTCACGATTTGGGTGACATGTCCCGCGATCCCGGTTGGAGGGAGGTATGTCCCGATTTCAGAGGACGCAGATCTGAGTTAAACACATATGTGGCTGAAGCAAGGAGCTGACACAGGTCAGCTCCTCGCTTCGCCGCTGCGCGCCTCTCTCCCTGACACATATGCGACTGAAGCGAGGACAGGACAGGTCAGCTCCTCGCTTCAGCCGCATATGTGTCAGCGAGACCGGCGGCAGCGGGGAAGCGAGGAGCTGACACAAGTCAGCTCCTCGCTTCAGCCGCATATGTGTCAGTGAGAGAGGCACGCAGAGAGCGGCGAGGGAGCGGAGGAGAAGGTAAGTTTAATGTGGAGGTGGAACGTGAAACTGGGGGCAGATGAAGGAGAGGACAGCATGACACTGGGGGCAGAGATGTGGGGACATGAATCTGGGGGCAGAGATGGAGGGGACATGAATCTGGGGGCAGAGATGGAGGGGACATGAATCTGGGGGCAGAGATGGGAGGACATGAATCTGGGGGCAGAGATGGAGGGGACATGAATCTGGGGGCAGAGATGGGAGGACATGAATCTGGGGGCAGAGATGGGGACATGAATCTGGGGGCAGATGAAGGGTGTATATGAAACTGGGGGAGAGATAGAGGGGGGACATATAATTTACGGGTGACTGTAGGAGGATTATACTATGTGCGGGCACATGAAAAATTAACAAGTGGGCGGAGTCAACACAAAAGTGTTAAGGCTAAATTTTCCTTTTGTCCCTCTTTCAGTTCTTCAAAAGTTGGGAGGTATGCATATGTACAGGATATTTTGCAGGCACATGTATTGCTTCTTATGACAGGTAGTCCAACATGCATTTTTCAGCAGGTTAATGCTTACTCACACACAGCAGGTGGTACTCCCAGGAATGTCTCTGCCAGCTTTGGCAACCTGCAAGTGTGGAGGATGTGTAGGCCCAGCTGCAACATTTGCGAGGAAATGTTTTGCAGGATACCTTACAGCACCTGGATGCCTCTATGGCCAACTGTATCATATCTTGTGACCAGGTTAGAGGTTGCCCAACAGGGTACTAGCACTTCCTTTCAATTTTCAGCTTCCTCAAAAGTGTATATTGTCATCACTCACATGTATCATCATTAGGTTAACACATATAAAGTTTCATTCAATTCCAGCGTCTCCTTGGTGTATTTTTATATGACTGTATTTCTTATAGCAGTTCTAGTTGTATTAGAACTACAGTAAGTGGAGATAGATGAAATATAAAAAAAATTAATTCAATGAATGACTGAAGCTACCCTGACCTCACAACAGAGACAGCTTCCAATACTACATGGGAGGCGCAAACTGACAGCAAAAGGCTCTATGCAACAAAGGTATGCGGATCCCTGGAAACCCAACAACTTCTTTTCAAACAAGAGGTGTCTTCAATGTACAAATATGTGGACATCCAATTGTAAGGACCCCTACAGTTCGTTGTGTTAAGTTACAGTCTAGCAGTATATCATAACTAAATGTTTCCTTTCCATAACTAGAAACTGGCAAACCTCTCAAGATCTGTTTAGTTTTAGGACCAAGATTTGTTTTGGTACGAACCACACCTTAAAATTGTCTTAAAGCCGGAGCCCCAAGTTGTGAAAAAGCAGCAGTTTTACATTACCTGAAAAGTGGATGGGATTCTGACTAATCTCATCCACACATTGCAGAAAAAAAATCCACATAGGTAATGCTGACATTTTGGTAAATCACAACATGTCAGTTATACCTACGGAAATGCTGGCGTCTTCTGTATAGGTGTAATAAAAGCAAAAAGTCCACAGTGGACTTTCTGTGAAAAACGCTGTGGAAAGAAGTGTGATAACTTTCCGTTCCATTGTAGCAGTGTTTGCTATGGCTAGCTATGTGGGGCCTTGGCATAAAAGAGTTTTCTTATTTCCCTGTCACAGCAGTTTTGCCTGCTGTCTCTTCTTCTCAATTCCTGCATTCTTAAGCAAGCTGGTGGTTCTGCTTCGGCTGTTTGACAGACACCGTAAAATCCCTCAGTAAATATAGACATTTCCTTTACCATGAGAGATTATTTTTATGATTACTAGAAATCTAATATAAATGCAGATCAAATATGCACAGTAAATGTATATTACATTACATAGGGTTGGAGTGAAATACAAACTTACGCTAGGTTCACACCTGCGTTCTACTCTCCGTTCTGTGCTTTCCGTCTTCTGCATGCCATATTTCCAAGGCGCAATTGCAGCCTTGGAAATATGGCCGCCGGCCGGCATGCGCAGTCGGCTCTAACAGGGTCTCGCTGTCAGAGCCGACTGCGCAGGCGACAGACATGATGAAGAAAGAAGACAACAGTCAAGGGGAGGAGGCAGATGAAGAAGAAGGACGCCCCCATTGCTGCCGAGACCTCATTAACATACCGGTAAGTATCAGTATTTCTAAGGAGCAGCGCAACCGAGACCACATCTAAAGGTAGGAGACGAATAGCCTTTCTTAAGGCTATTCCGACGTGGTAATTAGAAAAAAAGTTGCTTTACTGGTAGAATCCCTTTAATGACCAGTGCCAGGCAGCTGCTGCCAAGGCTAATAAAATTATGGGATGCATCAAAAGAGGGATAGATTCTCATGACAAGAACATAGTTATGCCTCTATACAAATCACTGGTACGGCCACACTTAGAATATTGTGCACAATTTTGGGCCCCGATATACAAGAAAGACATAAGTGAACTTGAAAAAGTGCAAAGACGGGCAACCAAAATGATTAGGGGAATGGGTGGACTGGAGTACAACGATAGATTAGCAAACTTGGGGTTATTTAGTTTAGAGAAAAGACGTCTACGGGGAGATCTAATAACAATGTACAAATACATGAAGGGACAATACAAAGAACTTTCTAAGGATATTTTTACTCCTAGGCCAGTGACAAGGGGACATTCTCTACGTCTGGAGGAGAGAAGGTTTCACCAGAAACATAGAAGGGGATTCTTCACAGTAAGAACAGCAAGGCTCTGAAACTCTCTGCCCCAGGAAGTGGTGATGGCGGATTCATTAAACAAGTTCAGAGAGGGCCTGGATGCCTTTCTTGAAGAGAACAATATTACAGGTTATGGACTGTAGCATTTAAGGACACGTTGTGCCAGGGTTTTATACTGACTGCCAGATTTGGAGTCGGGAAGGAATTTTTTCCCTGAATTGGGGCAATTGGCATGAACCTCATGGGGTTTTTTGTCTTCCCCTGGATCAACACTGTAGTAATTGTGGGGTTATAGGTTGGACTTCATGGACTGATGTCTTCATCCAACCTCATCTACTATGTAACTGTGTAAATACTACATTGGATTGTAATAATAATACAAACATATATACCTCTTCTTAAGATGGACCCACAATAATCAGCTGATCACCAGGCCATCCTTAATTAAATCTAAAACCTTATCAAGACAACCCTTTCATGTTAAATTACCGTTAATGGTTATATGGATTGACCCAATTGGTTTACTAAACATTACTTTGGTGTCCCTCATGTAGATTACTATGTACTGTATGACTAGCCTATTGAATTTTTCATTCTTGCCAATATCAAGAGTTAATAGTGAAGGCATTATAAATCATGAGAAAACCAGACCCCACAAATTCTCATCACTGGCAAGGTATCTAAAGCTACATGACTAAGTCGCTTGCCCACTGACAGCTGCGTAGCATTTACTGGAATAGGGGAAACCCACGAGTATATGTAATAACTAGAGATGAGCGAACAGTGTTCTATCGAACACATGTTCGATCGGATATCAGGGTGTTCGCCATGTTCGAATCGCTCCACACCAGTCTCCATTCAGGTCCGACCTTAGACTCCGCCTCCTCCAGCAGAGCCAGCGCTGATTGGCCGAATTCCGTACTCTGGCCAATCAGCACTGGCTAATGCATTGTATTGGCGTGATGAAGCAGTGCTGAATGTGTGTGCTTAGCACACACATTCAGCTCTACTTCATCGGGCTAATAGAATGCATTGGCCAGCGCTGATTGGCCAGAGTACGGAATTCGGCCAATCAGCGCTGGCTCTGCTGGAGGAGGCGGAGTCTAAGGTCGGACCTGAATGGAGACTGGTGTGGAGCGATCTTAGACTCCGCCTCCTCCAGCAGAGCCAGCGCTGATTGGTCGAGTTCCGTACTCTGGCCAATCAGCACTGGCCAATGCATTTCTATGGGGAAAAGTTAGCTTGCGAAAATCGCAAACTGACAGACATGCTTCCCCTGCTGTCCCAGTGTCATTCCAGGGTGTTGGTATCATTTCCTGGGGTGTCATAGTGGACTTGGTGACCCTCCAGACACGAATTTGGGTTTCCCCCTTAACGAGTTTATGTTCCCCATAGACTATAATGGGGTTCGAAACCCATTCGAACACTCGAACAGTGAGCGGCTGTTCGAATCGAATTTCGAACCTCGAACATTTTAGTGTTCGCTCATCTCTAGTAATAACACATATGGAGTGTAATACAAGGAGAAACACTTCAAAAAGTTCTTCAGAAAATACAAATCTTTATTGAGATCAGCTGAGAAAGAACAGTTAATAAATGTAATCCTGTATTTAACCCAAATATTTCCAGCGTGTTAAACGTGACCTTGTGCCTCTCCTGACATTAGAGATGAGCAAGTACTATTCGAAAAAGCAGTTTCGAATAGCACGCACCCATAGCAATGAATGGAGCCGGCCCACAAGCCAGCGTCCTGCCGCTTAACCCCCTGCGTGCTGGCTGCATCCATTCATTCCTATGGGTGCGTGCTATTCGAAACTGCCGTTTCAAATAGTACTCGCTCATCTCTACCTGACATGTCTGTTGTAATAAATATTTCTGCTTTCTATAAAATTATTCTGGAGCAACTTTACTTTTAACCCTGTGTTGTGCCATTTCTCAGTTATTCCTGCTAGAAATGTAGGTGTTACCCAGTGGAGTAAGTAGGAATGGCTGGGCACCAAGGCAAACATTTCACATGGCCCCCCTTCCCCCCTGGGCACACACAAATCACATTCCTGCACACACTATGCCCCAGAGTGGCCCCTGCACGCACAGTGTTATGCCCCATAGTGTCCCCTTCACAAGTAGTAAGATAAAATAAGATAAGATTAATAGTCCCACCACGGGGAAATTCAGTATGATACAGCAGCATGGATAATCATACTAATATTATAAGGGCTCGTTCACATGGGGCAAGAGGGGGCGGATTTTGACACCAAATCCACCTCAAAATCCGCCCCTTGACAATAGAGGTCTATGTAGACCATTTGTCGTCCTTTTGTCCGTGAGCAGTTTGTTCCCGCTCACAGAAAAAAGAAGCGAGCTGCCCTTTCCACAAGCGAATTCCATGGCTGGAAGCTGCAACAGTCGCGGCAGGCACATTTTGGTCCTATTCTGACGCGGCTTCCCGACACTAGCCCTGTGTGAACTAGCCCTTAGGGTAAGTTCACACAGGGTTTTTTGGTCAGGAATCTGCCTCAAAATTCTGACCAAAAAACACCTCACCATACAGTCCTATGTAATCTTTTTTTTTTCCACTAGCGGAAAAAATAAGCGACATGTCCATTCTTCAGGTGGATTCCGCCTCAGGAAATCAATAGGAGGCGGAAAAACTGCCTTAAAAAATGCCAGGCGGATTTTCCACCTCCCATTGACTTGCATTAATTTTTTTCAGGCAGAAAAACGCCTCAAAAAAATGCCTCGAAAAACTCCTTCAAAAACGCCTCATGAATTTTCCTGAAGCGGATTTTTCCTGACCAAAAAACTCTGTGTGAACTTACCCTTAGGTGAAAGTTTGTGTGTTTGGATGTTTGTGTGTTTGTTCCTCCATCATGCAAAAACGGCTGAATGGATTTGAATAAAATTTGCCACATAGATAGTTTGTAATGTCGATTAACACATAGGCTACTTTTTATCCCGGTAAATGACATGGCTTCATGACTGTTATAAATTTATTTTCACATACTATATTACACTGCTATTGCAGCAGCTTATCTCAGGTTCTGATAAAGGTAGGTCTGTTATCTCTCTATGTAAACACAGAGCTAACCTCAGTTCATTCTGTACATGCATTTGCATATTATCTGATCTGCTCCAGGCAACATGCTGACACACTGGATGGAAAAACACCTTTAATCCAAATTGGCAGTTTGCTACTTTTAAACATGCCGGAAAATAAAAAATTAAATTTGTTGCAAAATTCTAAAACAACAACAGCTATGAATGTAGGCAGAAGTCAACAGAAACACTGGAGCAGGCAAACTATCGACAGCAGCAATTTGCTGACTATAGGCAGGTCATCGAGGCCAACAACACGCAGATGAAGTCACGGGCAGAGATTAGTACAGTAATATAATTAAAAAAAGAACACATACAAGCTCATAGTAGATAGAAAATATACGAGGAGTCAGAGCAACTAAGAAGAAAAAAGAAAGACTCAGGATCATTTAGTTCTCTGTGTGGAGTGATCTCCGCTTAACCTGATGTAGATTATACATCCTGACCGCAGTTGGAAGAAAGGATCTCCGATAGCGCTCCTTCTCACACTTGGGGTGAAGCAGTCGGTCACTGACAGTATTGCCAAGGGCTATCATGGTCTCCTACATGGGATGAGAGTTGTTTTCCAACATGGAGCTCATCACGGACAGTATCCTTCTGTCACCGACCACCTGTACTGAGGCCAAGAGGCTCCCAGGACAGAGCTGGCCCTTCTAACCAGCCTGTCAAGTCTGTTTCTGTCCCTGGCTGGTATGCTACTTCCCCAGCAGGCCACTCCAAGGAAGATGGCTGATGCTACCACAGGATTGAAAAAGGTCCTAAGAAGTACACCCTGAACTCCAAAGGCCCTCAGCCTCCTGAGCAGGTAGAGTCTGCCGTGACCCTTTCTGTGCAGCACATCCAGGTGATCAGCCCAGTCCAGCTTATTATTGAGAAGCACACCCAGGTACTAATGGTTCTTGCGTATTTCAATGCCTGTCCACTGGATGTCCACCGTATTCGGGGCACTCCTCCGCTTACTAAAGTCCACCACCATCTCCTTGGTCTTCCCAGCATTAATCCTGAGGTGGTTCCACTGGTTCCACAAAGTCCCGGTAAAGTCCCTGTACTCCCTGTCGTCTCCGTCAGTATGAAGCCTACTGCTGCAGTCATCGGAGTACTTCTGTAAGTAACAGCTAGATGGGTTGTGCCTAAAGTCACAAGGGGGGGGAGGGGGGGAGAGAGTGTGTGTGATCAAATCTGTTGAAGAATAGATTTAGTTTATTAAGCCATTTGGTGTTTCTTACGCCCCATAGTGGCCTTGCACACATTATTATGCCTCATAGTAGCCCCTGGACACAGTATTATGCCTCTTAGTGGCCTCTTTGCACAGTATTATGCCCCATTGTGGACCACCCATGAACAATTATTATACTCTGGGTGCTTTCCAGACCCCAGAGTATAATGATAGGTGACTCAGGGGAGGATACAAACATAAAAAACACTGTTAATTACCTCTCCCGGGCTCCCCACTGATTTCGGCCATCTTCAGTGATGGACCAGATATCACGTGAGCCGGACTTGCATCGCGACGCATAATGACGCAGGCCCAGCCCACGTGATATCTGGGACATCACCAAGTAGGTCCAAAGTCCTTTGGCAGGAGAGGAAAGCAACAGTGTTTTTTATGTTCCCTCACCTCTCACTCCCTATACTCAGGAGTCTGAAAAGACCACCGGGTATAATGATAGCAGTGTTTGTGGGTTTTGCGGACCCACGGCCTCATGTACCAATTCCGAGTCCTGCTCATAGTCGCCTCCAGAGACGGGGAAGTGTCGGTAGCTGTGAGCACAAGTGTGGATCGGTAAGTAAACAGGGCCTGTTACCTGCTGGCGTTACTCCAGCAGGTAGCAGACTATTAAAAAAAAAAAAAAAAAAGCACCAGGGGTCCACCGGACCACCTAATGTCCCGGGCCCTGTGGCAGCTGCTACTGCTCCTCACCGTGATAGTTACGCCGCCCCTGGTGTTACCAGTTGTGGGTATGTCCCTCCATACAGTGAAACTCTTCAATCATTATTGACACTACCAGAGGAATAGCTTGACATAGAGGTATTGTTATTTCACAAACAATAGAAGTATTTACTAAAAGACATGTCACATGTCAGAAAAGCACTTGTAAGCCATCGACATAGTTTTACCATATTTAAAAGGTTTTCCAGTGTATATTGATAATTGTTCCTTTGAACAGGTCAATATCAGATCAATTGGGGTCCAACATTTGTTACCCTCACGATATCAAGAGCTGCAGCCACCAGCACTAGCACAGCTCAAAACACCAAGTAGTGGTTGTGACTGGTTATTGCCGCTCAGCACCTATACATTTGAATGTAAGAAGGAAAGGCTGCAGTAACTATGAACAGCCACTATACATTTATAAAGATGCTTGCTTCAGCTGGCTGTGGCTTCTGACATCAGCTGATCAGCGAGCGTGCTGAATTTCAGAATCCACCAATCTAATAATGATAGGCTATGCCAAGGTCTATCCCCTGTTAAAGTAGTATTCCCAAAACAACGATTATGTATTATAGAAGTGCGTAGCATTAACTCTTAAATATTACAAGGCAAAGCAATACTTCCCTTAGTTTCAATACTTGCAGCTGAATGTATCTCGATGATGTAACAATGATAAAAAAAAAATGTGCAAAAAAGAAGAAAAAAAGAGACAGGAATGCAAAAACAGCAGCACATTGCACAATGAAGCATTTTCCTACATATTCAAATCCTATGTCAAGGGTGGCCTTTGGCAACAGATCAGCTTTCTATGTTCCTGTCAAGTCAGCTAATAAGAAAATGTGTTTGGAACGTTAATGGCAGATATTAGAGCAGGAAACACATTGCCTGGTGTGAGAAAACATGATATTATATCTGGTACATCATATGCGCACTAGATGAAGGGGTCAAATCTCCTTCTAATATAGAAAGCATTGGGCACCTTATTGCACGTCTGTGTGCTGCCATAGCAATTATCTGCTGCCCACGAGATTACCTTTGTTTGGGACATGAAATAGCAGTTATTAACCTACTGTTCTTACTGCATTTCTTAATCTACATTATGTGTGAACTATTACTGAGATACATTGAACTCTCTTTCTAAACTTACCTGTGCATTCTATCGCTAGGCTCACACCTGCTATCAGGTTCCCGTTTGTGGGCTCTACTTGGGGACTCCAAACCGAAACCTAATCCACTTAAAAAAGCAGTTACCCGCGGAAAGCCACAGACTCGAACCTCATAGACTATAATGCGGAGGGAAAAGCGCTATTTGCAGGACTTTTCTCTCACTATTTTTAAAGTGGAATGAGGAACAGAATCCCCAGGCGGAAAGCAGGCGCAAGTGTGAACCTAGCCTATTATCTTCTTTTATTTTAAAATTTATTGAAGCCAATGGCAAATTTGGAGCCTTTCTCTAATAACATTGCATTGTGCTGTTCCTCTTGTTACTTCTACTAGAAATTTGTGAATAAATTGACAACTAAGTGCAACCATTCCCCTTGTCAAAATGTTAGACTGTTTAGAGACACACCTTCACCTGGTATCACCAATTTATTCACATATTTCTGGGAGGAATAACAGAAATGTCACAATGTAGAAATTTAAAATATATTTCAGAATTGGTATATCAGAAGGAACAAGAGATTATGAAGATAATCTTGTTTCCCTTAGTACTAACAGCGGCACAACTGGGGGATTTTCTGCCCCTGTGTGCTGGTAGGACAGGCGGATTTTAATAAGCCAGTATCAAATTCACGTGGCTGACTCCTTAAGAGGGCACAACTTCCTCCCCCCTGCGTGTAAATACAAAAGTAATGAAAACAGCCAATAATATAAAATAGGGTGGGAAGTCTTGTGCTGCTGTTAGGACTAAAGGAAACAAGATTATCTTCATAATCTCTTCTTCCCTGATGTCTGTATCAGTGGCACAATTGTGGAGATAACAAGTAATCTTTCTAGGGCGGGACATCAGTGCAGACTGAACTTAACACTGTTCTACCGAAAGCAGTCGCTTCGGCGGAACGGGAGCCCAAGCGGTAGTGATTTACAAAGGTGGACTCCAATGACCAGGAGGCCGCTGCACAAATTTGCTCCACAGATTTAGCTCTATTCTTCGCCCAGGTGGTAGACACAGCCCTGATTGAATGAGCCCTCAGAAGGGCCGGAGGGGACAGTACTTGAACAGAAAAGGAAGCCTTTATGGTTTCTTTCACCCAGCAGGCTATAGACCCTTTAGAGGCCTTGAGGCCTTTACGAACGCCCATATAGTTGACCAGAAGATTTTCAGATCTTCTGAAGGGTCGGGTTCGACGCAAATAAATGTGGAGGCACCTGACTAATTCCAGGGTGTGAAATCTTTCTTCCTCCGGGGAGGAAGGAGAGGGGAAAAAAGGTGGATAAACAAATCAACTGATTCATGTTGGTGCAAGATGGGACCTTGGGCCTGAAGCCCGGGAGAAACCTGAGTTGCACCTGATCCTTAAAAAAGGAGAGATACGGAGCTTCCGAGGAAAGTGCTTGAGGTTCACTTACTCTCTTTGCAGATGTTATTGCAAGAAAAAAAGGTCACCTTGTGAGTCAGATCCCTCAAACTTACCTCTTCCAGAGGTTCAAAGGGAGCAGAGCAAAGTGCCGAAAGGACCGTAATAAGGTCCCATTGGTGGACAGCAGTTGAAACTGCCGGTCTCAGCCTAGTTGCCCCTTTAATAAAGGTGCTCACTAAAGGATCCTGAGACAACCGCCTCCAAAGATAAGCGGACAAGGCGGCTACATGCACCTTGAAGGTGGAAGCGGTGAGCCCCTTGTCTAGGCCGTCCTGAAGAAAATCCAGGATCACCCTCACAGGGGGATCGGAGGAGTCCACCTCATGGTCAAGACACCAGGCTTGTAATATTTACCGATTCTGCGGTAGTTCCTGTTTGTTGAGTCCGCTCTGGTGCTTGCGAGAGTCTTCAGGACACCTTGAGACAGTCCTCTATTCCTCAATAGGGACTGATCAACCTCCAGGCTGTCAGATTGAGTCTCCTTAGATCCTGGCATCTCAGCTCTCCTTGGGTCACCAGATCTGGAAGGGGGGGAAGCCTCCAATACACACCTTAACTCATCCACATGAGTTGGCCAAACCTTTTTGGCCAGAACAGGATTATGGCGATTCCCGAGACTTGGTCCTGTCTTATTTTCATCAGTACCCTTGGTATGATGGGAATTGGAGGGAAGATGTATATCAGCCTGAACCTCCATGGGATGGACAGGGCATCCACTGCTAAGGGGTTGTCCTCCTGATAGAAAGAGCAGAAGGTCCTTACCTTGGCGTTGAGTCGGGTTGCCATAAGATCGACCTCCGGGAGACCCCCATCTCTGGACGATCTGTTGAAATATGTCTTGATTGAGAGACCATTCTCCTGATACAGGGATACCCCGACTCAACTGATCTGCTACTATGTTCAGGGAGACCTTGATGTTAACAGCGGATAAATGGGATTTTCTCATGGGTTCTTCTCTGCCCATGAGAAAATCAAATTCGCCTCTCTCAGTAGGGCCGGAGATCTGGTGCCTCCCTGCTTGTTTATATAAATCACTGTGGTCATGTTGTCCAACTGCACCTTGACTGCCTTCCCATTGAGGAAGGGCACGAAGTGAAGAAGTGCCAGATAGACTGCTCTTAGCTCTCTCCAATTGGATGTTCCCTCCTCCAAATTCCTCCACCGACCCTGAACGGTTCTGTTGTCCAGGTGGGCTCCCCATCCCGTATGGGATGCATCTGTTGTCAACAGGGTCCAACGAGGTTGAACCGAGAACCTTCTGTCTTTCAGGTGTCTCCACCATCTGAGGGAGAGACAGGTATTGGGAGAAAGGCAGATCTTCTTGTGCAGTCCCTGTGGAGACTTGTTCCAGGCGCTCAACACTTCCATCTGTAGGGGACACAAATGCCATAAAGCCCACGGGACCGCCTAGGCCGAGGATGCCATCAGGCCGAGGACTCGCATGGGGGTGCGAATTGTGACCCGCCGGGTCTAAAGAAGAAATAGTGCGGCAGCCTCTATCCTGGGTTTCCTGGGGCTGGTGAGAAAGATCTGCATCTTTTGTGAATCTATGATGAAACCCAGGAACTTCTTCTGGGTGGATGGCACGATTTCCGATTTCTCCCAGTTGATTAGCCAGCCTAACTTCTGAAGGAAGGAGATGGCTATTTGGAGGTGATGATGAAGAGCTGAAATAGACTGAGCTTTTATGAGACAGTCGTCGAGGTAGGGAACAACAAATAGGCCTTGCAGTCTGAGGGTGGCAGCAACCGGTGCAACGATCTTGGTGAAGACGTACGGGGCTGAAGATATGCCAAAGGGGAGGGCTGTAAACTGAAGATGCTCTCTGTGGCCAGCTATGAGTTCGGCTATCCGAAGGTATTTTCTGTAAGGTTGATATATTGGGATATGCAGGTAGGCGTCCTTGAGGTCCAAGGTGACCATGGCTTTGTCCTGCAGAAGGAAGATTGTCACTGAATCTATGGATTCCATCCTGAAGGGCTTCCGCTTGATGTAACGATTGAGATATCTCAGGTCGATTATCATGCGCCAGCCTCCTGTAGATTTTGGGACGAGAAAAAACGGCGAATAAACCCCCCGACCTACTTCTGAGGGGGGAACTCTTTCCAGGGCCCCTTTGAGATGTATTCTGCCACAGATCTTTCTAGGCAGGCCTGTTGTGAAGCCGATAGGGACCAGGTGGTGATGAACCGGTCGCATGGAGGCTGGAAGAATTTGATAGCGTAGCCTTGGTAGATAATCTGGAGGACCCATGGATCCATGATGTTTTGACACCAATTCACAGAAAAACGAGACAGCCGACCTCCTACTGGAGGGTGAGCCACAGAGAGCCGCAACCCGTCAAAAGTTGGTCTTCCTTTTGGGCTCCTCCTTAGGGCCCCCACGACCAACTCCCCTCGGATGATACCTGCGATGCCTCTGGCTCTGCTGGGATCTATAGTAAGAGGTAGAGCCTTGACCTCTAGACCAGAGAGGTCTCCTGCCTCTGGAAGCTTACGGGAGCGAATTCCCTCTACCCTCGGCTAGCCCCTCCATAAGGTCATCCAGCCCTCGGCCAAAAACCTTCCCAGGTTCAAAGGGAAAGGAGCATAGTGCAAACTTTGAGGCGACATCCGCTCTTCAAGGCTTAAGCCATAGGGGTCTCCTGGCGGTGGTGCTTAGGGCCATTGACTTAGAAGCCAGCTTGAGCTGCTGTCTTGAAGCCTCCTTTAGGTAGTCGTAGGCTAGATGTAAATCGCCCATGGAGGCAATGATGTCGTTGCGGTTTACCCCAGCATCAATATCCCGTTCCAGTCGCTCCAGCCAGGCTCGAATGTTGTCAGCCACCTCCATAGTGGCGATGGAAACTGAAGCTTGGGCGGAGGCAGAGGCGTAAGCCTTCTTAAGGATGGAGTCGACTCTCCTGTCCAGGAGATCCTGGAGGTTAGACCCATCGTCCAGCAGAACTACGGTTTGGCGGGACAATTTAGAGACCGCTAGGTCCACCTCCGGCGGGGGCCCCCAGCGCTCCAGTTGTTCAGTGTTGATTGGATACAATGATCTAAAGGCCCTTGTGGTGACATATGCTTTTTCAGGATGTTTCCACTCCTGTTCCATTAAACTGACCATGGAGGCGTCCACATGAAAAGCCCTCTGCCCTCCAGAGGTGGACACGGAGGCCTCCCCTTCAACATCCTGGTCCCACGACCGGATTGACCTCAGCAGCCTGCGGGTCTTATCCCGATGAAACGGGTCTGCTGGAATCTGAGGATCTTTGTTCCTCTGAAGGAATGGAGTCATCTTCAACTTGGAGTCTCTCCATAGAGGGCAAGGAGACAGAGCGTCTCTTCAGCCGTTGTCTCTTACTTGCAAGCTGAGATAAGGTTGTACGTATGTCTTTTAGTGAAACCATCCTAAAAGAGAAAGGATGCATAAAGCCGAGTGAAAATACCTTCCCACGTTCAAGGCTATCGTACTCACCAAATAGTCCTTGACCCATGCCAGAACGTCTCTTGTGGAGGACCTCTACACTGTCGACAGCGCGACCAATCATAGTCTGCAAAAAACGCAATTAGAGTCCTTACTAGGAACTCCTCAGATAGGACTTGGGAGGACTAAGTCTACCACCTACCCTCAGGGAGTGGTATGTTACAGGCTAAGCAAGATGGGAGTCGCGGCGTTTTGAAGGTCTCCTCCTTCTGCCACCGTCACCCAGAGGTATAGTGGAAGATGTCATCTCCAGGCTTGAGACAATGGTTATTAACCTATAGTAGAGAATGGCATGGGTAAGGGAACCAAACAGCTGGAATAAATAATACGCTTAGTTGTATGGGCACCTAGTACTAGGTCTTTTGGAACCTGCCGCACGAATGACATGGAAGGCAAGGAGCCCAGAAGGCAGGCTCTCTTAAGGTTCCCGCCCGGAAGGGGCAGGGCTAATCCACACAGCGCCAGCGGCTTAAAATCTCCCAATAGGGAGAAAAAGCTGTTTACCCTTGAGAGGACTCTGAAATTACCCCAACCTGGGGAAAAATACTCCCTCTCATTCCGAAAGTGTGTACCCAGAGGTGGGTCCGACCGGAAACCGGCTGGAGAAGAAAAGCGGAGGAGGTGCGCCCGGCGCACATGAGAACGGAAGGCTACCGATCTGCCTGGGTAATCGACAACCTCTTGGGAGATAATCTCTTAACTGCTGTTCTCCCCCCAGAAGAAGCTTGTGAGAAGGCACAGCAATCGTCGGCGACACTGGCATGCTAGGAAGGAGCCGGGATTCAGGTAGGCTGAATCTAACCCCTAAGAGGACGCAACGTCCTCTCCACCTGTCCTGGTCCACACAGGACAGAAAAAAAACGTGCAGGGATGAGGAAGTTGTGCCCTCTTAAGGGGTCAGCCACGTGAATTTGATACTGGCTAATTAAAATCCACCTGTCCTACCAGCACACAGGGGCAGAAAAAACCCCAATTGTGCTGCTGGTACGGACGTCAGTGAATACAATGATTTACTAAAACGAACAAATTTGCGAAACACGTTACCCTTTGTTCACATCTGTGTTAAGTATTTCGTTCGGGTAGTCCACATGGGGACGCCCCGAACGGAATACCAAACGCAACTGCAAGCAGTGTGCAGTAAAAGCCCACGGACCCCATAGACTATATTGGGGTCCATGTGCTTGCCGCGCGCTGCTTGCACGAATCATGCAGGCAGGAAAGTAGATTGTGAACTACATTCCTGTCCGGATGATCCGTGCGAAGATCTGGCGGCAAGCACACGGACCCCATTATAGTCTATGGGGTCCATGTGCTTTCACTGGCACACCGCTTGCAGTTGCGTTTGGTATTCCGTTCGGGGGAGGGGGGGAACCTCATGCAGACTCCCCCAGACAGAATACCAACGCAGATGTGAACGAGGCCTTAGGCATGCAAATGACCTCTTGGTTGGCTTGTACCAAAATTGTGGTGTACATCATTAATAAAATTTGGAGCATTTTAGAACTCCTCTTAGCCTCTTATAAGGCATAATTGTCTCAAACACATAATATAGCGCAAAGCATGTATGCCAGTTATTAGTGCAACTTGCTCCAGAAATCTGCCTCACTGTTTATTGTTGAGGAATACCCTGCGGTATACAGTACATCAATGGCCTCCGTGGTATATTGGTTTTCAGTTTTATGCAGGACCAGGAATGGAAATGGAATTTGGAACAGAAGTTCACCTCAAATTTCTCTTCCATTTCCACCATGTGAACATTGCCTATCTGTATGGCGTTACATCACACCAATGTCTTGCTACAAACTTGGTGTATTGAATAAATGTGCAGTTATGGAGGTAAAAGGAAAAGGATTGTACAAACCCCTGTGATTTTTTTCTGACTACTTGCCACTGCAAAAGAAAAAATCTCCAGTAGTTTAATCCTCAGAAGCCAGCACAAACCCAAGTAAGTATATAATGACAGTAATAAAAACACGCTAATTGTTATTATTAACTACCCTGATATAGCCCTTCTTGATGTAAATATTATAATACCCACATAGTAATTTCCGTATGTATTTCATATGTTTACTTTTTATATTGGAAATTCCAATAAAAACTATAATAATACATGAATAATTGTTAATAGACAAAAGATTATATTAAAATCACTTTCAATTAAATTATTTTTTTCACGGCAGTTCTGTAAATTATTATTTTACTGCCAAGACTAAAAATCTGCTGCACAAGTTTCCCATTTCTACGTGGAGAGCAGCGCTACACAATCCATTAACATTGTGCATTTAAGGGAAATTATAAGGTTTTAAAAACTGCAGATTTGCATATTAGACTACGCTTTAGGCAAAGCTGCGCAAACATATTATACGATGCATCAGATAAGGTTTCCTATATTAAGATGGGACACTACAATTGGAACAAAACGTCAGATTGGAGCGAAAAAATTATTCCATGGAAAAGAATAAATGTATCAATACATTGGATATGATACAGATATGAAAATGATAACATCTTTTGTTTCTGCACTTTGTTCCCTGAAAGAACATACTAGAAAGATCATTCATCCTTCTCCCTTCCCACTGTCATTCACAATGTATGGCTGCTTTGAATGAAGGACGGGTTAAAAACTGTTGTGTTTTATACTCTCTGCAAAATGGATTGGATTCTGGCTAGTCTCATCCACACATTGCAGAATATAATACAAAGCAGACATGCTGCAAATTCAAAAACCATTGCATTGCTGTAAATCGCGGCAAGTCAATTATACCTAAGGAAAGTGATGCAGAAAGTCCACAAAGGCTTCTGTGAAAAGTGATGCAGGAAAAACCGCGAGTTCAGTATGATCACGCGCATTTCAGGCAAAAATTTTTAAAAAAATAAAAAATGGCCCGTATCTTTAACAATGCAGGCCAGCTCCTGCACGGCAAGATTGCAGGAGCTGATCTGTTTTTCTGACAGTTGGGAGCCTTCTGAAGGTTCCCAGGCATGCCTTAGAAATATAACTATTGTTGTGACGAAACGTGTAGGGAAGGGTTTATCTATATGTCCTATTTTGAGCCTGCTGATTCCTAACATGACTTCAGGTAAATAATTGGTTATAGTTCACTTTGACCACATTTTAGTTACTCTTTATTAGAGACTGGTTTACTTTGTAACTATTGAGTAACTTGCTCACTCTATATATTTGGAATCTGTGATCATTTGGGGCATGTGAAGAAAGCCTAAGTTTTGTGTCAAAACAACATGTGCATCCTTCTGCATGTAGTGTCCTCCTTTATGTACAAATAAAATGGCAACTCTCGGATGTGCCACAGAAAGAAACATTTTTTTTTTATATTTGCAGTTTTTACAGCCAAACACACATACATTTTTTTTACTAAAAACTCTACTTTCACTATGAAAATTCCAGCTATATCCATGTTGAGATGGACTGCAGATTAGACATGATTAAAACTGCATGTCTATAGAAGTCTGTGAAGAGGGAAGGAGTCAGTAGGAACAGAGAGACACAGTGTTTTGCAAAGTCCATTGAAGTCAATGGAAGAGACTAGAGATGAGCGAGTACTGTTCGGATCAGCCGATCCGAACAGCACGCTCGCATAGAAATGAATGGACGTAGCCGGCACGCGGGGGGGGTTAAGCGGGCGGCCGCCGTCAAAGCAGAAGTACCAGGTGCATCCATTCATTTCTATGGAGCGTGCTGTTCGGATCGGCTGATCCGAACAGTACTCGCTCATCTCTAGAAGAGACACATGGCTTAGGCTATGTTTTTAAAACACATACGTTTTAATTGTACTATTCACATGTCCTATTTTTGGCTTTCTTTCACTGATCCTTCATTGACTCAAGCCCATGAGCGATCGGTAAAAACAGAAGTTCAACTGATGCAAAATGCCTTAGAAAAATGGACCGTTTTTTCATGTTTCGATAGCACATTTTTTGTCTACATAGTTGTGTTAATATACCCGTAGTCTAATACTAGAGCTAAATATGAGCTTTCAATCACAACCAGTGTGCAATATTCACATCAAAGCAGATCAGTACTCTTCTATCCCCTTCCGCTACAATAGTATTGTAAAGTAAGGGGCAAGGGATTGTACCTAGAAGTAATACCATATCAATCAGATAAGAGATGGTATCATAATCAGTTCTGAGTGGTAAGAGCAACATCTATAGTAAAAAGAGACACCTTAAGCCACTACTGTAGCACACGTGTCTTCCTGCTCCTTTCTGACAGCACCAGAGATAGCGGAGCATTTTACTTGATTACTGTATCTTGTGTGCTCACATAGAAAATAAATGAAGCAGCATGGTACATGATCAAGTAATTGTTACCACATTTATCATGAATTTATTCATATATTCACTTGTCAAGTTTGCACCTGATGTCACAAAACAAGGTTAAGATTTCACATAACCTAGTTGTAATCTCGGCCTTGTATTCCACCAGCCCTATAATCTATGCCTGGTCATAGCTGTCTTATATTTTTTTGATGAAAAGGTTAATATTTACATGTCAGTATAAGATTATTACATTTTTATCACCAGAAAACAATTATACACAGTGGGGCAGATTTATTATGCCTTGTACAGCAGTTTTCTCACCAACTCCAGGTTTATGAAGACTGGCGTTCATAACACTAGTCTTCATAATTGTGCCTTAAGTGTGTCTTACTATCACATTTTCACACTGCTATTTCCATACACCAGTCTCTAGCATACATGGAAAAGTAAATTCACAAAATACATCCCCAAATCTACTTTTCTTATAAACTAAATTGAAAAAATTCAATAGGGGGTCCTAAGTAAATACATATTAGGTCCCACGCTGCGGAATCATTGGAGCCTTATCAGTGAGGAAAGGCCATGGAAGAAAGCCAGAGGTCCTGAAAATGAAGAGAAACCTCAGGCAGATGCCAATGTCGATCAGAAAACGCATTGATGTTATTTATTAAAAATAAATAAAAAACACAAAAAGAACAAAACAAATTAAAAAAAAAAAAAAAAAGTCCAGTGTGAGTTATTTTGAGGGCCAGAATGTGAAATGATGTTGATTGTGTGGGGGAAAATGGCCTATAGGAAGCAGTGTCAAGGAGTGGTGGACAGGTTTAATGGTCATATGAGCTTGAAGTAGGTGGACCGTAGGAAGGGCAATATACAATTTTGCTTGACTATAAATGCTTTGTGATGGCTCTAAATAGGTACGCTTTGAGAAGGTGAGCCATGACTAGTATGGTTATGTCCAAAAATCCTGTCGTCATTCTCCATTTGACATAAATTAAACGCCCTGAGTAAGGATGAGGAATTATTTGGAGGTATGGCAGCCTACACCATGGAATAGATCTCCCCACATATAATCAGGCGACAATTCTCAGGGATCTTGAGAAGGTACACAGCAAGACATTTGAAGAAGGCCTCGTCTGGACCTTTTTTCTGAATCTCTATTCAAATGGTCTGGTACCTTTGCATCATTTAAAGATTTTGTAGATGTCTTTTCTGAAAAATGGACTGTTCTTTTCCTTAAGAGAAAGCACCTTGTGCTCTGAATTGACTGATGATGGCCCAGGGTCTTCTGAAACTAGAGGTAAAGTTATTTCTGTGGAGCCTTCAATGATGTCTATAACGTCCAAGCCATCATCATAATTATCAGCAAGTTTCTTATTGGTGATGTATTGGGAAGAAAACCAATAATAAATAAAACAAAATTACTAAAATAATTTACATGAAGCCAAACAGGGTCTTTTGGTGGGTGGGATATGACCACTTCTACCCTTCTCATTCAGTAGGTATTTAACTGTGGTGGAATTTTTTTTTATTAGCTTAGGAGCATAACGTTAAAATGAATTTGAAGCAGTCTTCCACCTCAGAATTTACTCTACTTCCAGGTCTTGTGCATCCTATGGCTCTGCTTCAGCTTTTTACTGTGGGTTTGCTCACTGAGTAGCCCTTGACATAATGGCGCTGCAGGGATGGAGTGACATACTAAGTTCTGCTGACAGACTCAATTTCAGGTCTAACACATATGATATATTGAGAGTTTAAAAGAAATAAAACTACAAATTTTAGTCTATGAAGGTAGTATCAAATAAATTTATTACTTTATAAACAGATAATTTTCTGAAACAAGAGCATATAACATACTTTTTTTTTCTTAAACTAGATTGATCCTATAGACCAACATTTTATTAAACATAAAAAAATAAAGTTGATAGAATATTGGACACTAGAGGATTCATTTTGCTCTCACACCCCTACTTAACTTTAGAAGGAAAGCAGCGGGAAATTTCAGCTAAAGATGTGATGACCTAATGCATCAAAATGTGGACCAACACCAGGCAAAAAGTCAGGTCATATACTGGAGCATGGTAGCCGAAATATTAAGCATGTCTAACAGAGAGAGTTAAACCTGTACGGGGCGAGGAAGCAACAGGTTTCTAGAGTGACCCACAGGCAGAACACTCGATTTTTTTTTAGTCCTTTTAGGGAAGATTGTAAAATAAGGTGAAGTCTTTCACTGAGCGACTGCAGCTACTCTTCGACGTCTTCTGTGAAATGCTTTCAGATTCCATCTTGTGGGCTCTAGCATGTAAGGACCATTGTAGACAAACAAAACAGTCATTTTATCAGCATATGTTAGATTGTGGAGCAACTGCAGAAAAAAAAAGAAGCATTATTCTACTTTATCAATATTATATACATGGGACATACAGTACATCAATGCTAATTTATTATGAGACTCAAGTTAGCTGAATGATACATGAATGTGCTGAGTTTTCCAAGGTAATAGCTGAGGGTACTGAATAGATTGAGAGTTCAAAATTGAGTTTCTAAACCAGACAAGTGCCTTATGTTGGCCATACAGCTAGGAAATATAAAATCTAGCACTTATATATTTATCTTTTTTTTTTTTGTTTTCACTTGGACAGTTTTGCTTCATTTGCACGGTTTACATGTGGCAACTGTTAAAGTGTACCTGAGTTTTCATCAGAGGATAAATATGTGCAGGGTCCTGCTGGTAGGACTATTTACTTGAGCCTAATAAGCGGATGAGAGCAGTGACGGATGCTGAAAGGGCGGAATTGAAAGAGGAATTTGAGGCCGAAATTCCCTTTTTATTTCCACCATGTGGACTCAGAAGTACACAGAAGTAAACAGAAGCACACAGACACTGTGTGGGCAGTGGGAAACTCCAGAATGCCTTGTGCAATGTAAAGGAAAGCTGTGTTTAGACATATACAGGCTATGAAGAGAGCTCTGTACCCCCTATTATTGTATTCCCGTCTTGAGACTCCTGGTTACTAATAACAGAACTTCCCTATCGACAGGGAACAGCGAATTAGCAAGAAAGGAGACACCTAGTGGCAGGAAATTTAGAGAGGTTTTACAGGCAGAAAACAACATTTTTAAATAAAGTGCATTACATTTTGGTCAAGAATCACATGCTCTATTAAACAGGACTAAGTCTTTGTCTGAAAAGGTAGTGGCCATTTGACAAGCAGGTTAAAGGGAGCTTGTCATGTTTAAAGATGTTTTTCATTATGCACTTTCCTCTATGGAGGTTTCCAATCTGTAGGGCCTGCTTTATTTTGAACGTAACGGATCATTGGACACCACCTTGGATGACACACTCAGACGTATGCATGGAGCCTTTGACCTGGTTAATGGAGGTGTGTTACTGACAGACTCACTTTCATTTCTTTAGGGGCAAAAGATCAATCTTCATTTTTAAGGTAGACTTTTCACTAAGTCTGAAAATCCCAAAGATATACATGGCTGTCACTGTGAGCATGTTGGTGTTTTGTTCATCTACATCCGTTCATTCATTAATTCAAAAGATATAAGCCCTTTACCTTTTAGCGCTGTGAAGCAAATTAGGGTATACTATCTAAGCAGGTACTATCACGGAGGCTTTTCTGGGGTTGGGATCCCTGTATGCTGTATGTCATGCAATGATACCGCCTACTTGGCTAGTAGACCGTAACTTACATCAACACTAAAAGGGCTTATATATTTTAAACAGCTTAACAGATTTGGATAAACAAAACATCAAAATGCTCACTCCTATGAAGTGCACTCTAACCCCTTACTGTACTGTATTCTGTAAGAAGTAGCATCTATTTTTGCATTCGTTTTACTATTTGAAGTCTTGTTTTTTGTGAGACAATCTAGACATTTTTTCATGAATTATTTTTGGAGATATATATATATCCTATTAATATATTAATATATTATAAATGTGAAAGTTTGGATGTTTCTGTGATTGGATATTTGTGTGTTTCTTAGTCAATCACGCAAAAACAGCTGAACGGATCTGGATGAAATTTGGCATAGATAGTTTGTAACCTCAATTAAAACATAGGCTACTTTTTATCCTGGTAAATGACATGGCTTCACGACTATTATGACTTTATGTTCACAAACTATATTATACTGCTCTTGCAGCAGGTTATCTCAGCTTCTGATAAAGCGAGCTGCTGAGATGCCGGAACAATCATAGGCACAGTGCGAGGAACAAGTTCAGCGGCAGACCAGCTTGAGAGCTGCCGAAACGCTGGAGCATGCGGATCATCGATGTCAACAACACGCTCATTATATGGCTTCCCAGCGAGCTGCTGAAATGTCGGAACAATCACGGGCACAGCGGATACCGTACAAACGCTTATCCCAGCATTCACAATGATCAATTATGTTAAGGGTAGCCAATTTACCTACTTGGCATGTTGGAGGAAACTGGAGTGTATGTGGAAACACACACAAACACGGGGAGAGCACACAAATTCCATGCAGATGTTGCCCTTGATTCAAAAGATAATTCCAGCAAACAACCCCGTACTTAAAACTTAGCCTTTATTTTGAAGTCATCCAGAATATGGTACAATCAATCAGTTAAAAAATGTTCATGATGGCAATGACAAAAGAAAGCGTCTGGCTGACGCGTTTTGGAGCTTATCAGTAAGGGGCTATTACAAGCTCCGAAACGCGCCAGCCAGCCGCTTTCTTTTGTCATTGCCATCATGAACATTTTTTAACTGATTGATTGTACCGTATTCCGGATGACTTCACAATAAAGGCTAAGTTTTAAGTACAGGATTGTTTGTTGAAATTATCTTTTGGATGCAGTGGATTGCTATCCTCAGGCTGAGAGGTTGTTTTTTCCATGCAAACTCCCTTCCTGCCAGCAACTGCAAAATCAAGAGTACATTTATGCCCCTTCAGGACACGTGAGTGAGCTGACACACAATTGCTATTTTCTTTGGTTAGATGTTGCCCTTGGTCGGATTTGAATACAGGACCCCAGAACTGCATGGCAACAGTGCCAACCACTGAACCATTTAGTGCTTGTAGAAGGTGTCAATGTGTGACAGGAAGAGGTTATATTTACTTAAATGCAGCCCGTATCCCTAAGATATTAAAAATATATATATTTCTTTTTTTAAAAAAAAATTACAATAATTACCTTAGGTGTAATAAAAAAATACTGGGAAGTGTTTTCTCTGCATGCAGTCTTCACCACCATTTCAAATACCCTCCTTTCATTCACAGGATCCATGCCCTTAAAGCAAAATCACACAGATTATCAGTAAATCTCACAACGTAAAATATCATTATCTTAGGATAAATGACACACAGTCAGTTCTTTGTTTTTTTTTATTTAATGTGGTTTATGAAGATAAAACCAGAACTGCATAATAAAGGCAGAGAACATCTAAAGGACAGATAGTATGTCTCTCTATTTTTTTTATTTCATTAAATCCACTCCTGTTTTGGCTTCCAAAATCACATAAAAAAAAAACCTGAATTGTGTGTCCTTACCAGTAGAAAGCTTCTTATTCCATTACCTGATTGATTTCATCCACCACACGAAAAGGGCACCTGTTGAGTTCCTGAAGAGCCATTAAATAAAGCATGGTGGAAACACTTCGCTCGCCTCCACTCTGATGATGTGGGGTCAGCTCATGAAGTTGTGTGCTGCTTCTAAACTTCACGCGGATTCTTATTCCATACTTGTCATAGTCTTCCTACCAAAAGAACATAGGCGGAAATTTAGCTCAGCACTCCATATTTGCAATGTAAAACAAAAAGCAAACATACAAAAGGTGCAAAGCAGAGATTTGTGACTAATTGAGCCAATTTACACAAATATTTAGCAATATTTTTATTTCTGAAACACTCACTCCACTTTTCAAAAGTGGGTGGGAAGTTGGGTGTGGTTAGACTGTCTAGCTGTCCATACAGACTGTCTAGCTCCAGCAAAACTGATCTTTTTTCCCTAATGATAAATCTCCCCTATAAGATGTAAATAGAATTAGCTATAAAATATTTTCAGTAAATAAGGTATCTCAGCTGAGCGGTTTTTGCTTTAATGTTTTATGTGTAAAGTACTGTACATCCAATGAATTCTATTCTATAATGTCACTGCTAAATGTTCAAATGACGGTGCTATCAAACAAAATCTACTGTCCGTTTCCAACCACAGAGTAATTAAGCTATAAAGCTTTAGGCTGAGGCCACACGTTGCAGCAGCTTTTTTTTTTTGTTGCTTTTTTTTGAGCCAAAGCCAGGAGTGCATTTGGCAGAAAGTAGATTTATAAGTACTTCCTATATATTTCCCATTCCTTTTGTAGAAATTCTTGGCTCAAAAAACCATAACAAAAAAGCTGCATTTCTGCAACGTAGGGCCTTAGGTTTACAGGCAGTCTTGAAACACTAACTAATCCTTGTTGTCGACATTTATGCAAAAGTCTACAAGAAGATCAATTATATTTCTATAGGGGCATGAGATAAGAAATATAAAGTGACATCTAACCATTCACAGCCCTATTACCGTGTTTCCCCGAAAATAAGACAGTGTCTTATTTAAAATTGTCGTCCTAAATATAGGACCTGTCTTATTTCCGAGGGGTGTCTTATGACAACAGGCAGTCATGCCGTCACTTCCTTAGCGGAGCGTCAGCATGACTGCTGGTTGTAGGTAGGGGAGGGGAGGGAGGGAATCATACTTACCTTTCCATCTTCCTAGCAGCACTGGTGCTGCTGTTCGTTCCGGCAGTGGTGGGCGGGGCTTAGCGAGGCTTTGGGGGCAGGGCTTAGCGAAGCTTTCATGGGCGGGGCTTAGCAATCCCCACTTCACTGACACAGCAGGATGCCGTGCTCTGTGCTCCGTGTGCACAGCAAAGCTGGCTGCTGCCTCTGGGATGAGCTGGCAGAGTTCATCCTACATCAGCAGGGACGGTGGACACAACACCCCCCCCCCCCCCATGCCTTACTTTCGGGGGTGTCCTACTTTCGGGGAAACACGGTAGCTATGTCTGTTAATAATCTTTCTCACTTCCAAATGGTACAGGTAATATTGAATCATAATTCAGAGCTGAAACACATAGGTCATCTTAAGAGAAAGTATTTTCTTCACTTCAAAAAGTATCGACACAGTAAAGGTGGCTATATACCTTAGAAAGCTTATTTGCACGACAGCTGTCTTTCCCAACCTTCCCATACCGGTGCATACTCTAAGTGTGCAAATGTTCACAACAGAGAGAGGGGAATAATTCTCCCTTGAGAACAAAGGATTAGATATGTTGAATCTGTGGCAGTCAGAACACCCCTGTACATATTAGATGATTGCAGTGGCATAATGATCGCGGTTGCAGGGGTGTGATCGCGAACCCGGACAAGTATGATAGTAGTCGGGAAAGCCTGGTTCCCCAACCGCTATACATATTGTTAATGGAAAGGGGCCCTGGCATATCATTGGGCCCAATTCCAATAGATGCCAGCCCAGGAGAGGTGAATAAAAATAAATACTTATACTCACTTCTCCTGGGCTCAGCATGCTTTCCAGGGCCCTTTTGTCATGTGACTGAGGCCATGCTGAGGCCTGTGATCAAGCCCCTGCAGTCACATGGGGTGCGGCGGTGTAATGACATCAGCGTTCCCTATGTGACCGCTGAGGCCCATTCACAGGCCTCAGCAATAACATCTGAAGCCAAAGATGCTGAAAGCAAGGATGCCCAGGAAAGGTGAGTCAAGGTGAATATGATTGTTTGTTATTTTTAATCACCTTCCCTGGGCCTCCAATTATTATATTTTGGGAGTATAATAATAACACTGAAATGGAGGGGGGGCTGTTGGGACCATATAATACTAGGTGGGGGTCACTGTGGAGCATAAAATACTAAGAGGGGGCCAGTGTGGAGCATACAATACTGAGAGGGAGTCACTGTGGAGTATATAATACTGGGTGGGGCCCACGGTGGGAAGCATATAATACTGTGTTGGGGCCTCAGTGGGGAGCATATAATGCCGTGTGGGGGACACTGTGGGGAGCATATAATGCTGTGTGGGGGACACTGTGGGGAGCATAAAATGCTGTGTAGGGGCGACTGTAGGGAGCATATAATGCTGTGTAGGGGCCACAGTGGGGAGCATATAATGCTGTGTGGGGAGAATATAATGCTGTGTGGGGACTACTGTCGGGAGCATATAATGCTGTGTGTGGGCCATTGTGGGGAGCATATAATGCTGTGTGTGGACCACTGAGGGGAGCATATAATGCTGTGTGTGGGCCACTGTAGGAAGCATATAACACAATGTGGGGGCCACTGTGGGTACCATATAATTCTGTGTGATGGCCACTGTGGGGAGCATATAATGCTGTGTGGGGAGCATATAATGCTGTGTGGGGAGCATATAATGCTGTGTGGGGAGCATATAATGCTGTGTGGGGAGCATATAATGCTGTGTGGGGGCCACTGTGGAGCATATTTTATTGTGTAGAGCCCCAGTATCAAGAATTTACTGAAGGTAGGGGGTAGGGTGTCCCAGACAAAAGTTTGCAGCAGGACACCCACAAGACTTTACTTACCCCAATGTATGATTGGCTAGTCCCTCCAAAATCGAAGGGTAAGCCAACGATCATCTAATGTGTATGATATCAAACAAATCACAGAATAAGTTTTAGAACATAACCCAAATTATTAATTAGACAGCTTCCTGGGAACAGAACAACACAATGGTTATGGATGTCTATAAACTTAATACAGGAAAACCTGTGATTGAACCACATATATTTATTAACAGGACACAACATTTTGGAGATCTACTGTGTTAGACTTCGCTCTATACCAATATGAGCATTACCTTACCAATAACTTACCTCATTTTCAGTGTGTAGATCAACTTCACCTACACACTGCATTGATCTGAAGAAACCACTGAACTGCTCATTAATTTTTTCTACCAACTGCTTCAAAGGAATAAGCCAGTCTTCTTTAACCTAAAAAACATTCAGGCCAAGCTGTTATCACACACAAGCTTTATGGAGAGAAGATTTATTCTAATATTGTACAGTATCATTTGTTATTCTTTGCCAACATTTTGATTCTAATTTTCCAACCAAACACTTTCTATTCTGCTTTTTTTTTTTTCTTTAGCTCCCATTTCCCATAAGGCCAATAAAACGCAGGAATAACCCCCATAAACTGATCCCACCAGTGTTTGTGACCTAAAAAGATTTTTCTGATGTTATATCAACTCCAGTGCCATATGCTAAAGAACATTCAAGTGATTTCCAAGCATATCTAGACCATCAGATGCTGTCTAATCTTCACTAAGCTGACAATTGGCAGAAAAAGAGTTTCCTCTTGTGTGGGCAGGCTAGTTGTATTCACAGACCAAAATGAATTACTCTACCCATACAAAAGGCAAATAGTCTGTACATGCACCAGTTATAACTTCCAGTACCATGCATGAACCAGATTTCATGAAGCCTGTGGTTTACACTACAAAGACCAGAGGCAGGCTTAGTGAAGACTAAGACACTTCGCCGATTTAGATACACCAACGGTCACTTATGCTTTCCATCTGCAAACATCACAAAAAATTTTCAAAGTTTTTTTTAAATTATTATAAACTATGCACTGCTACAAATGACTAATGGACATAACTGTAAAAAGACCTTTCCTGGTCAAACTGGAACTAGTGGTTTACACGGGTAAATTCTGTTGACAGGTTCCCTTTAAATATGGATGGAGAAGTGCATTATGACTTATTGAGAACACAAAGAAGGCTCGGGAGACACTGGATATTGGTGGTCACTGCTAGATTCTTTTGTTCTCTATCGTGGTTAAAGTTGTTGTACACTTTCAGACCAATATTAAGACACAAATGTTATGATTTGTACAATAAAAAATAAAATTTTCTAATATACTTTCTGTATCAATTCCTCACGGTTTTCTAGATCTCTGCTTGCTGTCATTCATTCTGTTACTTCTAGTGGATTAAAGTCTGACCATGGTCATGTGATTTACGGTCCAAGGTCATGTGATGAGCACACAGGTGCCGCTCGTTACAGTCACAGCACAGTAATCAGACATCTGCCTGGTAATCAGCTGTGCACCTGTGTCCTCATCACATGATCATGGACCGTAAGTCACATGACCATGGTCAGAGTTTTCTCTTCTAGAAGTAACAGAATGAATGACAGCAAGCAGAAATCTAGAAAACCGTGAGGAATTGATGCAGAAAGTATATTGGAAAATTGTATATCTTTTTAATGTACAAACAATAACATTTGTTTCTCAATATTGGTCTGTAAGTGGCCAACCCCTTTAACAGCTATGAAAATTCTTATTGCTAATCTTATTGCCCATCTTAACACTTTGTGCACATTTACTTACCTGTAATATGTTTTGCCTAAAACTTTCCAGCTCGGTTTTCTTCCGGTGAAGCTCCTTTGTCATTACTTCTATTTCTCTTGTTCGTTTGGTGTAATCTTCTACAACCTGACATTACAAATACAGAGACGGAACAATTCAGAAAAGAAAGCTATCTAAAAGAACAAGACCCCTAGATGCATATCCAAGCACACTGCTTACTCCTATTTTCTCGTTTGCCTTTAGAAGCAAATGCAAGATGAAATGACACATGGCAACACAAACAAATGACAGTTGCCAGGTTAAGCACAGTATTTTTTGGTGCAAGGGAACAGTATGTTCTGTTCTTTCTTAAAGACTCTACTTAAAATTCTAATAGATTCAAATTCTGGCATTTCAAACATATTGTTCCTGCTGCCTAGCTTATTATTACTGAGCTTTAATACAGCGTGGGAGGGTAAGTACTATCAGAAAAACTAGACAACATACAGAAGAATTTAAGCCTATGAAGCAGGCGGCTCTGGACCGTTCTTCATTTAGCATAGCATCTATTTCATCCAGTGTAGCTGGAAGGGACTGGAAAGCCTAAAGAAAGAAAAAAAGAAACATACTTTACAACGAGCATAAAATCATCCCTAAACTTGCAAGTAATGATAACATAAGTACAGAGAACAATGTGACAGTATGTTCCATACAAACTGAGGAAATAAGTACATTCAAAAAACATGCTGCCAGCAACTATCGAGAGAAATACACGGTTCTCTAAAGGCGTACGGTACATGAATGGAGTGGCCATTAAAATTCAGTGTCGGAACAATTAATCTTTCACATTTATGACTATTTCTATTTCAATGGAAATGTGTAAAGCAAAGCATCTTTTGCTTGCATGTCCTGCATACACATTTACATGCTAAAATATTAGCATCTACTTCTGAGGCATTGTGTTTCAAAATGGCAGACATGAGCATTACATGCATTTATGAATTGTATTTTTTGTCTCGTTCACAACAGAAGTGTGTCTTACAAAGAAAAGGAAACCTCTGAATAACATCCATAATCCATAGTGAATTGTCATAGAAATTCTAAAAAAATAACACTGTCAATCAGTAAAAGCGAACAAGTAAATTGAAAGACTTCTTTTACATAGAGTTCATCAAGCAACAGAATGGAACAATAGATTTAAGACACTAAAACATTCACTGGCTTGATAGGATCCTCGTGTCCCATAATGTTCTGGAAGCTGCAGTACAAGCTGTGCTCCATAAAGTACAGACACACCCATAATAAACATACTGTACACCAAACTTGTTTGTTAAATTATGTTTAGCAAGTTTCCCTTCCAGGAAGGAAGGCATGCTAGAACGTACTCTGTTGTCATATTCAATCCTTGAAAATCCAAAAGGTAGAGTCTCTGCAGATAAAAGAATGGTTAGTCCTTATTTCCTGGACTTCTTAGCATAAAGACTACACAAAATGTAAGGCAAACAAAAAGGAAAACTACAGTCTAACTCTAGGTTCACACTAACGTATGGCTTTTCGTTTTTAACTCACTTAAAAAAACCCGTTTTCTGTGAAAACCCATGAACCCCATAGACTGAAATGGGGTCTGCCGTGGCACCGACTGAAAAAAGTGAAGAGAAAAGTCCTGCCAACATCAATTCCTGCAGTCTTGCATACGTCTATTTTTACATACATCAAGGTGGTTCAGGAATAACTCTCCAAGCTGTAAAGCTAGGAGTAATGCTCAAGATCTAACAACTTCTACAGCAACTTTACATGATGCTGTCTCGAAATCACCTGAAGATGTAATAACTGATGGTGGTAGGGATTACTAAATGTGCAAATCACCGAGAAAACCCTAACATAAAACGTAACTTACCGTATATATCGAGTATAAGCCGAGTTTTTCAGCACAGTTTTTGTGCTGAAAAAGCCCCCCCCCCCCCTCGGCTTATACTCGAGTCGCAATAGTAATGTATAGAATCTCCCATAATATGGTGAAAAAAAAAAAAGATTTAAAAAAATATAATAAAAAAATAAAAGTTCTAAATCCCTCCTTTCCATACAATACATATAAAAGTAGAAAATTACAGTGAAACACATACACATTAGGTATCTCTCTGTCTGAAAGTGCCCGGTCTACTGAATATAGGGGATCTGCAGTGCTCCTGTTCCGTCGGGAAGGGGTTAATAGGAGCACTGCAGATACCCTATATTCAGCCAGGCTGAATTCCAAGTGGGGGAGAAAAATCCCAGTTCTCAAGCTCAGGGAAGGGGCAGACAGACAACCAAAACACCCCCTCCCCTTCCCCAGCACCTACTGCATCCAAAAACTCTGACCATTTTAATTTCTGAAATTTTCCAGTAGCTGCTGCATTTCCCCCCTAGGCTTATACTCAAGTCAATAAGTTTTCCCAGTTTTTTGTGGTAAAATTAGGGGCCTCGGCTTATATTCGGGTTGGCTTATACTTGAGTATATACGGTAATTGGAATAGAAAACAATAAAGAGGTGTAACTAACTATGTGATACAAAAGCTCCTAGTAGCAGTATCATCTGGCTATTACAGCTCTTATTTTATGTGCTAGGGGACTATATAGTTGTGCCACAACTTAACATCATCCCCTTTATAGTTATGGTTTTCTTCTTACATATGAGGGAATGATTATCTACCAGCTTCTCCACCATATACACTGCTCAAAAAAATAAAGGGAACCCTCAAATAGCACATCCTAGATCTGAATGAATGAAATATTCTCATTGAATACTTTGTTCTGTACAAAGTTGAATGTAATGACAACAAAATCACAAAAAATTCACATCGTCAATGGAAATCATATTTATTAACCAATGAAGGCCTGGATTTGGAGTCCCCCAAAATTAAAAGTGGAAAAACACACTACAGGCTGATCCAACTTTGATGTAATGTCCTTAAAACATGTCAAAATGAGGCTCAGTAGTGTGTGTGGCCTCCACATGCCTGTATGACCTCCCTACAATGCCTGGGCATGTTCCTGATGAGGTTGCGGATGGTCTCCTGAGGGATCTCCTCCCAGATCTGGACTAAAGCATCTGCCAACTCCTGGACAGTCTGTGGTGCAACGTGATGTTGGATGGAGCGAGACATGATGTCCCAGATGAGCTCATTTGGATTTAGGTCTAGGGGACGGTTGGGCCAGTCCACAGCATCTGCAGACTCTGTCATGTCTGGAGATGCCATGGAGAGCAATATGCTGCCTGCAACATCCTTCAGCATGATCAGTTTGGCAGTGGGTCAGTAATGGTGTGGGGTGGCATTTCTTTGGAGGGCCGCACAGCCCTCCATGTGCTTGCCAGAGGTAGCCTTGACTGCCATTAGGTACTGAGATGAGATCCTCAGACCCCTTGTGAGACCATATGCTAGTGCGGTTGGCCCTGGGTTCCTCCTAATGCAGGACAATGCCAGACCTCATGTGGCTGGAGTGTGTATCAGCAGTTCCTGCAAGATGAAGGCATTGAAGCTATGGACTGGCCAAACCGTTCCCCAGACCTGAATCCGAATGAGCACATCTGGGACATCATGTCTCGCTCCATCCACCAATTTTGTTGTCATCACATTCAACTTTGTACAGAACAAAGTATTCAATGAGAATATTTCATTCATTCAGATCTAGGATGTGTTATTTGAGTGTTCCCTTTATTTTATTGAGCAGTGTATTTTGTTATGTACAGTCACAACTAAGTCCCATTTAGTGATTGTGGATCAGTAACTCTACTGGGTTAGGATTACTTATTTGGGTGTGTTTTTTGTATCATGCTGAGACAGTTATGGCTGTGTTTTTACCCTTGGCATCAGGGTTTTGTTCTATATTTGGCAGGGTGGGACAACGAGTACATTTCTATATGTCTGAGATTGATGCCTAGTTACAGACAGGGGTTCCACTTTTGTATTTTTCTATTCCAATAAAAGTTACGTTTTATGTTAGGGTTTTCTCAGTGATTCACTTAAAAATGCCACTAATATAACAAAGTGCCTTAGAGCAACAGTTCAGCTACTAACCCTAACTGTTGCAAATGCCTACAGTAACATTTCCTGCTCCTTTCCTACAGCTCCTTTGTGTTAGTGCTGTCCAGAGGGTAGTATCAACCAATTTACTGTAACTAGTTAAACACAGCTTAACTTCAATTGTATACATCGCTGCTGTTCTCAGATGAAACACTTTACACACAAGTGAATAGGTCCCATTTTTTGATAAAACTTTTTCTTTGTCTAGCCAGTCTAAAAGAACCTGCAATTCCAGCTGTAAGGCTTCTAAGTATGGTTTATATAGTGCCTTTTTTTATATTGTGTTTCTTTTACAACCTATTGTAAAACTCTAAGCCTAGTATGTTTCTATATAGAAATATAAATTTGGCTTAAACTTATTTTGCAAATCCCAGTGGAGGAAAGAAATGATGTACATAAATATTTTAAAAGAAGTAAAATATTTATCAGACACTTAAAGACAAAGATTTCCAAAATGTATGCTTTACGTAGAAGGTAGGAGGAGCTTGCACTGCACAGCAAACTTGTCAAATACGCTTTAAAGAAGCAGTCCAGCTTATTTTATTTTTTTCAATTGCTCCCCTTGTTTCTACGTTGGTGGTTCAGTGAGGTGGTATAAAGGATAAACTTATTAGCTGTGTTATTCAGCAAATATATTGTTGCACCCTACCTGTTTCTGCGCTGCCAGGAGTCACTGACTTATTCACGGAAGTGGAACTCTGGCATCTCAATGCATTCCTATGAAAACCCAGTTTTGAGTTACATAGAAATACAATGAAACCCAATGTACCAGTTCAGAGAATAAGACAGTAACCTTCAGCAAGAGAAGCAAGTCATGTGGGGCAGTGTGGGTCAATACATCTGTCAACAAAAGCCCAGTTCACATCTGCATTTGGTATTCAGTTTGGGGAGTCCGCTTGGGGACCCCCCAAACAGAACACTGAATGCATTAAAAAAGCGGTGCGCTAAGACTCCATATGGACCCCATAGACCAGACCCGGGTAATGTATGGCCCGCGGGCCATATCTGGCCCTCTGACTGCTTCTGTCTGGCCCGCATAGCTTGTGGGATAAAAGCATAGCTCCGAAGTGTCCTGCTTTTATACTCTGGTCCTGCGCAGCTTGCTGCATGTCCCCTTATATCTCATTAGTCTTTTAATTAAGAAACTTTTCTCCCAATCACCCCCGCCCTTAAAACAGCAGGGAGTGACCAGGAAAAACTTGTACTACTGTACTGAAAGGACCTGTGTGTGACGTCAGATGTCACGTGACTAGGGAGGCGTGTTTTAGTGCCAGCAGAACAGTGCAAGAAGATGGGGACGTGTGTCCTAAGGTACTGAGAGGGGAGGGGAATGTGAGATGCAGGATGAAGAGTGTGTGACTCTCTGTCTGTCTCTGTGTGTGTCTGTCTCTGTGTGTGTGTGTCTGTTTCTCTCAGTAACCTAGGGGCAGAGATGGAAGGGGAATGTTATACTGGGGCAGAGATGGAGGGGGAATGTTATACTGGGGGCAGAGATGGAAGGGGAATGTTATGCTGGGGCAGAGATGAAAGGGGAACATGAAACTGGGGGCAGATGGAGGGGGAGGGGACATGAAACTGGGGGCAGATGGAGGGAGGGGACATGAAACTGGGTGTAGATAAAAGGGGCATTTAAACTGGGGGGAAATTAAGCTGGGAACAACTGGAGGGGGCATTAAACTGTGGAGGTAGCTGGAGGGGGACCTGTCTGCCTCTAGTTGCCCCCAGTTTAATGTCACCATCCAGCTACCCCTACGGTTTAATGTCTGCTTCCAGCTGTCCAAGTTTAATGTCCCCCTCTAGTTGCCCCCAGTTTAATGCCCCAGTTTATCTGCCATTAATTTATTGCTCCAACTACCCCTACTGCTAACGTCCCCCTCCAGCTGCTCCAGTTCCAGTCCCTCTAGTATATACCACTTTAAACTGGGGCACCAGGAGAAGGACTTAATACTGTGGGGCAGTTGGAAGGGAACATTATAATGTGGGGACATATAATGTACGGGTGACTGTAGGAGGATTATACTTTGTGGGGGCACATGGAAAGATGATTGAGAATGGTTGGAGTCAACATAGAAGTGGGTGGAGCTAAATTTGCCATGGCGCTGCCCTCTAGAATAGTTTGAATTTCTTATGCGGCCCCATGGGAAAATTAATTGCCCACCCCTGCCATAGACTATAATGTTGTCCGTGTGGTTTCCGCTCGGTGTCCGCATGAATCATGTGGAGAGAAAACTGCTGGAAGCACTTTGTCACACTTTCCTCTTTTTGGGATAGTTATCTAGCGTGGACAGTGAAGCCTCAGCGGAAGAAATTCCCCAAAAGTTTACTCAAATGAGTCCAGCACTTTAAATCATTTAATAGGTGCTACTCCTGTGCAGTTATAATTTTTTTCAGTAACCCACCCTTACAGAGCAAACAGTGCATTTAGTTTTGATTCCCTATTTAGGCTCTGTACCATCAAGTGGGCAGTTTCTGCAACATGGGGCCACGGCCTAATTCTATAATATTAGCTTGTTCTAGACCTGATAGATCCTGCCATTTGTACAACAGCGGTGACAGGGAGTACAGTTTGTGTGGACATCTCATCCATCTCACCAATTAAAGTTATATAGCTATAGTATGCAGTAACCTATAGAAAGACTGTTGAATTGACTCAAGCTGTGATACTTCAACAGGCAATCTGTCACATAAACAGTCACTACCTGCCCTCATATGTAAAACCAGTAACAAACATAGGAAAACATTTCAAATAGATGTAGAAGCTGAGAAATGACAGTACCAGCATTGCAATGCCACTGCAAGTCGCAAAAGATTAGCTGATGTCACTCGACCTATTGCAGTTAGTTTCTATGTGATGCTTCATAATCTGGTCCTGAGGACATCAGCAATACAGAATATGTAATCTGCTACTGTGTCAAATATGTCAAGGAGAATAGCAGCAGCAAGATGAAAAAAAGTGACTAAGGCTTTATTACCAGGGACAACTACCCACTGATCTGATTAACAGAACCGATCTTGATTTTCTATACATATACTTTTGTTAAAGAGGACCTTTCACCATCTGAGGCACATGCGGTTTCATACACTGCTAGAAAGCTGACAGTGCACTGAATTCAGAGCACTGTCAGCTTTCCTGTTCTGTGCACCCAGTGAAGAGCTATTGGTGCCGGTACTGTAGCTCTTCACCGTCAGAAGGGCGTTTCTGACAGTCAGTCAGGAATGCCCTTCCTCACAGCAGCGTCTATAGCGCTGTACTGTGAGAGGGGGCATTGACGCTGAATCCCCCCCCCCCCCCCCCCCCCGTACTGGTCTATGGACGAGTACTATCAGGAGAGGAAGGGGGTGTTCCTCACCACTCTCACGGTACAGCGCTATAGACGCTGCTGTGAGGAATGCCGTTCCTGACTGACTGTCAGAAACGCCCTATTGACAGTGAAGAGCTACAGAATCGGCAACGTCGGCTTTCTAACGGTGTATTAAGCCGCATGTGCCAACAGATGGTAAAAGGTCATCTTTAAATTTTACAGTAGCATACTGTTTGTTTAAATCCTATGGTTTGTCAGGGTACATTACACACTGATAATCCATTACAATTTACAGTACAGTATATGCAGATGGGTTTTCAAAACCAGATGAACATTTTCCAAAAAAGATTAATGTGGAAACCATTCGAAAAAAAAAGCTTCATATAACGTACACAGAGTCCAATATGGATTTGTGCCCCCCAAAAAAGTAGCTATATTTGGATTACTTCAATTTAGTTTTGGTTTTCTTTTTGCTCTAATAAATACCAAATTGAAATATTAAAAGCCAAAAAACAAAAACAAACGATAAAAGGAAGGAGGATTTCCACCAAAAAATATTTTCACATAGAATAGAATGGAGTCAATCCAAATGTCACCTAATGTAATAGTGGGACTGGCCGTCATGCAATGACTTCTGTAATTTGGCATGGATTACAAGGATTATATAATGACAGTAGACTTTAGTGGCATTGCAGTAAACACAAGACATACAACTGCCTGACAAATACCTTACAGTCATCATTATTTGATTGGACAGACAGCAATTTAGCCAAAATTTCCAATCTGAAAGCCTGCAGAAGAAAGGAAAAGAAGAACACCCAGGAGAAGTTAGAGGAATTTATTCTCTCACACGTGCCACTAAGAAAATTATTTCATGGATTAATGCACCACAGCCCCCCAGCCCCCTCATACTTGTACTGAATCTTAGGTGACCACAGAGCCTTTCAATAACTGAAATATGGCTCAGTATAACTATATATATATATATATATATATATATATATATATATATATATATATATATATATATATATATATATATATATTTGCCAGTGTTGAACATTTAAGTGGACTTGTTTCTATAGGGAACAAGTAAAGGTCCTTAGTGGATGCAATTTTATCCTAATGTGCATTTGTCAATCAAGTATGAATCCACCATAAAGTAATGGCTGACTGCGGCCAAGCTTCTTTTCTGTTAAAATAGCACCAATGTAGATTTAGTCTAAAGCCACTGTTTGTGAAAGAGCAGTGGCGAAAAAACATTTTATTTCTGAATGAAAATGCTGCCCAAAACACAGCAGTTTGGTTTTTAGAAATGCATGTTAATTTTACCTGTGGAAATGTTTTTCCCCCATTGATTTCTATAGAGTAATAAACAAAAAATTGAGTTTATTAATCCATTGGAAAAGCGCTGTGGAAAATGGCAAAAAATAAACCAAGGAAACACATGTACTGTACAAGTGTGTTTTTTATGCAGCATTTTTGCAACAAGCAGCCTTAAATGGGGTTCCCCAGTTTCAGACTAATATATGTTTGTTGATGTCATTCATGGATTACTTACAGTCCACAAATCAGTCCATGGTCATGTGATGGCTCATTTCTGTGCTATGGCTGAGTGCCTATTTGTGTGCCCATCACATGACCATGGACTGACTTTTACTCATTTGAAGTAACTATAGATGAAAAAAAAAACAGATTTAGAAAACTCTGAGGACTAAAACCAGAAAATATAATGGAAAAATGAATAAGTTTTCACTATAAAAGCAATAACATTTGTCTTTCAATAACTGTCTGAATCTGGACAACCTATTTAAGATAAAAATTTTAAAATGGTTGGATATCTAGTAATATACTACTCGAGAGTTATCATCTTAATGGGGGTTTCTAAGACATCATTCACACGGGGCACAGGACCGCGTATTTTGGTCCTGATTTTGATTTGGGAAGCCACGTCAGAATAGGACCAAAATGCGCCTGCCGCGACTGTCACGGCTTCCCGTTCTGGAGTAGGCCCAAATGAATGGGCCTAGTCCGGAGGATGCTGTCACGAGGCAGACGCTGGGGCTGACTGAGCTGCGGAATCCACCTGAACAAAGGGCAGCTCACTCTCTTTTTTTTCCGTGAGCCGGAACATACCGCTCACGGAAAAAAGGAAGCTAGCAGTCTACATAGACCTCCAGTGTGAGGGCGCGGATTCTGAGGTGGATTCGGCATCAGAATCCGACCCCTCTTGTCCCATGTGAACGAGCCCTGAGACCACTTTTTATTCCCAACCCTGTATTAAGCATGGAAAATGCATGCACTTGGTAGTTTACTAGCCATTTCATATGTGGCTCTGAGCAGATGTTTGATCATGAGATATGATCACTGTAGCTTTGTGCATCTTTTGTAGTGATTTTCTGTTGCACATTGGTCACATGGTACTTTTCTTGCTATCCATGCCATGCGACTTCAGTGATACGGTTGAATCATCTACTGAGCATGCATTATTTGATCACCCATGTGGTATTCCAAGCATACTAGGTCTGAGACGCTGGAAAATATAGTTATCAGTGCCTTGCGGAAACTACTAACGTGCCCTACTTTAGGTATAAAGATGTTATTTGAGAGCCAGAAAACCTCTTAAAGGGATTCTACCATTGAAATGAATTTTTTGGCGATCACACGTCGGAATAGCCTTTAGAAAGGCTATTCGTCTCTTACCTTTAGACGTAGTCTCCGCCGCGCCGTTCCTTAGAAATACTGTTTTTACCAGTATGCAAATTAGTTCTCTCGCAGCAATGGGGGCAGTCCCCAGTGCTGAAAATGCGGTGGGGGCGTCCCCACTGCTGCTCGAGAAGACGCTCCAGCGCAGCGGAGACCACGTCTAAAGGTAAGAGACGAATAGCCTTTCTAAAGGCTATTCGACGTGTGATCGCCCAAAAAATTCATTTCAATGGTAGAATCCCTTTAATGTGTAGCAGCTAGTTTCTTTCCAGATATCGATGTTCATAGCCTTACAGCTACTGATCTGAGGTCAAAGAATAGGTAATATGGCTTGGCAAAATTTAAATCTGCAAGTTACATATTTCTTACAATTAGTTAAAGGGATTCTATCATTAAAATGTTTTTTTTTCTGACTAACATGTAGGAATAGCCTTAAGAAAGGCTATTCTTCTCCTACCTTTAGATGTCTTCTCCGTGCTGCCATTCCGTAGAAATCCCATTTTTTTTCGTTATGCAAACGAGTTCTCTCGCAGCACTGGGGGCGTTCATAAATCTCCCAGTGTCTGCACCAATCTGGCCGTATGATACGTATTAAAGGGATTCAATCATTTGAATACCATTTTTTCTCCCTAACGTAGGAATAGCCTTAAGAAAGGCTATTCTTCTCCTACCTTTAGAAGTCTACTCTGTGCCGCTGTTCCATAGATATCCTGGTTTTATTCGACATGTAAATGAGTGCCAGAAGAAGATAGAGGCTGGCGCTGGAGACTTTTCTTTTCGCAAGAAAGCTCATTTACATATCGAAGAAAACCAGGATATCTACGGAACAGCGGCACGGAGAAGACTTCTAAAGATAGGAGAACAATAGCCTTTCTTAAGGCTATTCCTACGTGTTAGGGAGAAAAATGGCCACAAGAAAATGGCCGCTTTATAAAGTAATATAAGGCAGAGTCAGGGTGGAATCTGCTGCTGATTTTGGATCAGAATCCATCACAAAATCAGTAACAGGTTTAGTCTTGTGAGTTAGGCCCCAAGTACATAGAGGAAACCAAACAAGAAAGTCTTGTCCATGCAGTGGCTGGATTTTCTTGCCGAAACTCAGTTCAGAGACCAGGACTCCCTGCGTCATAGTCAGTATAGGATTGTAGAATCATGGGGAGGCAGGGACTATCATATCATAAACTTGGACAAAATTATCGAAGCCACAAAGCAGGTGCTAGAACTCAAAACACAAAAGTAAAACTGCAACCCGTCTAGAGATCAAAGTGATATTACGCAGAATGTATGCAATCCAGTAAGCAAAGTTGATGTGGAAAAGCAGTGTTAAACCTTACAGAATCCATGATAGACCAGAGAAATGACTTTACAAAGAGTAAAGAAATAAATTAAATATTATATATTTCTGCTACACAAAACTAGCGATTTTCAAACAAAGGTTATTAAAAGAGAACCTTTCACTACTTCCACCAACTCCAGTATTTAACATCTGTGAGTAGACGCTGCTCCACTGATTCCAGCAAAGTCAGAATTTTTTCTCTAGCCCCCACCAAAAGCAATAAATGCTGTAATTATGGGTACATGATATGCTACATGCTCTGTACTGTCAGGTGGGCAGTGTCAGGCATGAACAGGCAAGGACGCATGATTCAGAGTTCCAATTAGAAGTCGACAATGTCAGATCTCAGAATCATACCCCATGCCTTCATCTGCCTGATACCTGACATTACAAAGCAGAACATAACTCTGCATTCACACAACCGAGTTTCACCCATGAAACTAGGTCTGTGTGTGCCAGATTTACTGGCCTGAACAGTGTGCAGGGAGAGGAACTCCTAGCATAATAGTCATCTATGCTAGTAGGAGTCCCTGCCTCGCAGCAACATACTGTCCCGTAGTAATTATAGCACAGGGCAGTATGGCGCTAGGAGGCAGGGACTCCTAGCAGCATAGATAACTATTATGCTAGGAGTTCCTCTTCCTGCCATGATGTTCAGGTCAGTGAATTCGGTGCAAAAACGGATCAAGCAGTTACACAAGGAGCCCAGTAGGCGCCATTGACTATAATGGCGTCCATTGGGTGTCCTTTGTGTTTGGACTGAAAGTGGCAGACGAAAAAGCTTTGTTTGCAGAACTTTTTCAACTGCCGACTTCAGACGGGCCAGTCTCTACTCTTCTCTATGCAAATGTGAGGGTAGGATGGTGTTCCTCATTGCTCTCACAGTATAGCGCTATAGATGCTGCTGTGAGGAAACGCCCTTCTGACAGTGAAGAGCTACAGTACCGGCACCGATAGCTCTTCACCAGGGGCACAGAACGGGAAAGCCAATAGTGCTCTGAGTTCAGCGCACTGTTGGCTTTCTAGCAGTGTATTAAACCGCATGTGCCCCAGGAGGTGAAAGGTTCTCTTTAAGATCAAAAAGTGAAAAGTGAAAGTGCACATAAATGTACCAATATATGTGTTCATGTTCCATAGACATCTATAATACCATTTTCTTTTAAACACAAAAGTGGTTAACCAGTGTTTCCAAAACTGAGGGGTCTAACTACCAGTATCTGGCAGATCAACTAGTTCTTCATGGTAGCGAAAGAACTCACTGGTCATATTTTTAATAGTAACTGTAGTGAGTATTGAAGCTGTTATCCCACAGAATAAAGACTCTGGGAAAAATAATAAAGTGAACTTGATACTGCTTGTATTCCATAGGTGAGCAAAATTGCTCATCCGGAATATACATTTTAATGCTGAAATCTAAAGGGTCTGGTCTACCTTATGGAATAACCAAACCTCTCTACAGTCTACAGTAGCCCAGTTTGCTTGGATTAACACTGATAGTACTGATTATTAGTACAATCGGGTTGTTCCAAAATCACAATACTGAAGAACTATGCCTTTTACAAGTAAATCTGGAATGCAATTTCCAAAATAAAATGTTATAAACATTCATTCAACAAGAATACATTCAGTTATATGAATAGTATGAGATTACTTTTACTGCCTAAAAGAAAATTGGCTAGAGTTAGTGTTTCTATTACAAGAGAAAACCACAACAGATTTCCTGAACAAAAGGACTCTGCAAACTGAGCCTGCAACCAGGGTAAAGAATATTAAACCAGCAACAAAGCTAAACAGGTCAGGCTCACCTTCATGACTCTGTTGCCGAGATATTCAAAATATGTTATAATATGCAAATAGGCAATTTGGAGCACCAATGATGACTCTGTTGCTCCAAAATGCCCCTTCCCCATCCCTTCTTTGAGCGACAGGGCCAGAGAGCTATTCTGAAATCTTGCCTGGCTCTGAGTTAGCACCGGGGTATTACAGCAATGCGAAACATAGCAGTTTAGAGCAATAGAGCTACCTTCGGTGCTCCAGACTGCTCTTTTTTATGTTGTATATCTCAGCAACAAAGCCAAGAGTTTTTATGGGAAAAAGGCGTTATATACTGTAAGTCAGGCTCACCTGAAAATAAATCAGGGGCTATGTGCACGGGAGCGAGCCTGGAGGGGGGGGGTAGTTTACCCTTTGGGGGGAAGGGGCCGCCAATACAAACCCTGCATCCGCTGTAATAGAGAGGCAGATGCCGGGGAAGGTTAGACGCCAGCACAGATGCCTGCAACATCGCTATGCTGCTATTCCATTCACTCACAGCAACCAGAAAACTTAAAACATAGTCATGACTTATTATAAATAAATTATAAATGACAAATTATATATGAAACTTCCCCAACGTCTATTATACGATGAGCAAATTTTATGTACATAAATCTAGAAGACACCTAAACTAGCTGTCGGAACATAGATACTTACAGTATGAAAGTCTTGAGGGACATCATCCTTTGGTCCAAGGTTACACGCTTGTCTCGCCTTACTCAGAAGACCTTTACAAGTTTCATATAAATAACGTTTCTTTTCTTTTGCAGCAGCAGTCTCGCTCTAAATAAAAAGTAACCAAAAGTTAACGGTACCTTTATCTAGTTTGTAGAAGTAATGAAATAAATATTTCTAATCCAGTCTTGAACATGAAGTATTTGTGTAGTTTATGGATAAGTACAAGGCAGACACTGGATACAGAATAAGAGCAATGTTGAAACGGTAAGAAATAACAGTAGACAAAAATAATAAGTGTTTATGTTTAAGACAATCTGACATAATCTACATCAGACAAATAGTGAAGATTACATATGAAGGAACACTCCAGTCAGGCATTCTCTGTACAGTGCCATCTTCGGGGTAAGGACACTCAGAACTAAAATGCTGCAGATTTTCTGCAGCAGAAAAAAAACAATGCACCAAGTGGGAGGTATTTTTGTTGTTTCAGATTTTAGACAGGAAATGTAGCACATTTTCTGCAGGTTTGCATTATAAAGAGTGAAACTCAAAAACATACAGCTTTAAATTGATGGCTGTGTATAAAATCAGTAACACACATCAGTTCCTCCTGCAGGATGTTTTTTTTTTTTTTTTAAACAAAACATTACATTTGATGCAAAATTGCATTGAGGTGGCAATAACTGTATAAAGTACATGTTTAAAATTCAGAGGTGCACAGATGGATTTTTTTTTTTTTAATCAACGATTTAGATTTTGTGTTTGTCAAACATGTGAAAACTGGCCTGGCATTGAAAGTGTTAAATATTGCAATTGACGAAGTAATTGGCTCTAGTGTAAGATTCAATATAATGCCCATGGAGCTCATGCATAAAAAAAATATTCTAAAAGAAAAAAAAATGAGGTGCAAACAAGACATAGCTTACCTTATGAGCAGATTTTTTTCATAAACCAGCCTGAAAATATGAAAGCTTGCACAATAGAACAGTGCTTTTGAAACAGTAAAAATCCATACACGGTTCAGATTCCTTATCTCAGCAGTCAGCCACATCTTCACACACGTTACATACTAAAAGTATGTACAAGGACACCTTGTCTGATCAAGGATTCTGCAGTTCTGCTAACAAACTCTGTTCCATTGCCATGCAGTGATTGAAAAAAGGTTCTTTGGGGACCTCTACTGGCCAACCACTAGAAACATTTCCAATGGAAGTTTTAAAATAACAGCAGAGGTAACTCCACCCAAAATGAAACAAACTTTTTTATGCACCTATTTTAACACCTTAAAGCGAACCGTGACATGAAATTTCAGTGTAATCTGCAACCAGCACAGTGAATAAGAGATGCTGAGCAGATTGATACTGTTGGAAAAGATTCAGTAGTTGTCAGTTCTATCTTTGCACTTTTTGTGCTTAGTCAACTAGTAACAGAGACAGTCCTATCAGTGATTGACATCCCTCCATATAAGACAGTGTATTCCAAGATAGCTTTCCATCCCTGATTGTCTTTCTTTTTTCTTTTAATGTAGATTGTGAGCCCACAATGTACATTTTTCCCTATCAGTATGTCTTTGGAGTATGGGATGGAAATCCATGCAAACACAGGGAGAACATACAAGCTCCTTGCAGATGGTTTTTTGCCCGTGGCAGGATTCGAACCGAGGAATCCAGCGCTGCAAGGCTGCAGTGCTAACCACTGAGCCACCGTGTGGCCCCCTCCCTGATTGTCTTTCTTCTCATGGGAGATGGTCTAAACACAAAAAGCTGCAAGAGCATTCTGCTAGCACCAAGAGAATTACAGACGATGCCTACTGTATATAAAAATACATGACAATTAGGTTCTTGGTTAAAATTTTGATCAAGTTATATATGCCCGTCTGCCAGCAAGGTGCACTTTTTAACTGGGACCCTACACTACAATGACTCCCCTCTTTTTGGGCCCATATTTTTATTTGCAGTAGGTATTAGCAATGATGCTCTTGGTACTAGCAGAGCGCTGTTGCAACTTTTGTATTTGCCTTCGTGACAAGCATAGAAAATGCAAAGATATCAATTTATAATCAACTTGCTCCACCATGCTATAGAGCACATTACAGTGATAAACAACATACATTTGTTATTTATGTCACTTTTGCAGATTTGAAGAAAAAACAGATTGAAATCTTACACAAATGAGGCAGTTGGTGCACTGGGGGCGGGCCTTCGGCTCCTGGAGCATTGCTCGCCACTCAGACGCCTACCATCACATGTGCAAAGAAAGTTGATTCTCCTGTTCCTATGACATCACCCATCCTACATAAGCAGCAAGAGCTGTGTTCCTGGAGATGAAGGCCCATCCCAAGTATACCAATTGCCTACTTACATAAGATTTCAAAAATTGTTTTTCTCCAAATCTACAAAAGTGACATACATAAAAAACTATGTTGTTTAGCACTGTAAAGTGCTTTGTAACATGGTGTAACAAGGTCTTTGATTTTTATGTGTTTCCCTATGTTTGTCCTATACATTGCACATATGAAAGGTAGGAGAGATAGGAGTCCTCTATTTATAGGCCTCATTACTACTGCAACTCTGACACTGCACAAAGATTCTATCCACTTTGCAACTGTGACACATGTTAAAGTAATTAAAGAATTATACAGGAAATACGGTTTTTATCTGGAGGATGGGGATGATAAAAAAAAACCAAAAAAAACCACCAGAAGCCATAGCCATCACCACAAGTGATTGTGGAGGTCAATCAGTGGCCTGGACAATCTCTTTAAGCAGACTAACATAATTGCATTAAATACCATTCATTACTGTATCAATAATTATACTATATCAAATATATCTTTAATTGGGCTTAGATGGATTTTCAAGAAACCTCTACATAGAAGAACATAGTATTAAGGAAATTAGTTTCCACATATCCATATATTTAATATATGACTAGATGATTAACTATAATGTTACATTTTAGTCATCCACTGTTTCACTACTAAACTTTCCATTAGTCATGAATGACAGCCAGCAGAGATCTAGAAAACTGTGAGGGATTGATACATGGCAAAAATATGCAAATCTGTTTTCCAAGATGTAAATAGGAAAACAGTGCCTCTGCTTGCTGCCCTCTAGAGGCAGCCCCCTTAAACATCATGCACAACTTCTTCATCAAGCCTTAATGCTATGATGCGAGGTTTAGCCAAACCAGTAAGTCTATTCCAAAAGGAACAGAATTCCAGCTGTGGACAGCACTGTTTCGATGTGTTGGACCTCTTCAGCACAGCGTAGGGATACTGGTTTGGCACAGTGAGAGACTATAGACCAAGGATCTGGGGATAATATCACTCCTTAAGGAGTAAGCATCTTCACAGGCATATGGACACTTACAAAGCCATTTTCGCTCCACTGAGCGATTATGGGAAAAATATGCAAGTCTGTTTTCCAAGATGTAAATAGGAATTGATACAGAAATTATATTGAAATATTGTACAAATTTTTATAATGCAAACAATAACATTTGTTTCTCAATATTGGTCTGAAACTGGCCAACCTATTTAACTATATAAAAGTTAAGAACACATATTGTACATAAATAGAATTACCTCCAGTTCTCTGAGTCTAGACGTAGCATCTTTGTATTCAGACTCAATTTTGTTCTTCTTCCATAGAACGGTCATATTTTCTAAGGCTAAATCTACTTTTTCTTTATTTAGAATCATGCAATTCTGGAAAAATAAATATTAAATCAAACACCGCATTAACATGGTGTAGTACTGTAATTGTTATATAAGCTTTGGTGTTTTCCTTTAGATAGACTGACGCTTTTGCAGAGTCTATACGGCACTCACACCACAATTATATAGAGAGAATTTGCTGCTTTGATTCTAAATCACCACCAAGTGTTCTAAAAAACATGCATAGAAATGAACAAAACTATGTGTAATTGATAAATCTTCTGTATAAAAATTAATAAAAGCAAAAAGTCTCATGACAATGTCACAAGATTGCCTACGTTAAGTGTAAAATTACCATCTCGATTTTCCCTTTCTTACAAAAAGATCAACGTAAATGCGATCTAATGGTGTTTAGCACTGGTCACACATTCATGCAATAAAACATGTCTGTGTAACATAATGACCACCAAAATGCTCGGGACTAGTCACCCAGAAGCAACAGCTGGGAATAGAGATCTACGACAGAGAATAGAGAGCTCCGAGATAAAGTAGATTTATATTATTTGCAGCATGAGAATCAAGGAGTCCTGAAAGGACCACCTATGGAAAGTGAAAGGGCCCTACAAAGTCAAAAAAGTTATAGCTCTTGAAAGGCAAAAAAAAAAAAAAAAAAAAAAAAAAAAAGAGCTGAATCCTAAAGGCTAAAATTAGGTTATATGTATATGCAAAAGGTGTCAACTGTGGATTTTTCCACACTGAAATCTGCAATAAGTATATATGCGAACTGTTACAGACTTTGTCGCCAAGCCACTGAAAATCTGCACCAGATGTCAATTTCACACTGATGAAATTGCATTGCAAAATGCAATGCAAGGCTAATGCAAAAGCAAAGTAGAGCAGTTGCCCATAGCAACCAATTAGATTCTACCTCTCATTTTTCATATGCTTTTTGGAAAATGAAAGCAATGACTGAATGACTTTCCTCTGCCCTAGATTTGATACTGTACAACCCTTATAATGACAACAAAGAACCAGAACCGAAAGTCCCATCAACATGAAACATTTCATTCACACCTTTATCAACTCTGTTAGCTCTATAACAATTTTCTTTTTCTGGACATTAATTGCTTTGATCTTGCCATTTGCTTGTTCTTCTGCATTCTCCAAGTTTATGTTTTCTTGCTCTAACTGCTTCAAGCTACAAAAAAGACAATTATTTGGAAGTGTTGGCACATATGTCACAAGGAATAACACCGCACAAGTCATACAAGAACTGTCACCGGATCCACTATGTCCAATTACACTCCCAATAAAGGAACAACACTCTTTATAAAATTAGGAACTTTTTTTTTTCCAATCTTCAAATGCACTGAAATATTTACAATATTTCAGGTTGGGGATATAAAAAAAAATAAAGGATATTTGTGAGGGTCAGACAAATCCATATACAGAGAGTTGCCAATGGCTGAGGAAACCATGTGGCTACAGTTTTAAAGAGTAGGGTCAGATTTAGATCATCTAGGAATCAAGTCTGACTTTAATGCAGATTTGGCGTGGAACTGCTGCAAGTTTAACCCATTCCAATGTAACAAAAGAAATCCACTGCAATCCCACAAGACATGTAGATTTTGCAGTGTATTTGCCCATGGTGAAAACAGAATACTGGTGTGAACCCAACCATACAGTCTGGAAGAAAAAAAGGAGGTAAGAAGGTTATAGGTTCAGGCATAAGAAAAAGAATAATTAGCGGGCCCTATGTTATAGGTTAGCTAACCTGTCATGCTTAGTAGAAATCTTCTGTTCCAGTTGTCTCTTTTTGCTCTTCACATCCAGAATCTCTTTCTTCCTTAATCTTAACTCATTGTCTTTTTTGTCGAGCATTTTCTGTTTGTTGATTAGCTCAACAATACGAGCATCTAATGCCATACACCTTCGTTCAATTTCCTGAAATAGAAACAGAGTAGCATTACCTTATCTCATACCAGAACATTTCTGCCTATTTTTAGCATGGTGAATGTATAAATTACTAGATGCAAAATTGAAAAGGGAACCTGTCAGGTGGATGTTCCACCATAAGCTGGCCCTATCATGTGCAGGATCAAGTAATTCCCTTCCTATTGTTACTCCTACGTAATCATTCTGTTCCAGCAAAATGAAGTTACAAATATTTGAAAGCACCGCCCACCGTGACTGTTTAGATTGAATTGCATATGACTTTTTATGCTTTGAAATGTTTATAACGTCACTTTACTGCAACTGAAAGCTTACAGAGGGGCAGCAATGCAAAGGAAATTGCTTCATCTTGCACATGATGTGGCCTTTTATGGTGGGAAATTCACCTAACAGGTTCCCTTTAGGGGGCATTCACACGGAGTAATGCCGGGCGTGTATCACAGCCGTACACGCTGGCGTTACGGCAGACTGCCGAACACTTCCCATTCACTTCAATGGGAGCGCTCGTAAACGCCGCTGTTACAAGCGCTCCCATTGAAGTGAATGGGAAGTGTTCGTCAGTCTGCCGTAACGCCGGCGTGTACGGCTGTGATACACGCTCGACATTACTCCGTGTGAATGCCCTCTTAAACTCAAAACCCAGTGTACTCCAAATTCACACAAAGTAACCCAAACACTCAGAAATACACATATGTTGTGCTTTAGTCTTTGCACTGTGAAAATGTAAAGCACATGCTCCCAGGGCACCAGCCCAAAGAACTCCCTAGTGGATTTATTATTGGAGTTGGCAAGAAAGAAAACATAAAAACAGATAACTGCTTAAAATATAAAATTAAACAATTGGCTTAACAGTATTTGGCTATACTCAAACGTCTGCCAGAGGCTTCACTTGTAGCATATACCGTAACATCGGTCTAAAATAATGGAAGTATAAATCCTTCAAGAACAACATCCTTGTCCAGCAAAGTCACAGAAAAAAAAACAACGGACACCCAGCAGTCAATGGGGTCATTCAGGATCTGATGTCTGGAAACTGATGGATCTGTGTAGTCTGTTCCTCTGTTCCTATTATGAAACTAAATAGACTAAAATACCATTCTAAACACAGCATTAAATAAAAATACCATTCTAAACACAGCATTAAATAAAAATACCATTCTAAACACAGCATTAAATTGTTATTACATCAAATGGAAAAACAACATTGACTAAGGCAATCCCTTTATCAGGACATATGATCATCAAAGGAGGGATCATTCATCATTTCCAGATAGGGTTTGAGTGATTATAGGCAATTCTCAAATTTAATCATAATTTTCTTGTTTTTGGTTTAAAAAAAAAAAAAAAAGTTCAGTGAGCTGTCATAGTAAGAAAGAGCGACAACTATAGTCAGTAGTTAGACTACCAACCAACTAGTGACTAAAGTGATGTAATTGCTATTCATAGCTTAATTTAATTAACAGCCCTTCTTTAATTCAGAGAAAATATAATGACTTCCAAATAAACTAAAATCTTTTTAGTGTTTCTTTAGTTACCTTATATTGTTCACCCGCTTGTCTTCTTTCCTCTGGATCTACTGTGACTGTGAGAAACTGGGCAGGTTTCAATGAAATATTACTAGAAATAACATTGTTAGTATATACAGATAATTTGGTTATGTATTTTTCTTCAGCAGTGTACATTTGTCTCAGACCAGTTTCTTTTATGACCTATAAGATAAGAAAAGAAACACGTTTGGAAAAAAAAAAGTAACAAAAAAAAAAATCTCTGAGGTCAATACAGTATATATCTCATAGACCTAATGTCTTATTATATATCGTATATACTCGAGTATAAGCCAACCCGAATATAAGCCGAGGCCCCTAATTTTACCACAAAAAACTGGGAAAACTTATTGACTCGAGTATAAGCCGAGGGGGGGAAATGCAGCAGCTACTGGAAAATTTCATTGTCATCTCATGCTAACTTTATAGGTCCAAGCTCCATCCACATGTTACAGGACACTACTGTTGACGGCTCATAAAGTCTTATGTTTATGTAATCACAGTAACTTCTATTACAAAAGTGTCTGACCACTGTATAAGCAGTGCCGCCCCTTCTACCTCTTGTGTCACCCCCTCTACCTCATAGATTGTAAGCTCTTGCGAGCAGGGCCCTCAGTCCCATTGTGTGAAACAACTTTCTTTGTAATGTATCTTTCTGTCTGTATTTGAACCCTACAAATTGTACAGTGCTGCGGAATATGTTGGCGCAGATACCCTACATTCAGCCTGGCTGTAGTCAGACTGAATTCCAAGTGGGGGGGGGGGGCTCAGTCTCAGGGAAGGGGCAGTTAGACAACTTTTTTTTCCCACTACGGCGTTTACCATACAGGAAAAATATTTTTATAGATTTGTAGAGCGGGCGTTTTCGGGATACCTAACGTGTATGTACTTCACAGTGTATGTACTTCACAGTGTATGTACTTCACAGTGTTAGTTTTATATGTGTTCTAGGGAAAGGGGGGGGGGGGGGTTAATTTTTAATAGTTTATTTTTTATTTAATTTTTCACTTTTTAAAAACATTTTTTTTTTTTTTTTTTGCATTTTTTAGACCCTCTTGAACCCCAGGGGGTCTGATCACTAATGCAATGCATTACAGTGCTAATGCATTGCAATATATTGCAAAAATCGTCATTTCTTTTGCAATGCAGGCCAGGGAGCCTTCACAGAAGCGCTGGCATCCCTGGAATCCCTGGCAGAAGCGCTGAGAGGCGGACCTGAAGGAGAACCTTGGCCGGCCAGTTCCTCCTCAGATCCAGAGGCCGAGGTCTTCCTTCAGGTCCGCCCTTAGCGCTTAGACACACGCCCGTTTGCGGGCCTGAGGTTACGTGGCCACGTCACCCTCTGTGTGATAGAGCGGGGGGGCTGTGTTCCGGCCCTGCTAGCAGCAGTACCGTAAGTACTTCTGCAGTTTAAAATGAACAGTATCGCCAAGTGGCGATGCTGCGGGCCCGGCACCCGCCATGGTGTCTGTATGCCGAGTCCGGATGCTGGGTCTGTAACTATAATATTGCTGAATTACTGTAATGACTCATGTATAAACTGAGGCGGACTTTTTCAGCACAAAAACTGTGCTGAAAAACTCGGCTTATACTCGAGTATATATGGTATGTTTTCTTAAAATTTCAATAAAAATTGCAACTAGAAAAAAAAAAAAAAAAAAGAAATATTCTGTGGATATGCCATAAATGTGTGACATGGGAATACCACATTCATTTAGTCTACTAAAGGACACAAGTGGCATCTTTTGTAAAAGCTTGATGGCATGTTACTTACCTTTTCAATCATATGTCTGGTCTTTTCTGTGCCAACTGGCACATTATGGACCATATATTGAGCGACCAAGTAATTCATCACTGGATGTGGAGCATCAAACAATTCTCTTAAGTAAGAGAAAAAGCCATATTGCCTGCAAGGATTAACGAAAAAGAGAAGTAAAACAACAATTCCTGCCCCAAAGACAGTAATACATATCAAATACTAAAGAGTTCTTTAACCCTTTCCTGATTTTCGTTTTTGACTCCCCACCCTCCAACCCCATAACTTTTTTTATTTTTCTATTCAGAGATATATAAGGGCTTATGTTTGTGAGACAAAATGGTACCCCTGTTCTAATTATAATGGTACCATTTATTATTCTATACAGTGTAATGGGAAACTGGAAAAGAATTCAGAATGCACTGCAAAATATTGGCACTTCTATTACAGGCCGTATACAGCAGACTGTAGTAGTAGTAATAATGAGATAAGCCTGGAAGTCTTCAATAGGCTCCCAGCTGTCATGGCAATGGATCGCCAGCCATGGCTCTCATTTTGGTCGCTGGCGATCTTAAAGGGGTATTCCCACGTCGCATACTCGCTAGTCTTCGCTGCTGTCTTCCGGCTTTGTTGTGTCATTGGTGGGCGGGGTTACATATGCAAAGCCAGCGGCGAGAAGTCGTCGCTTCTATGCCACTGGCCCTGCATGTGAGCTGCTGATGCAGCTAGGCATTGGACGTACAGCCTTCACAATGTTGACTATTCCGCTCCTCCACCCCAAACCCCCCCCCCCCCTCCGGAATATCAGCATCGCTCCTGCCGCTGCTGGCTTCATGCAGAGCAGGAGCGTAGCGATGTTGCAGGCACCTGTGCCGGCGTCTACACTCCCCGGTATCTGCCTCTCTATTACAGTGGATGCCGGGTCTGTATTGGCGGCCCCTTCCCCCCCAAAGTGTAAACTACCCCCCCCCCCCCTTCCAGGCTCGCTCCCGTGCACTTAGCCCCTCCTCCCTCCCCCCTCAGAGCAGCAGATACATCACTTGACTTACGACCAGATAAGTCAAGGGATGTGTCAACAGAGAAATGAATAAAGTAATATAGTGGACAAACAAAGCAGTTTTGCTGAAGCAGTGTATTTAGGAAAAGTCTTACGCTCACATTAACAAGCAGTATAGATAGGATCCTTGTGATGGGACAACCCCTTTAAGTTAGTTCAGTACTATTAAGGCGAAACAAATGCACATAGGCCATAAACTGTGATCCAAAAAACGGATCATAAATATGCCCACTCGACACGGTCAAAGGTCGAGTGACAGAAACACTCATGTCCCTAGGGGCAACACGGTGGCTCAGTGGTTAGCACTGTACCCTTGCAGTGCTGGAGTCCTGAGTTCAAACCCTGCCAGGAACAACATCTGCAAGGAGATCGTATGTTCTGCCTGTGTTTGCATGGATTTCTTCCCATTCTACAAAGACATACTGATAGGGGAAAAATGTACATTGCGATCCCTATATGAGGCTCAAAATCTACATTTGAGAAAAAAAAACAAAAAAACGGAAGACTAACATTGCAGTGTGTCCATGGCATAAAGCTAGATAATCATATTTATATTTGTAGATAATTAAAAGTTAAACAGGGACACTACATGTATCAGTAGATAACCCTGCCACTATAAAGGAAATCATAGCTAATTTTCTGACCTAAGAAAGGTCGTATCCACTGGCAACCTAACAAGACAACTTGTGACCACAAGATATTTAGAGAAAATCTTTAAAACTGTGCAAAATGTTGTTTGTAAACATTTGTAAAAATTTTTTACTTTTTTGTCTAAAAATTTAAAAATGGTTATGTTCGTGGGAATACCCCTTTAAAATTCGGGAACAGCAATCTCAGATAATTGCTATAGATGAGTTTGGTATAAAGCCTGTTTGGTTCTGGTGTATTCTCTCTCTAATCGACCCCCATCAGTAAAGTGGCCAGACCCTTTGTCATCAGCTTAATTTGAGTCGGTAACAATGAGATTGGATGATAAGGAATGGGTTTAACCAGATTCTTTCAAAGGTTTCGATATCAGGACTGCTATGGCCTGTCATAGAATTAGGAAGAAACTCAAGCAAATGAAGGAGTAATTTTCCCCCATACATCTTGTAGAATTCTCCTGAGTGACTAATAGCTCTGTGTGCATTCTTATTTTGTATGGTTTGTAGTGCTGTCCACAGCTCCGTTAAGATAATGTGCTTCCCCAAGGAATTCTGGGCTTCTGGTGACAGACGTGGCAATGAAATCTGATGGAGATACTTATCTAACTCTGATGTTCTATTAGTGGTCCTAGAGGAGTCAACCCTTGTAAAATACACCTTCAGGGCTTTCAAAAGGTCTTCATTGCTCATAACCATTGATCTGACTCCCTCTCTAGTCATGCAATATGGCAATCTGTGATCTAACTATAGCTGCCAGCAGATGTCCTGCACTTTCTCCCTCCTGAAAGTAGTGCTGCTTAGTAAAGAACCGCTTTTGAGTAGCCTTATCTAATAATGTCAGCAAAACGTTTCTAAATTAAACTTAGTGGATCTAGCTGGTGTGACATTGTATGTCCCCTCTGTCTCCCATTACATGCAATGTAGAGGCTGTGTTAGTTCTCTGGTTTTAGGTTATTTAAGATTTTCCCAATTTCCAGACTGCGTATACTAAATATATTACTAATATATTACTAAAGGTGACATTGACATGAAATTCTCAGCAGGGGTTGGTATCCAATCCACATCGGCAAATAAATCAAACCATAGATAAATTACGTTATGGGTAATAATGAGAAATGACACAGGAAAAAAGTATATTTAGCTGAAATATAGCAGAAATGAAAAAGCAATCCTGCCACTTAGTGACAAATAGTATCAGCTGGTTCACCATATGGCCTATATTTTGGTGTCTCATTACGAAGGTGTCCCACAAGAAACAATCATGATGGGTAAAACCAGTGAGCTGTCTCAAGAGCTTAGAAACCTTATTGTTGCAAAAGATACTGATGGCATTGGTTTACAGAACAATCCCTATAATCTGGAAGTTGAAAGAATATAATTTCACAATAAAAAGGCCACGACCAGGTGCTCCCCTGCAACATTTCAGACAGAGGAGTGAGAAAACCAAACCAAAATGTAACTCTTTGGATGCCATAATACACACCATGTTTGGAGGCCAAAAGGCACTACGAATCACCCCAAAAACACCATACCAAGAGAAAGTTTTAAGATGGGAACATCATAGTGTGGGGCTATTTTTGAGCATACGGTACTGGCAACTTCATGTGATTGAAGGAAGGATTTATAGACAAATGTACCGAGACTTTTTTGACAAAAATCTGCTGCCAACTACCAGGATAATGAAGATGAAACAAAGGTGGACTTTTCAACAAGACAATGATCCCAAAACAAAGCCAAAGAAACTCTCAAGTGGTTTCAGAGAAAGAAAATGAAGCAGCTAGAATGGGCCCACCATAACCTGACCTGAATCCAATAGAACATATTTCAGGATATGAAGAGTGTATGTGTGGAATAAGGGGCTAAAACCACACATGAGCAATACATGAAAAGCGTGTTCAATACTTTTTCCCTGTGTCATTTCTAATTATCACACATAATCTATGGATTGATTTCTTTTTCCCAAAAGAGCAACTGTAGGCTCAGAAACTGATCTTGGACATGAGAGCCTGGATTGTAATCTGTATTCTAGCTCAACCCAATGAGTTCAGGAGGATTGAGGTTAAGGCTCTGTGCATGTGAGACAAATTCTTTCAACTATTATAGCTCTTGTTTTGGGCTGGGGCACAGTCATACTAGAGCTCAAAAGGTGTGTTTACATGCTTACAACCAAGGGTGGATCATAAAGACATTGCAAGTATAGTTTACTATACTATGCTAGTATACCATTTTCAAGTATACTATTATCACTGATGGTGACAATAGGGAATACAGAGACTTAATCTGGGACTTTGTTGAATGGTGCCAGCAGAACCACCTCAGGATTAATGCTGGGAAGACCAAGGAGATGGTGGTGGACTTTAGTAAACAGAGAAGTGCACCGACCCCGGTGAAGATCCAAGGGACATACATCGAGATAGTCAGGACCTATAAGTACCTGGGTGTGCTCCTCAATAATAAACTAGACTGGGCTGATCACCTGGTGGCGCTGCACAGAAAGGGCCACAGCAGGCTCTACCTGCTCAGGAGGCTGAGGGCCTTAGGAGTCTAGGGGAGACTTCTTGGGCCTGGACCCAGTACAGGTAGTGGGTGACAAAAGGATACTGTCAGTGGTGACCTCCATGCGGGTGAACAACTCCCATCCCATGTATGAGACCTTGATGGCACTTAGCAGCACTGTAAGTGACCGTCTGCTTCACCCCAAGTATGAGAAGGAGCGCTATCGCAAGTCCTTCCTTCCAACCGCGATCAGGCTGTATAATCTACATCAGACCAAGCGAAGATCACTCCGCACAGAGAACTAATGATTATGACGTCTTCCTTCTTTCTTCTTCTGTTCCTTAGCTGCTATGGACTCCTAGTATATCTTCTCTTCTCAGCATATGTGTGTCTACTTCTGTAACATATTACTGTGTATTATCCTGTATCTGTATTACTATGCTGCTGTAACACGCTGAAATTTCCCCACTGTGGGACTATTAAAGGATTATCTTATCTTATCTTTCAAACGACGTGTAAACACGTGCAAAGGGCAGAGTGCGTGGCTTATACTCCTGTGGTAATAAGACTGAATGAAACACCTGAACTTGCTGGTCAGTATGTATAGTCAGCCATACACTTTAGATTCCAGACTGTCATCATCCAGCCATTTAATCAATGATGAAATCGTTTGTACAATTAATCCCACCAAAAACATTAAAGGGGTATTCCCATATACATAATCATATCTATATTTGTAGATAATTAAAAGTTAAACATTTTTGCAAATATAAGTAATTAAAAATTCTGCAGAGTTTTAAAGATTTTCTCTGACTATCTTAGTGGTGACAGTCTTTTATCTTGATCGCTTGCCAATGGTTACGACCACTAATGCAGAAACTTTCTATGGTCTGTGACTTGTCAGGAACCCAGTTATGATTTTCTTATTGTACCTGGGTTATCAGGCAGGGACATTACATGTATCAGAAGATATCCCGGTCACGATAAAGAAATCATGGCTGATTTTCTGACATTAGAAAGTTCCTGCATTCATGGTCGTATCCACTGGCAACCGATCAAGACAACAGACTGTGACCACAAGATATTTAGAGAACATCTTTAAAACTCTGCAAAATGTTTAATTACTTATATTTGCAAAAGTGTTTAACTTTTAATTATCTACATAATTGAAAAAAAAAACAAAAAACGATGCACATGGGAATACCCCTTTAAGGCTAAGGCCCCACTGGGTGGAAACGCAGCAAAAAATGCAGCGTAAAAAAAATGCTGAGAAAACGCTGCGTTAAATTCATATGAGTTTTCTGTTGAGTTTTTCATTGTGTTTTTGCTCGAGTTAGCCTTAGCCTCAACCAAGCAAAACAGTGAGTTTTTGTCTGCGGATTTTGATGCTTTTCCGCAGCATTTCTGCGGAGTTTCCGCAACACATTTATCATGCTGCGTTTTTGCTGCGGTTTTCACACTCTCCATAGAAATCTATGGAGGAAAAACTCAGCGTTTCCGCAACTATAATTGACATGATGCGTTTTTGAAAAACGCAGCTGTTCAGCAGCGTTTTTTTTCCGCAGTGTGGGGCTAGGATTAGACAAAATTACATTCACTATGCTGTGTACTGTAAAACGTAGCGGTTTTTTTCCCGCTGCGTTTCCGCAATGCCAAAAACGCTGCATTTCCACCCAGTGGGGCCTTAGCCTTAAAGAAGACTTCTCACCACTTCCACTAACACCTGGCTCTCTACGTCTGGTCTGCGGTCCCAGGCTGTCTGCTCCTATTTAGCATATTCTGTGATTAAACTAACTGCATGGATTGCTCAGGAATGGTGGGAGCTATACAAAAAACTCCAACTGTGTCAAAATCATGTATCAAAGAATGCAGAAAACTGGAGTTTGGTGGAAGTGGTGAAAAGTCCTCTCTAAAACCAGAACTGTCTGATCAGAGGGAGAAGTTTAATTGTTTAAATAAAAAAAAAAAAAGATAGTTGATCAACAAGTAATTGCAAATAACACTAAGGTATTGTTCACACTACCGGTGGATTCCGTTATTAAAGTATCAGTTTAAAAAAAACAAAAAAAAACAAAAACGGACACCTATCATAACAGAGATTAACTGATGCTAACTGATGTTACGCTGGGTTCACACCAGCGCCCGATTTCCATTTTCAGGTTTCTGTCTTCTGCAGACAGAAGACGGAAACCTGGCGAACAGGGTCTGGCCATGAGCGCTGGTGAGTATTTTGTGCTCTCCGCGGCAAAACCGTTTTTTTTTTTTTAACCGGACACAAAGTCCTGTATGTCCGACTTTGTGTCCGGTTAAAAAAAAAATAAAACAAACAAACAAAAAAACGGATTTCATCGCAGAGAGCACAAAACGCTCACGGCCGGACACTTAGCAAACCCATTCAAATGAATGGGTTTGAAAAATGACTGCAGGTTTCCGTCTCCTGTTCAGTTTCGGGCAGGAAACGGAAACCTACATAACGGAGGCCGGGGTGCAGATGTGAATGAGCCCTTAATGTGTCCGTTTTTTTTAACTGATACATTTGATGGGTCAGTTTATAAAATGGACACATTATCAGTTAGCATCAGTTGGTGTCCGGTTTTTTGCTGTTTATGTTTTCTGAGGACACGCAGAAAATAAACGGACTCAAAATATCAGACAGTAACTCATGGCTATCAGTTACTGTCCGTTAGACAGTTCCATTGTCCATAGACTTCAATGTTAAAAAAAATAACGGACACTCGCAGTCCGTTTTTTCAAAAACTGATATGGGTGTAAAAGGACACTAACGGACACAATATAAAATTCCATTGAAATGAATGGAAATTTCAGATGGACCAGCTAGTGTCCATTGCTAAAATCTTGTTACGGACAATAACCACGGACACCAATGAAGGAATCCAACGGTAGTGTGAAGAGCCCCTAAACAGTGATATTGTCAGCATGTCTGATTATTTTTTGGCAGTTGTTTCCAGCATCCACATACCAGATATAGAATGTGAGTGTGTGTGCATCACACACATTTTTACTATAATTATCCATTACACATACATTATATATATATATATATATATATATATATATATATCTTATTGCTTTTATACTATAAATTAGCGTCTTATAAATAATTTTAAAAAGTAATGGTAACTTACTGTAGTTCAGAGATTGGCTTTGATGGGTTCTTATTTACAAAAGACTCCTGAGGTGAACAAACTGCATTGACTCTTAATCTCTGATTGTCGCGAACCTACGTGTAGTGAAAGAAAGGTAATGAAAAAATGTGAACAATGGTGGGGGGAGTTTGTGAAAAGGGATTATCTGATAGGACACAAGTATCTGATCAGTGGGAAGTCCAGCCATCACAAGAAGGAGGGTTCCCTAGCCATTTGTGCGAATAGAGTGGTAGCGTACATGTGTGATAAGAACTGGCACCCACAGAACTAAATCATATGGTGTTGTCCATGTTAATTACTGCTCCATGGATTCAACTTGAGGATCCAGATTCTCATTATCGCTGGAGGTCTCAGGAGGGGATCAGAGAGACAGCTTGATGTGGAAATCCTCTTTATAAAAGTTTTCATGCCACTGTTATGCTATGTATTTGTTCTTTAATGTGCTTGTAATTTTCATACCTCTTGCCACTTTTTAAGAATCGAAGAAAGTAACCAACAAATGTAATATTCCTTACACCATCAGTGCCAGTCTACACCTTCTAAAAGCAGATGTACCTTTGAATTTCAGGTGCTAGTAGAGTCAATCAAATATGCACAACTTTTAATAAATCTGGCATGCTGTACAGCACTAAAGACTGCTTCTGACCCAGTCTAGCCCAATAGCTCCCAGCGCATGGAGCCAGATCAGTCAGACACCTGAATTCTGCACCAATCGGATACTAATGACCTATCATGTTGACTTGTCATCAGTATTAAAAACCACTTGCAAGCCAGAAAACAATTTAAATGTAAGTTCACATGTAGATTTTTGGATCGAAACCTGAGGCGGCGTTCCGATCCAAAAGCTGGGTCGCCGTGACTGAAAGCCGGTGCACTGCACTGGAATCCAGCCATGCGCTCCGGATTAGGCCCAATGAATGGGCCTAGTCCAGAGGTGGGAGTTTCTTCAGGCCGAATTGCGAGGCGACTCGGCCTGAAGAATGAGCATGTCGCTTCTTTTTTCTGGGAGCCGGAAGAAACGGCTCCTGGAAAAAGCTCCTGACCGGCTCCCATTGATTTTAATGGAAGCCATCTTTTTGGTCATGATTTTGAGGCAAATATGGTTTCAAAATCCTAACCAAAAAACTCTGTGTGAACTTACCCTAAGGGTCCATTCACCCATTCACACAGAGGAAAATGGTGAGGAATTTGGTGTGGAATTTCAGTGCTGAAAAAAAAAGCCTCCCATTGACTTCAATGGGCTCCTTTTTCTGCTAGCAAAAAAAGGAACCCATTGAAGTCAATGGAAGGCTTTTTTTCAGCGCTGAAATTCCATGCCAAATTCCTCACCATTTTCCTCCGTGTGAATGGACCCTTAGGGGAGAGGACACACATTGTAGAAATGCTCCGTTTTTCGCCACTGTGGAAATTTAACACAAAAACCCCCCAACTGCAACACATTTATTAAGAAGAGCATATTATATGCCAATCTTAAAACAGCCCGACTGGTGCAGGGACAGATATTTACAAAGAGCCTGCAACCTCATGGTAAATCTGTCTGAAGTCCTAATGTCAGAATGGAAAATTACACAGAAAGGAACTGTCGTATATTTCAATTCCTAATTAAACAAATTGAAAAAAGTGCAAAAAAACTGTATGTCGCCTATAGTACCAATAACAAAAAGAAAAAAAAGGAGACTAAAACTTAACCTTTAATAAATAAGATACAGTCCTATGAAAAAGTTTGGGCACCCCTATTAATCTTAATCATTTTTAGTTCTAAATATTTTGGTGTTTGCAACAGCCATTTCAGTTTGATATATCTAATAACTGATGGACACAGTAATATTTCAGGATTGAAATGAGGTTTATTGTACTAACAGAAAATGCGCAATATGCATTAAACCAAAATTTGACCGGTGCAAAAGTATGGTCACCCTTATCATTTTATTGATTTGAATTCCCCTAACTACTTTTTACTGACTTACTGAAGCACAAAATTGGTTTTGTAACCTCAGTGAGCTTTGAACTTCATAGCCAGGTGTATCCAATCATGAGAAAAGGTATTTAAGGTGGCCAATTGCAAGTTGTTCTACTATTTGAATCTCCTCTGAAGAGTGGCATCATGGGCTACTCAAAACAACTCTCAAATGATCTGAAAACAAAGATTGTTCAACATAGTTGTTCAGCGGAAGGATACAAAAAGCTGTCTCAGAGATTTAACCTGTCAGTTTCCACTGTGAGGAACATAGTAAGGAAATGGAAGACCACAGGGACAGTTCTTGTTAAGCCCAGAAGTGGCAGGCCAAGAAAAATATCAGAAAGGCAGAGAAGAAGAATGGTGAGAACAGTCAAGGACAATCCACAGACCACCTCCAAAGAGCTGCAGCATCATCTTGCTGCAGATGGTGTCACTGTGCATCGGTCAACTATACAGCGCACTTTGCACAAATAGAAGCTGTATGGGAGAGTGATGAGAAAGAAGCCGTTTCTGCACGTACGCCACAAATAGAGTTGCCTGAGGTATGAAAAAGCACATTGGACAAGGCAGCTTCATTTTGGAAACAAAAATTGAGTTGTTTGGTTATAAAAAAAGGCGTTATGCATGGCGTCCAAAAAGAAACAGCATTCCAAGAAAAACACATGCTACCCACTGTAAAATTTGGTGGAGGTTCCATCATGCTTTGGGGCTGTGTGGCCAATGCCGGCATCGGGAATCTTGTTAAAGTTGAGAGTCGCATGGATTCCACTCAGTATCAGCAGATTCTTGAGAATAATGTTCAAGAATCAGTGGCGAAGTTGAAGTTACGCCGGGGATGGATATTTCAGCAAGACAATGATCCAAAACACCGCTCCAAATCCTCAGGCATTCATGCAGAGGAACAATTACAATGTTCTGGAATGGCCATCCCAGTCCCCAGACCTGAATATCATTGAACATCTGTGGGATGATTTGAAGCGGGCTGTCCATGCTCGGCGACCATCTAACTTAACTGAACTTGAATTGTTTGTCCAAAATACCTTTATCCAGGATCCAGGAACTGATTAAAAGCTACAGGAAGAGACTAGAGGCTGTTATCTTTGCAAAAGGAGGATGTACTAAATATTAATGTCACTTTTCTGTTGAGGTGCCCATACTTTTGCACCGGTCAAATTTTGGTTTAATGCATATTGCGCATTTTCTGTTAGTACAATAAAATAAACACTTAGTACAATAAACCTCATTTCAATCCTGAAATATTACTGTGTCCATCAGTTATTAGATATATCAAACTGAAATGGCTGTTGCAAATGCCAAAATATTTAGAACTAAAAATGATTAAGATTAATAGGGGTGCCCAAACTTTTTCATAGGACTGTATGATAAAATGTGATAAATGTCTGAATAAAAACTACACATATGAGACCAAAGTAGTGATGGATACAGCTGAACAGGGAAGTACCCTTGTCTAATAGAGAACGTTTGGTGGCATGTAAAAGAGCCTGTACCTCACCTCCTGAATACTTAAACCTGACAATAATTCCCTATCACTACAATCTCACAGAAAGGATTTACCACAGTGTCAGCATCCTAAAGATAGCTTCCGACCCTGACTCCTTATCCCTACTGATAAAACTACCTAATAGGGGAGCTACCATAAAGTTGCATATGGGGTCAGCCACTACTATCACCAGGTTGCGAGTGTGTCACAACAGTAAATCTGTGTCGGCACTCAGTCAGCATTAATCCTATACCTGGCCCAGCTAGCAGCTAGTGTTAGGAAATATCACATATGCCAGTTGCTGGTACGGTCTTAATCAGTCTCCTTCAGTAAGTATTATCAGTGTTCCTCAACAAGTAATACCAGACGGTTAATATACCGTAGCAACATGTAACTACTGTGTTACATGGAGATAGATATATGCTCCTGTGGGGGGCCAACAATATCTCTTGAAAAATTAAGTATAAGAAGGTGGGGGCCGAGATTGCTCTATCTCTCCATCTCCCTCTCAGAGATGGAGCCAGTTAGGCTGGGTTCGTGTTTCTGTATACAAAAGATCAAAGAAGAGAGTCTAAGATGCCCCTTTTTAGGTTGAATGGAATATGAATCCTTATCACTCTGTTTGTCTTTAGGGCCTCACCTTTGAAGATGTACTGGATAGGTCACTTAGGGTGTGTAGAAACAGGTTCTATAGCCTATTGATCGTTAGCCCCAAGGCTGGAGTGGTCTGACCAGCATGTGATCATTATCTCTCTTGCCATGGTATATGCAACTAGACTTTGTTTCATGAGAAAGTCCATCCCGGTTTGGAAAGTAATAATGAGATGGAGATTACTTTAGGCTTTAATCATGTGCCAGGTTTATGTTACAACTCTACAACCAATCATGTTATGCCAACCATGTTATGTTATAGTCCAACCTGCTTTTGTCTGTATTATATTTAAACTACCTTTTTGCACCATTAAATTAGAACTCACTTGATACACCATCAGCTGTGTGTGTGTGTGACTTCTCCAGGCCTGATATCTAACTACGACAACATAACTCAGTGGTCTTGTGCCCCTAACACTCCATAGCCATTACTGCTATCTGTGGGGATACTAGCACCAGTATGAATATGACTGGTGTGAGAAGGTGACAGGCTGAGTGCTGGAGTCCCACTATATCAGCCCCAGATTCCTGGCTTATGTGTGGTCCAGTGCGGGTCTGGAATAGGCTTCAGCCCCAGGTGTGGGCCCAAAGGCTTGTTACTGGCCTATAAAAGGTTGCATATCCTGCACTTAAGGGCAGATTCAGGAAGTGAGGAGGTGGCTGGGTCTGTCCAGTAACCCTGAGTCCAGTGAGACCAAATTGTGTTTGTATTTTTTGTGTGGCTGATAGAAAGCCACACTTAGGGCTAGTTCACACGGGGGCAAGGAGGTGGATTTTGACAGTGGATTTCGCCTCAAAATCCGCCTCCATACAATGGTGGTCTATGCAAACCACTAGCGTTCTTTTTCCGCAATCGGCATGTTGCCGATAGTGGAAAAAAGAAGCGAGCTGCCCTTTCTTCAGGCGGAAGCAGCAACCTCTGGTGTCGGCCCATTCATTTGAGCAGACTCTGGAAGGGGATGCCGCGACCATGACGGTCGTGGCAGGCAGGTTTTGACCTGAGAGTGACGCGGTTCCCCGCGTCACTCCCGGTGCCAAAATCCGACCCACCTGCCCCCGTGTGAACTAGCCCTTATAGTTAGGTTATTACTTCTGTTCAGAAAGTTGCGCATACGAGCAGAAATTTGTTTTATTTTTGCCTGAAGTTAAGGCTGTATTTTGTTTTTGCTCATTTGTGCCTGAAGTGAAGGTTTATTTACCAGTTTTTCTAAATAAATCAGTTTGCTGCATATTTTGTGTCCCTGTCTTGACTGTTTAGGTCCGCACCACCGCTTCTACCGAACTAATACCAGGTATCAAAGACTAAATACTTGACCAACAAGGATATGACAAACAGATAAAAGCCTTCAATCTAATTTATAACTTTTGATTAACTTTAAGTTAAAAACAAGGCAATTTCTAGCAAGTATGCTAAGAAGAGGAAGATACTAGCTTCTAATATTTAAAGGGGTATTCCCATAACTCTTGTTCTGCAGCCTGCAGGCTCTGTGCTCTCTTCACTTCCTGGATTTCTCGGCACATTGGTGGGCGGGGTGTCACTTGATCTGCTACCTGCTATGTTTGCAGTCAGTAATGAGGCATTGGTTGTAAATGCATTACCACAGTATGAAGCTGATGTGGAAACTGATGTAGCAGAGCTGGATTTGAGTCAGCTTGTATTACATACAGAGGTAACAGACTCCTTATCTCAGCCCTTAGCAGCCAAATTCAATTAAACCAGCTGATAAGTGGAAAAGCTGAAGATAGACAGCACAGTAATCCCGGAGCTGTCACCTCCCCCCTCCCCTATCTGAGGAGCTCCGTTGCTTGTCAGCCCCTCCCTCCCACCCCTAAGAGCAGGCAGCTAGTTACTTGGGAAATAAGCAGATAAGCCCAGTGGCCATAGAAACGCAGTGTCAACAATGAAGTGAATAAATTAAGATAGCGGCCAAACAAAGCAGTTTTGATAAAGCAATGTATTTAGGAAAAGTCTTAAATCCACATAAACAACAGTATAGATAGGATGCTTTTCATGGGACAACCCCTTTAAGATTCAATAAAAAGAAAAGTGGACAAATTTAGGATTTACAGAAAAATAGAAATTTAAAAAAAAAAAAAAATCAGATTAAAAAAATATGTGCTATACCATAATGTGAATAAGTTTTATGCATGTGTGGGAATACGCTGCAAAAGTAAGAATGTTTTCAAAAAATAAAAGTGTTCACACTAGCATCCATCTATCTGTTGTTCTAGTTCATGGGAGGACTAAAACAGTAATAGGTCGACTGATACAGCAGTGGTCACAAACAGAGGCAGACAGACCCCAATAATCCCTTCCAGTCATCCGCCGTACTATTACGTTTACTAATGTGTTTAAACATGGTGGCTGCTCGGGAGCAGAGCGGCCGCCCATAGCCGCCGGGTACCTACTGTTTCATACAGTAGACACCTAGGCATTAACCCCTTCGGCGTCTCAGTCAAAGCTGACTGAGACGCCATTTTCCCAGTGAGCGCCAGCACCCGTAGCAAGCTATGGATTCGCAATCCTGTTGCCATGACAGCAGGGAGCCTTGTCAAGGCTCCCCGACCTGTCATTGACTGGCTTCTATTGCAGACCACGCTATGTAGCCTGCAATAGAAGCCCCAGTATTTTGCAATGCATTAGCATAGTATTGCATTAGTGATCAGACCCCTGGGGTTCAAGACCTCTAGGGGGTTTAATAAAAGCATTAATATTATATCACCCCCCTTTCCCTAGAACAAATGTAAAAGTAGTTAAATACTGTGAAACACATACATGTTAGCTATCCCTGTGTCCAAAAACGCCCGCTCTAGAAATCTATAAAAATATTTTCCCTGTATGGTAAATGCCGTAGCTGGAAAAAAGTCAAAATGCCAAACCGCCGTTTTTTTCACTGTTTTGCCTCTGATAAAAATTTTAATAAAAAGTGATCAAAGCAATACCAATTCCCCAAAATAATATAACTGAAAAGTACACCCCTCCTGCAAAGAAAGATGCCCTATGCATCCCCGTACACAGAAGTATAAAAAAGCTACGGATGTCAGAATATGGCGACTCTTAGAAAAAAAAATTGGGGCAGTTTTGGATTTCTGTTAAGGGGTTAAAATGTAAATGAAACCATATAAATTAGGTATCCTCGGGGGCAACACGGTGGCTCAGTGGTTAGCACTGCTGCATTGCAGCGCTGGAGTCCTGGGTTCGAAACTTTTTCAAATCCACCCCGTTCTGAATTTTTTTCCAGCTTCACAGTAAATTATACAGAATAATTAATGTTAGCATCATGAAGAAAAAATTGTCTCGTAAACATTAAGACCTCTTATGTTTCTGAGAGGGGAAAAATAAAAAAGTTATGAGGTTTGGAGGAGGGGGGGGGGAGCTGAAGAGTCAAAAACGAAAATCAGAAAATGCTGTCGGTGGGAAGAGGTTAAAGAGGAACTTTCAGGTCCTCGTGCATATGTGGTTTTATATACCGCTAGAAAACAGACAGTGTGCTGAATTCAGCGCATTGTCGGCTTTCCTGTTGTGTGCCCCGGGGCTGGAGATATCAGTGTTTTTAATTTCGGCACTGATCTCTCTCTACTGTCAGAATGGCATTTCTTACAGTCTAGCGTCATCGTTGGGCTCAGAGCTTAGCATAAGTGCTGGGCGGTGATGCCTCCCCTCTGACAGTATAGGGCTATGAACAAGTACTGTCAGGGAAGGGGCATTCCTCACAGCCCAGTGATGATTCTAGACAGTCAGGAACACCCTTCTGACAGTGGGGAGAGATCGGTGCAGAAACTAACAGCACCGATATCTCCAGCCCCGTGGCACATAATGGGAAAGTCAACAGTGCACTGAATTTAGCGTACTGTAGGCTTTTTATCGATATATAAAACCGCATATGCATGAAGACATGAAAGCTCCTCTAACTATAATGGGATCAGTCTGGCGTCTGTTCTTTTAAACTGAAATGGAGACTCCAAGGCAGATGTGAATGCAGCAATAATCATTCATTATGATACTTTTGGCAACTGACAAAATTAAGTGAATGAACAAAAGAGAAATCTAAATTAACATCAATATTTGGTCTTACCAATATTTGGAGGAAAAGTGCTAAATGTGATGACCGAGCTCTCACAGAGCTCTGGTCTCAACCTCATCCACTCTTTCTGGGATTACATGGAAACAAAAGGATTTGAGCAAGCTTACATCCACAGAAGATCTATGGTTGGTTCTCCTAGACCAGGGGGGTAGGGAATCTTCAGCTCTCAAGCTGTTGTAAAACTACAACTCCCAGCATGCATATTTGCTCTGCTGTTCTTGGAACTCCCATAGAAGTGAATGGAGCAGGTTGGGAGTTGTAGTTTCACAGCAGCTGGAGAGCCGAAGGTTCCCTACCCCTGTCCTAGACATGTGGCACAATTTCCCTGCCAAGTTTATTCAAAAACTGTGTACAAATGTACCAAGTAGAATTAATCTTCTTTGCAGGCAAATGGTGGTTACTAGAGATGAGCGAGTAGTATTCGATGGAGTAGGAATTCAATCAAATACTACAGTATTCGAAATACTCGTACTCGGTTAAATTCCACGCAATAAAAATTTGATTCCCTCCCACCTTCCCTGGCGCTCTTTTTTATATACCAATAACTATGCAGGGGAGGTGGGACAGGAACTAGGACAACGTAGGCTTTGGAAAAAAAACGTATACAGTCATTGGCTGGCTAAATCAGCAGCAGCAATAATAATAATAATAATAATAATACTGTGACTTGGGTGTGTTAGATGCCCCCAGACATGCTTCCCCTGCTGTCCCAGTTGCATTCCAGAGGTGTTGGCATCATTTCCTGAGGTGTCATTGTGGACTTGGTGACTCCCAATTGGTCGAATTTTGGTTTCCCTAAAACAAGAATGTTTTTCTCATAGACTATAATGGGATTTGATATTCGAACAAATAGTCAAATATTGAGGTCTACTTGAATCGAATTTTCAAATTTTTCGAATATTTCACTACTCGCTCATTCTAATGGTTACACAACAGACTAATTTGATTTACCGTATATACTCGAGTATAAGCCGACCCGAGTATAAGCCGACCCCCCTAATTTTACCACAAAAAACTGGGAAAACTTATTGACTCGAGTATAAGCCTAGGGGGGAAATGCAGCAGCTACTGGAAAATTTCAAAAATTAAAATGGTCGGAGTTTTTGGGTGCAGTAGTTGCTGGGTGCTAGGGAAGGGGAGGGGGTGTTTTGGTTGTCTGTCTGCCCCTTCCCTGAGCTTGAGGACTGGGTTTTTTCCCCCACTTGGAATTCAGCCTGGCTGAATATAGGGTATCTGCAGTGCTCCTATTAACCCCTTCCCGACGGAACAGGAGCACTGCAGATCCCCTATATTTAGCCTGGCTATAGTCAGACTGAATTCCAAGTGGGGGGAAAAAAACAGTCTCAGGGAAGAGGCAGTTAGACAACTTTTTTTTCTAGCTACAGCGTGTACCGTACAGGAAAAATATTTTTATAGATTGGTAGAGCGGGCGTTTTCGGACACAGGGATACCTAACGTGTATGTGTTTCACAGTATTACTTTTATATGTGTTCTAGGGAAAGGGGGGGGGGTGATCTGAATTTTTTATACTTTATTTTTTTACTTATTTATTTATTTTTTTTTTGCATTTATTAGACCCTCTAGGGGTCTTGAACCCCAGGGGGTCTGATCACTAATGCAATGCATTACAATGCTAATGCATTGCAATACATTGCAAAAATCGTCATTTCTTTTGCAGGCTGCAAAGAGTAGCCTGCAAAAGAAAAGCACTGCAGCCGGGGAGCCTTTACAGAGGAGCTGAGGGGAATCCCCGGCTGCCGGAGCTGAAGGGGAACTGTGTTCTGTCACCTGCAAAAGCGATGAGGGGAATCCCCGGCAGACTCGGCTGCCTGGATTTCCCCTCAGCGCTTCTGCTGGCCTTAGTTTCCCTTCAAATCCAACAGCCGAGGTCTTCAGGTCTGCGCTCCTGCCGGGGATCTCTCTTTCAGCTCCGGCGGCGGATTTCTTCCCTCAGGTACGTGCTCCTGCCGGGGATCCCCCCTTCAGCTCCGGTGCCGATTCTAATGGCGAGCGCTCTGGAACAGAGCGGTCGCCATTATAGCTACAGACTACGCAGCTACCGTAGTTACAGCCCGGCATCCAGACACCGGGGCGGGTGTCGGGCACGCAGCATCGCCATGGCGATGCTGTTATTTCAAACTACAGAAGTACTTACAGTACTTCTGCTAGAAGGCCCCGATACTTCTGCCAGGAGCGTGGGGCGATGCTGCGGCCCAGCACCCGCCTCCGTGTCTGTATGCCGGCTCTGTAACTACGGTATTACCGTAATGACCCGAATATAAGCCGAGGCAGACTTTTTCAGCCCAAAAACTGGGCTGAAAAACTCGGCTTATACTCGAGTATATACGGTAGAGTTTTCTTTTGTTCATTCACTTAATTTTTAATTATATTTGTTCAAATATCTGGAGATATGCTTTACTAGAAATCTACAGGAAGGAAAATATAATGGAAAATTCATTTACTGTTCACCTTACCTCTTTCAAAAATGTGTCCATATCTTCTTGGCTTTCAAACACAAATGCTCTCATGTCATTCATAGAAATATGATTTTCCACATATTTGGCATGCTGATGGTTCTTCACATTAATCTGTGTAAACCAAATAAATGTACTGCTCAACAATACAATAAATAAAAAGTAAAAAACCTTTAAAGTATGGTATAAAGAAAACTTTTTACATTGACTTGTGATTTTTAGTTTTGTTTTCATCAGTTCAGGACCAAAGCAATTATGTGTAAAGGACATGTAGTCAAAAACAACTCATACTTACCTCAAGCATAATGGGCAAACAAACTTTTTTCTTGAATCGCTCATTATTTTCTCGTAACCAGAGAATAGCATTATAAGTGTCAGAAAACCTCTTCTGCAGTTTTTCTTCTTTCAAATTCAACAGGTTTTCAAGCTGCTTTAACCGATTTAATTTATCTGAAGTAGAAAAGTGAGTGCATCAATTCACACATACATAGCTGTACGGTAAGAAAGTACTATGATCCTATGATACAGTATGAGTACCCATAGTACAAATCACTGAGGACAACAGCTGACAATGTCAGCTGCAATAACAGGTAGACACTAAATCACAGGTGTTAAACACAAGGCCCACAGCCATGCGTTTTGTGGCCCATGGAGGCACAGTCACTTCTGCCATAAAGCGACTTGAGGCTGAAAAAAAACTGCAATGCTCAAAATTATGTATTTTGGTTACCTTGCTTTCCCTAGAAAAAACTAAATATACAAGTAGAAGCCCAGCATCTGAAACAAAGAGCAGTATGCAGAAAAGAAGCTTTAAATATTACTGCCATTTCTTAAAAAAAAAAAAAAAAAAAACAGTAAGCAGCAAAATACCTCTCTTTTCTCTCTCCAAGTTTTGTTTCTCCATTCGCAAGTCACTCAGTTCATTTTCCACATTTGACTTCTCATCCTGGATATGACGCAACTCCCTAGCAATGGAATCCATCTCTGGCTGAAGACTGTCTTGGTTCGTCATAGACTTCAACTCATTCTGCCAGTCCTCAATCATCTTACGAATGTTACAAATTTTCTTTTGTCGGTCTAATTCTTCATCCTGTCTCATTCTCAAGTGCTGCTGAACTTCCTCTATCTGTTTTTCACACAGAAAATTAATACATTTTCATTTATATAGCACCAACATATTCTGCAGCACTTTACAAATCAATAGTGAAAAATGTCACATTCAGGACTAAAGAGAACTAATTGGAAAGCCAAATCGGAAACGGAAATGTAGTTATGAAGATACTGTAAATCTATATTCTGCACACAATGGCTAATTTGCCCCTTATTTATTTCTTCACTAATAAACACCTTAACCCCTTCCTGCCAATTTTCGTTTTTGACTCCCCCTTCCAAATCACATAACTTTTTTTTTTTTCTGCTCTCCGAGCCATATGAGGTCTTAATGTGTGCGGGACAAATTGTTCTTCATGATGTTATCATTAATTATTCTGTACACAATGTCCTGGGAAGCTGGAAAAAAAATTCAAAATGCGGTGGGGATTTGAAGAAAAAGTGCATTGGTGCGACTTTCTTACGGGCTTCGGTTTTACAGTGTTCACTGTGCAGCCATAATGACATGTCACCTGTATTCTTTATTTCGGAGCAATTCTGAGGATACCAAATTTATATGGTTTTATTTCCATTTTAACCCCTTAAATCCAAAACTGTGTCAATTTTTTTTTTTTATAAAAGTTTCCATATTCTGACACCCGTAACTTTTTTACACTTCTGTGTAAAAAACGGAGTAATTTGTAATTTAGGGTAAATTATACACAATTTTTGATATATAAAATTTTAAAGTGTTCTTTTTCTTTATAGATATATGTTTCATATTATTTACGTCAAGACACATACACTTCACCTTCCTACAACATTGAAGAGGAGAAAAGGGGACAGAACATCCATCTACTATTTTTTCCATGGATGCTTTACTTACATTCTTTTAACTTTGTTATGTATTAAAGATTTATAATATTATTATTATTATTCTTCAGTGGTGTTGAAAGCATTAATATCCTTATTTAATTTCTAATATTCTTTGTGGTCATTATCTGGAGTAGTTTTTTTCTTGTTTTTCTATTTAATTAATGGTTATTTTCTTTATTTCTATATTTTATTTTTTATATTATAATATTTAATATATTTTGTTTTGGTTTTTGCTTAATAAATTTTTTCTTTTTTCTTTTATTTAGCATTTATTTTTAATTTTTGTCTTCATTATAATTATAATTTATTGTTGCTCTGATTGGGTCAAGATCCCAAACCCTGAAAAATCATCTTGTCTGGTTAATTGATGTATATGGTAACACATTTCATGACCACTGTTCTGGTTTGAGTATGCGTCCATACTTTATAGACCCTTAAATAGGACTTTGTATATGAAATGTCCCGTGGCCATGGTTTTTGGTTTTGGTTCACTTTGTTGTTTTGTTTGTATTTATATACTTTTGTATTATCGAAAAAAAAAATATTATTTATGTTTTTTTGTATTTTTATTTTTCTTCATTTTTCTTTTTGTCAGTTTTTTGTTCTTTTTCAGTTATTGTTTTTCATTAGAATATATATATATATATATATATATATATATATATACTATATCACTGATATTCAATATGTCAGTGCACTGTGGAACCCATGTTATCCTTGTTCTATATAACCGCAATTGTGCGGTGGCCAATTAGCAGCTTCCGATATGGTTGCTCAATTCTATTCTTCTTATCTGCACATGTCCGCACATTCTCGGTTTGTTCTATGGGTATTTGGCAGTATTCAATATGACTTATCAACCTTTATGGGGGCTTTGAGCATGCACGGACATGCGCAATCGATGCATTCGGATCAAATTGATTCTTAACAGTGGTGTAGTCATGCGCATTTGTTTCCTTCACACGCTGGAACAACGTGGTTTAGCGTTTCTGTATACTGTACTTGCTTGGGTAAATGGATGTCCCTCCTACTTCAATATTTTTACACTAAGTAATTTACTACTTCATACTTGCTTATTATATTGATCCGATGAGTATTATGGTGATCATCTTATATTGTATGCACTTTTATTTATACATGTGTCGCACTGACTATTCATTTGTATGATTTGTTGTTTGTATACACATGCATCATTTTAATTGATTATTATTGTTACTTTCTCACTGTATTGACTGCTTTCTATATAAACCTGATATAACCTTCAAATTACTGCTTGAGAAAGGTTCCTGTGAGTGAGTGAGTGAGTGAGTGAGTGAGTGAGTGCTGGAGTGCTTCCATTTTTCCTTTTCTGTGAAGATACTAACCTCTTTTTCTTTTCTGTCTAAAAGATCCTGCTTCTGTTTGCACTTCTGTGAGGTTTCTCGAATTTCAGATACCTGGAAGTAAAAAGTTTCACACCTTTGAGTGTCTCCATATCACTGAACCTAAATCAAGTTTGACAAATAAAATGCTGTAATTTTTGCTAATTTTAGCATGTTGTGAAATAATTCAAATAAAGGGTCATTCTAAAAATCAAAGTGCAAGGAAATAGGATAGAGTAGTAAGAAACCGTAAAACTAATATAAAACTTCACTTTTATTTTATATAAGATAAAATCATATAGGAAAACAGATACACTAAATACCACTACATATGTCTCAATTGTGAGGGTAGACATATATCATACCAGTGCCGCACCTCCCATGAGGCGACCTGAAGCAAGCGCTTCAGGCGGCACTATGCCAGGACCTCAGGGAGGGCGGCATTTTTGCTAACCTAAGCCAGTCCAGGAAAAGTTGTCCTGGACTTAGCACGGAGCGGTGGTTTGGGGAGGCCACTGGAACAGCGCTGCTCCAGCAGCCTCCCCTCACGCTCAGGCAGAGCGCAGGCAGTCTCCGGGCCTGCTCTCTGCCGGCGAACGGCGCTAAGCCCCACCCCCTTTCGAGGTGAAACGCCCCTCGGCTAAGCCACACCCTGCTCCGCCCCCTCCTCCCGGCGGGGGGGGGGGGGGGGGGGCGGCTTTCTGTACTTCGCTCGGGCGGCGAAAGGAGCAGGTTCACCTCTGTATCATACATATCAGGTGTAACACATGTATCAGTATTATTCACGTTTATCATATATCAATGATCCATTTTACATATACCCATCTGCATTAATTCATGAAAAAGTATAGCTCAAAAAAATACATAGCCCAGAGCGTATTAAATCACCTAAACCAGGAATCAGATGTATGTGCTCTATGTGAGTTTAGAACTATATTGGAAGGCTTTTTTGGAGGCTAATTTTGAGGCAAAATCAGTGCCAAAAAACTCTGTGTGCACTGACCCTAAGGTGTTTAGCTGGTCAGAGGTCAGAATAAGGCTGTCTGGAGCAGGGTCAGGAAAGCATGGCTCAAATAGCGTATAGCTATAGACTAGATAGAGGTTCTTATTGAGTCCAACACTCTGAATTCACCCAAAAGTGACTTTTGCCAGTCCAGGAAGAATTACTTGACATGCAGTCAGTTGAACTGCATGTTACTTTATAATAGGGTCTACAAGGCAGAAAGAACAGGTCTTCTTCCCCCCCCTCTACGGTGGGGTAAGCCCTTATAAAGACGTCAGTCTCGATCCACAGTCTCATAGATAGCGCCTCACACTGATACCTAGATATATGAATAAACTCGCCCTCACACTAAGTGGTTAAAATATCAAACAAATCTCTACACGTTTCAGAAAGCATCAAAGATGCTGGATCATCAAGTGACAAAAATACAACCTCTCAGTCTGAGAGTAGTACAGTAGTGGCGCTGACGTCTCACTACATCCTTCCTTTTATAGGGAACAGGACCTTCCTATGGGAAGAGCTGGCCAACACCACAGCCAATCGGCATGCAAGGGAGGTGGAATGGTCACCGACACTCCTCCCCTAAGCACACCTCCCGGTCTGAGGCCACTCCCACAGGTCGGGACACTGTCAAAGTCATCATAGAGACATGAATTTGTATCTCCCAGTGCAAAATTTCCACAATCAAAATCAAACAAACATAGGAAAGTTGTGAAAACAGAAGAACACCGTTGTTAAAAAGGAACTACATATTCCTGATAAGAATATATAAAGATAGCTTAATTGTATACTATTTCCTTACACTTTAATATTGATTAGATAGATATTTCAGCAGGCTCTGACTTCCTGTACTCTTGAATAATTGGTCTGTGCATTATCCTTCTAAAAATCACAGACAGGGCTGTGTAGGGGAAGTCAGTTTTGGACGGTCTATTCGGACTGTCAAATCATCAACTATTATTTTTAGAACAACAAAAAAGCCACTGAGTGGCTATTAAAGGATCATCCCCTTGGAAAAAGGAAAAAAACTATAAAGTTTATGATATGGTCACTAATTCCACCATATGTATCACTAAGGCCTTAAATTCTGAGAGGTGGCTAGGAACCTTACGATCTTTGAGATCAGGAGCCCAATGTGTAGAAAAACCCAGTACTCTTCCATGTAAAACTCTATCGCTACTAATAAGTCATCATTAGAAGCCGTTAGCCAGAACCTTTCAACACGTGTTGTAACTTGAGGCAGATTAGACCTCAAACTGCCAAAACAATCCACTGGCACCCTGTAATTGAGAAAATCGGTTTACAGAGGAAGACTTCTCCCTCTGTAAAACCACTTATGCCATAGTTGCCACTGATTATGCCATCAAAAGTTAAAGCGATGCTCTAGTATTTTTTTTGTTGACACATTATATTGTCTGAAAAAAAAATCCCCCTAATAATAATAGCTTTCACCTTTTTCAATAAGACATAATCCGAGTGTATGATCTCATTTTTGAGCAAGGATTGCTGTGTTACATGGAGTATAGATTGCTGTGCTGCCTGAGAGCTACCATTTAAAAGGAGTTCGTCGGCACGAAAATCGGTATGAAACGACTGCATGTAGGGCAGAGTCCTTCTACACTTTCCAAAGATGCCTTTCTTATTCTGCATTGCTGCTCCTTTTTAAATGAAAATCAGGGTTTTATACTTACACAAATTATCTGAAAAGAGTTTTAAGGGCATCTCTTCTGCTACGGGCCTCAATTTCTGCTCTAGGTAACTGTTGCTCAGCTCCACCTTGCATAGCTTAAAGGGGTTGTCCCACATCGCATACTCACCAGTCTTCGTTGTTGAAAAATCTTCTGTCTTCCGGCTTTGTTGCGTCATTGGTGGGCGGGGTCACATATGCAAAGCCAAGCGGTGAGATGCCGCTAGCCCATAGACCAGTCTAGCCTTCACAATGCCAATACAGACCCGACATCCGCCTCTCTCTATTACAGCGGGTGCCTGTCTGTATTCGCATTGTGAATGCTAGACTGGTCTATGAGTGTGCACGCAGGGCCAGCGGCATCTCGCCGCTGGCTGTGCATATGTGAATATGTGACCCGGCATCCGCTGTAATAGAGAGGCGGATGCAGGGGAGGGTTAGACGCCGGCACAGATGCACAGACGCCGGCACAGGTGCCTGCAACATCGCCATGCTTCTGCCCTGCATGATCTAACCCTCCCCGGCATCCGCCTCTCTATTACAGCGGATGCTGGGTCTGTATTGGCGGCCCCTTCCCCCAAAGGGTAAACTACCCCCCCCCCTCCAGGCTAGCCCCCGTGCACTTAGCCCCTCCTCCCTCCCCCCTTAGAGCAGTAGCTACATCACTTGACTTATGACCAGATAAGTTAAGGGACGTGTCCTAAAAAAATGAATAAAGTAATATAGCGGCCAAATAAAGCAGTTTTGCTGAAGCAATGTATTTAGGAAAAGTCTTACATTCACATTAGCAAACAGTATAGATAGGATCCTTGTGATGGGACAACCCCTTTAAGTGACATCTTTCAGTTTGTCTTTAGTTGTGGGTGGTTAGCTGGAGAGGAAAGTGAAGCCCCAGCAGAAGAAATGCCCCTAAAGCCCTTTTCAGCTGATTTGCATACAAATAAAAAGTTGATTTTCATGAAAATGGAGCTGCAACACATAATAGGAAAGGCATCTTTGGAAAGTACACAAGAAGCCCTACAATATACTGACACTAGTTTGATACTAATTTTCCTGCTGACAGACTCCCTTTAACTTCAGATTCATCAGAGCAATGCTCCTTAATTCGTCTGTAAAAATACCTCTTTGCTCCTTCTCCCCTAACATAATCTGCTCCTTATACCCCCCCCACCCCCTCTTTTGCCTATAATCTGTCCTCACTCACATTTAGGTCATCATTACTTTCCCCAGTGTTATCAGCAGAAGTTTGTGCAGCTTTTAGGACGTGTGGTAATATGGTCCTCACAGTCTAAGGTCCTGGCAGGCATATAGTATCAGCTCTGCATTGTTTTGCAGAAACCGGAAACAGGCATGAGTACAGGAATTGAACATGGGTGACAGCATCAACAAATTTGGAATCTACTGGTACCTTCATGCATATCTTGTTCACAACTCACAGAGGAGGTTGGGGAACGTGAAACACAATAACAATAAATACTCACTTGCCCCAGGCTGCCTCTGTGAGTTGGACCCAGTGATATCAGTCACATAACCCTGAACAGAGAGTGGCGTCAGATACCAGGGACAGGTGAGTATGTGTTTTTTTGTTTTTTATACTTCACCTTCTCCAGGCTCCTCTGCTAGCTGTGCAATTCCTGGACAACTCCCTAAATTTATTTATTAAGGAAACAAAAACATATGTTTTAAAACTGCAATTAAACCTAATTTACAGCCCTTCATTTGTGATGTAATTACTTTTCCAAAAACTGATCAAATCAAAGACTGACAGGATGTTAATGGGAAAAATAAATATATCTCACTTTTTCTTTAATTCTGCCGTCAATTTGTTTATGTTGTTTGTCACAGTGTTGAAGTTGTTGAGTAAGTGGCGCTTGGGATTGCTGTCTCTGGTTTAACTCTTCTTTCAACTGATCGTGCATTTGCTTTGCTTCTTCATATTGAGGCCGCACAGTTTCATATTCCTACCAAAGGGAAAAAAAAAAAAATCACTTTAAGAAACAGGTTTAGCACTAAGAAATTATATGACAAAAATGGATTAATTGCTGAATAACAAAATGCAGAATAAAAGCAGACTTACCACCCAAGGGCGTTTCCTTTCCAGCATCTCTATTTTATCAAGATGGCGCTTCCTCTCATAGTATCGTTCAACATCTTGCTTGTATCTTTCATTGCTTTGCTTCAACTTCTCCAAAAATTCCTCTTTGCTTTTACATGAATCCTAAAAGATTTAAATAAACATAGGTATTGCATCCATTTAACATAAATCTAATGAGCATGGTCAGTTTAAAGAGGACCTTTCATGGTCTGGGCCACACACAGTTCTATATACTGCTGGAAAGCTGACAGTGTGCTGAATTCAGCTCACTATCGGCTTTCCCGATCTGTGCCCCAGGTAAAGAGCTATCGGTCCCAGTACCTAAATTCCCCTTTCCTTTCTGGGTCTGTGTAGGGTAAAGATGATGCTTTTTTTCCCCCTACTTATGACTTTTATTAAGATATGGTATATTTCATAAATCATAGTTCAGCAGTAAATTATGCCCTTTTTCCACTTTTAGCTTTAACAAAGTGGTATGCATTGTGCAAATAGTACTAAACTATGACAAAAATGTTAACAAATAAATGTGTAATGGCAGAAAAAACATTCTTTTTGTATTAAAATGTGTCAATTCCTAAATTTAGACAGGATAATGCTATACAAGAAACATCAAATTTACCATTCTGTATGCACTACACCTCTTTGTTAGCTTACTCAGTACCAGAATTTTTAAAGGGGTTGTCCATATTATTTTAATTTTTATTTAGAGTCTATCCTTAGGATTAGCTATAAATATCTGATTGTGGGGGCCGACAATATGACCCCACTGAAGTCAGTGGGGGCTAAGCTGCAGTACTAGCCACTAAACAGCACAGAGATGAGTTGCAAGATATTTTATGGTTATTAGGTTCTGGAAAATTTGCCTTGCAAAATGCAATACAGTACCTCCAATTCTTTTTCATTTTTCCTGAAGTTTTTCAATTCACAGTGATAGTTGTACATCTCTGGAGGTCCAATGGACTTCTCTGTTGCTTCAAGCAGCTCAATTTTAGATAATTTGGCAAACTCCCCAACTTTATCCTGCAAAATATTAATAAGCATCTTACACATACAGAATGATTCCTACCATTTGCTAATGCATCCTTCATATTTAATTTTATCAGTTATTGTTGATTTTTTCCACAAAAAAAGGGAGTCTGTCAGCTCTAAATGCAGTGGGGACTGCTTAATAAACAAATAAAAAACTGATCATGAAATCTTAAGTACCCAAAAAATACATGGTCTAGTAAAGCTACATTGAAATAAAATGTAAAAAGTTATGAATGTGGGAATGCAGAGAGGGATAAAATGTTACTGGTTTAAGGCTAAAATTTTAGATCGCTAAAGGGTTAAAATACATATAAGGGCTAGTTCACACGTGAACTGCCCGCGCGGGTTTTGACACAGAGAGAGACGCGGCGAGCCAACATGGAGGGTGCTGCAGCCGGGCGGAAGCCGCTAGCAGAGAAAAGAAGCCCGGCGGTCTCCATAGACCACCATTATAAGGGGAGGTTTTGGACGCGAAATCCGCTGTCAAAAACCTCCCCTTATACTCACGTGTGAACTAGCCCTAAGGCATCAGGGGCATCTCTAAGTGATATTTATTTCAGCAATAAATTCTAAATCTGCAACAAAGGTAAATGTCAATTTCAGGTGTTTTTTTTTGCAATTTTAACCCTTAGGAGACGCAGACATTTTTCATTTTTGTGTTTTTGTTTTTTTACTCCTTATATTCCAAAAGCCATAACTTTCTCAATTTTCTGTCTACGTAATCCGATGAGGGCTTGATTTTTGCGTGACCAGTTGTATTTCAAAATAGTACCATTTATTATTTTAAACAATGTATCGGGAATAAAAAAATTCAGAATGAGGTGGTAGTTTTTTCATTATTTAACAACATTACAAAAATTCTAAATTTTGAGGAAAAATAAAAATTCTTTGAATCACCATATTCTGACCCCTGTAACTTTTTTATATTTCAGTGCACGTAGCTGTGTAAGGCATCTTTTTTTGCGGGACAATATGTCGTTTTAATTGGTACCACAATGGGGAATGTTTGTTGTTTTGATCGCTGTTTACTCCATTTTTTAGGGTGGTATTTTGGCGAAAAAAGCCAAATCAGCCATTTTGATTCTTTTTCCTTCTGCGTCGTTTACCGTATGGGACAAATGTTTTTATATTTTAATGGTTTGGGCATTTTCAGACTTGGGGATGACTAATGTGTTAATGTTTACTTTTATTTATTTATATTTATATGTAATCTAGGGAAAGGGGGAGGTGATATGAATTTTTTTAATAGTTAGATTTTTTTTTTTTAGCCCCCCCCTTTCCTAAGAGGCTTGAATACGTGATCTTTAGATCAACTATGCCATAGATTGCAATACTACTGTATTGAAGTCTAAGGCAGATTTCCTATGCAGCAGTCTTCAGTAGTTACAATTCTATGGCAGCCCTGAGAGCCTTCAGAAGGCTCCAGGATGTCATGGTAAAGGGACGTCTCCCACGATCTCGCCGCAGGGGGGCCGTCCTATTACCAAAAAGAAAAGAGAAAGTGAAAGTAACCACTTAGATGCCGTGGTCAAATGCCCATCATCAGATTCCAGATCACAGGTATTGCTGCCGGGCCCCTGCTGTAGGAAACAGCGCAGACACGACAGCTAGTGTGGCCGCTCTGTTTAAGAGCAGCTGCCATGCTCTTTCAGTGCACCAGGACATAACTATACGTCCTGGTGCACCTAAGGGTTAATGTGACTATGTGTCAATTGTACTGTATTTCTCTTCTATAGGTGTCAGATGTTCCTTAACTGTAAGGAGAAAGTCCGACCTTGGCCCTCTTCCTTTACCTCCTCCTCTTTCTGTTAGAGGCAGCTTCTACCATGAGACTGACCCACCACCCACCATGGGTACCCACCACCAAAATTCTATGTAGAGTCACCAATATAGCACCTAGCCTGGGCACTTAGGTCACTTCTTTGATAGCCCATTGTGATAAGTTTGCAAGATCTACTGTTTCACATATGTACTTTTCCCCTTTTACCTGCTGTCTGTTTCCTATTTTGAATGCTACCTGATTTTTATAATGAAAAATTTAATAAACAAGAACATGACCAATGTAGAACAGTGTTGATAACTCTTCAAATTCTTAGGCTATGTTCACACAGCAGAAAAAGAAGAGGAATTCCTCTTCATTTTCAGACACTGGCATTTTCACCCGTGTTGTAGCCGCAACGGGATGCTGATGCAGTTCATCAGCATTCCGTTGTGGCTTCCTGAGGCTCATTTGGCCCAGATGAATGGGCCCAATCATCAGGGAGTCTCTAGCCGTGGGAATCTGCAGCAAGTTTAAGCAGGACACTTTTTTTCCACGTCCTGCTGTGATCTCTTCTTCATATTGAAAACAATGGCAGGCAGATTCCGGCAGGAATTTGCCCCCGATTCAGAGGCGAAATTCACCCCCAAATCCGCGGCAAATTGCTCCGTTTCAACATATCCTTACAGTGCCATTTAGATTATGTCCACAACGGACATCATAATGGAAACCATTATATTCAATGGAGTCCACTGGGATCCATTTATATCCGTCATATGACAGACCTGTGGCCATCTGAATTCCCATTTTTTTGTTCCTATAATGGGATAGAAAACGGATATACTGAAGGTGATGACAACAGTTTACACAAAAACACAATTTAAATTGTTTTACCTGTGGAAGAAACTGGCAAAGATTTCCTACTTGGATATTTAATGCTGCTACCTGCTCTTCAACCAGCTTTAAAGATGCACTCTTGCCATTAATGTACCATGTCGACTGGTTATTTGATACTTGAATTTCACGAGTTATGATCAAGTTTCCAGAAGCCCTATACCTAGATAACCACAAGACAACGTGTACATAGGAATAGCAAATCAGTTACAAATAACAAATGATGAAGATAGTGATAAAATCTAAAGTCAAAAAACACAGATCATGTCTCATATCACAATATATAATGTTCCAGGACTTTCTTTCATACTCGCTGTTGCTGAACATATGTAAAAATAGAAGCAATGTATTAGAAAAATTACCAAAATAAAACAGGCTCTGTTTACATGTTCCTTTGAACGCTCTATTCAGACTCCATCAGAAACTCGGTTATACTTGATGGAGAAAATAGCACTGTACAGTGTCAAAAAGATGGACACGAGTCAAAGCCATTATAGATCAATGAGATTCAACATGTGCCCCTGCTATTCGTCATATGACAGATTCAGCTCCTTTGATGGGGCAGAAAAAAAAAATCTAAATATATATATATATATATATATATATACATATACATTATATATATATGTATAGTGTGAACTAAGCCTTAATTGTGAAAATAATTAAAGCTTTAGCCCTTATATTCCAGATACAGCAAAAGTCACAACATTATATATATTTCTTGGACGTGAACTGGTTTAAAGGTAGAGATTTCACATAAAAGGAGGCATTTGTTAAAGGTAATGCTTACAGTTCAAGTTCAACTGCACCTTTCTGGCAACCACGCTTCACGTAAAAACCAACCTGAAAGACAATTATACTTCTAATTAAAAAGAGAGAGTACCATATATACTCGAGTATAAGCCGACCCGAATATAAGCCGAGACCCCTAATTTTACCACAAAAAACTGGGAAAACTTATTGACTCGAGTATAAGCTGAGGTCATGTGCATTGCAGCTTAGTAACTCCATGGGGATCATAGTAATAGCAGTAAACCCCATCATATCCCTCACATTAACCCCCTGTGTGCCTCGCATAAGAGTTACTGATATGTGGGACATAAGGAGGTAATAATTAGGTATCTTCATAATTAAGGTCCTTGATTAGTATCCTCATGTGTCTCACATATTAGTAACCCTTATATGGGGTACACAGGGGTTAATATGAGGGACATGATGGGGTTAACTGTTATTAATGTGAGGCACATGGAGTTACTGAAACTAAATTAATAACCCCAAATGGCTGACATTAATAGGCAGAGTAACCAAAGGAAGGTCCCTGTGTGTGTCACTTTACTGTAGCTTCCTCTCCTCCATACAACAGACATCTTCCATAAGACACAATGAATCCTGGCCACTGATCTGCAGGGTAGATGCTAAATCCTAGTGTGCTAAAGGACCTCTGGTGACGTCATGACCATGTGATCGGACTCTGGTGTGGGCGGAGCCACTAGGATTTAGTCTCAACCTTATCTGCAGATGTTACATACCAGTGGCTACAGGACCTTTGATGACATCACAGTCACGTGACCTCATGACAAACCAATCACAGAGCAGTAGACAAAAGGACCTCCCCCATCCAGGTCCTTCCAGTTTTCTGTGCTCCGTGGACCCTGACTCGTGTATAAGCCGAAGAGAGCTTTTTCAGCATGGAAAATGTGCTGAAAAAGTCGGCTTATACTTGAGTATATACGGTAATAACACAATCTTGTCTTTTTGCTGGTTTTACTCATACAAATTACTTAATGCTGATACAAATTGTTTTAGCTATTCTGAGTGCCCCAAATGTTCAGCTATGTTCGGCTATCGGAAGTGCGATCAACTGAAGAAAATAGAAGAAAAAATATAGGTGTAAATGTTTGCCTTAGATATTCATATTAGAAGGACATGCTTCATTACTTTCACATAAGACCTCTTAGGCGGAAAAGAGGAATTTGCTTTAGGAAGATAGCTGCCTATAAGATCAATGCATGGTTTTTATAAAACCTAACAGCATAATCTGGAAAAATAGCCAAGCCAGAATTCCACCAGAAGGGTATGCATGGACTAATAAGTCATATTATTGTCAGTGTCAAATTCGATGGAGAAAATAGCACTGTTATAATGATAGATACAAGACAAACCCATTATAGTTCAATGGGGTTCCCTATGTGCCCCCTCTGTTCGTCATATGACAGATCTAATGTTCAAATTTTTCCCTTTTCTGCTCCTCTGTAAAGCAGGGCAAGTTGTAGTTTTAGAGTTTTTAACCATTTGGGAATGGTCTGAAATATTGACGGTTATTCCATTTTTTTTGAAGAGGTGAAACAGAAAAAAACCAGCATGTTCACTGTATAAGATAATGTTATATATTTTTAAATATGGGAATATTTAATACTTCTATGCTTGCTTATTTTTTTGTCAATTTTTAAATGCAAACAGAAAAAGAAAAAAAGAAAAAAGGTGGAGGATTTATTTATTTATTTAAACTTAATTTTGTTCTTAAGTTTTCAAAACTCAGGGGGCATTCACACTACCGTTAGTGAGCATCAGCAGTGTCCGTGGCTATTGTCCATTGCAAGATTTTAGCAACAGGCACTAGCTGAACCGTCAGAAATTTCCATTCGTTTCAATGAGATTTTATTTTGTTTCTGTTAGTGTCGTTTACACCCAAGTCGGTTTTTTTCCGGTGGACAAAAAAATTCTACATGCAGGACTTCTGTCCATTAGAAAAAAAACGGACAGCAAAAGTCTGTTAATTTTTTATTTTCCTTTTATTTGGACCTCATATGAACCCTAGGGGATCTAATCAGCCATACAATATACTGCAACACTAGTGTAAAATTCCTAAAGGCTAAGGCTTTACAAGACTCTAGCGCTGCAGGGAAAAACCACAGAGGGAACGCATCACAGTTCTTCCCACAACACTTTAAACAGAAAGTTTGCAGAGTTTTCCTCCGCGGACTGTCTGTTACCATTATATCTACAGGAAAGCCACCAGCGTTTCCATAGATATAAATTTACATGCTGCGATTTCCAAACCCGCACAGGTTTTGGAAATCGCAGCATGTCTGCACGAATCCCATCCACTTTGCAGTTACAGTTAAACGCGGCAAATTTTCTAGCAGCATTTCACAGAAAGACATGTAAGTATTGATGGGGTTGAGGGAGGGGGGAAGAGTACGTATAACTTCTGCTATATGTTGCCTATGGCAGCATGTAAAAGAACAGTACTACTGATAGGTTTGGGAATCTTCTATAGACTCCAATCTATCAAAGTAATGGATTTCTGACCGAGATCACACTCTGAGGAGTAGAGAGCACTGTTGCAGTTTTGAAAATCACAGAGTGTCCACTGTGCATATATCTCATTAGAATCCCATCTACTTTGGTCCTGTAAAATGTAACTTGGGGCCCCAACCTCAAGCATATTTGCTGCAGTTTTTATGAACCAATGCCCATTTCTTCTCTACCCAATCCAGGGTCTTGCTAAAAAAAATTGCAGCAAAATCTGCACCAAAACTCCATTTGTGTCCTCAGCCTTAAAGCCAAGACCCCTTGTGGCATAAAGGTTGCAGTTTCCCTAAAGGTATAATTGAAGCAGAAAGTCCTTTCTGTGAAAAGCTCTGCAGGAAAAACGCTATACGTTGACCCCGCGTTTTTTCCCGCAGTGCTTTTTTGCTGTGGCCCGTTACGTGGGGCCTTGGCCTACAGAGGATTTCCTGGCAAATGATATTCATGACCTATCCCTATGATAGGTCATCAATAACAAAGAACAGAGTTGAGAAAAATAATGAACTTTCTGTTGCAAATTTTGCTGCAGTTTTTTGAGCCAAAGTCAGTAGTGGATTTAGGAAAAGGGAGACGTATACGTGCTTCCTTTATATTTTCCACTCTTTTTTTTAAGGCTTTGGCTTGGCTCCAGTATTTTACATGTGTTAAAAAATGCCTCCAACCCAACCCAGCCCATCCATACCCCTGAGAACCATCCCAATCCCTTTACGTCTCAACAGTAATATTGCATGCCTCTGTGTAACATACAGTATTAAAGCCCCCTTTAGTGCCCCAACATCATATGATGCCCCCTTAACCCATTTATGCTTAGAGTTCCATTATTAGAACTTAAAAAATACATCCTCCGGCATAAATGGGTTAAGTGTCCTCCACATGTAATAATGCCTGTTGTTTCCCTCAAACAATATAATACCGCCTTAGTTCCCATACAAAGTATAATATGCTCTTAGTTCTCTATACAGTTTATTATATCCCCCTCCCCTACACACACATTTTAACCGGTTAAGGACCAGGCCCAGAAGTACATTAAGGACCGGGCCTCTTTTTTCAAAACTGACATGTGTCACTTTAAATGGCAATAACTTTGAGACGCTTTAACTTACACAAGTGATTTTGAGATTGTTTTTTCGTAACACATTATACTTCATGTTAGTGGTAAACACTAATCAATATTTTTGTGTTTATTTATTAAAAAAACTAGCAAATTTGATGGAAATTTGGAAAAAATTGCAATTTTCAAAATGTGAAATTCTCTGCTTTTCAGGCAGATAGTCATACCATCCAAATACATGAATAAATATTATCTACCATATCTCTGCTTTATATCTGCATCATCTTTTGATTGTCTTTTAATTTATTTTGGACGTTACAAGCTTACAAGTGTAACAGCGATTTTCCAGATTTACAAGAAAATTCCTCAAACTAATTTTTTAGGGAACACTTCAGTTCTGAAAGGAATTATAAAGGCCTATATAATAGAAACCCTCATAAATCACCCCATTTTCAAAACTACACCCCTCAAATTATTCAAAACAGCATTTGGGATGTTTGTTAACCCTTTAAGCATTTCATAAGAATAAAAATAATATGGAGGTCAAATTTAGACATTTCATTTTTTTTCACTAATACATTCATTTAGACCTAAAATTAACACATTCACAAAGGGTTAAAGGAGAAAATGCATCTCACATTTTGTTATGCAATTTCTCCCGTGCACAGAAATACCCCACATGTGGGTGTAAACTGATTTTTGGGCACACGGCAGTGCACGAAAGGGAAGGAGCGACACTGGGTGTTTGAACAGCATATTTTGCTGGAATAATTTTCAGGCACCATGTCGCATTTGCAGAGCCCTTAGCGTACCAAAACAATGGAAACCCCCCAAAAGTGACCCCATTTTAGAATCTACACCCCTCACAGAATTCATCAAGGGGTATAGTGAGTATTTAGACCCTACAGTTGTTTCACAGATTTTACTAACATTGGAATGTGTACAAGAAAAATTACTAAAATGTCACTTTATCCCCAAAGTTTTCATTTTCACAAGGGGTTAAAGGAGTAAAAGCCCCCCAAAGTTTGTTAAACAATTTATCCTGAACACGGCAATACCCCATATGTGGCCATATTCTGCTGTATGGGAACATGGAGGGGCTTGGAATGGAAGGAGCGCTATTTTGCTTTTGGATGGCAGATTTTGCTGGAATAATTTTAGGTGCCATGTTGCATTAGCAGAGCCCCTAGAGAACCAATACAGTGGAAACCCCCTAAAAGTGACCCCATTTTGGAAACTACACCCCCCACAGAACATATGAAAGGGTATAGTGAGCATTTTGACCCTACAGCTGTTTCACAGATTTTATTAACATTGGGACATGGAAATGAAAATTTACTTTTTTTCCAACAAACTGTCAATTTAGCCCCAAATTTTTCATTTTCACAAGAGGATAAAGGAGAAAAAGCTCCCTAAAGTTCGTTATACAATTTCTCCTGAACACAGAAATGCCCCATATGTGGCCATAATCTACTGTATGGGAACATGGCGGGGCTCAGAATGGAAAGAGCGCTGTTCGGCTTTTGAAGGGCAGATTTTGCTGGAATATTTTTCAGGTGCCATGTCGCATTTGCAGAGCCCCTAAAGTACCAATACAGTGGAAACCCCCTAAAAGTGACCCCATTTTGGAAACTACACCCCTCATAGAATTTATCTAGGGGTTTGGTGAGCATTTTGGCCTCACAGCTGATTCACAGATTTTATTAACAATGGGACGTAAAAATGAAAAATTACTTTTTTTTCCAATTAATTATCCATTTAGCGCCATATTTTTAATTTTGCAAGTAGCTGAAGAATTAAAAGCCCCCCAGAGTTTGTTACACAATTTCTTCTTAACACGGAAATACCCAATATGTGGCCATAATCTGCTGTATGGGTACATAGTGGGGCTCAGAATGGAAAGAGCGCTATTTGGCTTTTAGAAAGCAGATGTGGCTGGAATAGTTCTCAGGTGCCATGTCGCATTAGCTGAGCCCCTAAAGTATCAATACAATGGAAACCCCCCATTGTGACCCCATTTTAGAAACTACACAGGTGACCGTAAACTGGAATTCACCAAGAAGTGACCCCATTTTGTAGGGACAATTTTAGGGCCTCTGCAAATGTGACGTGGTGTCCAAAAACAAAGAATCTAAATCTGCACTCCAAAAGCACATATCGCTCCTTCACATCTGCGTCCTGCTGGGTACCCAAATAGCAGTGTATGCCCACATGTATGACACTGGTGTACCCCGGATAACGTACTTAATGCCATATGTGGGTATAAATGGCTGTTTGGGCACAGCCGGGCACAGAAGGGAAGGAGCGCTATTTTGGTTTTTGGAGCACAGTTTGGTTTTTGGAAGTCATGCCACTTTTGCAAAGCCCCTGAATTGCCAATAAAGTGGAATCTGCAGACATGTCACCCCATTTTGGACACTACCCCACTCATGGGATTTATCAAGTGGTGTAGCGAGCATTTTTAACCCCTGAGTGTTGCATTTATTTAGTTTCCAGAAATGAAATCACAGCTGATAATGAGAAGTTAAAAATGAAAATTTTCCAGAGATTCGCCATTTCAGTATCTGATATGTTGTGCCCAACTTATGTCAGCAGAGACACTCCAAAAACTGGTAAGCGGGTATCCCGGGCACAACAGCTTTTAGAGCGTTCATCTCTGATACAAGTCGGGCACAATATATTACGCACTGAAATGACGGATTCCTGGAAAAATTGTCATTTTCACCTTTCACAATCAGCTTCGTATTTATTTATGGATAATAAGTTATAGCAACACTTGGGGGTTAAAAATGCTCTCTGTACCCCTGGATAAATCCTTCAGGGGTGTAGTTTCCAAAATAACGTCTCATATCAGGGACGTTACTGGCGTTTCAGCTCTGTAAAAGCGTCATGGCATCCAAAAACCAAACCGTCTGTGCTCCAAAAACCCAATAACCCTTCTTCCCTTCTGTGTCTGGCTGTGCCCTAATATCAGTTTATACCACATATGACATTACGTCCGATATAACGGGTACACCAGTGTCATACATGTGTCATACATGTGGCATAAACTGCAGTTTGGGCGCACAGCAGGGCGCAGAAGCGAAGGAGCGCTATGCGGCTTTTGGAGCACAGATTTGGATGTTTGGTATTTGAACGCCATGTCATGTTTGTAGAGCTTGTAAGGTACCAGAAAAGCGGATTCCCCAAAGGAGTGACCCCATTTTGAAAACTGCACCCCTCAAAGAATTTATCAGGGGGTGTAGTGAGTATTAGTATCCTGGACGTGACTGCACAGCGGATGGCGAAGAGGGAACATATAAGCAGTGCGGAGAACATTGCAGACACCAAATTCCCTACTATGTCCCAGGAGCTCCTATGATTGGTCGAGTCACTCTGGGGGTCACTTCTGGTGTTTTTTCGCTCATAAGCTGTAAATCTGGGGTGTCCCCTGATATTCGCTCGCACAGCTTATATATTCCCTACCTGCCGCAGCCAGTTGTGTTCTAATAATTTGGCGATTTTGGGGGGGTTTTGCCTTCACATTGCTAGATGCTATATTTTCTTTATTTTTCTGGTGACATGGCCATATAAGGGTTTGTTGTTTGCGGGATGAGATGCATTTTGTAATGACACCATTTTTGGGTGCCTACAACTTACTGATTACATTTTATTAACTCTTTCTTGCTGGATTAAAAAAAAAAAAATCAATCCTGCATTGAGTTTTACATTTTAAATTTTTCGCCATGCAGCGTACAGTATAAGTAACATGTGTCCTTTATTCTGCGGGTCGGTACGGTTACGGCGATACCTCATTTATGCTATTTTTTTATGCGATACTAAGTCTGCAGAACAAAAACACATATGGGGACATAAATCAATGTTTTTTGCATCGCCATCTTCTGAGAGGCGTAACATTTTTATTTTTCGGTTGACAGTGTTGGTTGAGGGCTTATTTTTTGCGGGAAAATGTGCGCTTTTTATTGGCATTGTTGTGGGGTGAATATGACTTTTTGATCACTTTTTATAGCATATTTTGTAGGATGAGATAGCAAAAAATCATTACTTCCGGCGAGTTTTTTCCGTTTTTTTTCCCCCGACGTTCACCGTGTACATTAAATATTATTTCAGTTTTATTGTACAGGTTGTTACGGACGCGGCGATACCAAATATGTATTGCTTTTTTTTAATTTTTAGTGCTTTTTTTTACATAATTCATTTTGTATAGAAAAAAGGGATTTTTGGACTTTAGAACTTTATTACTTTTTTCATACACTTTTTTTTTTTTTTTTAAACTTTTTTTTTAACTTTTTCATGTGTCCCTTTAGGACACTTGAATCAGTTGATGCTTTGATGAAAGCACCAACTGATTCTGTATAGTAGCTTGCAGGACACGAGCAGGACATGAGCCTGCTCGTGTCCTGCAAGCTGCAGAGGAAGTGAGACACATCGCTCACTTCCTCCACCGCCTGGCAGGATCACCAGGTATGTGGGGGCTCCGGTAGTCTGGGGTCACTGGCCAGACCCCAGACTACCTGTTACTGACATCGGCACCCCTCGATCTCGCCGCGGGGGGTGCCGATCACTTTCAATTGTCGGCGGATCCCTTTCGATCGCGCCGTGATGTTTGACGGCGTGATCGAAAGGGTTAACACGTCCAGTCGGACTCAGTTCCGACTGGACGTTATGGAGGAAGGGGTTAGGTGTTAGTAACACCTAACCCCTGTCCCCCCCGCACCCCTCCCCCCGCCAGAAAGGTACCTAAAGGCCGGACGTATTTCGGCAATAGTCCGGTCTTTAGGTACCAGCACATGAGGCCGTAAATTTACGTACGGCGGTCCTCATGTGGTTAATGCTCCTTAGTGGTCTCCACATGTTATATTGTTTTGTTGGTGCCCCCACACAGTATAAGGCCGCATTTGTCCCCCCACATAGTACAATGCCTCCACACTCTGCCAAATATAGATGGCAGTTGTAGAGGACTCCCAGGAATTTCTTCCTCCATGCAAATTCATAATGAAAGTTGTCAGTAGAAAGACTGATCTTCATCAGCAGGGATCGGCAATCATCCCTGCTGCCTAAACAACAGCATAGCTAAGAGCTCGTTCACATCTGCACCCGCACTCTGTTCTGCAGGTTTCAGTTTTCTGCACAAAGCATTTAAATGGGCTTGAAAAGTGTCCAGCCGTGTGCGCCGGTGAGCGTTTTATGCTCTCCGCGGCCAAACCGTTTTTTTTAAAGGGGCTCTATCACTAGGAAAAGTCATTTTTAACTAATCACATCTTTGCATAGCCTTTAGAAAGTCTATTCCACACCTAACTTTAGTATGTAAATTGCCTCAGTGGTTTCTGAATAAGTCTGTTTTATTCATATGCTAATTAGTCTGGTGCATGATACATGGTGCACTCCTCTCCTGTTGTTTCCTATGGGAGGCTGCTGCTACTGCTGACTCAGCTTCCCGTTTGCCTCACACACATAGGAGATAATAGAAGAGAGGAGGCTGCTGGGAACTTCCTGAGTGGGCTGAAAGCTCATTAGCATATGAATAAAAATGGACTTATACAGAGACCACTGAGGCAACCTACATACTAAAGGTAAGTGTGAAATAGCATTTCTAAAGCCTATGCAAGCATGTGATTAGATAAAAATGACTTTTCCCAGTGATAGAGCCCCTTTAAACCGGACACAGAGTCGGACATGCAGTACTCTGTGTCCGATTTAAAAAAAAAAAAAAAAAAAACAGTTTCGCAGTGGAGCGCATAAACGCTCACCGGCACACACAGCCGGACTCGGCATAGACAGAAGCCTGAAAACGGAGATCGAACGCTGGTGTTACTCCTGTGTAGGCAGCAGAGATGAGTGTCAATCCATATTGCCTCTACTGAAATAAAGTGTAAAAAAGGACGGGGGATCAGGTGTTCACACATCTGGTAGCTGTGGTCCAACCATGGTCCGCCAGTTGTGTACACATGCCGTGTATGAATCTACTCCGTGTTACTTGCAGATCATGCTTCATTTCCCATGTGACAGGTTCCATTGCAATATATAATTTGCTTTTGATCCCTGACAGTTGCAGGCATTATAAACAATTTTAATGTCATTCTTTTACAGCATTAATCCAAAAAATGAAATTACCTTATCAGCTCGGCCAATAAAGGAGGTCTTGCCTGCAAGCCCCAAGCAAATTGCACAAACGATGCTTGACTTGCCTGTTCCATTAGCACCCACAATCATGTTTAAGTGAGGACCAGGAAAAACCTCACACATATCGTAAGTCCTGAAATTAAAAAAAACCAACAAAAAAAAAAAACGACTGAGATAATAACTCACCACAACTAAAACAACTCTATAAAACATTGGCCAATGAACTTCCAAATCCAACCACCTACAAGACATCTACTGTCAATTAAATTTGTGATTACATGTCAAGACTCAAAAACCTGTAGGTGTATTTAGAGTCAAGGTGAGATCAGCAAAACCTTATCAGATCCCTTCCTTTGGAGTCCATCATGTCATTGCCATGTTGACATTGCATGGAACCTAAAGCACATTGCACAGGGCCTTAAAGGAGTTAATCCACACTGGAAGCTACAGTTTGTACAGCGAGAAGCACGACTTGCAGTATGTAAACAATACAGAGAGCTGCGGTTTCTCAGTACAGGTAATATGCGAGGATCCAGGATGTTGAACCCCTGCAAATCTAATATTGATGCCTTATCCTAAGGACGTGCCATTAATACTAGAAACCAGATAACCCCACTAAAGTGTTATTAAACTTTGGATCCATTCACACAGAGCTTTTTGGCACTGATTTTGACACTGAATCTGCGTCAGTATCCACGTGGAAAAAAGCCTCCTATTGACTTCAATGGGTTCCTTGCGGAAAAAGGAACCCATTGAAGTCAATGGGAGGCTTTTTTTCCACGTGGATTCTGACACGGATTCAGCATCAACATCAGCACCAAAAACTTTGTGTGAATGGACCCTTTCTGGCAGTATTTGTGTCATTAATAAATTTTGTAATATACTTTATTAACAAATCGTTGGCTCCTTAGTGTGAAATCCTCCAGTTCTTTATTACTTTCTTTGATTCTGTATTGAAAGGTGTACTCTGCATCTCATGTGTGGGGTGTACAGACTTGTTTATGTAATGAAGAGAAAATTTAGGTGGAAGGTCACGACAGATATATCTTGGGTGTCAGACCCCAATGTGGACATCAGTATCAGATTGGAGTCTGACACCCAAACCCTACACCAATCAGCTGTTTCACTTAACAACCAATCTTATACGGATGACCTCAGTGTTCATCTTTGCGGAGTCCTAAACAACCCCTATAAAGCATCTGGCAGAGTAACGTTAAAGATTTTTCTCTTCGGTAACTATAAATAAGGACACGCATACTTGGCAGATATCCTGGAAACAAGGGAATCTCCAGGAAGAGTTGGCAAACATCTGGAGTGGCACAAAATTATATTAAACCCTCCCGTACAAGTACCATGAAAGAATATCTGTGCACAGGGCCAACGTCCATTTGCACAGTGGGCTCTGACGCATCATGTAAAGGGGGGTTCTGGCCGATAGAACGGGATGTGATGACACCAAACTATCAGCCCTCCATATATCAGTTTAGAATAGTTGGCAATGAGGATATGACCGCTCTGTACAACGCAGACACAATATGGATGTGTATATTCACATACTGCAGAAATGTCTGTGACTTTCCCAGGCATGTGAATGGATCTTGCAGAATAACATATGGCACATTAAAAAAATATGGGTGGATTTTCAGTCACAGCAATTGCTGCAACAAATCTGCTGCATGTGAATATGCCTTGAATGAAGATCAAAGTATTATATATGTGATTGTTGAGTGAACTATTCACAGATGTCTCTGATAATGACCACATAAAGCATAATAGCAGGAAGCATCACACAGCTGCTGGCATGCAAAGCATCTATAGCAATGTGCCGGGGACGTACAGGAAGTTCTCCATCTTGATCCTGACGATAGTGCCATCGCCGCCCTGCTTCTGCTGCTCCTGCCGTCCAGATATCACTCTGCTGCCGTTAGATTTCCTCTTTCCAAGCGGAGTCGCCATAGTCGCTGAACTCCTATACTCCGCCAAACCTCTGCGCACTGGTTCCTGATTCGTCTCCTCACGTCACTAAACCAGCGCAGCCATACTTAGTGTGGGCAACGGCACATATTGCGCTTTCTAATCCTTATACACTAAGAAAATCGCTATAGGTTCGTTGACTGGAGCGCTGTAAAAGTCAGTTCATATAACGGCAGAAGTCTATATACACGTATCGACCTGCAAGGAGAAAGAGAATTAAAAAAAAAACTGTACACAGGCAACGCACGCGAGACTTGGGACCGGGATACGAGAGTTTGTGAAAGGTTTCTTCATACACAATGGCGGGAAATGCAGGCGCTCGTTGGTGGGCGGGAATCCATTTGTTATGTGGCCGCCTTGTATGATGAACCAGTAACAATGGTACAAAAGTTGGGTTTTTATTGGCACAAATACTAGATCATTATTAAGAACATTCCCAATTGGGTATATTCCAGGACATATTTTCAGGTTTTCAGAATATTTTTTTTCTTTCAGCTCACTCAGATAATTTTTGCGTCTTCTTTTGGTGACACATATGACTTTTTATTTTTTTGTTTTCTTTTTATTCCAACAACATATAAACTAAAAAGGAATGATTAACGTGTGTTTTTTTTTTTTTTTTTTTTTACTTTTTTCCCTCCCTAACAGTCATATAATAACTAGAGATGAGCTAGTACTGCCGTTTCGAATAGCACGCACTCATAGGAATGAATGGACGCAGCCAGCACGCAGGGGGTTAAGCCGCAGGACGCCGGCCCCGTCTGCGTGCCTTCCGGCTCCATTTATTGCTGTGGGTGCGTGCTATTCGAAAGTGCCGTTTCGAATAGTCCTCGCTCATCTCTAATAATAACACTATTTATATAGCACCAACATATTTTGCAACTCTTTATAAACCAGAGGGTACGTGAACGGATAGTATTAGGCATTACAGTGGAATAAAGAATTAACCTATCAAACAATAGGAGTGAGGAACCTTCTTACGAGACCTATGAGAATCTATGTGTTTGCGTGGGTTTCCTCCGGGTACTCTATTTTCCTCCCACACTCCAAAGACATACTGATAGGGAATGTAGATTGTGAGCCCTATTTGGGAAATTGACTGACAATGTCAGTAAAGCGCTGCGGAATTTGATGGTACTATAGAAGTAAGCATAATAAACTGTTAACTTCTGGCTACCTTCTCATTATTTTAGAATTTTGCGACAAATTAGATTTTCTTTTTCCTGGCATGTTTAAAAGTAGCAAACTGCCAATTTGGATTAAAGGTGTTTTCCATCCAGTGTGTCAGCACTGCCTGGAGCAGATCAGATAATATGCAAATGTAGGTACACAATGGACTGAGGGTTTGCTGAGTGTTTACATAGAGAGATAACAGACTTTATCAGCAATCTCCAATTAACTGAGATAAGCTGCTGTCAACAGCAGTTTAATAAAGTATGTGAACATAAATACATAACAGTCGTGAAGCCATATCAGTTACCGGGATAAAAAGTAGCCTATGTATTAATCGAGGTTACAAATTATCTATGGAGTAACAAACATCCAAACACACAAACTTTCACATTTACAAACACACATCTCTCACTGTTAAAGGGGCTCTATCACCAGATTTACGGTTATGAGCTAAAGTTATGCCTGAATAGCCTTTAAAAAGTTTATAAAAAGACCCCCCGTTTTTGTTAAATACCTTGGTAATTGATATGTAAATGACCTTGATCGTGCACGGTGGGCGTTCCGTGCACCACTTATTTTCATAGCTTCTGGACGCCCACCGCTGCCAACAAGCCCTCCTCCTCCTGCTTAGTCACGGCGGTTTCTATTGAAAGCACGCACGTGTGCAGTAAAGCTCCCTCCGATGCGCTACTGCGCATGCTTCAGCTCGCAACGTTCTCTATGGGAAAATAGCGCTGGGGCGTGCGCAGTAGCACACGTGCTTTCAATAGCTTTAAATAGAAACCGTCGTGAATAAGCGGGAGGAGGAAGGCTTGGAGACAGCGGTGGGCGACGCTAAGGGGTGTACGAAACGCCCACCGTGCACGATCAAGCTAATTTACATATCGATTACCAAGGTAATTAACAAAAACGTAGGGGGTCTTTTTACAAACTAATAGCAGCACCTGAATAGCCTTTTTAAATGCTATTCGGGCATATCTTTAGCACATAACTTTAGCTCATACCTCATCTTTAGTTCCCATCTCAGTGTTTCAGCCAGGCTCCCTGCAGTGTCTGTTTCTCACTTCCTATATCCCCCCCCCCTCCCTGGGTTTGAAAGATGTCCGGCCGTGAGCGCCAGTGAGCGTTTTATGCTCTCCGCCGTGAAACCGTTTTTTAAAAATCGGACATGCAGTACTCTGTACTACATAAAACGCTCACCGGCGCACACGGCCGGACCCAGTCTGACAGCTTTCCGTCTACTGCATGCAGAAGACGGAAAGCTCAGAACGGACTCCGGGCACTAGTGTGAACCTAGCGTCAATGGAAAAAATTTTATTATTGGGCTTTTTCCGTTATTACTGCACTAGCCAGTCTTGAGCCACTTGTTTGCTTAATAGATAAATAGGCAGTTCTAAAGGAGGAACCTATAAAACTGTGTGGACAATAATAAGTGGTTTACATATTGTGGAGAGATCAGCTAGTCTGAGTGTGCTCCCTTGTTCCATTTACCCACAAGGAATCCGTAAGAACTATATCTTTTAAGGTTTTTCTGTAATTTTTATTAAATAGATGTTTGCCTCATTGTATGTTGTCTTACACTCATTGACAAAAAAATAACACATCCAGATAGAGATGCCAGATTTCTGTAAAACTTGCTATGCATTTATGTCTCGGACAGATCTGTAAATGATTAAAGGGGTGGTCTGATAAGATGCTATGTCTTGCCACAAGACGTTTTCCCACACTGCCCTATATAAAGGCTCTCAGAAGCTACTTTTGAATAGTATACTTTTGGGTGAGAGATTGTTGATTGTGAGACATGCCTTACAACACACTTAAAGACACTTTTTCCCGAGAGAAGAAGGATAGTTATTTTGATAAACTGCCTGCCATCTACGCCATTCCGATCTAGCTTTTAGGAGATGTTCAGAGTAGGGATTACATGATGCATGTACACATAGCAAACAGGCTCCATATGGCCTAGATACACCACTAGTAAAGAAAATTGGTTGATCCACCGACAAGCATAAGCTACTCCCACAGTTTCCTTGTTCACCATCCAGGCACAGGTAGCATCTTCATTACACAGATCATTTACAGGCACTTAACAGAAGGAAATTTGATATCAAAGCACTCCCTATGTGTCGAGCCTTTGCCAGTCAGCAACCGTCAATTTTGTTTTCGGTGTCTTACCTGGGCTGTTATGGACTAGGACTATATTACAACAAACACGGGTTCTGTTTGGGATCCAAGTATGGAGGCTTCATGTTGAATGCATCAATTGTGCTTTGGCTGTGGAGTGACATACTACCCTAACTGCTGGTGTCATGATCTGGGTAGCCATCGCATACAAGAATCAGTCACACCTAATAGTGATACAGTGATATTTGTAGGACATTTTGCAGCCACATGTGTTGCCCCTGATGGCAGGGCTTTCAGCAGGATAATGCTTGCCCACACACACTAATGGTTTCCCAAGAATGTCTTTACCAGACTACAACACTTCCTTAGCTTTGGTCACGAGATTTATCACCGATCAGACATGGTTTTATGGGGCTAACTGAGCCTCTAGCTTCAGCAATCTTTAAGTGAATAGAATTTACAACAACAGGTATACGCAAACGTGCCTCAGAATGATATACAAAATCCATATGTCTTTGTCGATATTTCATCTTGTATCCAGATTAAATATTGAAATCACTTGTGTATATGCTCATTACTTGTACACATATAAATGTTAATTCAAATCAAACTCCTTCTTGGTGCATTATTTTTTTTTTTTTTTCTGAGTGTATTTTATCTTTAACCCCTTTAACCCCGTAATAGTACGGCGCGTGTCGGGTCTGTAACTATGGCGACCGCCCGGGAGCCGGGCGGCCGTCATAGCCGCCGGGTGTCTACTGCTTTAAGCAGTAGACACCCGGCTCTAATGCCTCCGATCGGTCCCCGGACCGATCGGAGGCATTAACCCCTCCGGCGCTGCTGTCAAAGGCGCCGGAGGCGCCATTTTCCCGGCGGCGCATGGGCGCCGCCATTTTGGCAGGGATCGCCGGCTCCTGGAGCATGCTCCAGGGCCGACGTCATGTTGCCATGACAGCCGGGAGCCTTGTTAAAGGCTCCCAGCCGGTCTGCAAATTCTCTCTTTTGCAGGCTGGTGTATGCAGCCTGCAAAAGAGATGATGATTTTTTGCAATGCATTGCAATGCATTAGCATTGTAATGCATTGCATTAGTGATCAGACCCCCTGGGGTTCAACACCCCTAGGGGGTATAATAAATGCAAAAAAAAAAAAAAAAAAGTAAAAAAAATATAAATAGTATTAAAAGTTCAAATCACCCCCCTTTCCCTAGAACAAATATAAAAGTAGTTAAAACTGTGAAAAATATACATGTTAGGTATCCCCGCGTCCGAAATCGCCCGCTCTACAAATCTATAAAAATATTTTTCCTGTTCGGTAAACGCCGTAGCAGGAAAAATAGTCAAAAGTGCCAAACCGCCGTTTTTTCACTGTTTTGATTCTGATAAAAATTTGAATAAAAAGTGATCAAAGCAATAACATTTCCCGAAAATGGTAGAACTAAAAAGTACACTCGGCCCCGCAAAAAAGACGCCCTATGCATCCCCGTACACCTATGTATAAAAAAGTTACGGCCGTCGGAATATGGCGACTTTTAGAAAAAAAATTTTTTAACACAGTTTTGGAATTTTTTTTAGGGGTCAAAATGTAAATAAAACCATATAAATTTGGTATCCCTGGAACCGTACCGAAACACAGAATATAGGGGACATATCATTTTAGCTGCACAGTGAACGCCGTAAAACCAAAGCCCGTAAGAAAGTCGCAGAAATGCATTTTTTCTTCAAATCCACCCCATTCTGAATTTTTTTCCTGCTTCCCAGTACATTATATAGAATAATTAATGGTAGCATCATCAAGAAAAATTTGTCCCGCAAAAATTAAGACCTCATATGGCTCTGGGAGCGGAGAAATAAAAAAGTTATGGGGTTTAGAAGGAGGGGAGTCAAAAACGAAAAACGAAAATCAAAAAATGCCATCGGCGGGAAGGGGTTAACCACTTCCAGAATGTTCATAGACTATATACATCTTGGTGGTCCACTCTTGAAGAGGACTTTTCCTCACCTACTAGTTCATCTTTTTATATCAATGAATAGGCTCTGCTTTACTAATTTTGGCACAGTTGGAATTTTATTTTCTAGCCCCCACCATTCTGAGCAGTTTTGTTAGTGTTTGTGCCTGATATACAAGTGCATCTCAATAAATTAGAATATCCTCAAAAAGTTTTTAGTTTTTTTTTAGTAATTCATTTGAAAAAGTAAACCCCATCTATTATATTGAGCCATTACAAACAGAGTGACATTATTTATTTATTATGCTTACTTGTATAGCGCCATCATATTCCACAGCGCTTTACAGACATTGACAGTCACTGTCCCATATAGGGCTCACAATCTAAACTCCCTATCAGTATGTCTTTGTTGTGCGGGAGGAAACCGGAGTACCCGGAGGAAACCCACGCAAACACGGGGAGAACATACAAACCACTGAGCCACCGTGCTGCCCATTTTTTTAGTGTTTACTGTTAATGCTGAGGATTATGGCTTACAGCCAAGTAAAACTCAAATGTCATTATCTCATAAAATAAGAATATTATATAAGACCTACTGTAAAAAAAAATTATTCAACACAGAAATGTTGGCCAAATGAAAAGCCTGTCCGGTACATGCCCTCAATACATGGTGGGGGCTCCTTTTGCACCAATGCAGCAATGTGGCATGGAGGCGATCAGCCTGTGGCACTGCAGAGGTGTTATGGGAGCCCAGGTTGTATGATAGCAGCTTTCAGCTCGTCTGCATTGTTCGGTCTGGTATCTAATCTTCCTCTTGACAATACCCCATAGAGAATCAGGCGAGTTTGCTGGCCAATCAAGCACAGTGATACTGTGGTTATTAAATCCTCTATTATCAGAACTTCCTACGCTCGTATACAAGACTTCTCACGACCTGCACCACTTCTCTGGAATGCTCTATCCCGGACAATCAGATTAACTCCCAATTTCTACAGCTTCAAGCGCAAACTGAAGACACATCTTTTCAGACAGGCCTATCACAATTCCTAATGTAAACCCTTCCGTACCGTAATTAGAATTAATACAATTTAACCCTCCTCTGTTCCAGCTCCTACATTATCCCTCATGATATGTTGCCATTTCAGGCTAACTTTATATGTCCATGTACCATTCACATGTTAAAGGACACGACTGGTGATGGCTCATTGTTAGGATGGGGTCCCGCAGGTTTCCATTGCAGCTCACAGCGCCACCTGCAGGTCAACCCAGCTCTCGCCCTTGGCGTCGTGCAGTGGGATGTGTGGAGTCTAAGTCCAGCTTTCTGCCTACTGAGCATTCTCGGACCTTTTGGAGGCGCTCAGAGGCTAAGTCCCATTCTTCCCCTACTGAGCGTCCTTAGACCTTTTGGAGGCGCTCAGAGGCTAAGTCCCATTCTCTCCCTACTGAGCAGGCTCGGACCTGTTGGAGCCGCTCGGATACTGAGTCCCATTTTCTCCCTACTGAGTAGGCTCTGACCTGTTGGAGCCGCTCTGATACTAAGTCCCATTTTGCCCATACTGAGCATGTTCAGTGAAGTTATGGTCACCGCCCTGTGGGGACTTGCCTTTTTATAGTGTGAGCTGACGCCCGCCGGGTGCTCACACTTTGACTAAACATTGTTTAAGACAGGAGTTCAGGGCTAGGTTCCAGTGTTAGGCAGGTTGCCAGACTAGGCCTCTGGGATAGTGTTCCTTGGCCCCACCTGGGCACTGCCGTTAGGGACCCGAAACCTAACCGAACTGTCTCTCCTAAAATACACTGTTATCCGTGTATTGACATGGTAGCTCCAAGCGGTGTGGAGCACTTTTGTGTTGCTGACCTGGGGTGACATTTCACCCCTGACAGCCTCTACTTAATAGCAGCTATACACAGGTGCACTTTCCCAGTGAAGATTAACTGGTGGAAGTTATTGCAGTCTGTTCACATTAAGACTGAACAAACACAGCTATCCAGTGCAGGTAACTGGTAGTTGTATTCCAGCCGCACACACTAATTCGTACCTGTGAGACAAACTGACACAGTGTGTATTGCGGCTTACTTTCTGCTGCTGTGCCCAGGCAGACGGCTGCCCTCCTGGGGCCTTCAATTGCAGTCTAAAAGGTTCTGTCTGCATTATATTTTTATTTTTAATATTTATAGACAGAACCGTAACACTCATAAAATTTTATGTTTGTGTAATGACAGTAATCTCTATTACAAATTTTTCTCAACACTGTATAAGCAATGCCGCCCCTGCTACCTCTTGTGTCACCCCCTCTACACCTCATAGATTGTAAGCTCTTGCGAGCAGGGCCCTCAGTCCTATTGTGTGAAATGACTTTCGTTGTAATGTATCTTTCTGTCTGTATTTGAACCCTACAAATTGTACAGTGCTGCGGAATATGTTGGCGCTATATAAATAAAATGTATTATTATTATTATTTCCCTTTTTTTTTAATAAACAAAAAGCCCCTCAAATTTCAAAAGCCTAACTTTTTTTCTGTTCATAAACTTGTGTGAGGGCTTATTTTTTGTGGGAAAAATAATATTTTGTAATACCATTTAATACAAATTTCCAAAAGATATACTGAAAAACTGGGGAAAAAATTCAGAATGGGGTGGATTTAGAGAAAAACTTAATCTGTGCTTATTTCTTATGAGTTTTTGGTTTTATGGCACTAATTATATGTTCTTTATATTATTGGGCTTGGCAGGAGCACAACAATACCAAATCTGTATGGTTTTTGCTGTGCTTTAATACCTTTGCAAAAATTTAAAACTTTGGAAAACGCAAAAAATTTATTAAGTTGGCATATTCTGACTTTTTTTTTTTTTTTTTTTAGAACTACAGCATTGATTGTATGGCTTAAATATTTTTATAAATTGGTCATTTTTGGACACAGAGGTGCGCAATATGTTTATCTATACTGACAAGGAAAAGAGTAACAATGTTTTGACTTTCATGCTCCATATCTCACCATCCACTACATATTTGAATGTGAAATATGTTGGCGTTTTATAAGTAAAAAAAAAATATTATTTATTATTTAATCAAGTATTGGTACTTTTGGCAGTGGGGACAGGTGCCAAGTCCTGTTGGAAAATGACAATTCCATCTCCAAAAAGCTTGTCGGCAGAGGGAAGCATGAAGTGCTCTAGAATTTCCTGATAGACACCTGTGCAGCCTTTGGTCTTGATAAAACACAGTGGACCTACAACAGCAGATGACATGGCTCCCCAAACCATCACTGATTGTGGAAAATTCACACTAGACCTCAAGCAACTTGGAATGTGTTCCTCTTCAATGTTCCTCCAGACACAAATATGCACTGGGACAATCCATGATTTGAACAGTGGTTTATTTTGGTTAAAACAATACATTTTGTGCTGAAAAGCACTTCATCAGGCTTACATTAAAGGGGCTCTATCATTGGGAAAAGTAATTTTTAACTAATCACATCCTTGCATAGCCTTTAGAAAGGCTATTCCACACCTACCTTTAGTATGTAAATTGCCTCAATGGTTTCTGTGTAAGTCCGTTTTTATCCATATGCTAATGAGCTTCCAACCAGCACAGAAAGTTCCCAGCAGCACTCGTCCCTGCTATTATCTCCTATGTGTGTGTGCAAACAGGAAGCTGAGTCATCATCAACAGCAGCCTTTGCTGTATACACCCATAGGAAACAATAGCACAGAGGGTGCACGATGGTGCACCGAGTCTAATTAGCATATGAATAAAAACGGACTTATTCAAAAACCACTGAGGCAACTAAAGGTAGAAGTGGTATAGCCTTTCTAAAGGCTATGCAAGGATGTGATTAGTTAAAAATGACTTTTCCCAGTGATAGAGCCCCTTTAAACAAACATCAAGACTAGTTTAAAAAGACAACAAAAGCAGGAAAATAGCAGTTGAAAGGTCAGTAAAAAATAAATAAGAGTGCAAATGTGTATAAACAGATAAAATGTACTATTTGTTACTACATTGCAAAAACATTTAGGCCAGTGCCCATGTTGCAATTTCGCTGCAGCGGAAATGCCATGACAATAAATACAGTATTTTACAGTACCTGCAAAATGGTTGGAATTCTGGCTAATCCCATCCACACATTGCAGAAAAATATCTGTTGCATTTTTGTAGATCACATCATGTCAATCATACCTATCACAGTATCAGTATAATAGGAATGGAATGTTTCCGTGGAAGGAAAGGAAAACTCTACAGATTTTCTGTGAAATGCTCCTCAAAAAAATGCAATGCGTTTCCACATGTTCTTTTCTGCAAAGCTTTGTGGCTATGGTTCGCTATGTGGGATAATTGTGAGGAGTGACTGATGGGTAGGATGTCCTCTATAATATATCTATATATATCTATATATATCTATATCTATATATATATATAACAATTTATAGTATAACATATATACACTACCGCTCAAAAGTTTAGGGTCACCTAGAAATGTCCTTATTTTTGAAAGAAAAGCTCAGTTTTTTTTCAATGAGGAGAACGTTAAATGTATCAGAAATACACTCTATACATTGTTAATGTGGTAAATGGCTATTCTAGCTGCAAACATCTGGTTTTTAATGCAATATGTACATAGGTGTATAGAGGCCCATTTCCAGCAACCATCACTCCAGTGTTCTAATGGTACATTGTGTTTGCTAACTGTATAAGAAGGCTAATGGATGGAAAACCATTGAAAACCCTTGTACAAGTATGTTAGCACAGCTGAGAACAGTTTCTATAAAACTGACCTTCCTTTGAGCTAGTTGAGAATTTGGAGCATTACATTTGTTGGTTCGATTAAACTCTCAAAATGGCCAGAAAAAGAGAACTTTCATGTAAAACTCGACAGTTTATTCTTGTTCTTAGAAATGAAGACTATTCCATGCAAGAAATTGCCAAGAAACTGAAGATTTCCTACAACGGTTTGTACTACTCCCTTCAGAGGACAGTACAAACAGGCTCTAGCCAGAGTAGAAAGAGAAGTGGTGGCTCTACTGCACAACTGAGCAACACTGTAGGGGATTGTAGGGTTATAGGTTGGACTTGATGGACTCATGTCTTTATCCAACCTCGTCTACTATGTAACTATGTAAGACAAGTACATTAGAGTCTCTAGTTTGAGAAATTGACGCCTCGCAGGTCCTCAACTGGCAGCTTCATTAAATAGTACCTGCAAAACACCAGTGTCAACGTCTTCAGTGATGAGGCAACTCCAGGATGCTGGCTTTCAGGGCAGAGTGACAAAGAAAAAGCCATATCTGAGACTGGCTAATAAAAGGAAAAGATTAATATGGGCAAAAGAACACAGACATTGGACAGAGGAAGATTGGAAAATAATGTTATGGACAAACAAATCGAAGTTTGAGGTATTTGGATCACACAGAAGAACATTTGTGAGACGCAGAACAACTGAAAAGATGCTGGAAGAGTGCCTGACGCCATCTGTCAAGCATGGTGGAGGTAATGTGATGGTCTGGGGTTGCTTTGGTGCTCGTAAAGTGTGAGATTTGTACATGGTAAATGGGATTTTGAATAAGGAAGGCTCTCACTCCATTTTTCAACGCCATGCCATACCCTGTGGACAGTGCTTGATTGGAGCCAATTTCCCAAAGCCACCTCCAAATTATACAAGAACTATTTAGGGAAGAAGCAGACAGATGGTATTCTATCTGTAATGGAGTGGCCAGCGTAGTCACCAGATCTCAACCCCATTGAGCTGTTGTGCGAGCAGCTTGACCGTATGGTGCGCAAAAAGTGGCCATCAAGCCAATCCAACTTGTGGGAGGGGCTTCTGGAAGCATGGGGTGAAATTTCTCCAGATTACCTCAGCAAATTAAGGGCTAGTTCACACGTGGGCAAAGGGGCGGATTTTGACAGCGGATTTTGCTTCAAAATCTGCCCCTTTACAATGGTGGTCTATGTAGACCGCCAGGCTTTTTTTTTCCGCTAGCGGCGGGCTGCTGCTAGCGGAGAAAAGAAGCGACCTGTCCTATCTTCAGGCGGAAGCCGCGCGGGCTTCCGCCCCCAGCAGCACCATCCTATGTCGGCTCATTCATTTGAGCCAACAGCGGAGGGGAAAGCCGCGACCGCGATGGTCGCGGCAGGCGGGTTTTGACAAGAGAGAGACGCGGCTCTCTCGGTGTCAAAACCCGTGCGGGCAGTTCACGTGTGAACTGACCCTAACAGTTAGAATGTTAGAATTTGTGTATGGTTCATGTGCTACCAACAAATGTCCACTAGTTAGTGCCAGAGGACCTATAACCACCATAGCACAGAAAGAGATTTTCTAAACCAGCATAGCCAACTCTTATCTGAAGTAACAAGTACTGCAAGTAACTTGCTCCTTTATCCACAACAGCAAAATATCAGCATAATATACAGATCTAATATTACACATATGGCAGCTTAACAGTTATTGATGTTTTAAAAGCGCTAATGCAAAAACATAAATATTGCTAAAATAATCTAATATTCAAATAAATGTAAGAAATATCGGGAAGTAGCTTACAGTAACACGGGCTAGCGCTATTATCTCCTGCGGATGCTCACGTTACTATAAGATGCTTCCTGATATTTCTTAACCCTTTGTGGTCAACTGACCTACAATTTGTTCACTGTAATATGGAGTCAGAAAGTCTGAGGAAGACCATACTCTGGCTGAAAACATTCATAAGTCTCTACTTTGTTTGTCTATACATAGTTTTCTTTACAGTGGATCAGTGATAAATAAAGGAACTATTGTTTCACTTGCAACTGGAGTTTGAAGTCTGTTATCATTACATGGCATAATGTTAAATTTACTGGTTCCTACTAGAGATGAGCGAACACCAAAATGTTCGAAATTCGATTTGAACAGCCGCTCAATGTTCGTGTGTTCGAACGGGTTTCGAACCCCATTATAGTCTATGGGGAACATATACTCGTTAAGGTGGAAACCCAAATCCGTGTCTGGAGGGTCACCAAGTCCACTATGACACCACAGGAAATGATGCCAACACCTCTGGAATGACACTGGGACAGCAGGGGAAGCATGTCTGGGGGCATCTAACACACCAAAGACCCTCTATTACCCCAACATCACAGCCTAACAACTACACACTTTACACACTCAATACCACCTCTCTGACAGTAGGAAAACACCTTGAAACATGTGTATTTGGCACTTGCAGTGAGGAGAGCTTGTCACCAGCAGTGAATTTGGCCCTTGTAGTAAGTTGAGGTTGGCACCAACATTTGTTTTGAAAATCAGGGTGGATTGAGCCTCTAACCAGCAGAGTTTGGGCAAATTCATGGTGGAGGGAGCCTCTAAAAACCCCAGTTTGGACCAATTCGTGGTGGAGGGAGCCTCTAAAACCCCAGTTTGGACCAATTCATGATGGAGGGAGCCTCTAAACAGCCCAGTTTGGGCAAATTCATGGTGGAGGGAGCCTCTAAACAGCCCAGTTTGGCCCAATTCATGATGGAGGGAGCCTCTAAACAGCCCAGTTTGGACCAATTAATGGTGGAGGGAGCCTCTAAACAGCCAAGTTTTGGGAAATTCATGGTGGAGGGAGCCTCTAAAAAACCCAGTTTGGACCAATTCATGGTGGAGGGAGCCTCTAAACAGCCCAGTTTGGGCAAATTCATGGTGGAGGGAGCCTCTAAAAACCCCAGTTTGGACCAATTCATGGTGGAGAGAGGCTCTAAAAAACCCAGTTTGGGCAAATTCATGGTGGAGGGAGCCTCTAAAAACCCCAATTTGGACCAATTCATGGTGGAGGGAGCCTCTAAACAGCCCAGTTTGGGCAAATTCATGGTGGAGGGAGCCTCTAAAAACCCCAGTTTGGACCAATTCATGGTGGAGGGAGCCTCTAAAAAACCCAGTTTGGACCAATTCATGGTGGAGGGAGCCTCTAACCAGCCCAGTTTGGACCAATTCATGGTGGAGGGAGTCTCTAAAAAAACCCAATTTGGACCAATTCATGGTGGAGGGAGCCTCTAAACAGCCCAGTTTGGGCAAATTCATGGTGGAGGGAGCCTCTAAAAACCCCAGTTTGGACCAATTCATGGTGGAGGGAGCCTCTAAAAAACCCAGTTTGGACCAATTCATGGTGGAGGGAGCCTCTAAACAGCCCAGTTTGGGCAAATTCATGGTGGAGGGAGCCTCTAAAAACCCCAATATGGACCAATTCATGGTGGAGGGAGCCTCTAAACAGCCCAGTTTGGGCAAATTCATGGTGGAGGGAGCCACTAAAAACCCCAGTTTGGACCAATTCATGGTGGAGGGAGCCTCTAAACAGCCCAGTGTGGGCAAATTCATGGTGGAGGGAGCCTCTAAAAACCCCAATTTGGACCAATTCATGGTGGAGGGAGCCTCTAAACAGCCCAGTTTGGGCAAATTCATGGTGGAGGGAGCCTCTAAAAACCCCAGTTTGGACCAATTCATGGTGGAGGGAGCCTCTAAAAACTCCAGTTTGGACCAATTCATGGTGGAGGGAGCCTCTAAACAGCCCAGTTTGGGCAAATTCATGGTGGAGGGAGCCTCTAAAAACCCCAATTTGGACCAATTCATGGTGGAGGGAGCCTCTAAACAGCCCAGTTTGGACCAATTCATGGTGGAGGGAGCCTCTAAACAGCCAAGTTTTGGGAAATTCATGGTGGAGGGAGCCTCTAAAAAACCCAGTTTGGACCAATTCATGGTGGAGGGAGCCTCTAAACAGCCCAGTTTGGGCAAATACATGGTGGAGGGAGCCTCTAACCAGCCCAGTTTGGGCAAATTCATGGTGGAGGGAACCTCTAAACAGCCCAGTTTGGGCAAATTCATGGTGGAGGGAGCATCTAAAAACCCCAGTTTGGACCAATTCATGGTGGAGGGAGCCTCTAAAAAACCCAGTTTGGACCAATTCATGGTGGAGGGAGCCTCTAAACAGCCCAGTTTGGACCAATTCATGGTGGAGGGAGCCTCTAACCAGCCCAGTTTGGGCAAATTCATGGTGGAGGGAGCCTCTAAACAGCCCAGTTTGGGCAAATTCATGGTGGAGGGAGCCTCTAAAAACCCCAATTTGGACCAATTCATGGTGGAGGGAGCCTCTAAACAGCCCAGTTTGGGCAAATTCATGGTGGAGGGAGCCTCTAAAAAACCCAGTTTGGACCAATTCATGGTGGAGGGAGCCTCTAACCAGCCCAGTTTGGACCAATTCATGGTGGAGGGAGCCTCTAAACAGCCAAGTTTTGGGAAATTCATGGTGGAGGGAGCCTCTAAAAACCCCAGTTTGGACCAATTCATGGTGGAGGGAGCCTCTAAAAAACCCAGTTTTGACCAATTCATGGTGGAGGGAGCCTCTAAAAAACCCAGTTTGGACCAATTCATAATGGAGGGAGCCTCTAAACAGCCCAGTTTGGGCAAATTCATAGTGGAGGGAGCCTCTAAAAACCCCAATTTGGACCAATTCATGGTGGAGGGAGCCTCTAAAAACCCCAGTTTGGGCAAATTCATGGTGGAGGGAGCCTCTAAAACCCCCAGTTTGGACCAATTCATGGTGGAGGGAGCCTCTAAAAACCCAGTTTGGACCAATTCATGGTGGAGGGAGCCTCTAAACAGCCCAGTTTGGGCAAATTCATGGTGGAGGGAGCCTCTAAAAACCCCAGTTTGGACCAATTCATGATGGAGGGAGCCTCTAAAAAACCCAGTTTGGACCAATTCATGGTGGAGGGAGCCTCTAAAAACCCCAATTTGGACCAATTCATGGTGGAGGGAGCCTCTAAACAGCCCAGTTTGGACCAATTTATGGTGGAGGGAGCCTCTAAACAGCCAAGTTTTGGGAAATTCATGGTGGAGGGAGCCTCTAAAAAACCCAGTTTGGACCAATTCATGGTGGAGGGAGCCTCTAAACAGCCCAGTTTGGACCAATTCATGGTGGAGGGAGCCTCTAAACAGCCCAGTTTGGGCAAATTCATGGTGGAGGGAGCCTCTAACCAGCCCAGTTTGGGCAAATTCATGGTGGAGGGAGCCTCTAAACAGCCCAGTTTGGGCAAATTCATGGTGGAGGGAGCCTCTAAAAACCCCAGTTTGGACCAATTCATGGTGGAGGGAGCCTCTAAAAAACCCAGTTTGGACCAATTCATGGTGGAGGGAGCCTCTAAACAACCCAGTTTGGACCAATTCATGGTGGAGGGAGCCTCTAACCAGCCCAGTTTGGGCAAATTCATGGTGGAGGGAGCCTCTAAACAGCCCAGTTTGGGCAAATTCATAATGGAGGGAGCCTCTAAAAACCCCAGTTTGGACCAATTCATGGTGGAGGGAGCCTCTAAAAAACCCAGTTTGGACCAATTCATGGTGGAGGGAGCCTCTAAACAGCCCAGTTTGGGCAAATTCATGGTGGAGGGAGCCTCTAAAAACCCCAATTTGGACCAATTCATGGTGGAGGGAGCCTCTAAACAGCCCAGTTTGGGCAAATTCATGGTGGAGGGAGCCTCTAAAAAACCCAGTTTGGACCAATTCATGGTGGAGGGAGCCTCTAACCAGCCCAGTTTGGACCAATTCATGGTGGAGGGAGCCTCTAAACAGCCAAGTTTTGGGAAATTCATGGTGGAGGGAGCCTCTAAAAACCCCAGTTTGGACCAATTCATGGTGGAGGGAGCCTCTAAAAAACCCAGTTTTGACCAATTCATGGTGGAGGGAGCCTCTAAAAAACCCAGTTTGGACCAATTCATGATGGAGGGAGCCTCTAAACAGCCCAGTTTGGGCAAATTCATGGTGGAGGGAGCCTCTAAAAACCCCAATTTGGACCAATTCATGGTGGAGGGAGCCTCTAAAAACCCCAGTTTGGGCAAATTCATGGTGGAGGGAGCCTCTAAAACCCCCAGTTTGGACCAATTCATGGTGGAGTAAGCCTCTAAAAACCCAGTTTGGACCAATTCATGGTGGAGGGAGCCTCTAAACAGCCCAGTTTGGGCAAATTCATGGTGGAGGGAGCCTCTAAAAACCCCAGTTTGGACCAATTCATGGTGGAGGGAGCCTCTAAAAAACCCAGTTTGGACCAATTCATGGTGGAGGGAGCCTCTAAAAACCCCAATTTGGACCAATTCATGGTGGAGGGAGCCTCTAAACAGCCCAGTTTGGGCAAATTCATGGTGGAGGGAGCCTCTAAAAACCCCAGTTTGGACCAATTCATGGTGGAGGGAGCCTCTAAAAAAACCCAGTTTGGACCAATTCATGGTGGAGGGAGCCTCTAAAAACCCCAATTTGGACCAATTCATGGTGGAGGGAGCCTCTAAACAGCCCAGTTTGGGCAAATTCATGGTGGAGGGAGCCTCTAAAAACCCCAGTTTGGACCAATTCATGGTGGAGGGAGCCTCTAAAAAAACCCAGTTTGGACCAATTCATGGTGGAGGGAGCCTCTAACCAGCCCAGTTTGGACCAATTCATGGTGGAGGGAGCCTCTAACCAGCCCAGTTTGGGCAAATTCATGGTGGAGGGAGCCTCTAAACAGCCCAGTTTGGGCAAATTCATGGTGGAGGGAGCCTCTAAAAACCCCAATTTGGACCAATTCATGGTGGAGGGAGCCTCTAAACAGCCCAGTTTGGACCAATTCATGGTGGAGGGAGCCTCTAAACAGCCAAGTTTTGGGAAATTCATGGTGGAGGGAGCCTCTAAAAAACCCAGTTTGGACCAATTCATGGTGGAGGGAGCCTCTAAACAGCCCAGTTTGGGCAAATACATGGTGGAGGGAGCCTCTAACCAGCCCAGTTTGGGCAAATTCATGGTGGAGGGAGCCTCTAAACAGCCCAGTTTGGGCAAATTCATGGTGGAGGGAGCCTCTAAAAACCCCAGTTTGGACCAATTCATGGTGGAGGGAGCCTCTAAAAAACCCAGTTTGGACCAATTCATTGTGGAGGGAGCCTCTAACCAGCCCAGTTTGGACCAATTCATGGTGGAGGGAGTCTCTAAAAAAACCCAATTTGGACCAATTCATGGTGGAGGGAGCCTCTAAACAGCCCAGTTTGGGCAAATTCATGGTGGAGGGAGCCTCTAAAAACCCCAGTTTGGACCAATTCATGGTGGAGGGAGCCTCTAAAAAACCCAGTTTGGACCAATTCATGGTGGAGGGAGCCTCTAAACAGCCCAGTTTGGGCAAATTCATGGTGGAGGGAGCCTCTAAAAACCCCAATTTGGACCAATTCATGGTGGAGGGAGCCTCTAAACAGCACAGTTTGGGCAAATTCATGGTGGAGGGAGCCTCTAAAAAACCCAGTTTGGACCAATTCATGGTGGAGGGAGCCTCTAACCAGCCCAGTTTGGACCAATTCATGGTGGAGGGAGCCTCTAAACAGCCAAGTTTTGGGAAATTCATGGTGGAGGGAGCCTCTAAAAACCCCAGTTTGGACAAATTCATGGTGGAGGGAGCCTCTAAAAAACCCAGTTTTGACCAATTCATGGTGGAGGGAGCCTCTAAAAAACCCAGTTCCCTGTCGTCCGTACCAGCGGCACAATGTGGGGTATTTCTGCCCCTGTGTGCTGGTAGGACAGGCGGATTTTTAATTAGCCAATCAAAAAAGCGTGGCTGGCCCTATAAGAGGTCTCAAGAACCTCCCCTCTGCGTGTTTTTTTCTGTCCTGTGTGGTCAAAGGACAGGTGGGGAGGACTTGTGTCCTCTTATTTTGGGCTCTATAGGGTTACTTACCTTTGGAGCATAATTCTTCTTTTCTTTCAACTTCAGACCTTCTTGATTGAAGGATCCCTTGCCCTGTAGGGGGAAAAAGTTTGTTAGCCTGCGTTGGCTCTCCTTTCCCTCCCTCCTCCCTCCCCTCCTCTGTTCTCCTTCTGGCTCACCTGTCAGCGTGTCGCCACATACCCGACCTCCTCCTATATCTTAGGCGCCGCTCGCTATGCGCTCACGGACGCTGCGGCAGCCGGAACTAGGCTCCCGGCGGAGGTTCGCAGCGTCCGCATTAGCCGGGCGCACACTTCCGGTTGTGACCGGAAGTATAGCGGCGCCATTATGAGTCCTGGCGCCGGCGTTATATATTTACTCCGGCCACTCTGCAGATTTTCGGGCCGGGAATTGGCCTTTGAGGTAGGGATAGGTGCCCCTGGTCGGGGCTTGCTGGGGAGGGGGGGGGAACTTTTTTCTTTCTTTGGGACGGAGCATGTGAGCTATGGCCCCTCCCATTTCCGGCCGGCCGGGTTAAAGGTCAGGCCGGCCGGTTATTGGTTACCTTCTCCTTTCCTAAGGCGGAAGGCTGTGCATTAGGGGTTGTTGCCTAGCTTCAAGACTCCATTTTGCCTCCAAACCAAACTTTCAGGTTTCTTGTCACCTTGCTGTCCGGTCTGGACACGGTAAGATCTACCCTTTTTATACTTGGTAGGATGTTTTGGTGACAGTATTGCATGGTCTATGGTCTCTCTCTGTAGGATATGTCATCCTCTACTACCCCCCCGGGGGATTATAGGAGGAAATCTACTGCCAAAAGGAAGCATCTTTCCTGTTTTGACTGCGACACTCCGCTCCCTGATGGTAGGTAGCGGCTCAAAGAGTTATCCCCTCCGGGGTACTACCGGTCCTATAACCCGCCTATTATTTTTAGGCTATGAATGGGCTCGTTGTCGCGGTTGCAGAGGCCCTCCACCTGAGGAGCCCTCTCCTAGAGATATGATGGCCTGGGTCAAGGAGAGGGTGAGTTGGGCATCGCTTGGGTAAAAATAATTCCCTTGCTTGTACTCTCCTTTTATTTTGCAGGATGATTCCCTTAAAGGCATACAGTCTACCTTGTCTCAGCTCACCAAGAGACCATGCACTGAGCATCGTTCCTCGTCCCTCCCTCCCCTGGAACATCTACGGGTGGCAGAGGATGTTTCCTCCGAGGACGACTCTGTAGTTTCCAGCAGACCTGTGTTCCACTATGAACAAACAGGCAGGCTGCTGAAGTCCATCCGGTCTACAGTGGGCCGAGATGTTGACGGGGAAGCCTCCACGTCTGCCTCTGGGGGACATATTGCCTTCCATGCGGACGCCACGCTGACCGACCTCATGGTGCAGCAGTGGAAGCAGCCAGAAAAGGGACATTCACTGTCCAGGATCTTTAAGAACCTGTTCCCTATGGATTCGGCTCAGTGGGATTCCTGGGGGCCTCCCCCGAAGGTGGATCTAGCCGTGGCGAAGTTGTCTCGTAGAACCCTGGTGCCCCTTGAAGATGGATCAAATCTTCAGGATCCTCTGGATCGTAGGGCTGACGCCACATTAAAGAAGGTTTACTCTGCTTCCTCTGCCCAAGCTTCAGTAGCCATAGCCTCTACCACTGTGGGCGATTTTCTTCGTAACCGCCTAGCCACCTTGGAGCGGGATATTGATTCCGGCGTGGACAGGGATGACATCTTGGCTTCCATGAAGAATATTCATAGGGCTGCAGATTTTTTGGCAGAGTCTTCCCGCCATCAGTTAAGAATTTCAGCCAAATCGATGGCGTTGTCCACTGCGGCCCGTAGACCCCTGTGGCTAAAGCCTTGGCGTGCAGACTTCGCATCCAAAGCTGCTCTCTGCGCGCTCCCTTTTGAGCCAGGAAGAGTGTTTGGCCAAGGCTTGGATACCATCATAGAGCGATTAGCAGAAGGTAAGGGGAAGTCCTTACCTCAAGCATCCAGGGGCAGACGTGCCCCCTCTAGAGGCAGAGGTTCTGCCTCTAATTATAGACGCCCGGCTCAGCAAAGGCGTTCCAGATATCGTCCTAGGGGAACTGGACGAGGCGCTTCCAGGGAAGACACCAAGAGGAAGCCGGAGTTTTGACGCGGGGCAGCTCCCTGTGGCCCCCCTTCCTGTGGGAGGACGTCTTTCGGCTTTCTTCAGAACTTGGGTCACCCATATTCAAGATCCATGGGTGTTAAGAATTATACAGCACGGGTATCTTATCAAATTCCACCTTCCACCTCCAGATCGGTTTGTTGCCACCAGAACCCTTCCACCTTCTCAACAGGCCAGTCTAGAGGCCTTGGTCGCCGAGGATGTTATCAAAGGCGCCCTGGAGAAGGTCCCAGCCTCAGATCTCGGTCAGGGAGTTTACTCCCCCGTCTTTCTGGTCCCCAAAGTCACCGGGGGCTGGAGAATGATAATAGACCTGAGGTACCTCAATCGCTTTATCAGGAAGAGGTCATTCCGTATGGAAACCGTGGATTCCGTGACTGTTTTTCTCTAGCCAGGAGACGTGATGGTTACCCTCGACCTGAAGGACGCCTACCTTCATGTCCCTATTGCTCACTCCCACAGGAAATTCCTCAGAATTGCCGTTTCTATGGCCGGCCACAGGGAGCACTTTCAATTTACAGCTCTGCCGTTCGGCATCACATCCGCCCCCCTGGTATTTACCAAGGTGATCGCTCCGGTCGCTGCGGCCCTCAGACTGCAGGGCCTCTTCATCGTTCCTTACCTAGACGACTGGCTACTGAAAGCTCAGTCTCCTGCTGCTCTCCTCCAGCAGCTCAACCTTGCCATCAGCTTCCTACAAGAGTTAGGATGGATCATCAACTGGGAGAAGTCCGAAATCGTTCCATCCACACGGAGGAAATTCCTCGGGTTCATAGTGGATTCAGAAGCGATGCAGATCTTCCTCTCCAGCCCAAGGAAGGAAAGGATCCAGGCCGGTGCACGTTTTCTATTGCACACCCGGCGGGTAACTATCCGCACCGCCATGAGAGTCCTCGGCCTAATGTCATCCTCGGCCAGAGCAGTCCCTTGGGCTTTATGGCATTTGCGTCCCCTGCAGATGGAAGTGTTGACAACCTGGAACAGGTCTCCACGGGGACTGCACAAGAAGATCTGCCTTTCTCCCGCTACCCGTCTTTCCCTCAGATGGTGGATACACCTGAAAGACGGAAGGTCCACGGTCCCGACATTGTGGACCCTGTTGACAACAGATGCATCCCAGTGGGGATGGGGAGCCCATTGCCAGGACAAGACTGTACAAGGACGATGGAGATGTCCGGAGCTGGGATCTTCCAATCTCAAGGAACTCAGAGCTGTGTACTTGGCCCTAGTACACTTTGCCCCGGAGTTGAAAGGCAAGTCTGTCAAGATCAGGTCAGACAACATGACGGTGGTAGTCTACATAAACAAACAAGGGGGCACCAGGTCACCAACCTTACTGAGAGAGACGAATCTCATATTCACCTGGGCAGAGAAGAATCTAGCCCAGTTATCCGCTGTTCACATAAAGGGCTCCCTGAACATAGTAGCGGATCGTCTGAGTCGGGGTATTACCGTATCAGGAGAATGGTCTCTCAATCCAGACGTATTCCAACAGATCGTCCAGAGATGGGGTCTCCCGGAGGTCGATCTTATGGCTACCCGACTCAATGCCAAGGTAGGGACCTTTTGCTCTCTATACCAGGAGGACAATCCCTTGGCAGTGGATGCCCTGTCCATCCCATGGAGGTTCAGGCTGTTTTACATTTTCCCTCCAATTCCAATCATACCGAAGGTATTGATCAAAATAAGACAGGACCAAGCCTCGGGAATAGCCATAATCCCGTTCTGGCCAAAAAGGGCTTGGTTTGCTCAGCTCATACTAATGAGTCAGGGCATATATTGGAGGCTTCCCCTCTCCCAGACCTGGTAACCCAAGGAGAGCTGAGATGCCAGGATCTGAGGAGACTCAACCTGACAGCCTGGAGGTTGACCAGTCCCTATTGAGGAATAGAGGACTGTCACAAGCCGTCTTGAAGACCCTATCCAGCGCCAGAGCGGATTCGACTAACAGGAATTACCGTCGAATTGGTAACATCTTTAATGCCTGGTGTCTGCAGCATCAAGTGGACTCCACTGATCCCCCGACGGAGGCGATCCTGGACTTCCTTCAAGACGGACTAGACAGAGGTCTTGCTGCGGCCACACTCAAAGTACACGTAGCGGCCCTGTCCGCCTATCTGGGGAGGCGTTTGTCTCAGGATCCTTTAGTGAGCACCTTTATTAAAGGAGCAACTAGGCTGAGACCGGTGGTGAACACCCCTGTCCACCAATGGGACCTTATTCCGGTCCTGAACGCTCTTTGTGACCAACCATTCGAACCCCTGGAGGAAGTCTCCCTTAAGTTACTGACCGGCAAAATGGCACTGCTATTGGCAGTTACAACTGCCAAAAGAGTTAGTGAGCTACAAGCCTTATCTGCCGAAGAGCCATATACTATATTTTTTTCGGACCATGTGCAGCTTAGGTTCCTCCCAGGGTTTCGTCCCAAGATTCCATCCGCTGCAAATAGGAACCAAACAATTTCCCTTTCAGCATTTTGTCCTTTCCCCTCTTCACCTGAAGAGGAAAGATGGCACAGGCTGGATGTAGTCAGATGCCTGCAAATTTACCTGCAGCGCACTCGCCCTTTTAGGCAGGCCGAAAACCTGTTAATCAGCTATACGGGGAAGAATAAGGGCGCCAAGGCCGCCAAGGCTACGATATCCCGCTGGGTTTCCGAAACCATAAAAGTCGCCTACACCGCCCAAGGGCGTCCGGCCCCATCTTTTCTTCATGCCCATTCAACCAGGGCAGTGTCCACCTCTCGGGCAGAGAGGAGTGCGTTGTCCTTAGATCAGATATGTGCAGCTGCCTCCTGGGCATCTGAGTCCACGTTCATTCGGCATTACCGCCTGAAGGACCGGGTGACAGATTCCTCTGCCTTTGCCCAGACCATTTTAAGCTCTGTCATGGAATAATCCCGCCCATCTTTGGGCCTACTTGCTATATCCCCACATTGTGCCGCTGGTACGGACGACAGGGAACAAGTGATTATGAAGATAATCTTGTTTCCCTTAGTCCTAACAGCGGCACAAGATTTCCCACCCTGGGAATCATATCTTATGTATAAAACTGTGTATAAATATGGAGGTACTTTTGTATTAACACGCAGAGGGGAGGTTCTTGTGTCCTCTTATAGGGCCAGCCACGCTTTTTTGATTGGCTAATTAAAAATCCGCCTGTCCTACCAGCACACAGGGGCAGAAATACCCCACATTGTGCCGCTGTTAGGACTAAGGGAAACAAGATTATCTTCATAATCACTTGTTTGGACCAATTCATGATGGAGGGAGCCTCTAAACAGCCCAGTTTGGGCAAATTCATGGTGGAGGGAGCCTCTAAAAACCCCAATTTGGACCAATTCATGGTGGAGGGAGCCTCTAAAAACCCCAGTTTGGGCAAATTCATGGTGGAGGGAGCCTCTAAAAACCCCAGTTTGGACCAATTCATGGTGGAGGGAGCCGCTAAAAAACCCAGTTTGGACCAATTCATGGTGGAGGGAGCCTCTAAAAACCCCAGTTTGGACCAATTCATGGTGGAGGGAGCCTCTAAAAACCCCAGTTTGGACCAATTCATGGTCGAGGGAGCCTCTAAAAAACCCAGTTTGGACCAATTCATGGTGGAGGGAGCCTCTAAACAGCCCAGTTTGGGCAAATTCATGGTGGAGGGAGCCTCTAAAAACCCCAATTTGGACCAATTCATGGTGGAGGGAGCCTCTAAACAGCCCAGTTTGGGCAAATTCATGGTGGAGGGAGCCTCTAAAAACCCCAGTTTGGACCAATTCATGGTGGAGGGAGCCTCTAAACAGCCCAGTTTGGACCAATTCATGGTGGAGGGAGCCTCTAACCAGCCCAGTTTGGGCAAATTCATGGTGGAGGGAGCCTCTAAAAACCCCAGTTTGGGCAAATTCATGGTGGAGGGAGCCTCTAAAAACCCTAGTTTGGACCAATTCATGGTGGAGGGAGCCGCTAAAAAACCCAGTTTGGACCAATTCATGGTGGAGGGAGCCTCTAAACAGCCCAGTTTGGGCAAATTCATGGTGGAGGGAGCCTCTAAAAACCCCAGTTTGGACCAATTCATGGTGGAGGGAGCCTCTAAAAAACCCAGTTTGGACCAATTCATGGTGGAGGGAGCCTCTAAACAGCCCAGTTTGGGCAAATTCATGGTGGAGGGAGCCTCTAAAAACCCCAATTTGGACCAATTCATGGTGGAGGGAGCCTCTAAACAGCCCAGTTTGGGCAAATTCATGGTGGAGGGAGCCTCTAAAAACCCCAGTTTGGACCAATTCATGGTGGAGGGAGCCTCTAAAAAACCCAGTTTGGACCAATTCATGGTGGAGGGAGCCTCTAAACAGCCCAGTTTGGACCAATTCATGGTGGAGGGAGCCTCTAACCAGCCCAGTTTGGGCAAATTCATGGTGGAGGGAGCCTCTAAACAGCCCAGTTTGGGCAAATTCATAATGGAGGGAGCCTCTAAAAACCCCAGTTTGGACCAATTCATGGTAAAGGGAGCCTCTAAAAAACCCAGTTTGGACCAATTCATGGTGGAGGGAGCCTCTAAACAGCCCAGTTTGGGCAAATTCATGGTGGAGGGAGCCTCTAAAAACCCCAATTTGGACCAATTCATGGTGGAGGGAGCCTCTAAAAACCCCAGTTTGGGCAAATTCATGGTGGAGGGAGCCTCTAAAAACCCCAGTTTGGACCAATTCATGGTGGAGGGAGCCGCTAAAAAACCCAGTTTGGACCAATTCATGGTGGAGGGAGCCTCTAAAAACCCCAGTTTGGACCAATTCATGGTGGAGGGAGCCTCTAAAAACCCCAGTTTGGACCAATTCATGGTCGAGAGAGCCTCTAAAAAACCCAGTTTGGACCAATTCATGGTGGAGGGAGCCTCTAAACAGCCCAGTTTGGGCAAATTCATGGTGGAGGGAGCCTCTAAAAACCCCAATTTGGACCAATTCATGGTGGAGGGAGCCTCTAAACAGCCCAGTTTGGGCAAATTCATGGTGGAGGGAGCCTCTAAAAACCCCAGTTTGGACCAATTCATGGTGGAGGGAGCCTCTAAACAGCCCAGTTTGGACCAATTCATGGTGGAGGGAGCCTCTAACCAGCCCAGTTTGGGCAAATTCATGGTGGAGGGAGCCTCTAAAAACCCCAGTTTGGGCAAATTCATGGTGGAGGGAGCCTCTAAAAACCCTAGTTTGGACCAATTCATGGTGGAGGGAGCCGCTAAAAAACCCAGTTTGGACCAATTCATGGTGGAGGGAGCCTCTAAACAGCCCAGTTTGGGCAAATTCATGGTGGAGGGAGCCTCTAAAAACCCCAGTTTGGACCAATTCATGGTGGAGGGAGCCTCTAAAAAACCCAGTTTGGACCAATTCATGGTGGAGGGAGCCTCTAAACAGCCCAGTTTGGGCAAATTCATGGTGGAGGGAGCCTCTAAAAACCCCAATTTGGACCAATTCATGGTGGAGGGAGCCTCTAAACAGCCCAGTTTGGGCAAATTCATGGTGGAGGGAGCCTCTAAAAACCCCAGTTTGGACCAATTCATGGTGGAGGGAGCCTCTAAACAGCCCAGTTTGGACCAATTCATGGTGGAGGGAGCCTCTAACCAGCCCAGTTTGGGCAAATTCATGGTGGAGGGAGCCTCTAAACAGCCCAGTTTGGGCAAATTCATAATGGAGGGAGCCTCTAAAAACCCCAGTTTGGACCAATTCATGGTAAAGGGAGCCTCTAAAAAACCCAGTTTGGACCAATTCATGGTGGAGGGAGCCTCTAAACAGCCCAGTTTGGGCAAATTCATGGTGGAGGGAGCCTCTAAAAAACCCAATTTGGACCAATTCATGGTGGAGGGAGCCTCTAAACAGCCCAGTTTGGGCAAATTCATGGTGGAGGGAGCCTCTAAAAAACCCAGTTTGGACCAATTCATGGTGGAGGGAGCCTCTAACCAGCCCAGTTTGGACCAATTCATGGTGGAGGGAGCCTCTAAACAGCCAAGTTTTGGGAAATTCATGGTGGAGGGAGCCTCTAAAAACCCCAGTTTGGACCAATTCATGGTGGAGGGAGCCTCTAAAAAACCCAGTTTTGACCAATTCATGGTGGAGGGAGCCTCTAAAAAACCCAGTTTGGACCAATTCATGCTGGAGGGAGCCTCTAAACAGCCCAGTTTGGGCAAATTCATGGTGGAGGGAGCCTCTAAAAACCCCAATTTGGACCAATTCATGGTGGAGGGAGCCTCTAAAAACCCCAGTTTGGGCAAATTCATGGTGGAGGGAGCCTCTAAAAACCCCAGTTTGTACCAATTCATGGTGGAGGGAGCCTCTAAACAACCCAGTTTGGGCAAATTCATGGTGGAGGGAGCCTCTAAAAACCCCAATTTGGACCAATTCATGGTGGAGGGAGCCTCTAAACAGCCCAGTTTGGGCAAATTCATGGTGGAGGGAGCCTCTAAAAACCCCAGTTTGGACCAATTCATGGTGGAGGGAGCCTCTAAAAAACCCAGTTTGGACCAATTCATGGTGGAGGGAGCCTCTAAACAGCCCAGTTTGGGCAAATTCATGGTGGAGGGAGCCTCTAAAACCCCAGTTTGGACCAATTCATGGTGGAGGGAGCCTCTAAAAAACCCAGTTTGGACCAATTCATGGTGGAAGGGGCCTCTAAACAGCCCAGTTTGGGCAAATTCATAATGGAGGGAGCCTCTAAAAACCCCAGTTTGGACCAATTCATGGTGGAGGGAGCCTCTAAAAAACCCAGTTTGGACCAATTCATGGTGGAGAGAGCCTCTAAACAGCCCAGTTTGGGCAAATTCATGGTGGAGGGAGCCTCTAAAAACCCCAATTTGGACCAATTCATGGTGGAGGGAGCCTCTAACCAGCAGAGTTGGTGGAAATCAGGGTGGAGGGAGCCTCTAACCAGCAGAGTTGGTGGAAATCAGGGTGGAGGGAGCCTCTAACCAGCCCAGTTTGGGCAAATTCATGGTGGAGGGAGCCTCTAACCAGCAGAGTTGTGGGAAAGCAGGGTGGAGGGAGCCTCTAACCAGCAGAGTTGGGGGAAATCAGGGTGAAGGGAGCCTCTAACCAGCAGAGTTGGTGGAAATCAGGGTGGAGGGAGCCTCTAACCAACAGAGTTGTGGGAAAGCAGGGTGGAGGGAGCCTCTAACCAGCAGAGTTGTGGGAAAGCAGGGTGGAGGGAGCCTCTAACCAGCAGAGTTGTGGGAAAGCAGGGTGGAGGGAGCCTCTAACCAGCAGAGTTGTGGGAAAGCAGGGTGGAGGGAGCCTCTAACCAGCAGAGTTGGTGGGAAAGCAGGGTGGAGGGAGCCTCTAACCAGCAGAGTTGGTGGAAATCAGGGTGGAGGGAGCCTCTAACCAGCAGAGTTGGGGGAATTCAGGGTGGAGGGAGCCTAGTATTAGCAGAATTGTGCAACGCTTATGGTGGATGAGTATGAGGATACGGAGGAATTGGAGAGGTTGAGTACAGACATGGAGTTTCATGTTGGGGTGCTTTACACAGGTGGGCACAAAAATGAAGGCTCTATCCAGTGGTGGTTCATTTTTATCAAAGTGAGCCGGTCGGCACTCTCAGCTGACAGACGGGTGCGCTTGTCAGTGATGATGCCACCGGCTGCACTGAACACCCTCTCAGATAGGACGCTGGCGGCAGGACAGGACAGCACCTCCAAGGCATATAGGGCAAGTTCAAGCCACAGGTCCAACTTCGACACCCAATACGTGTAGGGCGCAGAGGGGTCGGAGAGGACAGGGCTGTGGTCGGAAAGGTATTCCCGCAACATGCGCCTATACTTCTCACGCCTGGTGACACTAGGACCCTCCGTGGCGGCACTTTGGTGAGGGGGTGCCATCAAGGTGTCCCAGACCTTAGACAGTGTGCCCCTCGTTTGTGTGGACCGGTGAGAACTTGGTCGCCTACTGGAGGAACTGCCCTCCCTGCCGCCAACGTCACATGCTGGAAACATCTCCATCATATTCTGCACCAATTGCCTGTGGCAAGCATTGATGCGATTGGCCCTCCCCTCTACCGGAATAAAAGACGAGATGTTGTTTTTATACCGGGGGTCAATGATAACAAAGATCCAGTACTGGTTGTCCTCCATGATTTTGACAATACGCTTGTCGGTTGTAAAGCACCCCAACATGAACTCAGCCATGTCTGCCACAGTGTTAGTTGGCATGACTCCTCTGGCCCCACCGGAAAGTTCAATCTCCATTTCCTCCTCATCCTCCATGTCTACCCATCCGCGCTGCAACAATGGGACGATTCAAAGTTGCCCGGAAGCCTCCTGTATCACCATCACATCATCGGACAACTCTTCTTCTTCCTCCTCCTCCTCCTCCTCCATTAAACGCGATGAAGCGGACAGATGTGTGGACCTACTCTCCAGCTGTGACGGATCGGATGCTATCCCTGACTCCTCTGTGTGATCTGAGTTATCCCTGATGTCAATCAGGGATTCTCTCAGAACACACAAGAGCGGGATTGTAAGGCTCACCATCGCATCCTCAGCTCACCCTCCTTGTGGACTCCTCAAACACCCGTAGGATGTCACAAAGATCTCTCATCCATGGCCACTCATGGATGTGAAACTGAGGCAGCTGACTTTGTGGCACCCTAGGGTTTTGTAGCTGGTATTCCATCAAAGATCTCTGCTGCTCAACCACTCTATTCAACATCTGAAACGTTGAGTTCCAGCGTGTGGGGACGTCGCACAAAAGCCGGTGTTGTGGCACATGCAGGCGTTGCTGGAGAGATTTTAAGCTAGCAGCGGCTACTGTCGACTTGCGAAAGTGGGCGCACATGCGCCGCACTTTCACCAGTAGCTCTGGAACATTGGGGTAGCTCTTTAGGAAACGTTGCACCACTAGGTTGAAGACGTGGGCCAGGCATGGAACATGTTGGAGTCCGGCAAGCTCCAGAGCTGCTACCAGGTTCCGGCCGTTATCACAAACGACCATGCCTGGGCCCAGGTGCAGCGGCTCAAACCATATTGCCGTCTCATCGAGGAGGGCATCCCTCACCTCGGAGGCAGTGTGCTGTCTGTCCCCCAAGCTGATCAGCTTCAGCACAGCCTGCTGACGTCTACCAACGCCAGTGCTGCAACGTTTCCAACTCGTAGCTGGGGTCAATCTAACAGCGGAGGAGGAGGCGGTGGCGGAGGAGGAGGCGGTGGAGGAGGAGGAGGAGGGGGGTGTTCTTCTCGTGTCCCTGCCAGGAATGTTAGGCGGGGAGACGAGGTACACCGGGCCAGTTTGGGAAGCAGTCCCAGCCTCAACTACATTCACCCAGTGTGCCGTCAGTGAAATGTAGCGTCCCTGTCCGCATGCACTTGTCCACGCGTCGGTGGTCAAGTGGACCTTTGTGCAAAGCGCGGAACTAAGGGCCCGCCTGATGTTGAGTGACACGTGCTGGTGCAAGGCGGGAACGGCACACCGGGAGAAGTAGTGACGGCTAGGGACGGCATAGCGAGGTGCCACAGTTGCCATCAGGTCCAGGAAGGCGGGAGTTTCAACAAGCCGGAACGCCAACATCTCCTGGGCCAGCAGTTTAGCGATGTTGGCGTTCAAGGCTTGCGCGTGTGGGTGGTTAGCAGTGTATTTCTGCCGCCGCTCCAATGTCTGAGAGATGGTGGGTTGTTGTAAAGAAGCGCCTGATGGTGCCTTTGATGGTGCAGGAGAAGGAGATAAGACAGGAACAGGGGAGGATGAGGAAGAAGTCAACAAAGTGGCGGAGGCAGATGAAGTGGTGTCCTGGCTCGTCCTCTGGAGTGCATCGCCAGCACAGTCAGCAGTGGCAGTGGCAGAGGCAGTGGCGTGAACGGCAGGCGGCCTTTGTCCTGCCGTTGCTGCCTGCCACTGATTCCAGTGCTTGGATTCCAAATGACGGCGCATTGAAGTGGTGGACAGGTTGCTCTTCTCAGAGCCCCTAATCAATTTCGAGAGGCAAATTGTGCAGACAACACTATATCTGTCCTCGGCGCATTCCTTGAAAAAACTCCACACCTTCGAGAAACGTGCCCTCGAGGTGGGAGTTTTTCGGGGCTGGGTACGAACTGGAACATCTTGGGAGATTCCGGGTGTGGCCTGGCTTCGCCTAAGCTGCTGACCTCTGCCTCTGCCTCTAGCTACCCTTTTTGGTGCTGCACCTGCCTCAACATCCACACTACTTTCCCCGCTTGACATCCCCCCTGTCCAGGTCGGGTCAGTGTCCTCATCATCCACCACTTCCTCTTCCAACTCCTGTCTCATCTCCTCCTCCCGCACAATGCGCCGGTCAACTGGATGCCCTGACGGCAACTGCGTCACATCATCGTCGATGAGGGTGGGTTGCTGGTCATCCACCACCAAATCGAACGGAGATGGAGGAGACTCTAGTGTTTGAGCATCTGGACACAGATGCTCCTCTGTTAGGTTCGTGGAATCGTGACGTGGAGGGGCAGGTTGAGGGACAATGAAAGGAGCGGAGAACAGCTCTGGGGAGCAGGGACAGTTGGGGTTATTGTTCTGTGAAGCTTGGGAATTTTGGGAGGAAGGAGGACAAGACTGTTGGGTAATAGGAGGAGAGGAGGCAGAGTCTGACTGGCTGCTGGACAATGTGCTGTAAGCGTTCTCTGACAGCCATTGCAAGACCTGTTCCTGGTTCTCGGGCCTACTAAGGTTTGTACCCTGCAGTTTAGTTAATGTGGCAAGCAACCCTGGCACTGTGGAGTGGCGCAATGCTTGCTGCCCCACAGGAGTAGGCACGGGACGCCCTGTGGCTTCACTGCTACCTTGCTCCCCAGAACCATTCCCCCGACCTCACCCACGGCCTCGTCCACGTCCCTTTCCGGGAGCCTTGCGCATTTTGAATTCCCAGTTAGAAACTGGCACTATATACCAGTAGCAAAAATTGTGGGTGCACGTAACCCCAATATATTCTTTGAATTACCAGTCAGAAACTGGCACTATATACAAGTAGCAAGAAATGAGGGTATTTATAACCCCAATATATTCTTTGAATTACCAGTCAGAAACTGGCACTATATGGCAGTAGCAAGAAATGAGGGTATTTGTAACCCCAATATATTCTTTGAATTCCCAGTCAGACAATGGCACTATATACCAGTAGCAAAAATTGTGGGTGCACGTAACCCCAATATGTTCTTTGAATTACCAGTCAGAAACTGGCACTATATGGCAGTAGCAAGAAATGAGGGTATTTGTAACCCCAATATATTCTTTGAATTCCCAGTCAGACAATGGCACTATATACCAGTAGCAAAAATTGTGGGTGCACGTAACCCCAATATATTCTTTGAATTACCAGTCAGAAACTGGCACTATATGGCAGTAGCAAGAAATGAGGGTATTTGTAACCCCAATATATTCTTTGAATTCCCAGTCAGACAATGGCACTATATACCAGTAGCAAAAATTGTGGGTGCACGTAACCCCAATATATTCTTTGAATTACCAGTCAGAAACTGGCACTATATGGCAGTAGCAAGAAATGAGGGTATTTGTAACCCCAATATATTCTTTGAATTCCCAGTCAGACAATGGCACTATATACCAGTAGCAAAAATTGTGGGTGCACGTAACCCCAATATATTCTTTGAATTACCAGTCAGAAACTGGCACTATATGGCAGTAGCAAGAAATGAGGGTATTTGTAACCCTAATATATTCTTTGAATTCCCAGTCAGACAATGGTACTATATACCAGTAGCAAAAATTGTGGGTGCACGTAACCCCAATATATTCTTTGAATTACCAGTCAGAAACTGGCACTATATGGCAGTAGCAAGAAATGAGGGTATTTGTAACCCCAATATATTCTTTGAATTCCCAGTCAGACAATGGCACTATATACCAGTAGCAAAAATTGTGGGTGCACGTAACCCCAATATATTCTTTGAATTACCAGTCAGAAACTGGCACTATATGGCAGTAGCAAGAAATGAGGGTATTTGTAACCCCAATATATTCTTTGAATTCCCAGTCAGACAATGGCACTATATACCAGTAGCAAAAATTGTGGGTGCACGTAACCCCAATATATTCTTTGAATTACCAGTCAGAAACTGGCACTATATGGCAGTAGCAAGAAATGAGGGTATTTGTAACCCCAATATATTCTTTGAATTCCCAGTCAGACAATGGCACTATATACCAGTAGCAAAAATTGTGGGTGCACGTAACCCCAATATATTCTTTGAATTACCAGTCAGAAACTGGCACTATATGGCAGTAGCAAGAAATGAGGGTATTTGTAACCCCAATATATTCTTTGAATTCCCAGTCAGACAATGGCACTATATACCAGTAGCAAAAATTGTGGGTGCACGTAACCCCAATATATTCTTTGAATTACCAGTCAGAAACTGGCACTATATGGCAGTAGCAAGAAATGAGGGTATTTATAACCCCAATATATTCTTTGAATTACCAGTCAGAAACTGGCACTATATACCAGTAGCAAGAAATGAGGGTATTTGTAACCCCAATATATTCTTTGAATTCCCAGTCAGACAATGGCACTATATGGCAGTAGCAAAAATAGTGGGTGTATATAGCCCCAATTCTATTGCTAGGGGACTTGCAGTGTATTTCTGGGGTGAAGGTGGGGGGGCACACCGTTGGAACGGGTATCGGGGGTATATATCGGGTATACGGGAATACACTGTCAGTGTATTCCATTCAGGATCCGCGGAAAGCTGGGTTGCGGCGATTGAGCCCGTCAGTGCCACGTTACACTGACAAGCTTCTCCCTGGAATTTAGCTCTTATAAGAGCTGTTGGTTGTCTTCTCCTTCCTATCCTAGCCTGTCCCTGCCTACCCAGAATCTAAGCCCTAGCTAACTGGACGGAAACCTCCGTCCCCGGTGAATTGCAAGCTCAGAATGACGCGAACCTGGGCGGCGCTGTTCTTTTAAATTAGAGGTCACATGTTTTCGGCAGCCAATGGGTTTTGCCTACTTTTTTCAACGTCACCGGTGTCGTAGTTCCTGTCCCACCTACCCTGCGCTGTTATTGGAGCAAAAAAGGCGCCAGGGAAGGTGGGAGGGGAATCGAGTAATGGCGCACTTTACCACGCGGTGTTCGATTCGATTCGAACATGCCGAACAGTCTAATATCCGATCGAACATGAGTTCGATAGAACACTGTTCGCTCATCTCTAGTTCCTACCTATTATATTTCCCTCTTTACTGGTCCCCTATACTGTATACAGGCCCATTATTGGCCCCCATTTAGTATGTGCCCCTTTAGTGTCTACCATAAGGTAACTTCCGCCTTTATAGCCCCCTATAGTAACTGCAGTATGAGCTACAATAATTGATAGGGTTCAGAGTGACCTCGGTTTAGTAGTTTAGACTACAGCGATGGTGCCTTGAGAGTACATAGCACATCAGCTATTCTTCATAGTAGCCTAAGCACTCACTCTAGTCCCTACAGGAATTTTGTCTTTTAACCCTCAGTGAACCCAATTCTACCATTTGTGGTCCACTGTACACTGGATTCTACAATTGCAGTATGAGCTGCAATAATTGATAGGGCTCAGAGTGACCTCAGTTTAGTAGTTTAGACTACAGTGATGGTGCCTTGAGAGTACATATATCCATTCACATATCCTGTGAATATGCCATAAATGTCAGTGATGAATATACTCCTTTTAATACATTTGTATTCAACAAAAAAAGTCATATACGCTGCAGTTTATATTTTCTTGTTTCAAAATTTATTTTCTTTATTGAATAAAGGAGAGAAGTAAAATTAGATACATAACATACAATTGGCAATAATAAACTGAATTTATGTAAAACATATTAGATACAATAGCAAACAGTTTCTTGAATATTGGAAATTTTATGGTAGATTCATATAATTGCATACGGTACTTTTGAGACACCAAACAATGGCCTGCTCACATAACATTTCTTGCGTTACACCTCCTCTTCCCATTCAGGATCCAAATAGGTCTTGAAACAGAGCTTTTCCCCTCACTCTTCTGCCTTCATGGCATTAATCCTCTCCTACCGGAGGCATTTTTCAATTTTTGTTATAGACTCCCCTCCTTTCAAACCCCATAACTTTCTTATTTTTACATTCACAGAGCCATATGATGGCTTAATATTTACGGGATAAATAGTTCTTCATAATGGTACCAGTTATTATTCTGTACAGTGTTATTGGGAAGCTAGAAAAAAAATTCAGAATGGGGTAGAATTGGAGAAAAAGTGCATTTGTATAACTTTATTATGGGCTTCGCTTTCTGACACCTGTAACTTTATATTTCTGTGTACCAGAATCTATAGGGTGTCTGTTTTGCGCGGCCAGGTGTTCTTTTTAGTTACACCGTTTTGGTGAATGTCTATTGCTTTGGTCACTTTTTATTTCAATTTTTATCAGAGGTGAAACAGCAAAAAAATGGCGGTTTGGCAATTTAGATTTTTTTTTTTTTTTCCTGTTACAGGATTCACCGTATGGAAAAAATATTTTTATAAGTTTGTAGACTGCGTGTTTTTGGACACAGAGATGCCTAATGTGTATGTGTTCACAGTATTTAAGTATTTTTATATGTGTTATAGGGAAAGGGGAGTGATTTGAATTTTTATTTCTTTTTTATAATTTTCTTAGGTTTTTTTTTCTATATACTTTATTTATTAGACCTCCAAGGAGTCTTGAACCCCAGGAAGTCTGATCTCTAATGCAATGACTTACAATGCTAAGGCATTGCAAATTATTGGCGTTTGCATAAAGTAGCCTGTCATACAAATGAATGCTAACATGTCTGGGAGCCTTCAATAGGCGCTAGGCTGTCATGGCAGCAGAACACTAGCCCCAGATCTTGCAGGTACTTCAATGGAGTCTGGTATGGCCAAAAGAGGTCAGGCTTGGCAGGTATGGCTGATCAGCATGGAACAGGGTAAATTTTTTCTACTTAGGGAAGAATTAAGGGCACAGTGTGGTATGAGTTTCTGGTAGCAGTATATTAGGGAACTCACAGTACTGTTACAAAAGGTGTATCTACTCCAAACACCCCCCTTTGTGCTACTGTGCTGAGATGAGGTTGTTGTCTATCAAAAATGTTAAGTGTGTGTGTAAATGTAGTTTATGTGCTTGTAATATGTATTTGTCTTTGTACATATAGTAGAAGGACATGGACATATGACTTTGAAGATTATATAATTGGGAGAGTCCAATTTTCCAACATAGTCAAATGAGATAGAACAAGTAAAGGTTGTGAATAATGAAGAAATCTGTTAATGATACCCAAAAATGTGGGAAAACGGAGTTACCTTCTAGCTGTCTGTGTACATTTTGGGGTACAGCACATTAAATAGATTGGCCACTTTCAGACCAATATTGAGAGACAAATGTTTTTGTTTGTATAATAAAAAGTTATACAATTTTCCAATATACTTTCTGTATGTATTGAGATAGTTAAAGGGGTATTCCCACCTCACATACTCAGCAGTCTTCACTCTTGTAAAATCTTCTTTCTTCCTGGTTGCTTGCATCATTTGGTGGGCGGGGTTTCACAGGCAACCTGCCGTTTAGCTCCGCCCCCAAATTCGTGTGTAGATCCGCCCACCCACATTGGACTATGAAGTACAGGCAGCAGCAACTCCATTCTGTGTTACATACAGAGACTGCCTGTCTCTGCTATAATGAACAATTGAATTAGCTAGCCTGATAACTGGGAGAACAGAAGAAATGAAAGCAGCTCCTCTCCCCTATCTGATAGCAGGAAGCTAGGTCACATGGTGTAGACACAGGAATAGCTAGATACACAGGCTCGCTCCCTGCACTTAGCCCCTCCTCCCTCCCCCTGAGAGCAGCAGATACATAATTTGACTCAGGAGCAGCTAGGTCAGGGCTGTGGCCACAAAAAATTGAATAAAGTAAGATAGTGGACAAACAAAGCAGTTTTGCTGAAGCAATGTATTTAGGAAAAGTCTTACATCCACATTAACCAGCAGTATAGATAGGATCCTTGTGATGGGACAACCCCTTTAAGACGTATAAGTACCTGGGTGTGCTCCTCAATAATAAACTAGACTTGGCTGATCACCTGCACAGAAAGAGTCACGGCAGACTCTACCTGCTCAAGAGGCTGAGGGCCTTCGGATTCCAGGGGCCACTTCTTAGGGCCTTTTTCAACTCTGTGGTTGCTTCAGCCATCTTCTTCTGCCATCTTTTTCGGTGTGGCCTGCTGGGGGAGCAGTATATCAACCAGGGACAGAAATAGACTTAACAGGCTTATCAGAAGGCCCAGCTCTGTCCTGGGGAGCCCCCTGAACCCAGTGCAGGTGGTGGGTGACAGAAGGATACCGTCTGTAATGATCTCCATGCGGGTGAACAAATCCCACCCCATGTATGAGACCTTGATGGGACTTGGCAGCACTGTAAGTGACCGTCTGCTTCACCCCAAGTGTGAGAAGGAGCGCTATCGCAGGTCCTTCCTTCCAACCGCGACCAGGCTGTATAATCTACATCAGACCAAGTGAAGATCACTCCGCTAAGAGAACTAATGATTATGAGTATGAAGTCTTCCTTCTTTCTACTTCTGTTCCTTAGCTGCTATGGACTCCTAGTATATCTTCTCTTCTCAGCATATGTGTTTACTTCCGTAATATATTACTGTGTATTATCCTGTATATGTATTACTATGCTGCGGTAACTGTTATGGTCTGGGGATCACTGACCATGGACTGGCCCCTGACTGATAACTTCTCAGTCAAGTTTAAATAGAACACATAAAAATAAAAGAGTAAAGAGCAGTTTGGAACACTAGTGTGTGATACTCCTATACCCTGCCTGGCACACTAGAAGTAGCCGTGGTCCCGACTAACTTGCCTGAGTGGGCACGGACACAGCCGGAGAAATAACTCACCTACCAATGAAACAGAAAACCCTGACTTGTTTCACATTTATGAGGAGAGAAAAGATACAGAAAAAGCCCCCCACAGGTGTCTAACTAGACTAACGGTGAATATGAGGAACACAAAGTAAAGTGCAGAAAATAAATGTGAAACACAGAAATTCTGACACTATGCAAAAGGATAGAATAAACAGAACTTAGTATCACACACAAAAAATCCTACAAAAATCCAAACCTCCAAACAGAAAATAAAGCTGGGGTTTGCTGCACCTGGAACAACTATGTTTGGATAAGGGAGCTCAATGCTTAACAAAATATCCAGATAGTGTGAACAGGCAGCAAGGAAGCTGAATGTGCCATGACCCAGATGCAGATGGAATAGCAGGCTTCAGACAGACAGACCATGTCTGGGACACAGGCACTGAAGATTAAGACCGGCAACGGACAGACTGCAAGGCGGAGTATAAATAGCCAGAAGCAGGAGTATAAAGAAGGCCAATTGGATATCAGAACTTGGAACATCCACAACCTGAATAGAGTCCTAGTACAGCAGAGAAACTTAACCCCTTCAGAGGCCAAGACACACTATCGCAATGGTCAGCAGTGCAGCTTATTATACAATCCATGCAAGAGTGCAACCGCAGAGACCACATGCCCAATGTGAATATTCCCCTACCGCGCATCGGACAGTTCACATGCAGAATGCCATTCCGACACTCCACACCTGAACCTAACAGGCTGAGATAGTGAAGCCGGGTGCTAACAGTAACATACTGAAATTTCCCCACTATGGGACTATTAAAGTTTTCTAGATCTCTGCTTGCTGTCATTCACTCTGTCACTTCTAGTGGATGAAATTCTGACCACGTCCATCATCAGCAGGATACAAACTACTGTATAAACAATAGCTTGCATGTTGTCAAAACTCTGAAAATAGAGGCTGTTATTTTATGCTGATGTGTTTTTCATCTCTACGGCACAGAAAGAATACAGGCTACTGTAAATGTTAGGCTGTTCTGGAGCAGCAAGAAAAGTTATGTCTGAGGGCCCCACTCAAATACTTTTTTAATGGTAAAGTACAATACTTACCCACCTACTGTATAATCTGTATCTTTTTACTGCCGAATTCAACCACTCTGGTCTTGGTTTCAGCAAAATTCTTCATTATGTTCTCTATGATTAGTAATGCACGGACTCTCTGCTCTGTGAAGATCACTGCTAAGTTATTCAGCCTTTCTTGTGACATGGTGGAGTGCAGAAAAAATACAATCAACTCCAAAGAGGAAAAGCTCATTTCTCCTGAATCAACAGTGATGTGCAACAGCAAGAGTAAGTGAGCATAACCACAGGCAAAGGCACTGAATAGACTATATGCACTTTAAAAGTGCTTTTGGATGTGGTTATGCTTACTTATCTCAGTTACCTCCCCAGTGATTTAGGCTACACTGTCTACCAATAAGTATTTGAACACCCAGTAAAGTTCTGCAGAGGTGGAATTATAGTCTGGGGGTGTTTCTCCTGGCATGGACTGGGATTCTTGGTCCCAGTGCATGGTAAACTCAACGCCAACACCTATTGCACTATTTTTGATAACAGTGTGCTTCCTAGATTATGGCGGTTCTATGGGTCGGACCAATGTTACTTCCAGGATGACAACGCTGACATGTAACGAGGTCTACCATGGCTTGGTACAGTGACAATCAGGTTAACCGACTGCACTGGCCTACCCAGGGCCCAGACTTGAACCCTATCGAGCACAACTGGGACCAGTTGGATCGCCGAACTAGGGGGTGCAGTAGCCATCTAAAATCGATGAAAGAACTTACCTGTCTTCTCCCAGCTGAATGGAATAAAATACCACTAACCGTCATACAAGGACTTGTGGAAAACATGTCCCGGGGGTTGAGGATGTAATTGCTGCTTGGACCACAGGTGTCCAAATACTTATTGGTAGACAGTGTATAGGTGCTACAGTTGTCATCCCACCAAATGCTGTGTTTCCCTGCAACTAATGGTACCAAGTAACATACCATGGAGCAACCAAGCGTAATAAGATATAGTGATTGGGTATATCAGCTGGAGGACCCAAAGGAGTGAATGTAATGGCTGCTGTCACGTGTAAGTCTTTGCTCTAATTGGCAAAATGTACATACTGATGAACACTTCACAGGAGCAGAGGGAGGTGCTGGCAGTCTCAGTATTACTTTGATGCAAAAGCTCAGCCTACAAGCAATCGCTTATATGCTGTGTATGGGTGTGACTGGCCTGGCCATGGCTCTTTTACTTGCAGGCACCAGGCAGATACGGCTTTAATGTAGCGCAACAGGGTGCACAGGGCCTGCAACTGTGAGATGCAATGTGGGGAGCTTTGTGTTCAGTGGAGGGGCCCCCGCAAATGTGTGGGCTTATGTGGTAAGAAACACTGGCCCATTGAACGATGAATACATTTTGTATTGAAACTAAACTGAAGCCTTATTTTTTGATCCTTGGAAATAAAATGTAAGAAAATATTAACTAAAGTTAACAATATTCTATGCACCTCCAACTAACCAGTGTGTTAGATGGTAAAGAATACATTTGTTGACTAAAATATCTACAAAGAAAACTATTTTTTATTGTGAAAATTGAGTTTTGTCAATACCTGTGTTAAGAATAATCACACATGAAATCATACACACACATACACACACACACACATACACAATTATAATACAGTGAGAATGGTGGCAAATAAAAAGCTGTACACACATTATTATTACTGACAATACATGCGTAATTGCATTTGTAACATATATCTAGCCCTGAGTAGTTGTCTTGTCTGAGAACACAAGTGCTCTGAGTTTGTGTTATGCATCTGTAAATATGTTTTTAAAGATTCTTCGGTTCACTGTCAAAGAACATTTACTGTGCAGTTTCTGAACTGACTAATGTCTATATTACTAGCTCTGATCATAATAGAATCATGGCTTAGAAGTCAATTTCATTCAGATCTTCTAGATATCCAGATGACTGCAGTCCCCCGAAATCATCAAAATCTGTAAATACAATAATAGTACATGCAAATAGTTCAAGTGTTATGAGATCCAAAGTATGACATTGACAAGTAAGCAAATAAAATAAAATAATGTATCCTTCACAAATACAGATGTGCAAGCACTAAAGTTAGATTAAAACAAATGACAAAATGAACGACAATAACTGTAAGTCTGAAACTACTGTATACTATTCACCAAAACGTTATACCCAAGTACAGCATACATTGGTAGAAGAGAAGCTCTCATTAATATCAGAGGCCATTGAAAAAGTGAATATTGCTATTATAATAAAATAATTTTAATGTAGTTGAATTAAAAATTCTGCATCCTTCATGTTCGAGGAGCCCCACTCTATGGCCACAGCTGCATGTAAACGTTACAGCCTGTTCTCAGCCCATTTATGGGCGAACTGTGGAAGTGTGACTTTATAAATAGGGCACCAATAGTACAATATAATAATATTAATACAGCACCATTTGTAATGCAACTAGAAAGTTAGATACTTAACTTAGTAGTAGTAGTAGCCCAGAAACTTATAACCAGTATTGTGGAAATGATTTAACTCAGTTAAGGGGGAGTTCACACTACCATTACAAATGTCCGTTGCTGTCTTCCATCATAGGATGAAAAAGCTAGTGTCCGTCATGTTGTTTACGTTAGTGTCAACAGGAACAGACATAGAATCAGTGACCATTCTCTGTGACAGTCTAATGTCCGTTGCTCTCATCCTATGATGGAAGACAGCAACTGACTTTAGTAATGGTAGTGTGAACTCCCCCTAACCGCTTTGATAAGTTCAGTGATTTCAACATAAATGTGGCAAACTTTTTTGCCTCTAATAAAAAATTTAATAAAACGTGATCAAAGCAATAGACATTCCCCAAAATGGTATAACCAGGTACACCTGCCCCCCCCCCCCGCAAAGAAAAAGACTCACTATGCATCCCCATACATGGAAAAAATAAATATAATAAAAATTCTTCCTTGGGAGCCCAGAAAAATAATGAGTCTTGATGTCAGATGTTCTCTAGTTTTCCCTATAGGTATAATTGAAGCAGAAAGTCCACAGAGAAAAATTCTACAGACTTTCTGTGAAAAGCGCAGTGGGAAAAACTGCGATGCGTTTCCATCACAGTTTTCCAGTGGTGCTTTTTGGTTGCAGCCCGCTACGTGGGGCCTTAGCCTAAAGTGCTTCTTAGACAAGGTGTGGCTGGAGAAGAAGACTTTTTACACACATATAGACAATGTTTAGCGTAAAGAAGCTTGCTTGAGATCACACTAATGCTTAAAGAGGACCTTTCACCTCCTGGGGCACATGCGGATTAATACATCGCTAGAAAGCCTACAGTGCGCTGAATCGGCTTTCACGTTCTGTGCCCCTGGTGAAGAGCTATCGGTGCCAGTACTGTAGCTCTTCACTGTCAGAAGGGCGTTTCTGACAGTCAGGAATGCCCTTCCTCACAGCAGCGTCTATAGCGCTGTATTGTGAGAGTGGTGAGTAATGCCCCTCTCCACTCCTGATAGGACTCGTCCATAGACAAGTACTGGGGGAGGGGGAGTGTTCTTCTCTGCTCAGCATTATCGCTGGGTGATAAGTAACACTCCCTCTCACAGTACAGCGCTATAGACGCTGCTGTGAGGAAGGACGTTTCTGACTGACTGACAGAAACGCCCTTCTGACAGTGAAGGGCTACAGTACCGGCACCAATAGCTCTTCACTGGGGGCACAGAATGGGAAAGCCGATAGTGTGCTGAATTCAGCGTACTGTCGGCTTTCTAGTGGTGTATAAAACCGCATGTGCCCCAGGTGGTGAAAGGACCTCTTTAAAGAAACAAGATTGCACACAGAGGTAGCCAGGTGGCAAGTTCTACAATGGTAGACAATATGCCTGCAACCGCTGATGTTACATTACAAAGGTGAAATAGAATTCCACCCAAACAATAATAGAAAAAAAATGAAGTAAAAAAAATATACAGAAGATAATAAAATGAGAAGGGAAGGGGGAGAAGAAATTGGGAAGGGAGTCCTAGGGAGTGAAGCAAATTTTAAGGATAGTCCAGATATAACAATTACTTACCTCCACATGGTTTGTTCTGAAATATTATGTCATCAAGTGCAATATCACTTCTTATTGAAACCCCACGAATGGCTTCAAACACAATCTAGAAAAAAGAAAATTCACAATATATCAGTTAATTCCTAAATAAAAAAACATACACGGAAAAGCTGCTGTATGTGTGAGCGAGTGATTATCTGGGTCTCTTATTTGGGATCCCGAGCAATCAGCTGTCACTAGCAAGGGAGCTATTGAATAAGTAAAAACCGAAGAAATTCTGCAAATCATTTTCAAAACACTGTACTAATGTAATAGCAAAGCATTATAGTCAGATTTACATGCACTTATATAATGTGACCCTAAACACCAACCTGCTGAAAGCAACATATGCACTGCATTTTACTTAACATATCTTTTAGAAAGCACATATTCTGTCATATGAACACATATGAGTCTATAAACTAGTGCAGAATCAGAAAAACATTGCTGCTTATTCCAAAGCAGTCCCATAACTGTCCACAAGTTGCATGCGGTATTGCAGTTTAGTCCCATTTAAGTCAGTGGACCTGAGCTGCAGTACTAGACACTACTTAGACAGGAGCAGCCTTGTTTCTGGAAGAAAGTAAGGGGAAAAATAGTATAGTACCATGTTAGCCAGAATAAATCATGCAGTATTTGATACTTTTGTGTAAAAAAGGTAAAAAGTGTTGTTGGTATAATACCCCAAGTTAAAAAAAAAGATAAAAAACTCTGGGCTAGACTGCAGATTGTCAGACTTAAATCCTGATTCTAAAAGGTATCCTAAAAATGACAGAAAAAGAAAGAATTGAGAATTAAGGCTAATGATATAATTTACTGACAAAACTGACACCTGGATTTAAGATCCTTTATATGGACACAATTCATCCCTAGAGTTGAGCGAACACTGTTCAGATGAGCCGATCCGAACAGCACGCACCCATAGAAATGAATGGAAGCACCTGTGACGCTGAATTTGCCGCTGGCCGGCCGGCGTCACAGGTGCTTCGGCTGATCCGAACAGTGTTCGCTCATCTCTATTCATCCCCAATCAGACTGACTCCAGATGACTCCAAAATACCACCGCCTCAACTCCACATACCTATAACTTCATTTTTATTACCCTACCTTATAGCAGTAAGGGGGCATTCACACTTGCGCCCCCTGTCTGGTGTGTGCATTCCGCTGGATTTCCGTCCTCAGCCCCAGCTAAATTGGACAGAGGACTGAAACCCGGCGGTCAGCTTTAAAACCCATTCACTTGAATGTGTTTGTAAAGGTGACCGCCGGTGTCCATGGGGAAACCGTTTTTTTTTTTACCCAGATACAAATTCCTGCATGTCCGACTTTGTGTCCAGCTGAAAAAAAAACGGTTTCCGTGCAGAGAGGCTACAGGTGAACACCGGCAGTCACCTTTACAAATCCATTCAAGTGAATGGGTTTTAAAGCTGACTGCCGAGTTTCCATCCCCTGTTTCGGCAGGGCTGAGGACATATGGCTGAGGACATATGGCAAACACTGGACAGGGGCGCAAGTATGAACGAAGCATAACATATCACTTCACCATAAAGTTTTGACCAGTTTCCAGCTTGTGGCCTACCTGATGTTGCCTTTCACTCTCATATTCTATCTGTGCTCTTAACCAGCTGATACTTTGTTCACCTCTTCTACTCCACAGAAGGCTTTCCTTGTGTCTGCGGCCTTCCTCTCTCAGATATACATTAAGCAATCCAGTACCAGCTCCATACATGTGGTAAAAGAAAGTCAAGCACTGTTTCCCATAAATAGCTCGAAGAGGTCTTGAGATAAGGCGTGATTTTTGTCCAAAGACCATGTTCGTTGCTTCAATGTACATGTAGTATCCTTAAAGGAAACAAGTGAAATCATATTACATTCATAATTATGGGATACTCCCTGACTACATCTCCTGTCTCAGCTTTATGATATGAATAGTTGGAATCTCAGAGGTATTACCAGACTTACACCTGTAATGGGGAGTGCGTATTACAATCCTTTACTCATTTACAGACAGCATTCGCCTGTCTTCTGATACCTATAAATATTTACAAATGTGACAATGGCGTCATGATTGTGCAATAAAGTGATATCTAGGATAGAACCCGTGATAACATTCTCGGGGATAATATCTATGATTTAATGCCAGATGCTGGATAATGTCTAATAATGACATGCTTATGGAAGATACAGTAGGAGAAATACTAGAGAGCTCCTCAACTGCCTTAACTGAGGCTCATAGGCTTTCACATCTACAGTGGGGAAAAAAGTACATAGTCAGCCACCAATTGTGCAAGTTCTCCCACTGAAAAAGATGAGGCCGGCCTGTAATTGACATCATATGTAGACCTCAACTATGAGAGACAAAATGAGAAAACAAATCCAGAAAATCACATTGTCTGATCTGGAAAGAATTTATTTGAAAATTATGGTGGAAAATAAGTATTTGGTCAGTAACAAAAGTTCATCTCAATACTTTGTTATATATCCCTTGTTGGCAATTACAGAGGTCAGACGTTTTCTGTAAGTCCTTCACAAGGTTGGCACACACTGTTGCTGGGATGTTGGCCCATTCCTCCATGCAGATCTCCTCTAGAGCACTGATGTTGCTGTGGAAAATCTGCAGTTTCAAAAATCGCAGCATGTCATTTATACCTGCGGAAACACTGACATTTTCCATATAGGTATAATAGGGGCAGTAAGTCCCTTTCTGTGAAAAATGTTGTGGGGGGGGGGGGGGGGGATGTGAAAAACATAATTTTTTTCTGCATCTCACTACATGGGACCTTAGCCTAAAAAATAAATATCAGTAGGGTTGACAGGATTTCTTAAAACCCTTCAAGACAACACCAACTTTGGCCTTAAAGGAGTTATGCTATGTTTTTATCCTCTATCTATATCCGTGACACACTCAGGGGAGTGAATTGGAGCACTGGAGATAGCTGGGTGTCGTACTTTGGCTCCAGTGTTCCCATCCACCACATGGATTGTCTACATTTAGCCTAGCAGACACTATGAGTCTTGAACACTGTATCACTAATATAACTTAATCATTACTATAATGCACTGCAACTTCTAACCAGCATCCTGACAGTACAGCTCCCAAATGAAGCACCTGATGCGTATGTGAACGTGGCCTAACCTGTTAGGCTAAGGCCCCATGGGCCGTATCCGCAGCACTATAGCGCTGCGGGAAGAACCGCTGCGTGAACACATTGCGGTTCTTTCCGCAGCACTTTTAAGAGAAATTTCACTGAGTTTTCCTCTGCGGACTTTCTCTTAACGTTATATATATATATATGGGAAAGCCGCCGGCATTTCCGTAGATATAATTGACATGCTGCGATTTGCAAAGCTGCAACGGCTTTGCAAATCGCAGCGTGTCCGCGTTGCGATCTCTTCCGCAAAGTGGGGATGGGAATCACATGAATCCCATCCACTTTGCCTGCACTGTACAGCGCCGCGATTTTTCCCGTAGCGGGCAAATCGGGGCGATTACGGTCCGTGGGGCCCCGGCCTTAAGAAGTCTTTAGTGGGAGTACAGAAATACAAATTAGTAAACAAAATGATCTTTACTATCAAGTGAATCATAACATTTTATTTTTAGCTATCAAGTAACGACAAAAAATCTGTTTAACATGAGAGGACTCACCTACCCCAGAAGTGTGATCTCCCTTTGGTCCTGTGTAAGAGGTAGGTGTTGCTCCTCGTATCCTGTGCCATATTCCTCTCCTTTGCCATTCTTGCTGAAATCCACAAGCATCTTTTTCAAAAGTACATTTTCCAGGTATCGGAGGCAACCTATCTGTGAATGAAATGAAAGGGAAAAAAAACTAATATTTATACACATGGGAATTTTGTAAAGCAAAGATATAGGGTATATGACATTTGTGAATGAGTTTGTTATTGCGCAAATACAGAAAAAAATTAAGCATCTTTGCTCATTATAACATGTTTTGTGTTTCTATGTTTACAAACTACAAACATTGCTCACCACATAAGCCCCATTCTAGTAATCGTGCACTAAAGTTGTGTGAATGGGAAGTTACTGATAGCATTATGCGTCTTGACAGCAAACTGGCATTCATCACTGATATTTTTTTCTGTGAGGTCTCACATGCATACAAACGTATTTGTATCCATTACTGCAGGTCAGCAATTTCAGAAAAATGTACAGACCCATATATTTCAATGGGCCCATTCACACATCCATGGTGTGTCTGGGCTGAATTGAAGAGCTGCAAATCACGTAGCTGTCCGTAATTGCGGATGTCAATTCATTTGAATGTATGGGTCAGTCAAAATCATGTATGACACAAAGACACCAATTCGTGTGTCATCCATGTCATTTTCACAGACTACCATTGTCATGTGCATGAAGCTTTAGGGTTCATTCACACGGAGGAAAATGGTGAGGAATTTGGTGTGGAATTTAAACGCTGAGAAAAAGCCTCCCATTGACTTCAATGGGTTCCTGTTTCTGCTAGCAGAAAAAGGAACCCATTGAAGACAATGGGAGGCTTTTTATTCAGCACTGAGATTCCACACCAAATTCCTCATCATTTTCATCTGTGTAAATGGACCCTTAGGCTCTATTCACACAGAGTAACGCCAGGCGTCATTTGTGTGTAATTTGTGTGTCTTTTACGGCCGTCATAAAACGTTTACATAGAGTTCTATAGGAAAAGACGTCCGTAATTTACGGCCGTCATTTACGGCCGTCATTACAATGACTGCCGTAAACGATGGCTGTAAATTACGGACGTCTTTTCCTATAGAACTCTATGTAAACGTTTTATGACGGTCGTAAAAGACACACAAATTACACACAAATGACGCCTGGCGTTACTCTGTGTGAATGGAGCCTTAGGGTAAGTTTACATGGGGTTTTTTTGGATTGGAACCTGAGGCAGAGGCCGCCTCAGGTTCCGATCCAAAAACCAGGTAGCCGCAACTGAAAGCCGGTGCACTGCGCTAGCATCCAGCCACGCACTCTGCTCTGGATTAGGCCCAATGAACGGGCCTAGTCCGGAGGAGGGTGTGTCTTCAGGCCGAATCGCGAGGCGACTCAGCCTGAAGAATGAGCATCCCGCTTCTTTTTTCCGGGAGCTGGAAAAACGGCTCCTGGAAAAAAGACCTGATCGGCTCCCATTGATTTCAATACAAATATGGCCTCAAAATCCTGACCAAAAAAACTCTGTGTGAACTGTGTGAAGGTAATGCTAATGTGCTTTACAAGTATGCTCTGATGACTGCTTTAGGGGGGGCTGATTAGACATACAATATGTTGGCCAGTAATAGTGTTACACACACATAGTAGCTTATTCTGAAAAGCCACCCAAATGTTACAAAAGGTACTCTTTAAAATCGCCTGCTTAATATTATGTAGGTCCACTTTGTCTGCCAAAACAGCTCTCACCTGTTGAGGCATGAATTTCACAAATCCTCTGAATGTGTTTTGTGGTATCTGCACCAATATGCTAGCTGAAGGTATATTTAAGTCCTGTGATTTGCAAGGTTGGGCTTTCCTTGGTCGGCACTAACCAATATATACTGGGAAAATCAAACAAGCCAATTCCGCATGCAAATGATCTCTCATTTAGCCATCACACTGGCCCTTGTCAAGTCACTGTTAATCTCACTAGACCATTTTTGCTTCTTCCAACACAAGAATTGTATGTTGACCTGCTGCTGAATACAGTTAACCCCACCAATGCTATTGCAACAAGACTGTTATATACTTTACCTGTTATTAATTGTTATGGCTGATTAATACATATAATACATATAATCTGTGCATAGTATATTTTATACTACTTCATCTCAGTCTTTTCAAGACAAGTAGCCTCTTAGTGACAAGACATTCCAATTAGTTAGAAATACAATGCTTATGCTATATAGGTGGCTGTGTTGGCACTTCTGTCAGGTTTGATGCAAAGACTTGCGTAGTCGTTATAAGTTAACAGGCTCTGCGTAGTGTTGTCAGTGTCTATTGTGAGATGGATGTGGCACTAGAGCATTGCTTCTACACAGAAAAGGATAGAAAAAAGCTGTGTGCAACAAGTGCTATGTAAATATCTTTTCTTTGTGCACCATCTTACTATACAGGACATCCCCCCCAAAGACAGAATTTACATACCTCCTAAATAAAGATATAGACCCAGGCCTGAAATATATATATATATATATATATATATATATATATATATATATATATATGTTAAGAGAGAGAAACCAGAATAAACTTTCTAAAATTTAAAGATCCCATCTCATTACAGACTGCCTATAAGATTGTGACATACCCCTCATAACAATAAGACATTTCCCATGCTGTGTCTGCTCTTGGCACAAACGTTACATTGACACATAAAACAGATGCTTAAAAAAAACTATATGTATATGTGGTATATTCTTTTACTAGACACCAAGGCATGGAATAGCACAGTCTGCTGTGCTATTCTATGCAGCAGAGATGTATCCCCAACATATTCGCTAAAAGGAAAATGTTCGTTGTTGTACCGTGTTAGCCAGTGGGTTGGAAATATAAAAAACACAAAAACTTGGTGATCTTCAGTAGTTTACTTTGATAAAGGAGCCTTTTGCGTTCCGAAACGTTAGCCATTTGTCATCATTATGAGTTAGCCATTAAAAAGGTATCAACTACTGAAGATCACCAAGTTTTTGTGTTTTTTATATTTCCAACATATTCGCCGAATAGAGATTTTTTTTATAAGTGTGGATACACATCAAAAATGCTTATGAACTGGCAAAATCCATTTCTGGCCAAATATGGTGGCTTTTGCTATGGTTCATCTGCAGATTTTAGGGTGAGTACGCCCCTTCCCCCAGATTTCAGCCTTTATAATGCAAAGGCTGAAAGTCACAGTTGAAATCTGCAGCAATACCTGACATGCTGTAAGTTTACAATCTGCAGCACAAGTCGATTTGCTGCAACTATAAATCATGCAGGGAAGGGAGGGTCAGTCAAATTTGTGGCAGTTAGCCCTTGACAATTTTGCCTGTTTTGTCTCCATTGGTGAATGAGGATCTGAGAGTCCAATTAATGTTCCAAGGCCATTCCTGGCGTACACAATGAATACACATGTTGACCGGTACTTCAAGGCTTTGAGGACCTGCACTAATCAAATAAGACAGTGCAGCAGATGGGGGCTCCCTCGCAGCAACGAAGGTTAATCTGTCTTGGTCAGGGAGAGGGAAGAAAGAGGTCATTTCAGAGGTCAGGTTTAGTTTCAGAGCAGAGTAGCATACATCATACTCCAAGTTCTCTACTTGCAGTATCTAGTGGGGAGATAAGGGACCTTTCGTGACATTACACGCATCCAGATTCTTCTATCGTTCATAGGAGCTGTGTTTTGAGGATGTAACCACAGGAGATGCGCTTCCCAACAATGAAACCACTTGTAAGATTAGTCTCTGTTGTGGATCCTGATTAGATCCTCAAACTTTTCTGGTTCCACTCGTGGTCTTTTTCCACAAATTGTGAGATATTACTGGTCTTTAAGACCTGGGTCGCCAGTCCCTTGGTTTTACAACCGTCAGTAATGACTGAGTCGTACAGAAGATATGTAGAGAGATCACAGTGAAACCACTGCACAGATACACCAGGGGACGTGCGCCTCAAAGCCACAAGTCCGATGATATTATATTAACTCATTCGTTATATTAAAGAGGTCATGCCTCAGAGCACAGTAAGTCTAAGCCTACTATCAAAAGAAACAGGATCTGAGGAAGGAGTCGCGTTTTTTGCAAAACGCGAATAACTCCAAAACACGTTATCAATAAAGCAATTGTGGTTTACTGTGTCATTGGACTTGTGGCTTTGAGGCGCGCGGCCCCTGGTGTATTTACCCCTCATAGCAGCTGCACATAGTGGGCCCTAGATTCCAGAAATAAAACACTGCTGGAGGCTAGGGAAAGTGCCTACTATCTGAGGCTATGTTGTGTAAACCTCAGGGAACGCTTGAGAAACACTGTTTTATACAATATAAAGTGTGTCTTACCAGCTATCTGGCAATTTCCAATGTTTACCGTGACATCATCGAGTGCTGCAAGACCACAGTCCCAAAAACTTTTACACCAACTGACAAATGCCACCTGGAAAAAGAAACAAGGATACAAAGTGATAGAGGTCAGGTGCTATATGTTTCTGCTCTGTCTACTGTAAATTGTAAGTCAGACTGTCACTCAGTAATCTTGTGTTCATTGCCCCCTGGAAGTTAATTGGGGCTTTAACATAAGTCAATAAATATATAATGCTGAACAATAATATTCTTATCAATTGTGTGGTCTTTTGGACACTTTTTTTTTAAGTTAAAACCTTTATGCATATTGTGTTGGCAAATCCTACCAATTTCAACTAGTAACCACAGACCAGTACACCATATGGGGGAAACAGAAAAATGACACATAGTTCTTATCCCACTTGTTTCTGGCTGACAGGAGATGAAATGTGACTGGAGTACCATGTACCGGGCAGTGGATTTTGGGCCCAATGTGCTACCAAATAGGTTTGGATTTGGGCCATCTCTTAGGGCATTGTCTAATCAGAGTCCCTCGTGTTAAACCTTTAAACGCCATACAGTGATCTGGACTTCGTAGCAGAGAATCTACAAGGTCTTTGCATCCTAAGGTGGTCCCTGTGCAGTAGCAGCTGACCAGGCAAGGCAATAACTATTGTGCAACAAAATATAGTAAAAAATAAAAGATGTGTAGGAACAGTAACAGAGGTACTAAATCGGGAACTAACAAGTCTAAATGAGGAATCTAAAGCAGTAAATCAGAACAAGTAGAGGCCCAGAGGTCACAGGTGCCAGAGGTGAAGCCCATAGGCCAAACATTGTAACAAAAACCTGAAGGCCACTGGTAACAAAGGTATAAAAATAACATACGGCCCATAAGCCAGAGGTAGCATTGGTATAACAGAAGCAAAACATTCATAACAGAAAGCCAAAGGAGGCAGCAGAGATAAAGCAGATACCTGTAGGCCAAACTTCATAAGAGAAGCCTGAAGGCCACAGGTAGACGATGTATAGCTCCAGTTGGCCAAGCATTCATAACAGAAGACTAAAGGCCACAGGAAGCAGAGATATAGCAGAATCCCAATGGCCGAACATTCAAAGAAGGCCACAGGTGTAAGAGGTACATATATAACAGAAGCCTGTAAGTGACAGGATGCAGTAATGCAAGCTTGGTGGAAAGACAAATGCACCCACACAAATGGGAATACATGGCAGAGCAGAAGGACAAAAGCGTCCACAGAATTACATACATGACTACAGAATCATACTAAGGCATAACTCAGACAAAGGATATACATCCAAACAACACTTAATGAAATAGACAACAGACACACTGCACAGCCAAGGTGTGGTGAGAGAAACAGACATATATACACAGGCAGACAGGGACTGATAAAAAGTAGCTTAGCATGAGTGCACATTAATCCTTAAAGAGGACCTTTCACCATTTTGACCACAGGCAGTTCTATATACTGCCGGAAAGCTGACAGTGCGCTGAGTTCAGCGCACTGTCGGCTTTCCCGATCTGGGCCCAGTGTGAAGAGCTTACGGTCCGATACCGTAGCTCTTCTATGGTCAGAAGGGCGTTTCTGACAGTTAGCCAGAGACGTCCTTCTTCACAGCACAGCCAATCGCGCTGTGCTGTGAGAGCCAGGAGGAACGCCCCCTCCCTCCCTGATAATGCTCGTCTATGGACGAGTACTGCGAGCAGATGGAGGGGCGTTCCTCCCGGCTCTCAAAGCACAGCGCGATTGGCTGTGCTGTGAAGAAGGACGTCTCTGACTGAGTGTCAGAAACGCCCTTCTGACCATAGAAGAGCATACGGTACCGGACCGTAAGCTCTTCACACCGGGCCCGGATCGGGAAAGCCGACAGTGTGCTGAATTCAGCGCACTGTCAGCTTTCCGGCAGTATATAGAACTGCCTGTGTGCAAAATGGTGAAAGGTCCTCTTTAAAGAAACAGGAGTGCTCACACAGGTAACCAGGAAGCTTGTTCAGATGGAAATGGTAATACGTCAGCAAGTGCAGAGAGCCAACATCACAATACCAAAGATACTGTGATGTAAACGTAAACATTAATAAAAGACTACAGTTAAGTAGAATCTCTGATGTGAATGTTACATTGTGTAAATATCTGTACCTTGCAAGTCATCGGTTTATTTATGTTGATTTCAGCTTGAAGCCAGACACCTTTTGGTGACTCTTGCACTGACCATATTTTTTCTTGAACAACCTCGTTTTCCTCAAAGATGTAAACAGCTAAAGAGTCGCTCATTTTTGAAAACCCATAAAGTGTGTAAAAAAATCGTAGGCAGTACTGCATATTTCCTGGCAGGGATGGACCGAACATGCGTCCAATATATCCAGGTTGAGAGGAAAACCTTGTGTTTGCCAGCATGAAATAACCTGAAAAGAGTACAGACAGTTACACCACCAATAAAATCTCATGCTAAAATAAAGAAGGTAGTTATACATCTCACAATACAGAGACACATTTATGGAAACAGAGTAGAAATGGAGTTGCAAATAGTATATAGACAAGCACTTATATATGTACTTATATATGTTTACATATAGGAATTTATATGTTTTTCTTGAGGCGAGGATCTTCAGTATGGAATGTTGCAAACATGTGGCAAATACATAATGCCCATTTGAAATTTTCAGAAAACTCACAACCAGCTTATATCAGGTTAGTTCAGGTCTATATTGTAATGCTAAATAAACACAAATTCACTTTACATCTGTGGAAAATTACACTTTTAAAGGTGCACCAACTTGCAGTATTTACGGTACATATGATTGAACTCTTCAGGTTCTTTATAGCAAATGATAAAAATCTGCATTCATTAGGTTAAAGTAGTTAACCAACCTTTTATAAATTGATGGCCTGTCTTTAAGGCTGAGACTCCATGTTGTAGAAAAGCTACTTTTTGTTGTTGCAGATTTTGCTGCAGTACTCACTTTATATTTCCCATATCTTTTCAAGTGATTCCTGATTTTGGATCAAAAAATGCAGCAAAATTTTGCAACAAAAAAAAAAAGTTGCTTTTTACTGATGGGGAAAAACTCTTTAAGTCTGGGGCCCCACGAGCTGGAAATGCAACAATTTAGCCGTGGCGGAAATACTGCGGTAACAATCGCGGCGTTTTACAGTACTTTCGAAGTGGATGGGATTCATGCGAATCCCATGCCCACTTTGCGGAAAAAATCGCAGTGCTGACACGCCAGCGGTTTTCCGTAGATATAATTGTAACAGAAAGTCTGCGAAGGAAAACTCTGTGAACTTTCTGTTCAAAGCAATGCGGGAAGAACCACAATGCGTTCATGCTGCGGTTGTTCCCGCAGCGTTATAACATGGCGGTTCCGGCCTGTGGGGCCTTAGCTTAAAGCTGAGGCCCCAAATTGCAGAAACATAGTTGTTGCAGATTTTGATGCGTTTTTTGAGCAAACCTAGGAATGCCTACAAAAGAAATGGAAAATATATAGGACACTCTTATACTTCTCCCTTCTGTTCAATCCACTCCTGACTTTGGCTCAAAAAACTGCAACAAAATCTTCAACAAAAAAGCTGCATTTCTGCAACGTGGGGCTTTAGCCTAAGGCTAGCTTCACATCTGTGTTGGATTCTCCGCCACAGATTCCACCTAACATGAGCAGAGAGAAAAGTCTAGCAAGGAGGACTTTTCTGTCTACTGGTTTCATTATGAAACCAGCAGAAACCTGGCGGATCCCATTACAGTCTATGGGTTCTGTGGGTATCCACTTTTTAATCAGACAAGCTCTCTGTCTTTCGGGTCCCCGTGTGGACCAAAAGGCAAAGACCTGAATGCAAGTTTGAACCTAGCGTCATTCAGATGAATTCAATAGACATAAGAGGACAATTCTTGATTAACAAGTGTCAGTTAGTGCTCAGAAGAGCAGGGTTTTGTTTCACATTGTTTACTGTGTGCCTGAAGTTAAGGCTGTATTTTATTTTGCTCCTTTTGTGCCTGAAGTGAAGGTTTATTTATTTTGCAGTTTTTTTGTTTGTTTTTCTTAATAAACCTGTTTGCTACAGTTCTTGTGTCCCTGTCTCTGGTTGGGTCTGTACCTTTGCTGCTACTGAGCTACCTTCCTCACAGCTTATACAGTATTTATAAGAGTTTTCCAGGAATTTAATATAAATGGCTTACCTTTAGGAATGTAAGTGAGCCATTGTTCCACGCACAGTAAATATTAGCTGTTGTGTTTCCAGTAATAATTAAAGATGTAAGCAAGTGGAAACATTTTAACTCCTTCATTCTATAAACCAATAGGTGTCCTAGGGATTGGGCTCAAAACAAACAAATATTGATGCCATTTCCAGGAAATCTCTTCCATTGGTAATATGGCCATGATGCAGTTTATACAAGTACAATGGGACTGTTTTGTAATCCCATACACAGTCACTATACACTGTGGTTGGTAAGTGGTGAAGGTGTCACAACACTTGTGCAAGTGATGTAGCCATTCAATCATCTGATAATGTGATAGAGATGACTGGAGTTGGCTAAGTGCTCGCTCTCAGCATAAAGAATACACTACAATGCTGCATACAGATAAATTAGTTAAGAAGGTAAGTAACAGATTAACCTTAAAGATCTCAGGCAAAATTGAGGCACAGTCAGGGGATGGTATAATTAAAACCTCTGATCATTCCATCGGTGCCTCTCTGCTGCTCTTTGTTTACTAGATTGCAGTGGTGTTCAACACCACTATAAGCGCTACTGTGAGGAAGGGCGTTCCTGACTGACTATCAGAAATGCCCTTCTGACAGTGAAGAGCTACAGTACCGGCACCGATAGCTCTTCACTGGGGGCACAGAACGGGAAAACCGGCTTTCTAGCAGTGTATTAAACCACATGTGCCCCAGATGGTGAAAGGTCTTCTTTAATCCCTTCCCGACATGCGCCGTAATAGTACGGCGCGTGTCGGGTCTGTAACTATGACGACCGCCCGGGAGCAGGGCGGCCGTCATAGCCGCTGGGTGTCTACTGCTTTAAGCAGTAGACAACCGGCTCTAATGCCTCCGATTGGTCCCCGGACCGATCGGAGGCATTAACCCCTCTGGCGCTGCTGTCAAAGGCGCCGGAGGCGCCATTTTCCCGGCGGCGCATGGGCGCCGCCATTTTGGCAGGGATCGCCGGCTCCTGGAGCATGCTCCAACGCCGACGTCACGTTCCCATGACAGCCGGGAGCCTTGTTAAAGGCTCCCAGCCGGTCTGCAAATTCTCTCTTTTGCAGGCTGGTGTATACAGCCTGTAAAAGAGATGATGATTTTTTGCAATGCATTTCAATGCATTAGCATTGTAATGCATTGCATTAGTGATCAGACCCCCTGGGGTTCAACACCCCTAGGGGGTCTAATAAATGTAAAAAAAAAAAGTAAAAAAAAAAAAAAGTAAAAAAAAAAATATAAAAAAATATAAAAAGTATTAAAAGTTCAAATCACCCCCCTTTCCCTAGAACAAATATAAAAGTAGTTAAAAACTGTGAAACATATACATGTTAGGTATCCCTGCGTCCGAAATCGCCCGCTCTACAAATCTATAAAAATATTTTTCCTGTTCGGTAAACGCCGTAGCAGGAAAAATAGTCAAAAGTGCCAAACCGCCGTTTTTTCACTGTTTTAATTCTGATAAAAATTTGAATAAAAAGTGATCAAAGCAATAACATTTCCCGAAAATGGTAGAACTAAAAATTACACCCGACCCCGCAAAAAAAGACGCCCTATGCATCCCCGTACACCTATGTATAAAAAAGTTACGGCCGTCGGAATATGGCGACTTTTAGAAAAAAAATTTTTTAACACCGTTTTGGAATTTTTTTTAGGGGTCAAAATGTAAATAAAACCATATGAATTTGGTATCCCTGGAACCGTAACGAAACACAGAATACAGGGGACATGTCATTTTGGCTGCACAGTGAACGCCGTAAAACCAAAGCCCGTAAGAAATTCGCAGAAATGCATTTTTTCTTCAAATCCACCCCATTCTGAATTTTTTTCCTGCTTCCCAGTACATTATATAGAATAATTAATGGTGGCATCATGAAGAAAAAATTGTCCCTCAAAAATTAAGACCTCATATGACTCTGGGAGCGGAGAAATAAAAAAGTTATGGGGTTTAGAAGGAGGGGAGGCAAAAACGAAAAACGAAAATCAAAAAATGCCATCGGCGGGAAGGGGTTAAGCAGCAGGGAATAAGCAATGGCCCTTGACAACAGTTTTTCAGGGAGACTTTTTAAGAATCCTACTATTATAAATGTGAAAGTATGTGTGTTTGGATGTTTGTGTGTTTGGATGTTTGTTCCTCAATCACGCAAAAACCGCTCAACCGATTTGGCTCAAATTTTCAACAAACATAGTTCCTAGGCAGGATTGAACGATAGGCTACTTTTCATCACAATCGCAGACATACGTTTTTGCCAGGACCCCCACAAAACCACAACTCATACCACCAGCTCTACAATCCCACACACTTTTTAGCATAGCAAGCCACAAACTTCCTATTGCCCTCTCGGGCCTAGCTCCTGCTCCCAGGCAAGGGAGCAGGCCGGGGTTGCGGGGGTGGGTGCAAAGGGGTCAAAGGGGTTGGAAAGGGGACGCAATGACACCTAGACGGGCGAACGTATTTGGCTGAAATTGCGCACATACATACCTTGGGTCCCGTATTGAACTATAGGCTACATGGAATTCCCATACACCACCGCAATTCACTCCCGTGACCGGTGCTTTTCACTTTTGAATTCGCTGCAGTGGTGTGGTGGGAAAAAGGGGGCACGGGGTAGGTAACACGGGGGAAGGGGGCATGGGGTTGGGGGGAAGGGGACACGGGGTTAGGGAGGAAAAGGGGCACGGGGTAGGAGAAAGAAGCGAGCACATGAGGGAGTGGGTAGGAAAAAAGGGGGTTGGCGGGCGCCAGGGGGGAAATGAGGAAAAGGGAGCCGCTGTGGACACAAGACAAAGGAAGAAGCCTGTGCGGCGCTACAGGTAGGTCGCGCAGGGGGTCAGGATTCCGCGGACGAAGTCGCGGGTACTGCTAGTCCCACATATTTTTAGATTTATCTCTCATATCCTAATTATTAATGTCTGTCATTGTTACGGTTAAATAGTCAAATAGACAGATGCCATGGTAACCCACCATTGTCATACATTTTAGATATAATGGTGACGTAATAAAATGTATGACTATGTACTAAATAGTAAATTACTGGGTAAGACTGCCAATGAAAAAGACTTAGGGATTTTGGTGGACAGCAAGCTTATCTTTAGTGACCAGTGTCAGGCAGCTGCTGCCAAGGCAAATAAAATTATGGGATGCATCAAAAGAGGTCTAGATTCTCATGACAAGGACATAGTTATGCCTCTATACAAATCACTGGTACGGCCACACTTAGAATATTGTGCGCAATTTTGGGCTCCATTATACAAGAAAGATATAAGTGAACTTGAAAAAGTGCAAAGACGGGCAACCAAAATGATTAGGGGAATGGGTGGACTGGAGTACAACGACAGTTTAACAAACTTGGGGTTATTCAGTTTAGAGAAAAGACGTCTACGGGGAGATCTAATAACAATGTACAAATACATGAAGGGACAGCACAGAGAACTTTCTAATGATCTTTTTACTGCTAGGCCAGTGACAGTGACAAGAGGACATCCTCTACGTCTGGAGGAGGGGAAGTTTCACCAGAAACATAGAAGGGGATTCTTCACAGTAAGAACAGCGAGGACCACTCTCTGCCCCAGGAAGTGGTGATGGCGGATTCATTAAACAAGTTCAAAGAGGGCTTGGATGCCTTTCTTGAAGAGAAAAGTATAATGAGTTATCGATTCTAGATTTTAAGGACACGTTTATCCAGGGTTTTTATACTGACTGTCAGATTGGAATCGGGAAGGATTTTTTTTCCCCCTGAAATAGGGCAATTGGCATGAGCCTCATGGGGTTTTTTGTCTTCCCCTGGATCAACACTGTAGGGATTGTAGGGTTATAGGTTGGACTTGATGGACTGATGTCTTCATCCAACCTCATCTACTATGTAAGTATGTAACTGACTATTGGCCTACACATTGTGGGTGTTAAATAGCTGGGATCAGAGGTTTTTCCATATCATGTCTTTTGCTGCAAGAGCCAGGCTGTAAATCATACCCAGGCCCTGCAGTTGATCGCAGAGGCATATACACATATTTATGTCACACTGCTTTAAAGGGTTAAACTTTAGTATCACAGCTATAACCTAATCTTTAATACTATTTTGTTAATACATGCTTACACTCTTCTCATGGTGAGCTAAAGTGAAAAAAATATATAATTCAATAAAAAGCTGGTGACAGTAAAGCGCAATGAATAGATCACATTACTCGCTGAATGGGCTTTTCATAATGTACCCAGTCCGGTGGTATGGTCTCCCACTCTATAGATATTTGGCTTCACTGTCACTCGGCTCCATCCAAATCCATCTTTATCGTCTTGATGAAACTTGCAGACATCATTCTCAAAATCACAGCCAGCTTCTTGTGCATTGAATGCTGCCCCTACAAAATATGCATCAGTTAGATCTGTGGAGGAATTTTCTTAAAGTGCACAAGTTCTTTTACTTTCATTGCAGTAATATTCTCAGAGAACACAGTGGACAGATAAAGGTGTTGATGTCATTCCACATGTTCTTGGTTACTTTCTACTTTCACAAAGAAGAACAAACATCAAAGGGAAAATAAGAATGATGCCCCATGAGGAATTAATATTTTCAACAATCATCTGCTTCTGCAATGATATCATTGTGCTATGCTGTATGATTCAATTCTGCTCCATCGTTTTATATTGCTCTTAGTCCCGTTACAACATCTGAAGTTTTTACAAATTTTGTTTCTTTGTTTGCCTGTCTCAGGCAACAAGCACCTTATCTGCAGTCAAGCAGCATAGTCACATTATTGAAATCCCATTAGCAGGCACACTGCATGCATGTTGTCTACATCCGTATTGGCAGGCATGTAGCCTTTACCCTTTACTGCAAATGTTAGATAAAATACCCAATTTGCAGACAACTCTGTCATACACTTATACTAACTAAATATTTAGCAATGTTGTAATATTTGACATTGATGGGACATAGAAGGTACCAGATTATTTGCATAGCTATTTTATTGTGAGGATTTTTTTGGGGGGAGGGGGGTGGTAAGCAGTCTGACCTCCAAAATTAAATGGTGCCATATTCTAGATATATGCAATCATTTATTAGTATGGGAATACACCTTTGGAGATAAAGATGCAAAATCCTCAGAAACAAGACCTGGTAAAATGCTAGCCACTTTCATCTTGCTTACTTATCACACAGGCAAATAAAGGGTTATACCTATGTACCAGTACAATTCCTGTCGTATCAGATGCCAGGTTAAAGGATTACCACTATTTCCTTCTTTATGGCAAGACATTAAAAATTCAATTTAGCTATTTCTTACTTATGTCAACGAATGGGACTATCTCTCCTTAAATAATCCCCTCTCTTTCGCAGATTCTAGAACTGAAAAATTGCTCATGTGTTGGCAGGAAGTCAATTTCTTCATTTATTCCGTTATTAGGCTTTCATAGGAATGAATGGAGAAACTGACTTCCTGTCTACACATAAGATACTGTGTCAGTTAGAGAGTCCCATGGCTGGTCACACAACACCGCTGTGGATCAGAAAAGCATGGATAACTCACAAATATAATCTCCATAAAGAAGATTGTTTTTATTACGATTTAAATGATAAGCATTTCTCACAGGCTGGAGAATATTAAGCAGGGTGTATTTCCTGGTATCACTGCATAGTTATGATTTCAGGATCACCATTCTGGACCCAGAAATAGATACAGATACAATTGTTTTTTTTTTAACTTGACAAAGAGCTGAACACAGAAACAAAAAACATAAGCACTATTGCTGTAAAAAAAAACTTTGTCCCTGGCTAGGCAGTTGTAGCTTTCATGTAGCCAGGAATGTTATGTAACCTACATATTTTGTGTCTTTTGCCTTCCTGCGGTTGGTTTCTGTAAATGTACAGATGTAACATGCATTGTATTACAGTATTGCACCATGGAGTGCTATGCTACTTGTGTTGCACACACTTCCAAGTGAAGTAGAAAGGTGCATTGCAAAAACAGAGCAATGTGCCACTATGTCATCCTAGGAGTAGCATGCCAAATGTACAAATGGAGCTTGCTACATCTGAACATTTCCTCTCCCATGCTCTTTGTGTGATGTATGAACTGTAATGTGTACTCAGAGCCACTCAGATGTCTATCCCCAAAGCACTCAGAGCATCAGTTATACACAAGCACTGAAGGAGAGATACTGTTCTGTAGCTACAGTTCAACACCTTCTTCTAGAGGGTAAGTGGTGAGGTTCCTTACAGAGTGCCTGAAGGCTCATGAAAGGAGTCTACACACTGCTGAAAAGAAAGGAAGACACAAGTTTCATGTATCTACAAGTACTTCTGATGTAATTCCAAAGACTTCTTCTGATAGGTATTCTTTAACAGACCCCCCAGTTTATATTTACTTTAATTATACTGTATTTAAGAGACTTCATAATTTCAGAAAAAAAATGGTCTTCAGTGGTTTACCCTGAAAGCTATTTCCTTGACTGTACTAGGCTGTGATGGAAAGAACTCGGCTGTCCACATGACCAAACAATGAGATCAGTGGGTTTACATGCCAAATGTAAAATTGTCTGCCAAAATCTAATAAGCCCTGAAGAAAAGTTATTTTAGAAATGCAACAGGCAAGACTGTCTAAATTGTATACAGTACATGGTTATATAAACTAACTCTCCTGGCCCGATTACATTGTCTTTTGTTACTAAGGCTTACTCATGGCTTTTTTGCCTTCCTCTGGATTAACATGGTAGGTTTATAGGTTGGACGTGATGGACGTGTGTCTTTATCCAATCTTATTAACCATGTTACTTTGTAACTTGAGTCACGTTATGACATAGTGCTTCTCTGAGAACATACATTGAGGTTTTTTACTAAATGGAGTCTGTCACCAAGGTAAAGCTTATTAAACCAACAGCACAGATAGATAGATCAGGCTGACCTGAATAAAAATTTGTGTCTCTTTTGCAAAGATCTTAATTTAGTTAGCAATATACAAATAAGCAGTCTGGAGCATTGAGGGCGTCTCAGTTTCTCCAAACTGCTGCATCCCACATTGCTCTAACCTGCTCTCCTAACTCTCTCCTTTCTTTGAGTGACAAGGCCAGAGAACTGCTGAAATCTTCTGTGTTCTTGAGCTCACGCTGGTGTATTTGATCAGTGTGGGCCATATCAGTTTGGAGCTGCTCTACATGCTCTGGATTGCTAATTTGCATATTATGAAATAAATTAATATCTCAACAACAGACACACAAAAGAGTTATATTCAGGAGCTTGACCGATCTAACTTTGTTGCTAGTTTAGTATTCTTCACCCTGGTGACAAACTCCCTATTACTGGACTATAGACTTGTATTGATTTAACTGGACCCTGAAAGGTTTGCAATGTCTTTGCATTCGGAAATGTAAACATCAGATTCATTCTCGTAGCCATGGTTGCATGGTTTTGTATGTATTTACAGTTGATAAGATCTCTAGATACAATTGAGTTATAGCTGTGGTTTATGCAGGCTCCAACTGGTAAGAATTTTTGGTTATTCTGTTGTTAACAGATGTTTTAGCAGTAAATTGTTAACATATGGCATGAAGAATGGGAATATTGATAGAAAAAGGGAGCTTGCTGAGTAAATGTTTGTTAATGATTTTTACCATATGTTTTTTAAGGAATTAAAAAAAGGCACAAGGCACTGTCTCCATTACTCCATTAGCACCTTTAAGCATCTGCAGAAAGGATGACTTGGTACTCAAACCCCATGCTCATATAGAAAGATTTGTCTCCACAACTTACTGCCAGGAATTCAGCTTGTAAATTTATATCATATACCATATTTTTCGGACTATAAGGCGCACATAAAAACCTACGATTTCCTCAGAAATCGTAAGTGCGCCTTATAGTCCGGTGCGCCTTATATATGGATGGAAGCGGCGGCAAAGTCTGCGTGCCACTTCCATACATACATAAAAGGCACCGTAAGGGTGCATTCACACTACGGAACACCAGCGTGTATCACAGCCGTACACGCCGGCGTTACAGCAGGACTGCCGGACACTTCCCATTCATTTCTATGGGAGCCGGCATGCGAGCGCTCCCCTTAGAAATGAATGGAAAAAAGCAGTCCATTCATTTCTATGGGGAGCGCTCGAATGCCGGCTCCCATAGAAATGAATGGGAAGTGTCCGGCAGCCCTGCTGTAACGCCGGCGTGTACGGCTGTGATACACGCTGGCGTTCCGTAGTGTGAATGCACCCTTAAAAGTTATATTAAACTACCCCCCCGTTTTAAAATAAAACCCTGAAACAGAATGTGAAACTTACCGAACGGTGCAGGGTGGGCGGGCATTCAGGCCTCCTCTTCCTCCGATGTCCTGACCACTTCCTCCGGCGCTCGCGAACTGATAATGGCCTGGGCGCATGCGCAATATCATAATGCTTCTACTACGGCTACTGCGCATGCGCCCAGGCCATTATCAGTTTGCGAGCGCCGGAGGAGGAGGACGGAACATCGGAGGAAGAGGAGGCCTGAATGCCCGCCCACCCTGCACCGTTCGGTAAATTTCACATTCTGTTTCAGGGTTTTATTTTAAAACGGGGGGGTAGTTTAATATAACTTTTACGGTTGGGCTCTATCAGCATGATTTTGCTGATAGAGCCCCTTTCACTCCTCGCCTGCCGAGCGCTTCCAATAGAAGCGGCTGGCACGCGGGGGGTTAAGCGGCCGCTGGCAAAGTCTGCATGCCGCCGCTTTCAATAACATATAATGCGCACCGGACTGCGCCTTATAGTCCGGTGCGCCTTATATATGAACCGAGACGGACTATAAGGCGCTCATGGGCAATGCGCCTTATAGTCCAGTGCGCCTTATAGTCCGTAAAATACGGTATTGGCTAAACAACCCCAACCTGCTGATCATATACAATTTATAGATGAAAAAAATGTATAAAAAACAATTCATGTCAATCTGCACTACACTGGCAAACTAATAAACATATAGTAGTTACCGCATACCTCTTTCCTCATTGCAGTATTCAGCAGAAAATGAAATATCATCTACAGCAACATATCCTGCTTGGATGCCATTGAATGCAACTTCAAAGACAATCTGAAATATTAAGACAAATTTTATTTTAGATGTAAATCATAATCTTATTCCGAAAATTGTAGTCTACTTTGGACAATCTTTATTTGTCAAGCTATATTTATATGACAATGAATAACGGCAGCATTTAATTCAATGTCTGTAAATGGGGGCTACTGTAACCAAAATATAGGTCATGTCCTATTTTTGTCCTTTTTAAAGGTTCCCTCTATCCACTCAAATGTATGGGGGATATGTGAAAACAGGTGCCCCGTGGGTAAAAGATGAAGTTTTTCACAGCTGTTTTGCACCTTGGTCGTGTGAATGTAGCCTTAGACAGGTTGCCTAACAATAAGCTGTTCACAGGGTGAAGCACCACCCAGCACCAAGTATTTAGTTTCTCTCCAGCATTACCACAAGGGACATGAAGCATTAGATAGCACTCATTATGCTGTGCATATAAGGAACAGATATGTTGGTTACTCCAGGGAAGAGGTGTATGCAACATCTCTGCCTGTTCTGGTCTCTGCGCCACCCTCTGCTTGCATGCTGCGGTGTAGGAGGCGTGTACAGTTTCATAACTTGCTTAGAGTTTTTGGTTGCATTGTCTGAACACTGTCCTATTCCTTGACCCTGTTTTTGGTTGCACTGTGTGAACATGGCTCTATTTCTGTAATTGATTTTCCACCACACCCGTCTCCTTCACCTAGTTTTGTTTTTCCCTGTGATTGACAAGCCTGCCTTCCTATCAGGTTCAGGGCGGGTTCTTCCTCCCTATTTAGTCTAGGCTCACCTTCACATTTATGCTTGCTGTTGCCTTGTGCGTGCTGGCTTTTTTTCTCTTGCTGTTATTTCTTGTATTCTGATTCTTGACCTCTGGCTTTCCCTATAGACTACTCTTTTGGATATCGATTTTGACACTGCAACGCTTGACTGTTACTGACCCCTGGCTAGCTGACCTCCCTTGTTGTTGTTTGTCTTGTCTGAGTTTTGTTTGTCACGTATTTAGGAAGGGTTTTTGTCGTCCAGTTGTTGCCTATTACATAGGACAGGACCGGCAAGCAGGAAGGGACAGTGGGGGGGTTTCAGACCAGGGCTTACTGTCTCTTGTGCCCCTTCCTCCAGGGTTCATCTACCGCACTGGGGAACTGCTGTCTGCACTTCCCTAACAGTGTAACTAGAAGCTTCAGTGGCCCAATGTGAAAATCTGTAACACTGCCCCCACCTACCATGCTATGTATAATACTAGTGTTTTATTATGATGTAATATTGCCTTAATCTCCAGGGCCCACTAGCGACTGCTACCACTGTCCCCCCTGTAGCTAGGCCCATGCTCTAGAGTGAGAGACAATCTTTCTAGACCTTTAAAAATAATGTGCCAGTTAAAAATTTGAAAAAAGTTTTCTAAACTAAAGATTGTTCACTTTCAGGGTTATCCTGCTATTACAAGAATGCTATGTCACCACTGACTGGACCTTCAATGAACCTGAAGAAAAAGCAGCTACAGAGGTACCTTAGGACAGGACTACATCATAAAGCTTATACAAATTGCATCAAAACCTGTCTTACCTCTACCGGGAATAATGCATTCAAATCAACCTCCGCCAAGTTCCATTCTCCTTGCCTGACATCATTCATTTTCCAGATTTCCTCATACGAACCATGCAAGTCTCTAGTATAGACCATAAAAATGTTGCTGCTTTCACGATGGATGCGATAATAAAAGGAAAGGCAACCTGATATGGGGGTGACAATCAAAGGAGACACCAACTGGGCTACTTCTTGGAACTGCTTAGCATAAACAGAATCAACATACATATAGTGTCCTACGGAAGTGAAGAAAAGAAATAAAAAGCGATAAATTGTAATGCAGCAGCACTTTTTAAATTAAAGTAGCGGAGATATTTATCAAAACAGGTAGTAAAGTAGTTTTTATTCCCCTTGATCTCCTATCTCTACCCACCTGGAGGATACCTGCAGTTATTGAAGGTATCTAACTGCTATGTAGAAATACTCTTTATTGCTATTGTTGGTTACAAACCATTACTGTTCTTACCTGTCTCTTGGTACCAACTAGCATACTGTATCTAATTTTTGTTTGAATGATCTGTTTTTTTGTTTATCGCTAAAATTTAAATAAAGTTTATAAAAACAAACAAACATCCAGAGTATAGACAGTTAAACATGGGTACAATACTCTGTCCAGCTAAATGAGACCTAAGATTGAATGTTCTTATGGGTGTTATTGTCCATTCATAGCAGTCTGTCTATATATAGTGTCTGTATGGTCCTCAAACACTTCTTACTTTGTACCATTATATCTGCTTTAAACATTCTTACATCCTCAAGAAATTACTAAATAACTCACCAAATTCACTGCCAAGTGTGTGGTCTTTAGGCATAACAGCCTGTGAATTTCTTATGTTGCCTCCTCCAACAAACCAGTTTACATTTGGGTTCCAGCTGTTCATATAACCACAGAGATGGTTTTCTTCAAAGTCGCACTCTGCAATGACATAAAGGCAGTCAAATGCTGATAATTCCATACATATCATTATTCATATGATAATCATGATAGAAGACGTTCGCTCCATGAATATTTCTGCAAAGCACAATCATCCTTTTGCTGAGTAACCAGACAAAACAGTCCATTTGTTTTCTGCGGGAAGAATTCCAAAGGCTAAATTAATATATATTATAGTATGTTAGTCATTTTTAAAGTGTAACTAAACTTATTACAACTTCTAATTTTCTTGCACCATTTGTGACATTAATAAATATCGATATATACCTTATTAACAAAGCTTGAGTTCTTTCAGTAAAATCCGGCACTGAAATCCACCGTCCTTTCCTGTTTATTATCTGTACACTGACTGAAACTGGAGAACAGTTGGATGGGTTCATGTATGGTATAGGAAAGCTGCGGCTTTGCAAATCGCAAAGTGGGCATGGGATTTGCATAAATCCCATCCCCTTTGCTTGCACTGTAAAATGCCGCGATTTTTCCCACAGCGTCCCACGGCGCTTTACAGTGCAAGCAAAGGGGATGGGTTTCATGCGAATCCCATCCCCACTTTGCGGAAAAAAACGCAGTGCATACATGCTGCGATTTGCAAAGCCGTTGTGGCTTTGCAAATTGCAGCATGTCAATTATATCTACGGAAATGCCAGCGGCTTTCCCGTAGATATAATGTTGAGAGAAAATCCGCAGAGGAAAACTCTGTGAACTTTCTCTCAAAAGCGCTGCGGAAAGAACCACAATGCTTTCACGCAGTGGTTCTTTCCACAGCGCTTTAGCGCTGCAATTACGGCCCGTGGGGCCTTAACCTTAAACAGATTTTTCAGAGGCAAAATATTGATGACCTTCCTTAGGTTATCAATATGTGATCAGTGGGTGTCCAATATCCAGCACCCACTCACACCACCTGCTCAAAGTGGCAAAAGAGTTTGGCTGAGCGTCTTCCATTTCACAAGCCATTGAGTGTACCAAGCACGGCCCCTACACAACATACAGCACTGTGCTTGGTATTCAGCTGTGGAGCTGACCCAATCTGCAGTCTGCAGCTGAGAGGTGAGGAGCCCAAATGTTAGATCCCAACTGATCTGATATTGATGAACTACCCTAAGGATAGGTCATCAAGATTAAAATCCTAGAAAACCTCTTTAGTCTAAGGCCCCATGTAGCAAGCCGCTGCCAAAAAGCGCTGTGGGAAAAACTGTTATAGAAACACATTGTGCTTTTTCCCACAGCACTTTTCACAGAAAGTCTGCAGAATTTTCCTCTGTGGACTTTTTGCTTCAATTACACCTATAGGCCGAGGCTCCACGGGCCGTAAACGCAGTGATAAAGCGCTGCGGGAAGAACCGCTGCATGATCGCATTGCAGTTCTTTCCGCAGCACTTTTAAGAGAAAGTTCACAGAGTTTTCCTCTGTGGACTTTCACTTAACATTATATCCACGGGAAAGCCTCCGACGTTTCTGTAGATATAATTGACATGCTGCGATCTTTTCCGCAAAGTGGGGATGGGATTCGCATGAATCCCATCCACTTTGCCTGCACTGTACAATGCTGCGATTTTTCCCACAGCGTCTCCGCTGCGGGCAAATGGCGGCGTTTACGTCCTGTGGGGCCCTGGCCATAGGGAAACTGACAGCGTTTCTGTAGGTATAATTGACATACTGCGATTTCCAAAAACGATATGGTTTTGGAAATCACAATATTTTAATTATGGGTATTTTTCTGCAATGTGTGGATGGGATTCGCCACTTTGCAGGGACTGTTAAAGGCCGCATCAAAAAAACGCAGCATTTACTCCACGTGGTGTTTCAACCTTGGGCTATAGAAATTAAAATAACAAGATGCAAACACCACAAAACCATTTGACCTCACATTGTGTGTTATCTTTTATTCCATATGCATCTGACTCCCAACAGAATGTCAATTATCAAGCAAACTATACTATATTTTTTCATTTACTATTCTGTTTGACTCTTGTCCTATGAGTTTTCTCTTATTTTTATTTTAACATATTACACTGAAAATAATGCTACGTTTAAAAAGAAGTAGAAAAACAGGTAGCAATTCAAGAACGAAGAAGCTGGATACATTCTTCACCCATGTCAATGAAACATTTTAGCCCTTCTGGTTAGTGTATATGGGTCTCAGTAAAACAATCAATAAGAAAAATTTAATGTAATAGTGTTACAACAAAGGCAATAACACTATTTCACACTTACCAATGCAATACCCAGTGGTCATTTTTAACTCATAAATTGCTATGCTGCTTTTTTCATCAGCTCCAAGTATTCCTTCCAGTATGATCTATAATACAGTAAAAAAAAAAAATTAGACCATGTTCTGCATCTAGCTGTTCCTTTCATTCCGCTTACTGTTCTAGAAGCATTCCCTCAAACTGTTTCTTTACATTTAATGACATCTGTCAGCAGGAAAATCGTTGTCAAACTAATGACAGTACCTTGTAGAACTCCTTTAATACTTTCCAAAGTTGTCTTTCTTATTCTGTACTAGCTGGTACCCGCGACTTCGTCTGCGGTGATTGTAGCAGTGTGTATATACAGGCGTGGGTAAGGTTTTCGTACTGTGTATAAGGTATGGGATATGAAATGTAACTTTGTATCTTGTTTTTGCTGTAATTCAGAGAATACGTGAGACTTTTGTGTTGAAGTTAATTTGTATTTGAGCTGCTATACGGTGTTGTGAGAAACTTTACATAGTGACTTTGGGACAGAAGTATTTGAAGTTAACCCTTTCCCGCCAATGGCATTTTTTGATTTTCGTTTTTGACTCCCCTCCTTCTAAACCCCATAACTTTTTTATTTCTCCGCTCCCAGAGCCATATGAGGTCTCAATTTTTGCGGGACAAATTTTTCTTCATGATGCCACCATTAATTATTCTGTATAATGTACTGGGAAGCAGGGAAAAAATTCAGAATGGGGTGGATTAGAAGAAAAAATGCATTTCTGCAACTTTCTTACGGGCTTTGGTTTTACGGTGTTCACTGTGCAACCAAAATGACATGTCCCCTGTATTCTGTGTTTCGTTACGATTCCGGGGATACCAAATTTATAAGGTTTTATTTACATTTTGACCCCTTAAAAAAAATCTAAAACTGTGTTAAAAAATTATTTTTTGAAAAGTCGCCATATTCCGACAGCCGTAACTTTTTTATACGTGCGTGTACGGGGATGTATAGGGCGTCTTTTTTTGAGGGGTCGGGTGTACTTTGTAGTTCTACCATTTTCGGGAAATGTTATTGCTTTGATCACTTTTTATTCAAATTTTTATCAGAATCAAAACAGTGAAAAAATGGCGGTTTGGCACTTTTGACCATTTTTCCCGCTACAGCGTTTACCGAACAGGAAAAATATTTGTATAGCTTTGTAGAGCGGGCGATTTCGGACGTGGGGATACCTAACATGTATGTGTTTCACAGTTTTTAACTACTTTTATATGTGTTCTAGGGAAAGGGGGGTGATTTGAATTTTTAGTCCTTTTTAATTTTTTTTTTATATTTTTTTTACTTTTTTTAAACTTTTTTTTTGTATTTATTAGACCGCCTAGGGGTATTGACATGGGTGGGCGGTGTCGCGGATTGTCAGAGCAGTGGGGGTCAGCAAACATGGCTGCTCCGGAGCGTTAAAGAGAGCCTCCTGGAGTATCGTTAAGGTGAGGGGCAAAGTGGTAAAGTACATGTATATGAGATTGTGTGGGGTGAGGGGCGAGGCTGTAGAGGGCAATATGAATTTTGTGGCTTGCTATGGTCCAAAGTGTGTGAGATTGCAGAGATGGTGGTGTGAGTTTGGGTTTTGTGGGGGTCCTGGCACAAACGTATGTGCGCTATTGTGACGAAAAGTAGCCTATTGTTTAATCGGGTGTATTAACTATGTTTGTGGAAAATTTCAGCCAAATCGGTGGAGCGGTTTTTCCGTGATTGAGGAACAAACATCCGAACATGCAAACATCCAAACACACAAACCCACAAACTCACAAACTTTCACATTTATAATATTAATAGGATTGCAGCTACATTTTCAAGAATATCATGAGTTTATTCTTATGCAAATCCACGTAAAAGTGCATTGCCAGTAGATTATACTGATTTCCCTGCTGACAGACTCCCTTTAAATAACTGGTTTGGGTTGGACAAAACCAACATACCATATATACTCGAGTATAAGCCGAGTTTTTCAGCCCAGTTTTTGAGCTGAAAAAGCCCCCCTCGGCTTATACTCTAGTCAAGATCTATGAGCAGCCGTAAATTAGAGTTAGTAATTAGAAAATTACTTTAAAACACATAGACATTAGGTATCTCTGTTTCTGAAAGTGCCCGGTCTACTGTATATAGGGTATCTGCAGTGCTCCTGTTCCGTCGGGAAGGGGTTAATAGGAGCACTGCAGATACCCTATATTCAGCCAGACTGAATTCCAAGTGGGGGAAAAAAAAACAGTCCTCAAGCTCAGGGAAGGAGCAGACAGACAACCAAAACACCCCCTCCCCTTCCCCAGCACCCAGCAACTACTGGAGCCAAAAACTCTGACCATTTTAATTTTTGAAATTTTCAAGTAGCTGCTGCATTTCCCCCCTAGGCTTATACTCGAGTCAATAAGTTTTCCCATTTTTTTGTGGTAAAATTAGGGGCCTCGGCTTATATTCGGAATGGCATATACTTGAGTATATATGGTATGTACTTGCAAAAGTGGCAGGATGGTGAAGCTCATCACTATTGCAATAACTATCCAATATGTCATGGATTAAGTTAGGGAATTGCTTTGTGAACAAATCTCTCAGTGTTACTCTACTAGGACTTTCAGCACCGTAATTTGTAAATGTAGACAGAAGAGCCACTGCTTTCTTATTCTTTCTGTTCACATAGTGTAGCCACCATAAACAGCATTTGTATTGCAACAATGATTCACAAAAAGAAGCTGCCTTCTAATACGGATAGAAGTTGTAGCTTTAAAGCTTCTACTCAATATGTTAATGTTATTTATAATTTTATATTATACATACATACATTCCTCCCCCAAAATTATGTGAAATAATGCAAATACATTGTAAGCATTCACCTTATACTTTTTTGTTGAATTTCTTAAGTCCACACTTGCTATTAACCAGCCATCTGACTGTTCCTGGCTTGACCATAGTGGGTGATCGAAGCTCTCTCCTTCAGGCCTGACAAGAACATTTAACATACTGGGATTAGGGGAGAACTCCAGTCCAGTAATTTGATAAACCAATCTAAGACAGCTCCATTCATCAGGCTGGAGATCAGGACTGAGGAGAACAGCTTTCTGGCCATGAATTCCACGCGTTGTATCCACTGAAACATAATGACCTGAAAAAGTAAAGAAATGCAACTCACTATGGGATGATATCATGGCATAGATAATTGTATTTGAAGGAAGTTATGTCCGCCTCTGTGTTGGACCTCCTCTATTGGAGATTCCATCATATGAATGAGAAAAATATCACACACAAATACAGGATCAGAGTAGACAAGTTTGCGAAGTTGCTTCAGTTTCAATTTTGTTTTTAGTTTGGAAGCATTGGAGCATGTGTGCATAATCCTATACAGTGTGAGAAGGACACGATGCTGATACATATATAAGTTATTTTTATATCACAAATTAAAAGCTGAACTAGAACCGTACTATAGTATAGAGAGTCTCCTACTAAACGCTGCATAATGAAAATTAAGCCAGTGCAATAAAATGTACATAAAAGCAAAGTTATTTTAATGTGTCAAAAATACAAACTTTAACAAAGTGGTGAGGTCACACAACTTCCACCATTACATTTAGCTATCAATGTTACCAACATAGCACAAGGTAGATATAAGTATAATGTAATAGGCCAATGTAAAAACATTATAGAGCTTTGGTTACCAGCTGAATGTATGGTCCGTCTCTAATATACCAAACCAATGCTGGTTACAAAAGTACAAGTATATCTACTATTGAAGCCCTGGGCTGGTCATTTTCACTTGTACTCTTTCATTATTTCTATTTTTGAGAAGACTAAGTACATGTTTGTACAAATTTGGTATTATACCTATAATTGCTATGGGAAGAATCGGGAAGAAAAAACACTTAAGTTACAATTAAGGCTGAAAAGTTTTTCCATAAGATGTCACGTCCATTTTAGCTTTTTGTTTTCAACAAGTTAGAGAAGACATCAGAAAATGACTTCATGGCTAGAAGTCTCCAGAGTTAACTAGAAAAAGTTAACAGATTGGAGGTATATAGGGAAAAAAAGCTTTTCACTACACTTTGAAGATTGGCCTACAACACTTCCATAAATCAACATTGTCACAATGCTTCTAATAATATACCTACAATATGAAGCGCAGATGTTCTTCATTGCTACAAGAGTTTTACAAGAATGGATTATTTACACTTCTGAGAAAAAACATTAGTAGATTAGTTGAATGGCCACAAAGTTCTACAATGTGACAGGAGAGAAAGATGAGATTGAGGGATCCTGATTTCAGCACATATAATCATCATGATGTGACAGTATGGAATTTATAAAAAACAAAAGAGACACCGAGCACACTATATAGTGTAGAATGTCTGATAAATTTTGGTGGAAATAACCAGAAGATTTAAAAGGACCAAATGGCCTCTCACCTGATGAGGTTGTGACAATCGCTCACTACTACGTTTGGGGTTTACCGTTAGGTGGAGGAGGCAGCACGTCTGATGGACACCGGCCAAGGCCAGGGAAGATAGAGTTTTCAATGAAATGGAAAGACGGCGCTCTCAGGTCACAACAGGATTTTATTCAAAAAGACAATGATGCACAACGCTAAAAAATCGCCGCGTTTCGGGCACACCTGCCCTTTCTCAAGTGCGTAACTAATTAGAAAATAGATAAAACAAGTATTCACTTCAACGTTTTTTTGGCCAGAGAAGCACTTAGGCCTAAGTTAAAATATACAATGAATTCAAAAAATAATAATACATGATTTATAAAATAATAGTAAAACAAATCTCATATACCAACCTTATCATTTAAAATATAAAAAAATCTATATATACATAATAACAAGTAAATGTGCCAAATCATCTCAATCTCATGATAGAAAGCCATTGCATATCAAACACTGATCGTTAGCATGCATCATTGTGTTGTTATTTATATCAATGTGGCTACCAATAATCCCTAGTTTACAACTACAGCAAAAAAAGGGGGAGCATAGAGAGTCTTACCTTCACACAAAGCTCGGTCAGTCTGGAAGATGTATACAAATTGTATGCCGTGTGCTCCTAGGTTTAAATATAGTGGAGCTCGTTTGGCTCCCTACATTCCTTGGAGTGTTGCCAGATGGTGCGATTCAGGTTGGAGAACATATATGTCCACGCAAAATATTAAAGCTACACAACAATGTGCTCTAAGTTGTAGCGCATATGTGACTCACGCGTGCGTGGTATATTTAGCATTACTAAGCGCATAGCTAAGTGCTCATACGTGATATGCATATTCGTGGTATGATTACCATTACGGAGCACGTGACTGAGTGCTCATGCATAATTCGCGCATGCGTGGTGTATTTAACATCGCGGGACACATGACTAAGCGCTCATATGGTAAATAAAAGGTATTGATGTTTTTTCGGATTTCTCCCTAATATTACAAATGAATTGGAGCAACTCATAATGAAAACAATTGTTCCAAAAAACAACAGATATAGTAAGAAAAAATATATATACATACATATAAACACATATATACACATATATACATACACACACACACACACATATATATACATATATATATATATACATACATACACACATACATACATACATACATACACACACACATACATACACATACATACACACACATACACACATGCTACAGACTGGGACTTATATATTTTCAGCACATATATAATGATTAAACAATGTAGACCTTATTACTATGTGATTACATTTGGGTAAGAAGTATTGATGGTCCTTAAAAGTGCAAAAGTAATAAAGAGCTAAATCTCCAACTATATTTTTGAATACATATTTGGGATAGGAGTAGATAAACTCTTTAGGTATTTGGAGGGAAAATACATTAAATACCTAAAATCAAACACATAGGGGACAAAAAGTAAGATATGGAGTTAGATTAAAGATTGGATTACATACATTTATTTATTTATTAACGTCTTCTGAAGCTATATTAAGACCAAAAGGATGTAATGTATTAAACTTAAATAACCAAAACATTTCTCTCTTATTTAATGTACCATGCCTATCTGTAATTCCAGGAGGGATCCAATCGATGGGTGTTACAGTGAAACCACTAAAGCTTTTGTTATGATGTTCAGCTGCGTGTCGTGAAACGCTATGTTTAGTATATCCGTTTAGAACATTCGAGCGATGTTTATTGAGACGTTCACTCAATTGTCGAGTAGTTCTACCAATATACTGGAGGCCACAAGGGCACTCCAGTAAATAAATAACAAAGGTAGATGTACAATCCAAATGATGTCTCAATTTAAAGACTTCGTTTGTGGTAAAGCTGCTAACTTCACCAATTCCATTCTTAATGGATTTACAGCATTTACACCTATTACGATTGCAGCAAAAGCTTCAAGTATGGAATTTATGGACTGTTTCTGCCATAACTGTCACAATATTGGTATCTAGCAGCGTTAGGTTCAGTAATAAACACAGCAATCCGCATACTAAATAGACTTCATTATCTTTATGTTGTATATATAATGAACTGATAAACTGCTAAATAACATCTACTATCACTAAAACTGCAATTATATGGCCCTTGAACCCCAACAATTGACCTAATGTCCTGCCAATATCAGTGAACAAATTAGCAAATGTTAGTTTGTTGACTGAATCCATCTTTCATGCAACATATCTGTAACACATTGCCTTTTGTAAAAATGGATGTGCTGCCAATAATCCATAGACCTGAAATGGGGAGGAATGATTGGTGCTGCAATAGTTCCTCCCTATGTTTGTAATGGAATTGCCTCTATAGCTATTCTCCAAATTGCAAAAACTCTATAACCATATAACAGAAAGCAGTAGAACAAGCTACCTAAATCTCACACTACCCTGGCTGGAATTTTAAGACAACTCTGACGTCTTCACCAGAGCCCACTACGAGGCCAGTTGGGCTTACTATAGCACAGTCTAGACCCAGGTTACCAGACCAGTAGTTAGTGTAAAAAATAGATACAACTGCATATGAAATCAGACCAGTAAAACAGAACAAGCCAAAAACAGAAGAAAAACACAAGCCATCAACCAGGAGAACACAAAACTGTCCAAATCAGAATCAGAGTTATAAATGTGTCCACACTGAGGTCAAGTCCAAGAGTTCACAAACAAAGCCAAATCACTAAGAAAGTGGATATACAGTAGAACAAGCCACAGTCAGTCACCAGAAATACAGCAACCAGTTATGTACTAAGCACAGGAACCTAGTTAGTAACAATTAATTAATTGCTCTCACAAAAGTCTTCAATGATCTCCTAATAGCTAAATCCAATGGTGACTTCTCTCCTCTTATTCTTCTGGACCTCTCTGCAGCTTTTGACACTGTTGACCATCAACTTCTCCTCACTATGCTCCGCTCAGTCAGCCTCAACGACACTGCGCTCTCCTGGTTCTCCTCTTATCTCTCAGACCGCACCTTCAGTGTATCATTTGCGGGCTCTTTTCCTCCCCTCTTTCCCTTGCTGTTGGGGTTCCTCAGGGCTCGGTCCTAGGCCCCCTGCTCTACTCTCTCTACACAGCCCCCATGGGGCTGTGTAGATTTGGCTTCAGGTACCCTCTTTATGCTGATGACACCCAATTATACACATCTTCCCGGGACATCACCCCTGCACTCATACAGAACACCAGCGACCAGTGTCTTTCTGCTGTCTCTAATATCATGTCCTCGCTCTATCTGAAACTAAATCTCTCCAAGACTGAACTACTACTGTTTCCACCATCTAACAGATCTGTCCCTGATATATCCATTGTAGTCTCAGGCCTTACTATAACTCCTAGGAAGCATGCCCGATGCCTCGCGGTCATGTTTGACGCAGACCTTTCCTTCATCCCTCATATTGAATCACTCGCACGTTCATGTCACCTCCACCTCAAAAACATCTCCAGAATACGCCCTTTCCTTACCAGAGATACACTAATGACACTTATTGTCTCTCTGATTCATTCTCGCCTTGACTACTGTAACTCCTTACTAATCGGTCTTCCCCTTACTAAGCTCTCCCCTCTACAATCTATTCTGAATGCAGCGGCCAGTCTCATCTATCAGTCTAGACCAGGGGTCCTCAAACTGCGGCCCGAGGGCCACATGCGGCCCGCCAAGCACTTCTGTCTGGCTCCGCCGACAACGCCGGCAGGCATGCATTTATAATGAAGCTCCTGGGGAGCTTGGGCCAGGCCATGGAGCGCACTTCACTTTACCTATTGGAGGGCACCGCTCCCGATGTCTGTGCGACCTGCTCTGCCTCCGGCCCACTGTTTAAAAAGTTTGAGGACCCCTGGTCTAGACGCTACAGCGATGCCTCTGGTCTGTGCCAGTCACTACATTGGCTGCCTATTCATTATAGAATAAAATATAAAGTTATCACTCTCACCCACAAGTCTCTCCATAATGCCGCACCTCCCTACATTTCCTCCCTCATCTCTGTCTACCGCCCAACCCGTGTTCTCCATTCACTCAAAGACCTAACACTTACATCCTCTATTATCAGAACCTCCCACGCTCGTATACAAGACTTCTCCCGAGCTGCATCACTTCTCTGCAATGCTCTACCCCGGACAATCAGATTAACTCCCAATTTCTACAGTTTCAAATGCATACTAAAGACACATCTTTTCAGACAGGCCTATCACAATTTCTAACGTAAACCCTTCCGTACTATAATTAAAATCCCCAAAATTTAACCCTCCTCTGTCCCCACTCCCACACTTCCCCACATGATATGAGGCCTTAATAAGTTTGTGTAATGACAGTAACCTCTATTACAAAAGTGTATGACCTCTGCATAAGCAATGCCAACCCTGCTACTTTTTGTGTCACCCCCCTCTACCTCATAGATTGTAAGCTCTCTCAGTCCCATTGTGTGAAATGACTTTCTTTGTAATGTATCTTTCTGTCTGTATTTGAACCCTACATATTGTACAGCGCTGCGGAATATGTTGGCGCTATATAAATAAAATGTATTATTGTTAATTAATTAATTAATTAATTGCAGGCACAAGACAGCTTCTGGTCAGACTTTAAATATCCCTTCTCAGCTGATGACTAGAGAAAGAGGTAGCACTCTGGTTGGCTCAGCAACTCAGGGCACAAGCACCTCATACCAACTGTTAGGCACAGGGGTGGAGATGTGACTATTTGCTTTGCAGTTACTGGACCTGGACCTTGCAGTCATTGAGGCAAACCTGAACTTCCCTATGTACCAAATTATTCTAGAGTGAAATCTGAAGCCATCTATCCAATACCTAAAGCTTGGATATGCACACCTGCAAATCTACAGCAGAAAAAGAATGCTTATCAATAGAGATGAGCGAGTACTGTTCGGATCAGCCGATCCGAACAGCACACTCCATAGAAATGAATGGATGCACCTGGTACTTCCGCTTTGAAGGCGGCCGGCCGCTTAACCCCCCGTGTGCCGGCTACGTCCATTCATTTCTATGTGAGCGTGCTGTTCGGATCGGCTGATCCGAACAGTACTCGCTCATCTCTACTTATCAACACAAAACAGTCAGCAGTTTGCACATGATATGTACACAATAAGAATTAATTCCTATGGAACGCAATGAGACCGGCATTTTTCAGTCTTAATAACGTACCCAAATGGAACCAGAACTGAAATATATGCAAGTCAGGAACTGGAGTAGATTTCATGCAAGTATTCTGGCATGAATTATAATAAATTTGTCTTGCAGAAGCATCCCCACCTTAGCCTGCCCTGCTCTCTACCCACAAGAAGTAAGTGAGGTACAGAAAAAAACAATGCAGTGCATCTTTGGTGCAAGAAAGTATCTTGTGCCAAAGATGTACACCATTAACACTTATGCCATTCTTTTAAAATTACATAGCATAAACAGCTCAGTGAGCTGGAGCATGCGGAGTCTGATATATTCAATAGTTGGGTGATCGGACAAGGAAACCTGCAATAAGTATAACCAGCTCCTTCTCACAGTTCCAGTTTGCTGAACTTTTACAGCTTTAAAAAAACAAAAAACAAACAAACGAACAACAGGATCGAGATAGAAATCGAAAATCACTGATAAGCTTGAAAAAAATCTAGATTTTTAGTTTTAGGCAAAATCACCCAGCTCAAGGTTAGGTTCACCTGAACCACATGGTGTTTTCTTCTTGTGAACTGATGTTGCTATTTTTTTCAATATGCAAATGAGCTCTTTAGAAAAAATGAGTTCATTGTGGGTTACCTCTTTGGAGCAACGGGCAACACCTTCGTAACTCCAAAGATCTCATTTGCTTATTGACAAAAAGGCAATATTGCTTTTATGGAGGCACTGATTCTCAAGAGGAAAACAATGTTTGATTCAGAAGACCCAAACCTATCAATCTGTTGGGATGGATGGATGGATATGTTGAGTGCTGGTGACAAGTATCATTTTAAATGTTAAAAACAACAGTACTCGCTTAGAATTCAGTAGAGCAAAAGTCCTAAAAAAACCTTTTCAGTATGTCCTCAAATAATAGCTACTGGATTACACAATTGATCTTTGTTCCCAGAATATATTACCTAACTACTTTTCTCTGTAAAATCTGTAGGAGGCAATCATATAATTGCCCGAAATGTTTAGGCCCTGAGGCACATTGGTTTTATCTTACTTGGTGATGACCCAAACTTATAAGGTTTCAGGAAGGAGTTACTGAATGTCTGAGGGAATTTATGATGTTGATGTTCCTTTAGACCCTCGATTATGCTTCTCAGGTGATTTATGTCTATTGATACCATCCAATAAACATGCTTCTGCTATTCAAGGTTTTCTACTTGTTGCCAGAACCTTAATAGCTAAACACTGGCTGTCTGGGATGGTTCCATTATTAAACAATGGAACAGGAAACTGCCATGCTTTATTATGTGTGAAGCAAGTGTTTTCAGATCTAGGGATAAATATAAGCTTTTAATAGAAACCCAGGTTCCACGGCTTAAGCAAAAAGTAGTTGTGCTCTACTTACTCTTATAGGCAATATAAAAATGATTTTAAAAAGTACAAAATTGTTTAGAGATTGTATATTAGGTGCAGAAATAAATTAAAAATCAGCCAATGATAAAGACTGAAAACACCACTGACAAATGAATTCACTATATTAAGTTTAGAGATAGAGAAACATATGGCACTGCCATTTTTAGACTTGACAGAACCTTAAAAAAATTCATAGTATGTCCTTTCATGAGGACAATACATCTCCTTATTATATAGTTTGGTGTCTTCATGTTTGAAGGGGTTGTCCCATCACAAGGATCCTATCTATACTGCTTGTTAATGTGGATGTAAGACTTTTCCTAAATACACTGCTTCAGCAAAACTGCTTTGTTTGTCCACTATCTTACTTTATTCAATTCATTGTTGACATAGCAGCCCTTGACTTATCTGCTAAAAAGTCAAGTGATGTATCTGCTGCTCTCAGGGGGGAGGAGGAGGGGCTAAGTGCACAGGAGCCAGCCTGTGTTTCTAGCTATTCCTATGTCTACACCACATGACCTAATTCCCTGCTATCAGATAGGGGAGAGGAGCTGCTTTCATTTCTGAACTCGTCTTCTGTTCTCACAGTTATCAGGCTAGCTAATTCAATTGTGTTCATTATGGCAGAGACAGGCAGTCTCTGTATGTAACACAGAATGGAGTTGCTTCTGCCTGTATTTCATAGTCCAATATTGTGCATATAGTTTTTAAGGACCTTTGATGACATCACAGGCCCTTCAGCCACCCCATGCGGTGGGCGGAGCTACACAATAATTTGGGGGTGGAGCTAAACGGCAGGTTGCATGTGAAACCCCGCCCACCAAATGATGCAAGAAACCAGGAAGAAAGAAGATTTTAAAGCAGTGAAGACTGGTGAGTATGCTACGTGGGAATACCCCTTTAAAGACTACAACCTCTGGGAGAGGATTCATCACGACCGGAGAGCAATGTCTCCTGCACCAAAAAAAAAGTGGCAAGTCTGGCAGATAAAACCACTTGCAACTATATAATTCACAAGTAGCATTAAATAGTCTCAACTCACCAATCTATTACACCGATCTATTGCTATTATACAGCAGTGATGTAACCATTATGATGAATTCCCTCTGTGTGATTATCTGATCCAGAAGTCAAGTGCTACTTCCTTCCACTTGCTTTGATATTTTTAAGGCAATACTATATGTAGAAATTTCTTCATTCTCTCCCTTTTAGATGCATTGAAGCAACAGAAAATAGTCACAAAAATGCAAACAATTATATTGTGCCATTTGTCATTTGTGTGTCTTCTGCACATAGATATGAAGGAGTGTCATTGGTTATAGCAAATACAGTAATAGTAAGGCTCTAACGATAGATAACAAAGAAGCATGTAGTCTATAAAAGAAGCTTCTATTTATGGAGAAATGTACTTTTCAGTATTAATAGCTGTCGTTCTGAGTAAGACTTTGTTTTTTGGACCGGGTCATTAGTAAAAGCTCACCCAACCCTGATAGGATTAACACTCTTCAAACTGTTTATAAAAGAGCTATAAATAAGTGCGCCAGCTCCTCGTCTGTTCTAAGTCAAGTATTCTATTGTATCCAGGTCCTATCAGCATTTATAATCATATATAAGGTATAATCACTTCAGGAAAGCTAAAGAGAATGTGTACATCTGTATTGAATGCATATCTAAAAGCAATGGAAAACACTATAAGGCTGAGGCCTCACTTTGCGGAAATGCAGCTTTTTTGTTGCAGATTTTACTGTGGTTTTTTGAGCCAAAGCTAGGAATGGATTGCGCAGAAGGGAGAAGTATAAGAACTTCCTATATATTCCCCATTCCTTTTGTAGCCACTCTTGGCTTTGGCTTAAAAAACCACAACAAAATCTGCAACAAGAATAGCTGCGTTTCTGCAATGTGGGGCCTCAGCCTAAAATGTGTACCTGGACGCCATTCTGAGGCATTGGATTGAAAAGGCCGTATGTTGGACCCAAGCCAATTTTTATCGATATGCTAACAAACCTGATAAACTATTGGCCTCTAAATTGCGAGCCTGTCAGAGGCAAAATGCCATCTACCAAATTTCTGAGCCGGGAGGTACTATGACATCTAACCCTAACAGTATTTATGCACATTTCCACCAATTTTATAACAAACCCTACTCAGCCCCGACGGTGGCCAGTTCAGCAGATATTTTTTCATTTCTCACATCGCTTCTCTTGCCATCTCTCTATTCCTTTGAGGCATCTGCCCTGAGTGAACCTATCGCTTCTGAAGAATTAGATAACTGTAATGTCTCTGCCTGTTCGGGTCACTGCGCCACCCTCTGCTCGCATGCTGTGGTGCAGGAGGTGTGCAGTTTCATTCCTTGCTTAGAGTTTTTGGTTGCACTTTGTGAACATGGCTCTATTTCTGTAATTGATTTTCCACCACACCCGTCTGCCTTCACCTTCATTTCCCTCTGTTTCTCTAATAGTTAAGTTTAGCCTTGCCCTGTGATTGACAGCCTATCCGCCTATCAACTCCAGGGCGGGTTCCTCCTCCCTATTTATTCTTGGCTCTCATTCACATTGGTGCTTGCTATTGCCTTGTGCGTGCTGGCTTTTCTCTTGCTGTTCATTCTTGTATTCTGATTTTGAACTCTGGCTGTCCCTCTTTTGAATATTGATTTTGACGCTGCATTGCTCGACTGTTACTGTAAGCCTATTTCCCTTCTGGCCCTTGACATTGAAAGGGCTTTTACTAGATTACTCCGAACATGCCTGGCCCACATTCTAAAATTCATGGGCATAACTGGTCACTTTTAGAGAGTGTTACATGCTCTCTACTGCGACCCAATCGCATACTTGAAGCTTCCTAATATTCGCCTTTCTAGACTGCCCAGGAATTTCATTTCTTACTTTCTCTCACACTGCTCAATCCTGAAGTTTCTCCCTCTAACTTTGAAAGATTATGTTTGTTCCAGGCAGCTAATAGAGCTTCCCTTTTATTCATATATGGTTTACTTAATGCCCCACCTGATAAGTTTTTTTTTTAAAATGTAGATTGTGAGCCACACATAGAGCTCACAATGTACATTTTTTCCCTATCAGTATGTCTTTGGAATATGGGATGGAAATCCATGTAAACATACAAACTCCTTGCAGATGGTTTTGAACACCAGGACTCCAGTGCTGTAAGGCTGCAGTGCTAGCCACTGAGCCACCATGTTGCCCCCCTCCTGACAATAAGTTGAACTTTAAAGGGGCTCTATTATTGGGAAAAGTCATTTTTAGGTAAGCACATCCTTGCACAGCCTTTAGAAAGTCTATTGTACACCTACCTTTTGTATGTAAATCGCCTCAGTGGTTTTTGAATGAGCCTGTTTTTATTCATATGCTAATTAGCCTCTTAGTGCACCCCAGAAGTCTGATCGTGCACCCTCTGCCTATTATTTCCTATGGATGTGTACAGCACAGGCTGCTGCTGATGACTCAGCTTCCTGTAGCATAATGGAAATTGCTATTACTGCTTTTGTGGCTTTATTACTAATACCCTCTTTCTGCTTCAAAACAGTAATACTAATCCTCATTGTGCCCAGTACAATAAAAATATCCCCCTTTAATAGTTTCTAGTGCATTTTTTAATATGTAGTGGTCACAAAAGGGGTCAATATTACTATGTTGGTGTAGAAAAGTTGCAATATCTAATAATCTAGGTGGCACAAAAAGTACAGTATTTGGGACAGGTATACATCTCAACGTGTACATTAACAGAAGTAGCAACAGGCTTGAAACTTAAGCTAATGCTACAAAGAATATTATACATTCTTAGGTCAGTTAAGCTAGAAACGGAATTACAAATTGCTAAGAGAAGACTACTCCAAAAATGCTTTTCAAAAACATAAACAGGAAAGCATTAAAACTCAGAATTTTGGAACAGTTAAAGGGGTTTTCTGGTCTTATATAAATAAAGTTTAATCATTGTATAATGAATTATAAACTATACAAGACATTATGCAACTTTCTTATACTGTAAACCCTCTTTGAGAGGACCAAAAAAACTTAAAAAAATCCTTTAAACCCTCATTATCTGAAGTAAATAATAAAATATACTGCCATGTTTGTAACCTGACCTATAAAGCCATTACCTTACTGAACCTGTAAGATAAAGTAAAAAAAAAAAAAAAAAACATTGATGAAATAGCTTTTGTTTTTTCATTGCGCCTTTCATAAAAGTAATAAAAAGCAATCAAAGATCTCATATGTATCCCAAATGGTAACAATAAAAACTATAGATTGTCTGGCAGAAAACAAGCCCTCACACAGCTAGTTTAACAGAAAATAAAATGTTATTGCTCTTTGATTACAGCAACAAAAATGTTTACTTCTTTGAAGAAGTGTTTTTATTATGCAAAAGTAATAAAACATTTAAAAAAAATATACAAACTAGGTATTGCTATAATTATACTGCCCTGAAGAATAAAGTTACCATGTCAGTTAAACTGTATGACAAACAGTTTTGTTTTTAATTTCTGTAAATAATGTTTATTTTTCCAGTCCATCCAAGAAAAGGTTAAAGAGGTTTTTCAGGATGTATGCAAAACTTAGCATATATGCAAATATTTGACCACTTAGGCCAATGATTAGCTATAGCAGTCATTCAAGCCTCAGCACTTCTGGCCTGGCAGTCTATGCCACCAGAGAGAAAGGGGGGCATGCAACCCACATCGAGGAGTAAAAACCTGACTGACTGCACTGATAAACATTTGTCCGGAGCTAGTTTTGGGCTCATTCACACGGGGCAAGAGGGGGCGGATTTTGACGCTGAATCCACCTCAAAATCCGCCCCCTCACAATAGAGGTTTATGTAGACCGCTGGCGTCCTTTTTTCCGTAAGCAGTTTGTTCCCGCGCACAGAAAAAAAGAAGTGAGCTGCCCTTTCTTCAGGCGGATTCCGCGGATGATTCAGCCACGGCGTCCGCCTCGCGACAGCATCCTCCGGACTAGGCCCATTCCTTTGGGCCTTCTCTGGAGCGGAAAGCTGCGACAGTCGCGGTAGGCACATTTTGGTCCTATTCTGACGCACCTTCCCGCATCAAAATCAGGATTAAAATATGTGGTCACTAACCCCGTGTGAACTAGCCCTTTCAGTTTTTATTTGGTTCATTAAAATAGACAGCCCTGATCCACCAAAACCTCCTATACATTGAAGAGTCATGTGCAGTAGACAGAATATAAAGTACTGTGTGGCTCCATACAATAGAGCCACAGGAACTCCATGTGCTGATATGTGCTCCACATGCTCCAATCTGTGTCATACTGTATGTTGGACATATTCTCACTTAAAGGAATGGTTCTAAGGAAAGAATACCTCCATGTTATTGAAATGGTTCTACAATTTCTTATTGGTAGGGGTCTTATTAGCAGTTTAAAGGTGCCGCAGCACTTGTAAAACTGCTTTTGTGTTCTGAGCAATTTAACCAAAGAAGAGACTGCAGTGCTGACACAAGCGCCATATCCTCTTCAATATAATTATTGACTATCAATGCTAAACAATTGGGGATGTGTTAACTAAGTGAAGTACACAACAGTCAAACATATCTGGGGGAATAGTAATAGTGATGCTAGATTATAAAATTTCAGGGCATTGAATGGATTTCTCATTTCTCAGAAAAGCATGCCAGAGGACATTCAGATTGGATACAAGTATATACACTGTATACCAATAAGTACTTGGACACCCATGCAAATGCTAATGAAGATATCTGCGGTCATGATGTACGTCATGCCTTCCGCTGTTAAATATCGTGTAGGAAACAGCATTGGCATTAATGCATCGGCATTAGTCGCATGCAAGATGCCACAAAGTGCAGAGTTGTCCGATCTCGGGAAAGGGGTAATTGTGGGTTACCACAGAAATGGTTGATCCTTAAGGGACATAGCAAGCCAACTGAATTACCCAAAATAGACAGTGGCCTATGTGATTATGAAGTGGAAGGTGAACGGTGGTTGTCGGAATGTGCCCCGAGTCAGCAGACCCCCGAAACTGCAGCCATCCAAAATTGGTGAAAGAACTTACCTGTCCTCTCCAAGCTGAATGGAATAAAATATCACTAGCCATCATGGAAAGCATGCCCCGGAGGGTTGAGGCTGTAATTGCCACTTGTGGAGGCTTTACCAACTATTGAATATTAATAAATGTTGTTTTCTATTCTACAACAGGTGTCCAAATACTTATTGGTAGACAGTGTATAACTAACGAAAGATTAACAAATTCTAGATCTCAAGATAACAGGAGGCCATTGCTAGTACTGCTAAAATAATTCGAATAGGTATCAGCTCTCTGTTGGTAAAGAACGTTTTAGAAAATCAAGTATTTCATAATCAAAACTGCGACTATGGCTTCTTAATAGGATTAATAACATTACCAGTTTTGTTTTCCTAAGATGTCCTTGGGTTTTCACTGAAATTATGAGGCCAGTGATTGGCAGGAGTGGCCATGTGGAAGGGGGGGAGTTTGACATTACCACTGGAGAGCTAGAGACGTAAAATTTGCATAGATGTCTCCATAGGAGAGACCAAAAACTAACATGGCGTAAAGTAAAGTATACAGTAAAATCCTGAAATCCAGTGCCTCTGTATTTAGATAATTTATTGTATATTCCTTCTGCCAGATGTAATATACAGTCCATTTATATACTAGAGGTCTAAGGTGTTACTGAATATTTGCTAAGGAGTAACACTAATAATATAGTAATATGTTAACACCAATAGCTTAGAAATAAGGTAAAAATTATGTGATAATACTGTCCAAAAAAGTTCGCCAAAAGACAAGAATGAGCATGAATTAGATCTAGAGAGCACAAGCTCAACTTTTGCTTCAAATGGTCTCTTGTTCGATTCTGCTCACACTATAATAAGGTTACAAAGAGTTCACTTTGGTTTCCCAATGGAAGGGTCAGAAAGGCTGAGTGTGCTTATTCTGACAATTCAGCCAAGTACAAAGAAAGGAACTGAAAAACACAAAGGAAAATATTTAATAAAAAGGCCCAGGGAATGGGTCCAGAAATCACTTTGAAGATAAAACCGTGTGCTGAGATTCAGGACGATTGTAGATAAATCAAGAGGAATAAAGGTTTTCTGAGGAAGGATGCAGGACAGACAGGCTTTGTATCTGAGTAACCATACAGCCATCTAACAGATGTGTGAGGTGGACTGTCTGCGGCATGAATGTAAAATATATTTTATAGGAAAGATTTGTGAGCATGAGGTTATTTCCACACTGTAGAGCCAGATGAGGACCAGATCAGCATACAGGAAGAGAAGTCAGACCTGACCATACAGATCACTCATGAATGTCTGAGGACATAAATGACTTTAAGCTGCCAATTACACTACACTATGTCTCACTAGGATTGTTTTAGATACAAATTAGATATTGTCAACTACACCTTTTGGTGATGCATCACATGTATAAACAGTGTAACATGACACAATTATTGCTGCAACACAAACATTTTCCTGTGACATTACAATAAATGTGTAAGTAACAGATCTATCAAACAGCATTAGAAGTTGATAAATATGGCACAGTTTAAGCCTGTCTTGTGTAAGTATTAAAATTTGGATTATGGCGGAGGATCACTTTAAAACTAAGATCACTAAGGTTCCAGTCTGTAACAGTCCAGATTTCTCATTCACAACACCTCTTCAAACAAAGGTAACACTGGCTGTTTGTCAATGGAAGGACATGTAATGGGGGCCATCACAGCAAATTTCCTATTACTAAGAGCCTGGGGTGTAATGAAGGTGCCACCTCAGTCTCGATGGTGGACAAAGAAACTGTGAGAGCGCCTTGTGCTTTTCAGCAGATGAAATGATCCTCTACTGGTGGGCTATCTGGGCAAAATGTCTTTCAGTGCATCATTTATTGATTAGAGCTTGTTCTATTGTCACTGGCCTTACCGTTGTTAATCTGTTTAACGTTATGTTATGCTAACATATGTTAACGTTAAGTTATGCGTAACTACCATAGAGGCAGCGGAGGTGGCTGCCACAGGGCCCGGGCCATTAGGGGGCTCGGGCCATTAGGGGGCCCAGTGACAGCCGCTAAAGCTGCAGTTTTGTTTTTTTTTAATAGGCCGTTACATGCCCTATTTACTTGCTGATCCTGGCAGGGCCGGGATCGGCAAGTGACACCGCGGACCCCACAAATACTATCATTATACTCGGGGGTCTTTGCCACTATGGGGGATAATACTTTGTGCAGGGGCCACTATGGGGGATAATACTGTGTGCAGGGGCCACTAAGGGACATAATACTGTGTGCAGGGGCAACTATGGGGCATAATACTGTGTGCAGGGGCCACTAAGGGACATAATTGAGTGCGGAGGAGGAGGCCGGTCGAGGTCTTCGACGTCGGTGTCGGTTGGGGGGGGGGGGCCATGTCAAAAGTTCGCCACGGGGCCCCGCCATTCCTAGTTACGCCACTGCTGACATCAATAAACGTGAGCACAATTACACTGCACTCGCAGCAGTTAATACATCTTTTGTAACTCACACTGTACAATGTCAGTGTACAATAGTCTTATGTGATGTAGATTCAAGGGTAGGCGGTATGAAACAGCATTTCAGAATATTTTACACTGACTGTTAGGACGGGTCGGGCCTCCACTGTGCTGTGTGGAGGTGCCCGACCCAATCCCTGTCCAGCACCAGGATCACTGCCGGTTCCATTCCAGCGCTGGGGAAGGCAGGAGGCCTCTGCTTAAATGTGCAAAGGTTCCGGTTTCTCCCTAGCGTCAGGGGGATCAGCTGGTTATTCGTGTACCTGAGGTATCAGCTCCACCAGTGACGAGCCTCCTATCTTCTCTTCCCTGTCCCTTATCTCCTGCCTCCTGTTACCTACCTCCTTACCCTGTCCCTGGATTCTCGTGATGTGTATGACCCAGCTTGCTTTACAGACCTCTCCTCCGTGATCCTGATTTGGCACTTTCCTGACCTCCTGTGTATGACCTTTGGCTTCCACCTGACCTCCCTTTTGGATCCTGTTTTGGCTACTCCGTTTACCTCCAGTGTATGACACGGGTTCCGGGTGCCTTCTGCTACCACGTGACCTCCAGTTATCAACTCGACTTGCTTGAGCATGAATTTGTTCCTCAGGTATCTGCGTGATTTCCCTGGATTACCCACCTGCTCGTCTGCGACTCCAGCCCATCCTGCTCTCTTGGCCTTCATTTTAAGGTTAGTGTCTGGGTCTTTCTGGGTCCTCCTATTTGGGGTTCGCTGGGTGTGCGTCGCTCTCTGTGCAGTTGCGGATCGGGCCTCGGACTTTTATCAAGTCCAACTCCACCATCAGGAGCTCTGGTGAAGAACTCCAGGGCCTGGTTCCATTCTGGTTAGGAGAGCATAGCACACCCAGGACTGTTTTTGCCTCAGTGCTTTTGGATTCTAGATGCCCAGGACTTACAGAGTTATTTGTTACATCAGGTTCTTAACACTGACACTCTGCACTCAGCACACAATGAAGACTGAAAGTGTGAGTAAGTAAAGGAAGTTTTCCAGAACTCTGGAGCTAATCATACCAAACGCATTTGCAAGTGGTGAAAAGGGGTCCGTGTGCTTGCCGCCAGATCTCTACAGAGAACACATGGACAAGAAAGTACTTCACAGTCTACTTTCCTGTCCGCATGATCGTGCGGGCAGCACGCAGCAAGCAAACGGACCCCATTATAGTCTATGGGGTCCGTGTGCTTTCACTGCTCACTCCCCAAATGGATTACTAAATGCAGATGTGAACCAAGCATCAGCTGCAAAGTAGAGTTTGACCACATGTCAAGGGAAAATACTGGACTGGTAGTCAGAATGAGGATCACATGTACCAGGTACCAGTATAAAAGGGTTTCAAGTGTATGTTTAACTAGGATAAAAGAAATGACACTTGCAGAATTACTGTGGGTAAACTATATATATATATATATATATATATATATATATATATATATATATATATATATATATCCTGGTATGCATCTTTAAATGTAAAATTTAATAAACTGAAATCAATACAAACTGAAGTACAAAACATCAGGACTAGATTTCCGCACAAAGTCTTATATGGCATTCACATAAAAAGATATCACAACATCTGTACCACATTTGGTAGACATGTGTGAGACTAAAGGAAAAATATAATGCAACACTGCAATAAATAATCTGTTGAAATATTGCCCTAGATGTTCATGGATATTCAGGACCAAGCAATTCATAAAATGCTCTAAAACTGGGATCATAATTTTCCTTTTACTCAATTAAGACGTTTTACTTGATAAGCATTTTAAATGCTCAATGTAACTTTATGTGATTGGTATCACATAGTGCTCAATGTAATGAGTGCTACATGTACCCTTACCATACCAGCTTAAAGGGGCTCTATCAGCAAAATCATGCTGATGAGCCCCACATATGCGTGAATAGCCTTTAAAAAGGCTATTCAGGCACCATAAATGTTATATTAAACTACCCCCCAGTTTTAAAAGAATACCCTAAAAAAGAATCTGATCTACTTACCGAACGTGCACGCTGGGTGGGCATTCAGGGTGCGCCGTCTTCTTCATCCACACCTCTTCTTCCTCCGATGTCCTCGGGTTCCGTCCTCCGGCGCTCGCGAACGAACATTGATAAAAAAAAAATGGCCTGGGCGCATGCGCAGTAGAAGCCGCATGCTACTGCGCATGCGCCCAGGTCATTTTTTTTTTTATCAATGTCCGTTCGCAAGCACCGGAGGAGGATGGGACAGGAGGACATCGGAGGAAGAAGAGGCGTGGATGAAGATGAAGACACACCCTGAATGCCCGCCCAGCGTGCACGTTCAGTAAGTAGATCAGATTCTTTTTTAGGGTATTATTTTAAAACGGGGGGGGTAGTTTAATATAACATTTATGGTGCCTGAAAAGCCTTTTTAAAGGCTATTCACGCATATGTGGGGCTCTATCAGCATGATTTTGCTGATAGAGCCCCTTTAAAGGTCCTATTACACTGCCCCCGTGTCAGGATTCAGGGACGCCGTTGCATTCCTGCTATGCGGCGCATGCCCCGGAGGCGTGTCAGTGACTCCTCTGGCTGTTTTTAGTGCACTAAGGGGTTAAGTTGCCTCCTTGGTGTCAGTTTGACTGGCAGGCTGTCTGGCCAGTCATTCCCATCTGTGATGGGTGGGGTTGTATCCCTGTTCCTATTTAACTCCATTCGCCCATCTTCATTTGTCTGCTATAGGTTCTATATAGTTTGGTATTTCCAGTTTCTGTATACTTGTACACTTGCTACAAACACTTAATCTTTGTTTTCCCTTCCTGTTCCTTGCCTGTTTAGTTTTCCTGTTTATTTCAGTATTCTACTTCTTACCTATACCTACTACTGGTCTAGCTTGAACTCTGTACTGCTATTGTTCTCTGTTACCTGCCGCTACTAGTAATTCTCTGTTTACATCTCAGCCCACTGGTAGGGTAATTATAGGGAATCTATTTAGGTTCCTGTGAGGGGCGCCCTTGTAAGGACGTTACTCTGACGTTAGGCAGGTTCAGTCAGGGGTTCTTATAGGGAAAGTTTCCCAACCTGTTTCCGCCCACGTTCCAGGACTTGCACCCAGCCGTCACCAATCCAGGTCAGTGTCTTACACCCCGTGTCAATCAACGATAAACGGATCATTCAGCATTCAACTGGCAACAGACTGTTGCATAGAACATGGTGGAACATCTATTGCATATTCCTATTAACACATGTGCGGCCAATATTCTTGGATCTAATATGCTACGTAATATATGCAACCAGCTGTAAAACAAGTGTTTACTAATTTGTCAGCTAATCAGTAAAACTATTAGGCTATGTTCATACTACGAAAAATTAAGAGGAATTTCACTTAATTTCCCGCACCCGACTCTTTGTGCAGAGAATCAGTATTCCACCGCAACTTTCTGACGCCGATTAGGCCAACTCAGTGGGGAGTCTGCAGCTAGATTGAGCAAGATGTTTATTTTTCTCTGCTGCATCCTGCTGCGTTCTCTGCATCTCATAGAATACAATAGGAGACATAATGTGTTGCTGATTTTGGGTCCGAATGGAACTTTATGATGCAGATATACAATGTACCTCTGACCACAAGATTAGAATTTGTTCTACTATTATTGGCTTTACAGATTATTCAACTGTTGCTACAAGTTTACCTGCAAAAATGTGTGGCCAATAATAAGTTAAAAGCTAAAATCAATAAACGTAAATTATCACGTCAATGCACAGACCTGGCATGTGACCAACAGCTCATAATGTTTCTGCACTCTTCGAGGGGCCAATTGTTGGGAATGAGTGTGTGTTCCAAAAATTGGCTCCTAAGTGACAAATTCTGCTTTTAGTTGGAATTAGTATGCAGTATATATGAGAGGCGTTCATTAAAGATTTCCTCTGACCCACTTCTATTTATCATAGGATGATGAAACTGCACATGTGTAATGATATAAGTCTCTATAGGTTACGTGGCAATTTGCAACTCAGAATTGATAACAGTCTTGATTTTACAGGTGCTGAAGTGGTGTGAGGTTTGATAATGCAGAGCAGTCATCAAGTTCCTTTACTTGAAAACCCGAACACCAAAAGAGACATTCAATGAGATGGCAAGGAAGATGCATAACTGGATTGTCCTCTAAAATAACAATCCTTCAGGGCCCCTTCACACAGTGTAAGCGCGCCGCTCATTTAGACCCGTACACGCAAGCGCTTCAAAACACATCCCATTCACTTCAATGGGAGAACGTGTAAAGCCGGCTTTAGCACCCTCACAACTGCCCTCTATTGACCACTTCTATTGCCTGAATATTCCATAATAAAGGCATATGGTAAAGGGACTGTCTAAAGAAACTGATCACGTGTAACTTTATCCATTGACCATAAAAGAACCGAAAATGGACTGCAGTGATACAGCTGGTACAACCCAAATGAACAGTTGCATTGTCCTGGCTGTTAGAGGAAACACCATCAAACCTAGGATGTAAGCACCAAAACTCTTTAGGCGCATTTTTCACCATATGTCTTATAGGGATTATAGGAAGTTTCTGCATTATTATACATTAGTGCTCCTTAGTCTCAGAAACCCTTGTGTGACGCAGCTATAATGCCCACCAGGGGTGCGTTTATTGGTTTATACAAAGCTGTTCATTCCATTTGTACATTGTAATAAGGATAATTTACACCTCTGATAATTTATTTTTTGTATAGTTGGGGGCATCATCCTACATGAACTATCCTCTTCAAGATCAAGGTGTCAGATGCCTAAATGTACAGAGCAGAATTTCACCTTATTGAATGACATATTTAAAGGGTTTTTTTTAATGTTTTGGGGGCACAGACGAAAATTTAATGTGGTAGCAAGGCAAAAATGCTGTTATCTTTTAATTACGGTAGGTTTAGGTGTTTAGGTTTTATGTAGTAGAAAATGGGAAAAAGTAGAGATACAAATACAAATGTCCTCCCTTTAATATGATTATGTCAACCAGACAAATACTGTACATGTCACAGAATACTTTCTCCATTCTACCATATACTAGTAGCTGGTAGTGCACCTTCCCCACTGACAATGTCACTATAATGGTTGAAAACAAAGGCCACCATGTTATCTAATATTTCTCCTGCCTTTGGTTAGTATGTATCATCTATAAATGAACACAAAGCACCTAGTAACAAAAAAAAAAAAAAAAAAAAAAATATTGTAGGTGTAAGAACAGATAGTATCAGGGAGACAAAAGCAAGTAATAGGACTATACCTACAATTTAGATTGTGAGTTCTATGTGGGACACTATTAATATGTGCAAAGAATAAAAAGTCATAATTTTTTTACAAATAGTGCAAAAAATTGTGATTTTCTTTTTTTTTACATCTCCCCTGCCTTCCCAATTTATCCAAATGGGTGGGGCCAGGACCAAAAGCACCACCAGATTTATCATCACCTAAGCCAGAAGTCTAGCATAAATGTGGTGGGTAATGTATAGAGATGAGCGAACACTAAAATGTTCGAGGTTCGAAATTCGATTCGAACAGCCGCTCAATGTTCGTGTGTTCGAACGGGTTTCGAACCCCATTATAGTCTATGGGGAACAGATACTCGTTAAGGGGGAAACCCAAATCCGTGTCTGGAGGGTCACCAAGTCCACTATGACACCCCAGGAAATGATGCCAACACCTTTGGAATGACACTGGGACAGCAGGGGAAGCATGTCTGGGGGCATCTAACACACCAAAGACCCTCTATTACCCCAACATCACAGCCTAACAACTACACACTTTACACACTCAATACCACCTCTCTGACAGTAGGAAAACACCTTGAAACATGTGTATTTGGCACTTGCAGTGAGGAGAGCTTGTCACCAGCAGTGAATTTGGCCCTTGTAGTAAGTTGAGGTTGGCACCAACATTTGTTTTGAAAATCAGGGTGGATTGAGCCTCCAACCAGCAGAGTTTGGGCAAATTCATGGTGGAGGGAGCCTCTAAACACCCCAGTTTGGGCAAATTCATGGTGGAGGGAGCCTCTAAAAACCCCAGTTTGGACCAATTCATGGTGGAGGGAGCCTCTAACCAGCCCAGTTTGGGCAAATTCATGGTGGAGGGAGCCTCTAACCAGCCCAGTTTGGACCAATTAATGGTGGAGGGAGCCTCTAACCAGCCCAGTTTGGACCAATTAATGGTGGAGGGAGCCTCTAAACAGCCCAGTTTGGACCAATTAATGGTGGAGGGAGCCTCTAACCAGCCCAGTTTGGACCAATTAATGGTGGAGGGAGCCTCTAACCACCCCAGTTTGGACCAATTCATGGTGGAGGGAGCCTCTAAACAGCCAAGTTTGGACCAATTCATGGTGGAGGGAGCCTCTAAAAACCCCAGTTTGGACCAATTCATGGTGGAGGGAGCCTCTAACCAGCCCAGTTTGGGCAAATTCATGGTGGAGGGAGCCTCTAAACAGCCCAGTTTGGACCAATTCATGGTGGAGGGAGCCTCTAACCAGCCCAGTTTGGACCAATTAATGGTGGAGGGAGCCTCTAACCAGCCCAGTTTGGACCAATTAATGGTGGAGGGAGCCTCTAACCAGCCCAGTTTGGACCAATTAATGGTGGAGGGAGCCTCTAACCAGCCCAGTTTGGACCAATTAATGGTGGAGGGAGCCTCTAACCACCCCAGTTTGGACCAATTCATGGTGGAGGGAGCCTCTAAACAGCCAAGTTTGGACCAATTCATGGTGGAGGGAGCCTCTAAAAACCCCAGTTTGGACCAATTCATGGTGGAGGGAGCCTCTAACCAGCCCAGTTTGGACCAATTAATGGTGGAGGGAGCCTCTAACCAGCCCAGTTTGGACCAATTAATGGTGGAGGGAGCCTCTAAAAAACCCAGTTTGGACCAATTCATGGTGGAGGGAGCCTCTAAACAGCCCAGTTTGGGCAAATTCATGGTGGAGGGAGCCGCTAAACAGCCCAGTTTGGGCAAATTCATGGTGGAGGGAGCCTCTAAACAGCCCAGTTTGGACCAATTCATGGTGGAGGGAGCCTCTAAAAAACCCAGTTTGGACCAATTCATGGTGGAGGGAGCCTCTAAACAGCCCAGTTTGGACCAATTCATGGTGGAGGGAGCCGCTAAACAGCCCAGTTTGGGCAAATTCATGGTGGAGGGAGCCTCTAAACAGCCCAGTTTGGACCAATTCATGGTGGAGGGAGCCTCTAAAAAACCCAGTTTGGACCAATTCATGGTGGAGGGAGCCTCTAAACAGCCCAGTTTGGGCAAATTCATGGTGGAGGGAGCCTCTAAACAGCCCAGTTTGGGCAAATTCATGGTGGAGGGAGCCTCTAACCAGCCCAGTTTGGACCAATTAATGGTGGAGGGAGCCTCTAAACAGCCAAGTTTTGGGAAATTCATGGTGGAGGGAGCCTCTAACCAGCCCAGTTTGGACCAATTCATGGTGGAGGGAGCCTCTAAACAGCCCAGTTTGGGCAAATTCATGGTGGAGGGAGCCTCTAAAAAACCCAGTTTGGACCAATTCATGGTGGAGGGAGCCTCTAACCAGCCCAGTTTGGACCAATTAATGGTGGAGGGAGCCTCTAAACAGCCAAGTTTGGACCAATTCATGGTGGAGGGAGCCTCTAAAAACCCCAGTTTGGACCAATTCATGGTGGAGGGAGCCTCTAACCAGCCCAGTTTGGGCAAATTCATGGTGGAGGGAGCCTCTAAACAGCCCAGTTTGGGCAAATTCATGGTGGAGGGAGCCTCTAACCAGCCCAGTTTGGACCAATTAATGGTGGAGGGAGCCTCTAACCAGCCCAGTTTGGACCAATTAATGGTGGAGGGAGCCTCTAATCACCCCAGTTTGGACCAATTCATGGTGGAGGGAGCCTCTAAACAGCCAAGTTTGGACCAATTCATGGTGGAGGGAGCCTCTAAAAACCCCAGTTTGGACCAATTCATGGTGGAGGGAGCCTCTAACCAGCCCAGTTTGGGCAAATTCATGGTGGAGGGAGCCTCTAAACAGCCCAGTTTGGGCAAATTCATGGTGGAGGGAGCCTCTAACCAGCCCAGTTTGGACCAATTAATGGTGGAGGGAGCCTCTAACCAGCCCAGTTTGGGCAAATTCATGGTGGAGGGAGCCTCTAACCAGCCCAGTTTGGACCAATTAATGGTGGAGGGAGCCTCTAACCAGCCCAGTTTGGACCAATTAATGGTGGAGGGAGCCTCTAACCACCCCAATTTGGACCAATTCATGGTGGAGGGAGCCTCTAAACAGCCAAGTTTGGACCAATTCATGGTGGAGGGAGCCTCTAAAAACCCCAGTTTGGACCAATTCATGGTGGAGGGAGCCTCTAACCAGCCCAGTTTGGACCAATTAATGGTGGAGGGAGCCTCTAAACAGCCAAGTTTTGGGAAATTCATGGTGGAGGGAGCCTCTAACCAGCCCAGTTTGGACCAATTCATGGTGGAGGGAGCCTCTAAACAGCCCAGTTTGGGCAAATTCATGGTGGAGGGAGCCTCTAAAAAACCCAGTTTGGACCAATTCATGGTGGAGGGAGCCTCTAACCAGCCCAGTTTGGACCAATTAATGGTGGAGGGAGCCTCTAAACAGCCAAGTTTGGACCAATTCATGGTGGAGGGAGCCTCTAAAAACCCCAGTTTGGACCAATTCATGGTGGAGGGAGCCTCTAACCAGCCCAGTTTGGGCAAATTCATGGTGGAGGGAGCCTCTAAACAGCCCAGTTTGGGCAAATTCATGGTGGAGGGAGCCTCTAACCAGCCCAGTTTGGACCAATTAATGGTGGAGGGAGCCGCTAAACAGCCCAGTTTGGACCAATTCATGGTGGAGGGAGCCTCTAAAAACCCCAGTTTGGACCAATTCATGGTGGAGGGAGCCTCTAAAAAACCCAGTTTGGACCAATTCATGGTGGAGGGAGCCTCTAACCAGCCCAGTTTGGACCAATTAATGGTGGAGGGAGCCTCTAAACAGCCAAGTTTGGACCAATTCATGGTGGAGGGAGCCTCTAAAAACCCCAGTTTGGACCAATTCATGGTGGAGGGAGCCTCTAACCAGCCCAGTTTGGACCAATTAATGGTGGAGGGAGCCTCTAACCAGCCCAGTTTGGACCAATTAATGGTGGAGGGAGCCTCTAACCACCCCAGTTTGGACCAATTCATGGTGGAGGGAGCCTCTAAACAGCCAAGTTTGGACCAATTCATGGTGGAGGGAGCCTCTAAAAACCCCAGTTTGGACCAATTCATGGTGGAGGGAGCCTCTAAACAGCCCAGTTTGGGCAAATTCATGGTGGAGGGAGCCTCTAACCAGCAGAGTTGTGGGAAAGCAGGGTGGAGGGAGCCTCTAACCAGCAGAGTTGGTGGAAATCAGGGTGGAGGGAGCCTCTAACCAGCAGAGTTGGGGGAAATCATGTTGGAGGGAGCCTAGTATTAGCAGAATTGTGCAACGCTTATGGTGGATGAGTATGAGGATGCGGAGGAATTGGAGAGGTTGAGTACAGACATGGAGTTTCATGTTGGGGTGCTTTACACAGGTGGGCACAAAAATGAAGGCTCTATCCAGTGGTGGTTCATTTTTATCAAAGTGAGCCGGTCGGCACTCTCAGCTGACAGACGGGTGCGCTTGTCAGTGATGATGCCACCGGCTGCACTGAACACCCTCTCAGATAGGACGCTGGCGGCAGGACAGGACAGCACCTCCAAGGCATATAGGGCAAGTTCAAGCCACAGGTCCAACTTCGACACCCAATACGTGTAGGGCGCAGAGGGGTCGGAGAGGACAGGGCTGTGGTCGGAAAGGTATTCCCGCAACATGCGCCTATACTTCTCACGCCTGGTGACACTAGGACCCTCCGTGGCGGCACTTTGGCGAGGGGGTGCCATCAAGGTGTCCCAGACCTTAGACAGTGTGCCCCTCGTTTGTGTGGACCGGTGAGAACTTGGTTGCCTACTGGAGGAACTGCCCTCCCTGCCGCCAACGTCACATGCTGGAAACATCTCCATCATATTCTGCACCAATTGCCTGTGGCAAGCATTGATGCGATTGGCCCTCCCCTCTACCGGAATAAAAGACGAGATGTTGTTTTTATACCGGGGGTCAAGGATAGCAAAGATCCAGTACTGGTTGTCCTCCATGATTTTGACAATACGCTTGTCGGTTGTAAAGCACCCCAACATGAACTCAGCCATGTCTGCCACAGTGTTAGTTGGCATGACTCCTCTGGCCCCACCGGAAAGTTCAATCTCCATTTCCTCCTCATCCTCCATGTCTACCCATCCGCGCTGCAACAATGGGACGATTCGAAGTTGCCCGGAAGCCTCCTGTATCACCATCACATCATCGGACAACTCTTCTTCCTCCTCCTCCTCCTCCTCCTCCTCCTCCTCCTCCTCCATTAAACGCAGTGAAGCGGACAGATGTGTGGACCTACTCTCCAGCTGTGACGGATCGGATGCTATCCCTAACTCCTCTGTGTGATCTGAGTTATCCCTGATGTCAATCAGGGATTCTCTCAGAACACACAAGAGCGGGATTGTAAGGCTCACCATCGCATCCTCAGAGCTCACCCTCCTTGTGGACTCCTCAAAGACCCGTAGGATGTCACAAAGGTCTCTCATCCATGGCCACTCATGGATGTGAAACTGAGGCAGCTGACTTTGTGGCACCCTAGGGTTTTGTAGCTGGTATTCCATCAAAGGTCTCTGCTGCTCAACCACTCTATTCAACATCTGAAACGTTGAGTTCCAGCGTGTGGGGACGTCGCACAAAAGCCGGTGTTGTGGCACATGCAGGCGTTGCTGGAGAGATTTTAAGCTAGCAGCGGCTACTGTCGACTTGCGAAAGTGGGCGCACATGCGCCGCACTTTCACCAGTAGCTCTGGAACATTGGGGTAGCTCTTTAGGAAACGTTGCACCACTAGGTTGAAGACGTGGGCCAGGCATGGAACATGTTGGAGTCCGGCAAGCTCCAGAGCTGCTACCAGGTTCCGGCCGTTATCACAAACGACCATGCCTGGGCCCAGGTGCAGCGGCTCAAACCATATTGCCGTCTCATCGAGGAGGGCATCCCTCACCTCGGAGGCAGTGTGCTGTCTGTCCCCCAAGCTGATCAGCTTCAGCACAGCCTGCTGACGTCTACCAACGCCAGTGCTGCAACGTTTCCAACTCGTAGCTGGGGTCAATCTAACAGCGGAGGAGGAGGCGGTGGCGGAGGAGGAGGCGGTGGCGGAGGAGGAGGCGGTAGAGGAGGAGGAGGAGGGGGGTGTTCTTCTCGTGTCCCTGCCAGGAATGTTAGGCGGGGAGACGAGGTACACCGGGCCAGTTTGGGAAGCAGTCCCAGCCTCAACTACATTCACCCAGTGTGCCGTCAGTGAAATGTAGCGTCCCTGTCCGCATGCACTTGTCCACGCGTCGGTGGTCAAGTGGACCTTTGTGCAAAGCGCGGAACTAAGGGCCCGCCTGATGTTGAGTGACACGTGCTGGTGCAAGGCGGGGACGGCACACCGGGAGAAGTAGTGACGGCTAGGGACGGCATAGCGAGGTGCCGCAGTTGCCATCAGGTCCAGGAAGGCGGGAGTTTCAACAAGCCGGAACGCCAACATCTCCTGGGCCAGCAGTTTAGCGATGTTGGCGTTCAAGGCTTGCGCGTGTGGGTGGTTAGCAGTGTATTTCTGCCGCCGCTCCAATGTCTGAGAGATGGTGGGTTGTTGTAAAGAAACGCCTGATGGTGCCTTTGATGGTGCAGGAGAAGGAGATAAGACAGGACCAGGGGAGGATGAGGTAGAAGTCAACAAAGTGGCGGAGGCAGATGAAGTGGTGTCCTGGCTCGTCCTCTGGAGTGCATCGCCAGCACAGTCAGCAGTGGCAGTGGCAGAGGCAGAGGCAGTGGCAGAGGCAGTGGCAGTGGCGTGAACGGCAGGCGGCCTTTGTCCTGCCGTTGCTGCCTGCCACTGATTCCAGTGCTTGGATTCCAAATGACGGCGCACTGAAGTGGTGGACAGGTTGCTCTTCTCAGAGCCCCTAATCAATTTCGAGAGGCAAATTGTGCAGACAACACTATATCTGTCCTCGGCGCATTCCTTGAAAAAACTCCACACCTTCGAGAAACGTGCCCTCGAGGTGGGAGTTTTTCGGGGCTGGGTACGAACTGGAACATCTTGGGAGATTCCGGGTGTGGCCTGGCTTCGCCTAAGCTGCTGACCTCTGCCTCTGCCTCTAGCTACCCTTTTTGGTGCTGCACCTGCCTCAACATCCACACTACTTTCCCCGCTTGACATCCCCCCTGTCCAGGTCGGGTCAGTGTCCTCATCATCCACCACTTCCTCTTCCAACTCCTGTCTCATCTCCTCCTCCCGCACAATGCGCCGGTCAACTGGATGCCCTGACGGCAACTGCGTCACATCATCGTCGATGAGGGTGGGTTGCTGGTCATCCACCACCAAATCGAACGGAGATGGAGGAGACTCTAGTGTTTGAGCATCTGGACACAGATGCTCCTCTGTTAGGTTCGTGGAATCGTGACGTGGAGAGGCAGGTTGAGGGACAATGAAAGGAGCGGAGAACAGCTCTGGGGAGCAGGGACAGTTTGGGTTATTGTTCTGTAAAGCTTCGGAATTTTGGGAGGAAGGAAGACAAGACTGTTGGGTAATAGGAGGAGAGGAGGCAGAGTCTGACTGGCTGCTGGACAATGTGCTGTAAGCGTTCTCTGACAGCCATTGCAAGACCTGTTCCTGGTTCTCGGGCCTACTAAGGTTTGTACCCTGCAGTTTAGTTAATGTGGCAAGCAACCCTGGCACTGTGGAGTGGCGCAATGCTTGCTGCCCCACAGGAGTAGGCACGGGACGCCCTGTGGCTTCACTGCTACCTTGCTCCCCAGAACCATTCCCCCGACCTCACCCACGGCCTCGTCCACGTCCCTTTCCGGGAGCCTTGCGCATTTTGAATTCCTAGTTAGAAATTGGCACTGTATACCAGTAGTAAAAATTGTGGGTGCACGTAACCCCAATATATTCTTTGAATTCCCAGTCAGACACTGGCACTATATGGCAGTAGCAAGAAATGAGGGTATTTGTATTCCCAATATACTCTTTGAATTCCCAGTCAGACAATGGCACTGTATACCAGTAGTAAAAATTGTGGGTGCACGTAACCCCAATATATTCTTTGAATTACCAGTCAGAAACTGGCACTATATGGCAGTAGCAAGAAATGAGGGTATTTATAACCCCAATATATTCTTTGAATTCCCAGTCAGACAATGGCACTGTATACCAGTAGTAAAAATTGTGGGTGCACGTAACCACAATATATTCTTTGAATTACCAGTCAGAAACTGGCACTATATGGCAGTAGCAAGAAATGAGGGTATTTATAACCCCAATATATTCTTTGAATTCCCAGTCAGACAATGGCACTGTATACCAGTAGTAAAAATTGTGGGTGCACGTAACCCCAATATATTCTTTGAATTACCAGTCAGAAACTGGCACTATATGGCAGTAGCAAGAAATGAGGGTATTTGTATTCCCAATATATTCTTTGAATTCCCAGTCAGACACTGGCACTATATGGCAGTAGCAAGAAATGAGGGTATTTGTATTCCCAATATATTCTTTGAATTCCCAGTCAGACAATGGCACTGTATACCAGTAGTAAAAATTGTGGGTGCACGTAACCCCAATATATTCTTTGAATTCCCAGTCAGACACTGGCACTATATGGCAGTAGCAAGAAATGAGGGTATTTGTATTCCCAATATATTCTTTGAATTCCCAGTCAGACAATGGCACTGTATACCAGTAGTAAAAATTGTGGGTGCACGTAACCCCAATATATTCTTTGAATTACCAGTCAGACACTGGCACTATATGGCAGTAGCAAGAAATGAGGGTATTTGTATTCCCAATATATTCTTTGAATTCCCAGTCAGACAATGGCACTGTATACCAGTAGTAAAAATTGTGGGTGCACGTAACCCCAATATATTCTTTGAATTCCCAGTCAGACACTGGCACTATATGGCAGTAGCAAGAAATGAGGGTATTTGTATTCCCAATATATTCTTTGAATTCCCAGTCAGACAATGGCACTGTATACCAGTAGTAAAAATTGTGGGTGCACGTAACCCCAATATATTCTTTGAATTCCCAGTCAGACACTGGCACTATATGGCAGTAGCAAGAAATGAGGGTATTTGTATTCCCAATATATTCTTTGAATTCCCAGTCAGACAATGGCACTATATACCAGTAGTAAAAATTGTGGGTGCACGTAACCCCAATATATTCTTTGAATTCCCAGTCAGACACTGGCACTATATGGCAGTAGCAAGAAATGAGGGTATTTGTATTCCCAATATATTCTTTGAATTCCCAGTCAGACAATGGCACTGTATACCAGTAGTAAAAATTGTGGGTGCACGTAACCCCAATATATTCTTTGAATTCCCAGTCAGACACTGGCACTATATGGCAGTAGCAAGAAATGAGGGTATTTGTATTCCCAATATATTCTTTGAATTCCCAGTCAGACAATGGCACTGTATACCAGTAGTAAAAATTGTGGGTGCACGTAACCCCAATATATTCTTTGAATTCCCAGTCAGACACTGGCACTATATGGCAGTAGCAAGAAATGAGGGTATTTGTATTCCCAATATATTCTTTGAATTCCCAGTCAGACAATGGCACTGTATACCAGTAGTAAAAATTGTGGGTGCACGTAACCCCAATATATTCTTTGAATTCCCAGTCAGACACTGGCACTATATGGCAGTAGCAAGAAATGAGGGTATTTGTATTCCCAATATATTCTTTGAATTCCCAGTCAGACAATGGCACTGTATACCAGTAGTAAAATTTGTGGGTGTATATAGCCCCAATTCTATTGCTAGGGGACTTGCAGGGTATTTCTGGGGTGAAGGTGGGGGGGCACACCGTTGGAACGGGTATCGGGGTATATATCGGGTATACGGGAATACACTGACAGTGTATTCCATTCAGGATCCTGGGAAAGCTGGGTTGCGGCGATTGAGCCCGTCAGTGCCACGTTACACTGACAAGCTTCTCCCTGGAATTTAGCTCTTATAAGAGCTGTTGGTTGTCTTCTCCTTCCTATCCTAGCCTGTCCCTGCCTACCCAGAATCTAAGCCCTAGCTAGCTGGACGGAAACCTCCGTCCTCGGTGAATTGCAAGCTCAGAATGACGCGAACCTGGGCGGCGCTGTTCTTTTAAATTAGAGGTCACATGTTTTCGGCAGCCAATGGGTTTTGCCTACTTTTTTCAACGTCACCGGTGTCGTAGTTCCTGTCCCACCTACCCTGCGCTGTTATTGGAGCAAAAAAGGCGCCAGGGAAGGTGGGAGGGGAATCGAGTAATGGCGCACTTTACCACGCGGTGTTCGATTCGATTCGAACATGCCGAACAGCCTAATATCCGATCGAACATGAGTTCGATAGAACACTGTTCGCTCATCTCTAGTAATGTACCCCAGCTATTTGCTGGCGTACATTTTCCCTTCAGGTACATGGCTTGTCAGAGGGTTTGCATCATTTATAAGAAGGTGTTCACCTTGTCATAAATGAGGTGCACCTTCGCCAACTCTGGGATTATGAAGACTGGCAGTCTGGCAGATTATAATAACAGCAGTCTTTATAAATGTTCCCCACTGTTTCTTACCATTATATGAATAGCATACACAATTTTCTAGTAGTTTTCTCTCTGTAGGCTCTCTCTCTAATTTTCAATTGTCTGCACTTGGAGCAAACAAAAAAAAACCCTTGCTCTTTTTCTCACTAAGAAACATCATAGAAGACAATACAGAGAAATGCTTTCCAGCATTGATGAAGAAAGACACTTGGAGTAATATAGAACACTTACTATTTACGCTAGGTTCACACTAGAGTTCTCCTGTCCGTTCTGAGCTTTCCGTCTTCTGCATGCCAGAAGTCGGAAAGCTCAGACCGGGTCCGGCCGTGAGCGGCGGTGAGCGTTTTAGGCTCTCCGCCGCGAAACCAGATTTTTTTATCCGGACACCGAGTACTGCATGTCCCACTCTGTGTCCGGATTATAAAACCTGGTTTTGCGGCGGAGAGCCTAAAACGCTCACCGCCGCTCACGGCCGGACATCTCTCTCACCCATTCAAATGAATGGGTGAGAGAGACTCCTGCAGGTTTCCGTCGGAAACGGAAACCTGAACTACGGAGACCCGAACGCTGATGTGAACGAGCCCTTAGTTGCTGCAGCTGTCTGTGTTTTCCTTCTCTTTTTTTATGCGAGTTATCGTGCCAGAATCAGCGCCAACTTCCTCCGTGTGAATGCCCCCTAACTCAGGCCCTCCTTTCTTTTCCCCTATCCTCAGACTTTTACACAGAACTGTAATTTGACATTATAGTGACATTATACTATGTTCGAAATCCAAGGTGAAATTCAGAAGACATTTCTGAGTGAATGTCAATTTTGAAGAGAGGGCAAAAATAGTTTAATAGATGGAGAAAATGGCATTTTCTCTGATAAAATGTATTACAAAATTTCTTATATGTGCCTTTACAATTGAATAACATGAAGTTTGTTGAAAATTTAGTGACCATTTAATGTCCTTAATGATGAAGGTAATAAAAGAAAATCCTATGCAGAGCTGTAAATAAAATAAGCTGTATTACTAAAAATGTATGTATGGTTACTAGCTATGCACCTCTGCAAAGGCTAAAGTCTCAATGCATTCCTTGGTCATGGGACTTTTTTTGTCTGAGATTTTGGTTGACAAAGCCACAAAGTTTTTGAAAGCATAAGATGTCAAATACACATGGCAAAGTAGTGTGCACAGACGCCGTACATAAGCATGTGGCTCCATACCTTGGGGCTCTAGACACTATGTATACCACTGCTTCTTCTGTATGCTATACTTTAGACTCTAACCTAAAAATAATGATTCTGAGTAAAAATCTCTCTTAAATATGGTATCTAATCAAATAGGGTATAAGGATATGTTTTTCCATATAAGAAAAAGTCTGAAATCAGTGGTATGTATTTGGTATGACATGCTACCATATAATAGTATAGGTGTTGTATTATGGCTTCATATAACTTGAATATTGCATACAGCCATAACATTGTTGTCTGCATGAATTCTAATAAATCTTAAAGTATTACAGTACAAGTATTACTACGATGAACTACGATTGTGAGTGGTGAACCCTAAACAACAAAGCTCATCAATATCCAGACATTTGTTTTTTCCTTTAGCAAAAGTGATTTTAATGGACACTTGGACAATAGTTTGAGATGGTTTTATGGGTACAAATATTTCATTTTGAATGTTTTATGTAATAAAAGACATTGCTCTGTAAACCTGTCACTGTATGAGCCAAATTCATGGTCATATAATGGAATAATATGGAATTTAAGAAGCTGCAAGAGAAAAGTTGATGTTGTAAACAAAAACAGATGGCAAACAAATTGCAAGGCACTGTTCCTAAAGTCAAATTAGTTCAGCCTTAGAAAAATAATAAAAGTATATATTACTATTAAATTTTTAGTTCTCATCTTTGAGGTCCCACATTTTTTTCTGCAACATTTTTTCATTGCATTTTTGCAGTATTTTTCTCTGAGGCCTTTCTGCCCCTATTATAACTGTACGGAAAACACCAGCTTTTCTGCTGCGTTTTTATTTCTATAATGTGTGGATGGGAATAGCCAGAATCCCATCAACTTTTAGGTACTGTAAAACGCAGTGTTTTTGCAATGTGGGGCCCCAGTCTAAAAATCTTTTTGGTCTTTCCACTTAGCATTTATTAGCATACCAAAGGTATCACCTATCGTTTCGCCAATACACAAGGGGTCTGAAACCTAAAGTGTAAACTCATCTAAATCAATAACTAATTAATATCTGCCCTAATCTAAGACCACCAAGTTCCTAGTTTACCTACCATATCCCTTTAATTTGAACACACCTTTCTGGCTATTATAGGACTTGTATTCTGGATTTCCCCCTCTGTAGACTTTTTCTTTAGTTTGGTTTAGTTTCTTCCTCCCTAGTTGGACACACGCTACTTGGTGGCTAGTATGCCAGAAGCTGAAATGTATAGCTAGGGTCTGCTGTAGATTTCAGCTGTTATTTGCAACAGTTTTCTGTCTATCTTTCTGAATTTGATGTGTAGTCTTATTGACCACCACTGCTATATAAACACTTGATATCCACAGGACTGCCCTAGGACCTAGGCCATAAAAGAGACAATAGTATGCTAATTTCCACTGAAGGGACATATCTGGTCATTTGACATTCACTCTTAAGCAGATCAGGACTGGACTTAAAATACTATGCAATTCAAATACTATGCAATTTCATTACCAAAGCTGGAATAATATATAAAACTTTTACTTTTTAAATCAGCTAAGAATATGGCCCATAATTAAAAGAACATTACAGACAAAGCCTACATCCTTTAATCAATAATCATTAGAGATGAGCGAGTACTGTTCGGATCAGCCGATCCGAACAGCACGCTCCATAGAAATGAATGGAAGCACCTGGTACTTCCGCTTTGACGGCGGCCAGCCGCTTAACCCCCCGCATGCCAGCTACGTCCATTCTTTTCTATGCGAGCGTGCTGTTCGGATCGGCTGATCCGAACAGTACTCGCTCATCTCTAATAATCATAAAAATTCACAATTCCTTGTTAGGTCGGGGCCCCACATTGCACGAACACAGTGTTTTGGCCACAGCAGAAACACCATGGCAAAAAACCCTACGTATTACAAGCCTGTAGAGTGGATGGGATTCTGGCTAATCCCATCCAGACAATGCAGAAAAAAAATACGCAGTGGAAATGCTGTGATTTCTAAAACGATCACATTTTTGGACATTGAGTCATGTCAATTATACTTACGGAAATACTGGCTGTTTCTCTATAGGTATATTAGAGACATAAAGTTTGCAGGGAATATCTCTGCTGATTTTCTGTGAATAACACTGCGGAAAAAAACGCCATGCATTTACGCCGCAGTCTTTTCCATAGCGTTTTTTCGGCTGCAGTTTGCTACGTGGGGCCTTAGCCTACCATGGATTCAGTATCTAAACCATACTAAAAGTTTAGGCAAATAGGAATGGTCTTACAGGATATCAATATTATTCCGTATTAGATTCAGGGTTTCCAGGTGCAAACATGTCAGGGTTTGGGCGTTCTCCCGTCTTGCCCATATACCTTTTCACACCCTCAGTGCTTTACCTTTAAACCTTAGTTTATGATTCTGTGGCATAAAGGGAAAGTAATGAGGATGTAGATTTTTTTAAGCTTTCAGTACAGACATACCAGAACAAGTTTGAAAGCTATCTATAGACACAGCTAAAGATATTATATCTGTATTATCAGCAGCAGGTGCACTGTCAGTATATGACCAAAGCGACCATGTATTGTAATGGAAATCAGAAGTGTCACCTTTTATACGATAGAAATCATAGTGATATTTCTGGAGCAGGTAAGACTATATATATGTTTACATGAGCAGTGTGGAAGAAATAAGCTAAGAGTACCAGCAAGCGAAACAAAGGAAATGAGAAAAAAAACAGCTGAAAGTAGAGCAGCTGGCAACAGCAAGTCACTATGTTTGAACTAGTGGAGCGACTGGTGTAAAAATATCAAATGTTAAGAAAATTTTGTACAAATGGGATCAGAAGTTTTGCAATTTTTTATGCCAGACTTTTGACCCTAATAAAATCCCCTCTTAGGCTTTGCAAAAACAATGACTTTCCTATATTAGGTAAAATATCTATTTAGGAAGCAATAAGCTTACCATTGTTATTGTCATAAATTGTACCGTAAGGGTGAGCCTGGCAGCCTCTGTATTCATAGGGAAAATGTTCTAACTTTTACATAAAAGACTGAGTACTGGGAAATGATATGTGGAAAATTATTAAGGTTTTATTAGACTACTGTAAAATAGAATTAACTTTATGCGGAAAGGACTGTGCTTTGAAAAAACTTTAGAGATGTGGTAATTGGTGGTAAAATACTGGTGTTCATGCTTTACACCTCATTTATTATGTACACTATGTGATCAGACACCTGGCTGAAAATGACTTACAAATTCGTGGCGCCCTCCATTGGTAATGCTGGAATTCAATATGGTGTTGGCCCACCCTTAGCCTTGATGACAGCTTCCACTCTCACAGGCATACATTCAATCAGGTGCTGGAAGGTTTCTTGGGGAATGGCAGCCCATTCTTCATGGAGTGCTGCACTGAGGAGAGGTATCGATGTAGGTCGGTGAGGCCGGGCACGAAGTCGGCATTCCAAAACATCCCAAAGGTGTTCTATAGGATTCAAGTCAGGACTCTGTGCAGGTCAGTCCATTACAGAGATGTTATTGTCATGTAACCACTCCGCCACAGGCCGTGCAGTATGAACAGGTGCTCGATCGTGTTGAAAGATGCAATCGCCATCCCCAAATTGCTCTTCAACAGTGGGAGGCAAGAAGGTGTTTAAAACATCAATGTAGGCCTGTGCTGTGATAGTGCCACGCAAAACAACAAGGGGTGCAAGCCCCCTCCATGAAAAACACCACCACACCATAACACCACTGCCTCCGAATTTTACTGTTGGCCCTACACACGCTGGCAGATGACGTTCACCGAGCATTCGCCATACCCACACCCTTCCATCAGATCGCCACATTGTGTACCGTGATTCGTCACTCCACACAACGTTTTTCCACTGTTCAATCGTCCAATGTTTAAGCTCTTTATACCAAGCGAAGCGTCATTTGGCATTGACCTGCATCATGTGTGGAACCCAATGACCTGACCTGACCACGTTCGAAGTCTGTGAGTTCCACGGAGCGCTCGATTCTGCTCTCTAATGTCTACTGAGGTCGCTGATATGGAGTACCTGGCAGTAGGTGGCAGCACAATGCACCTAATATGAAAAACGTATGTTTTTGGGGGAGTCTGGATACTTTTGATCACATAGTGTATTTTAGGCCCTTTTTGAGAGTTTCTGCAACCTTGTCTGAGGAATGGACAGGGTTTATTAGAAAAAGGGCAGGACTAAGGGGAGCAGCACACGACCGTGTTTCATCTGTGTGTCAGCCAGATTTACCGGTTTCGTGCTGGGAGCGGGACTCCTAGCAGTATAGTTATCTATGATGCTAGGAGTCTCTGCCTCCCAGCGACATACTGTCCCGTATTAAATACAGTACAGGAAACCAAGAGTGTGGGCAAACATTTTATATCTCCCAGTGCGATTAGGTGGCTTAGGTTGCCCGGAAGTGTGTGCTTATTACAGAGCGGTCATATTTAGAGGAGTGTTGGTGACATCAAGATTCCTCAAAACATTGGGTGAAGATGGAAACATCTGTCATTACCCATACTTCTCTGCGGGGCATTTTGTGGCAAGCCCTAATATTATCTACTAGTTCTACTGTCCTCAGTGCCCCTGTGGTGGCAGCAATTTCTACTTGGCGAGTGCCCCAACCCACCAGACAAATTTTGCCTTTTCGCAAAAATCAGTTGCCACTATCTGTCATCCAAAATGTTATTCTGGGAATGGATCTCTGCACTTGGTTGGCAGCGGTTGTTGACTCTCTTAGTGACCACTGTGATGGAGCTTTAGGGTTACAGGGTTGTTTGCTCATATCTCTCAGACATACAATCTCAGATCTCCTGACTTTTAGATACTTCACCTGTTGCAGTCAATGTCCTCTGCGGAGCCAACTCCAGTATCTACTTGAATGTTACTTTTATACTGAGTTGAGTATTAAGACAGGAATAGCAAAGATCTATATGGCTATTACAACTCGCTTAGGTGCCCCACACTTCCCATTTCAGACTAAATAGGAGAAAGATTTTCATAAGATCTTTACAGATGAACAATGGAAATTTGTTTTCTCTCTACCTTAATGGTCATCTAAATGTGTTGCACATCTAGAAGACCCAACTCCTGAAAACTTCTCTACAGATGGTATTTTACTCCCTTTAGATGGCCTTCCTAAATCAATGCTAGTGATGTGAGTCGGAAGAGGGGTCGTTAATAAATATATGGTGGGAATGCTCTCTAAGACCATTTTGGGCCATCAATACCTTGGGGTCTGGTAGTTGCCCTACTCTGTTTGACCTTAGGCTCCTTAGCTATCTCCTCAGTCACTGTAGTTTCCTATTCCTGTAGCTAGATTGGCTATTGTGTGTTTATGGAAGTGTAAAACCATCCCATATACTACTGAGATAATTAACAAAATAAAATTTAACTTTATTATGGAGCAGTTGATAGTGAGACAGATGAGTATCTACTCTAAACTAATGATTAAATGGAATCATTTAGAGAGGGCAGGATCTGAATTATTAGCAGCCTCACTCCTCCCCTAGTGGTTACAGATGAGTATTGTTTCTGCTTTGTGTTTGCGTTACCTTTTATTTTCATTTTTCTCCACATGGGACACATTATTTTTACTTGTCTAGTTTTATGGGCTATTTGAAGATATTTTGCTATCGGTATGATTCTGCCCTTGTTTCCCCTCCCCTCTTGTTGTTCCTTCCCTTCCTCCCTGCTATTTTTATTTAATGTGATACTGCCATTTTAATGTATTATACTTGCTCTATCATTTACACCTGTGGAAACGCTGGCGTTTTTCCCATATAGGTAAAATAGGGGCAGAAAGTCAGCAGAGGAATGCAATGTGTTTACGCCCCTTTTTTTGCTGCATTTTGTTACATGGGGCCTTAGCCTTAAAGGGGTATTCCCATCAACATAATCATATCTATATTTGTAGATAATTAAAAGTTAAACAGTTTTACAAATATAAGTAATTAAAAATTCTGAAGAGTTTTAAAAATTTCCTCTAACCATCACAATAGTGATAGTCTTTTATCTTGATTGGTTGCCAATGGATACGACCACAAATGCAGAAACTTTCTATGGTCTGGGACTTGTCAGGAACCCAGCTATGATTTTCTTATTGTAGCTGGGTTATCAGGCAGGGACATTACATGTATCAGAAGATATCCCGGCCACGATAAGGAAATCATAGCGGATTTTCTGACCTTAGAAAGTTTCTGCATTCATGGTCTTATCCAATGGCAACCGATCAAGATAACAGACTGTGACCACAAGATATTTAGAGTAAATCTTTAAAACTCTGCAAAATATTTAATTACTTATATTTGCAAAAATGTTTAACTTTTAATTATCTACAAATTTTAAAATAATTATGTACATGGGAATACCCTTTTAAGTAAACACAATACTGGAGAACTGTCTTTAGGGATATGAATGCTTTAAGTGTGGATGTGTGTCATGACTCTTAAAAACTTTCAATGGAAACCTCAATGACATGGGGAATAAATGAGTAAATAGGAATCCCCTACTTCATGAACAGCTGGTAAATCAAGATCATAAGGAAGGGATTATTAAAAGAGTCTTCATTTTAGCAATCCTAAATCCAACTATCTAATAACAATTCAGCAAATTCAATTGGTACATAGAGCTTGAAATGCATTTTTAATTTTTAAATAACAGGCAAAATTTACTGACCATATTATTAATTTAGTATGTATATATTTTCATTTTTACCAGATAATTGGAAAGCTTCTATAAAACGGTACTCGGTTAATGAAAAGTTGCCAAATGTGCCAAAGAGTGAGCCAGTATTTTGAGGCAAAATACTGGAGAAAAGTAAGACAGCCAAGAGGTGGAAAGAAAGTGTTTAACATATCTATGAAGATGTGGCAGATGTGCCAGGGTGCACCATGGGTGTAATTTCTGTCTGGTCTAGTTTATTCTGTCTAACTTTATGATAGTAATAATGATTCTCTTTTCTATAATTAAACAGCTATTTTTATATTCTTATATACATACAGTTTTACAAAGTAGTTATCTTCTTTCAGAAGACCACCTCTCTAAAACACACTTTTTCATGCAGTTTTGGGTGATCACCTCAAAGAGGTTTCACTATATATGTTATACTTTTTTTTAACTTAATAGTTATTAGAGAACACTTAATAAGGCAGCACCTAAGGCAACATTTTTCCACCAAAATATTCTGGTTCACAGATAGGGATCTCAAGGCGGAACACGATCTAGACCAGGGGTAGGCAACTTTCAGCACTCCAGCTGTTGTCAAACTACAACTCCCAGCATGCATACTTGCTCTGCTGTTCTTGGAACTCCCATGGAAGTGAATGGAGCATGTTGGGAGTTGTAGTTTCACAGCAGCTGGAGAGCCGAAGGTTGCTGACCCCTGATCTAGACCATCAATAACTTCTAATAGGGCATAAGGACAAGGTTTGTCTTCATGCAACAACCTCTTTAATGTATAGAAACAATGGGTGAAATAAAAGTAAAGAGGTTTACAGTACCTTCTGTATTTACAATCCATGGAAGAAATGCATAAGCAGATTTATAGGCACATGTGCTATTTTCAAACGAGCAGGATCCATCAAAGACAGTAGTTCCCTCTGCAAAACCTGCCAATGAAAAGAAAAAAAAAACATTTTTGCAACAGTCGAGCAACCTGGAAATTACTGTGTGTGTAAAGAGAAGTATGATTTAATGATGTTAACTGAAGTATTGCCAAAGGCTGTGCCACCAGGAAACAATCAGCTGCCAATTCAGTTTTACCAATTGTGTTCATACTGTAGAGGTTGTGCAGCAAGAGCAAAGCAAGCATTGATACTGAATACGTGGACTATAGTTACACATTCTGTACAGTACTTTACAAAATGACAACCCTAAAATGTTCTTGAGGAGGACTAAAGAAAAGCCTAAGGCCAGGGAGCCAATTTGCTATGAAACAGTTTATTCATGACTTTATTGCTAGGTCACTTTGCCAGGCACTTGATCCATCTCTGTTGTAAATGGAAAATGGATTATGTAAAATGTGTAAGTAACATCTCAAAACATTGGCTGCTTTACTAACCTTACAAAGTCATACCCACTTCAACAGCTTCCTAAGGCTCCTCAATGGCCTATTCAGATTGGCTTCACATTGCGGTTTTGGGAAAACCACAAAGCTGCTTTTTCTATAAATCAGCAAGTCCTGCAGAAGGACTTGCAAACATAAAGTTACTTTACCAAGTCTCTGTAGGCCCTGCTAAAGTTGAATTAAGACCTCTACAGAAAAGGGCAGATTACCATAACTCTTCGGGTCCTCAAGGCAGAGTGGCAAGACTACACAGAGGAGGAGATTATGAGCTGCTGTGTAAGTATATGGGGTCTAATCTGGAGTCTGTATATGGGGAAGAGTCAGGTGTGGGGTCTGGATTCATTTAGAAGGTTTGATGTCTGTATCTAGGGGCTCTTATCTGCAGTTTGAATTTACTTAGGGGTTCTGATTTGAAGTCTTTGTTATTTAGGAGTCTGTATTATTAATTTAATGGGTTTTGTTGGTCTGGTCCCTGTATTTAGAGTTTCTAGTTGAGGATCTTTATTTATTTAGGGGTATAGTCTACCAACTGTATTAGTTTAGGAGGTCTTGTGTCCGACTCCGGGTTCTTCTGTGAGGTCTAAATGTATTTATGGGGTAAATGTATTTATGTGTTGCTATAGAAGCTGGAGATGGCTGCAAAATCCAGAGGCCCAAGATGTGTCAACAGCAAATTCGGTAAACTTCATGATAATCAGGGCCAGATAGAAAAAGGAAGGAATATATCAACAATTATAGAAGTCAACTAATCATGTATTTATATCAGAATTGTCATCACTCCAGGCACGTCTGTTACTTGTATTCAGCAACAAGTGAAGTCCAAGCCAGTATCCATACTTGCATAGAACGGTGGAGTTGAATATAAATAGCATGCCAAGGGTGCAGTGGGGCAGAGGGAGAACTCAGTTTGGAAAATTGTCCAAGACTTATGTTCTACCTAATCTACCACTAGACAAATTCTGTCATTTAGGGTAACTGCTTTAGGCAGCCGCCTGACCTGACATAGTCACAAGCCTTTGATAAGTGTACCAATTGTTTTGATTAAAAAAAAAAAACCATTGTAAAACTGTCAGGATGAGTGGTGCAAACGCAAAAAAACTCTTTTGACGAATAAATATTTGTTGTGGGATTACCCCTTAAAAAATGATAATATTGATACAGGTCATCATTTTTCAGTTTCTTAAATACAAAAATAGTATTTCTCCAAATGTATCAGGTACAGTGCTTTGTTACAGGTTTTATAACATTAAGAAAAACACAAATGTGTCATAGAAACAACTCACAATGTCACAACTCAAAAGCACAATGTCTAATAAAAAAAAAAAAAGTGTTAGCCACTTTGTATATACCCGTATAAAGTACAACCTTCTAACAAATCTGCTTATGTAACAAGATTATGTAAAATATGATCAGTGCTGGATGGAGACAAATTTTAAAACTCTGCCAAGAAAAGTTTAAAGACAAGCTGAAATTTCTGGGTCTTTCTGTTCTTAAAAACATAATTATATTCATCGGGTGGTTGATGCATCATTTCCATGAATTCCAGAACGTTGAATAATGGAGGAAATGTTCTTTGTTCCATAGGCTGTTTCATATAAGAAAGTACCTATGAGTACATACCTTGTCATGGTTCATCATACTGAGTAATAAAATGTGCGGATTATTTATAGGATTTGTGTACATCTGCAAATAGTCCTGATAAGCCATATCTAACCATTTTCTGTTTACAGCTGCTGTGCAGACCTATGAATCCCCGTAGTTACACATTACAAACAAACACTGCATAGTCAATTCAAAGCCCATATTGTTATTGCTAATATGTCACAGAATGTGAGGGGTTGTGTCGTAAGGACCACCCCTCTCAACTGAGTGTTTTTTTGTAGTTTCTTGTTGTATAAATATAAAACATATTAAATGTAAGTGACAAAGACAGTCTTTGAGGATAATAGACTCCCCCATCTATGTATTTTACAATTATGTATTTGGCCTTGGCGAGTTATTATCTGGTCAGACTTCTCATACACAGGGTGACTTGGAGTCGGTTAACAAAACCTGTTTAACCACTTCCGGACCGCCCATAGACTATATACGTCCGGGAAGTGGTTGCCTAGTTCTGACAGGACGTACCTGTACGTCCATCAGAACACAGCAACTGCACGGAGATCGTGTAGCTGCTTTCACTAGGAGCCGGCTGTAACTTCAGCCGGAGCTCCCAGAGAGAAGACAGGGCAGATTTATTACCTCCACTGCCTTCTCGATCGCTGTGTATACAGTGCTCAATGAGCGCTGTATACACGGCTATGGACGCTGCCATAAATCAGCTGCCCTCTGACCCGGCAGACACGTGATCCGGGGGGAGCAGAGTCTTGCAATAGCTGCTGGGTCCTACAGGACTCAGATCAGATCAGTAAGCTGTATATACAGCGTGCAGGAGTCTGTATTTCTCCTGTAACTGAGGTTAAATGTACCAGCCTCAGTTATAGGAGAAATCAGCCTCAAGTACAAAAAAAAAGTGATCAGATGTCCCCAAAGATCTCTTATCACCTTATGGGGGACACAATCTGGGAAAAAAAATAAAATAAAAATATAATAAAAAAGTTTTAAAAAAAGTAAATAAAATAATAATAAAAAATAAATAAATAATACGCTAATAAAACGCCGTTATTAAAGGTTATAGCCCCACCCCCGATGACACCATACAAAATAAAAATTACCGTAACGGAGAGGAAAAACTATATTATAAAGTTTTTCAGTGACACTTTGTGTTATTAAATTTTAAAAAAATTATAAATTGAAAACCAGACACAGTTTCCCTCCTATTTTGTTTATATTTTCCTGGATATAAAAAAAATTAAAACACATTTGAAAATAAAAATAACATAAAAATAAAGCCCTATGTGTCCCCGAAAAAAGATGCAAAAATTAGTTGACTAAGACATACCAGAATAATTTTACAGACCTCAAAACCGCACATACATAATAAACCTAAAATGTGTCTGGTCCTGGACCACAAATTGGCCCAGTACTGAAGTGGTTAATTGAAGGAAGGGGGTTTGTCAGTATCTGTAAACACAGCCTTTTGTTGTTTCCTGTCCAGTACCATTAGCATACCTGTGCTAACCTCATTATCCCAGCATGGGGCGATCCTGGAGTTGTATACTGAAAGAGCAGTGAATACACATGGCCCACACTGGTTGTATTCCAGTCCCTCTTCAAAGGAAATATGGTTTTCTGATATTTTCCTGGGAGGATATGCTATGCCACAGTTGCACCGTTAAATTCCTCAGGTGTGCCAGGCGGACCTGAACACTCAAAGTCCAAACTCAATAGTGTTAAGAGCAAGGGGAAAGGTCCAGACACTGAGCTCATTACTCAACGGGAACTGGGGTTTCATCCTTGGTGTCTACACGATGGGGACCTCACCACCAACCCCATCATATGCTTGGCTTGACACTATGATCATCTGGCAGAGGTATTATGACTGTACTTAGTTATTTGGTTTCAAGGATGGAAGCCTGGTCTTATATCTCTAATGACATCACTCTGGGAGGAGACTGGGACAGTTAGGCCTCATCTGGGGGAGGAGGGTCTCAGTGGCAAAAAAAAGAGTTCATATGATTAATACAATTTTAGGAAAATGTGCAGGCTTTGTGTGCTTTTATGTTTTATAGTTCATTCACTGTAAAAATAATTCTTGGACAATTTTGCTGCAGCTGTCCTAGCCACTATTGATGTACAAAGGCATATTTAGCTACACTACAATTCAAAAGTTTAGGGTCACTTAGAAATGTCCTTATTTTTTAAAGAAAAGCACAGGTTTTTTTCAATGAAGATAACATTAAATTAATCAGAAATACACTCTATACATTGTTAATGTGGTAAATGGCTATTCTAGCTGCAAACGTCTGGTTTTTAATGCAATATCTACATAGGTGTATAGAGTCCCATTTCCAGCAACCATCACTCCAGTGTTCTAATGGTACATTGTTTTTGCTAACTGTGTAAGAAGGCTAATGGATGGAAAACACTTGAAAACCCTTGTGTAAGTATGTTAGCACAGCTGAGAACAGTTTTGCTGGTTAGAGAAGCCATAAAACTGACCTTCCTTTGAGAATCTGCAGCATTACATTTTTTGGTTTGATTAAACTCTCAAAATGGCCAGAAAAAAAGAGAATTTTCATGTGAAACTCCACAGTCTATTCTTGTTCTTAGAAATGAAGGCTATTCCAAGGGAGAAATTGCTAAGAAACTGAAGATTATCTACATACAACGGTTTGTACTACTCCCTTCAGAGGACAGCACAAACAGGCTCTAACCAGAGTAGAAAGAGAAGTGGGAGTCCCGCTGCATAACTGAGCAACAAGACAAGTACATTAGAGTCTCTAGTTTGAGAAATTGACGACTCGCAGGTCCTCAACTGGCAGCTTCATTAAATAGTACCTGCAAAACGCCAGTGTCAATGTCTACAGTGAAGAGGTGACTCCGGGATGCTGGCCTTCACGGCAGAGTGGCAAAGAAAAAGCCATATCTGAGACTGGCTAATAAAAGGAAAAGATTAATATGGGCAAAAGAACACAGACATTGGACAGAGGAAGATTGGAAAAAAGTGTTATGGACAAACGAATCAAAGTTTGAGGTGTTTAGATCACACAGAAGAACATTTGTGAGACGCAGGACAACTGAAAAGATGCTGGAAGAGTGCCTGACGCCATCTGTCAAGCATGGTGGAGGTAATGTGATGGTCTGGGGTTGCTTTGGTGCTGGTAAAGTGGGAGATTTGTACAAGGTAATTGGGATTTTGAATAAGGAAGGCTCTCACTCCATTTTGCAATGCCATGCCATGCCATACCCTGTGGACAGTGCTTGATTGGAGCCAATTTCATCCCACAACAGGACAATCACCCAAAGCCACCTCCAAATACAAGAACTATTTAGGGAAGAAGCAGCAGCTGGTATTCTATCTGTAATGGAGTGGCCAGCGTAGTCACCAGATCTCAACCCCATTTAGCTGTTCTGGAAGCAGCTTGACCGTATGGTACGCAAAAAGTGTCCATCAAGCCAATCCAACTTGTGGGAGGGGCTTCTGGAAGCATGGGGTGAAATTTCTCCAGATTAACTCAGCAAATTAACAGCTAGAATACCAAAGGTCTGCAAGGCTGTAATTGCTGCAAATGGAGCATTCTTTGACAAAAGCAAAGTTTGAAGGAGAAAATTATTGTTTCAAATAAAAAAAAATTATATATAATGTGAGCTTTCACGAGCTTGCTATTATTGTTTCTTGGATTAGTTGATCCAATCGATAAACTAATGTCATCATATAGACCCTTGGCGCATCATGATGGAGATGGCAGCATATTATTGAGATTTATATAATCTCTCAACAAGCCCACAAGTTCCGCCTCAGTACCTCTACTGGACTCTTTCCAACAGTATCTGAAAGACTTGCACATGACTCTTTCACAGCTTTGGCCCTTGGGCAGGGGTTTCGAACTTCTTGGATGGAGCCCACTAAGTACTAATGAACATCTTTCAGATCCCTATACCTCGCTCCTGAGCCTTCTTTATGCTTCATCTCTCTTTCTATGGTTCTAAATGGTTTTAAAAAACTAATGTCATAAGCACACAGAGTCTCTGGAATGCCCACGCTGCCTACACTGAGTGATACAGATATGACAGCACCTGTTGTACATTCTCCAACTATGTTATCCTCTTACTGTAAAATCCATACCAAATGATAAGCCATTTATAGCACAACTGTTGTGGTTTCTTAAAGGGGACAGAACACAGCAGCTAGTCATATATCAGCGTATGTTATTATGTTATGTATAATTTTTTTTTATACTAAGCCTCTTTCCTGAGTCTGGGAACGCCAAGCTGATTTTGCCATGTACACTGCACATTTAACATAAATTGAAGTATTTCTGCATATCAGAAATGAGAAATCTGAGGGCACATACTTAGACAGGAAGGAATCCCCTTACCACATGCCCCTCTAAACCATTGTACATAGGTTTAAATAAACAAAAAACAACAACAATAACAAACGCAGCAAATATACAACCTACAAATCCAAAATTGGGTTCCATTCTTCGAGGACCTGAAAAACGGAAACCCTATCTACTTAAAAAGCGGTAACCCTAACTTCCTGGTCTCCACCCATTTTATACTGAAATTCTGCTTGCAGAACTTTTCTCTCCACCTATTTTAAACAAAATGAAGGGTGGAGTCCCCAAACGTTAGTGTGAACCAATTGCTGTGCTGTGTGTTTTGGATGTTATATGCTAAGTACCATCAGTAACATTAATTGCATTATTATTTCAAGGGAAATAGCACCATCACAAATGTCCTGCTCTTCAACCTAAAAGACTAAACTTGGTCAGTGCTTGGGGGCTAAGTAGGTGAGAGTCAGATAAGCTGTTGACAGACATATATGCCAACACATAAAGCACTTTTTCTCCTAGGGAACCTTGAAGATCCCAGCTAATGGCCATTACCAACATATTCTGACACATCTCCATGACTTTTGCTTACTACAGTACAGTTTACCTATCAGAGCTCAGTACTGTATCAACCTGTGCACCTACTGTATGTGAACATCTCATGTCAATGATAGTAAACTATGAAAGAATCCATATAGTCACTGTAATCAGAGAACTACAATGAAACAATGTAAAAAATATATTAGAAAATTGTATCACTTTACATAGTGTATTTTACAGGCTACAATCAGAATAACCACCGATACCTTAAATGGAGTCTACCACCTCCCCTGATGGAGTCTACCACCTCAGCTGCCACCACTATGTTACAAAGCATATTACAAACAGAAATAAAATACTTTTTTATGTATGTCACTTTTGTAGATTTGGATACAAACAAGTTTGAAATAATTCAGTTGGTGCACTGGGGGCAGGCCTTCAGCGAGCACTGCTCTTGTCACTCAGACCTCGGGCTGGGTGATAATGACCTAAGTCGCAAATAGCAATTATTTAAGTCTCGACTTTTTTAAAGTATGAGTATATGTCAAGTGAATCTCACGAGGTTCACCCGGCAGTTTTGTTTGGGCTGAACAGAAACAGTTATTATATTCTGGGGTCCTTTCAGAACTCAGAGTATAATAAAAGAAGGGCCAGGGGAGGTGATCAAACATGAACAGTATTACTCATCTTTCCTGGGCTTTGGTTCAGCTCCCCTCCTCTTCCGGTCTGATTGATGTCAGGGCCACTGAGGCCCAATAACAGGCCTCATCAGTCCATGATGTCAGTCAAAAGACCGAAGCCGCATCGGAGCCCAGGACAGTAATACTGTTTTTTATGTTTGATCACCTCCCATGACCCTCCGCTTATTATACTCTGGTATCTGAAGATACCCCAGAATACGATAATAGCAGTTTTGATTCGGATGTGTCTGGTCCAAACAAAAGTGCTCGAATATTGTAAAAACCGAAGAGTAATAAATGACACAAACAAATTCATGTTGGTTATCCGGACTGATGTTCGGTTTTGGTTATTTTTTGATTTATCACCCAACCCTTCTCAGACCCATAACATTTTCTGCTTGCACTACCTTGTACATTGGCAGCTGACCCTCCCACTGCTATGACATCACCCATCCTACTTGTGAAGCAAGAACAGTGCTCCCAGGACTGAAGCCCACCTTCCAGTGCAACAACTGCCTCATGTGCATGTGCCTCATGTGTGGGTTTCACCAAATTTGCAAAAGTGGCACACATAACAAAAGTAGGAGATGTGGCAGACTCCAATTAAATGTATCCAAATTTCTCCATACCAGTTCCTTATTCCCTACTATAGTACTATATGGTACACCAAACATATAATAAGCTCATGCAAACTAACCCCTAGCTGGCACTGTACAAGATACAAACCACCCATTAGATGTGAAGAGTTAGGGCCCCTTCACATGGAGTTTACGCTCCGTGTATTCTGTCTACGCTCCGTGTATTCTGTCTACGCTCTGTGTATTATGTCCATTGAGTTAGCCATTGAGTTCAATGGCTTTTTCGTATAACGTGCGTCTTTTTGCACCCGTCTTTTTGCGAGAGGAAAAAGACGTGCGTTGTACGAAAAGCCATTGCACTCAATGGTTAACTACACTTTCCACGTGTATTTTTACACATGTAAAATGGACAGAATACACGGAGCGTAGACAGAATACATGGAGTGTAAACTCTGTGTGAAGGCACCCTTAGGAAAGGCTCTCATAAGCATCCTGCAGTAAGATCCTAAGCTTCCATACTGCTTCTAGCAAGGAGGTAACTAAAGCCTGCACAGCTTATCCTCGCAACCGTCACTCACATCTCATCTTTACATACTTACATCTCTCCATGACTATGTACTACCGAACAAGTACTAGTTCTACCATTAAAGAGGACCTTTCACCATATCCGGGCACAGGCAGTTCTATATACTGCCAGAAAGCTGACAGTGCGCTGAATTCAGCGCACTGTCGGCTTTCCCGATCTGTGCCTGGTGTGAAGAGCTTACGGCCCGGTACCGTAGCTCTTCTATGGTCAGAAGGGCGTTTCTGACCATTAGCCAGAGACGTCCTTCTGCCTCGCAGCGCCAATCGCGCTGTGCTGTGGAGCCGGGAGGAACTCCCCCTCCCTCTGCTCACACAGCTTGTCCGTAGACTAGCATTATCAGGAGAGGGAGGGGGCGTTCCTCCCGGCTCCACAGCACAGCGCGATTGGCGCCGCGAGGCAGAAGGACGTCTCTGGCTAATGGTCAGAAACGCCCTTCTGACTGTAAAGCGCTACGGTACCGGGACCGATAGCGCTTTACACCGGGCACGGATCGGGAAAGCCGACAGTGCGCTGAATTCAGCGCACTGTCAGCTTTCTGGCAGTATATAACACTGCCTGTGCCCAGATATGGTGAAAGGTCCTCTTTAAATAGTTAATATTCTCCTTTCTGATACTGAGAGGCTATGTATCATAAATATTCCCACTCCAGCTCACCAGAAGGCAGGGCTAATAAATGTATGATGCACAGACTGCTTGCCACAAAGGGAAGTCAGAAAGATCAAAGTTTATCCAGCTCCAGTAATTGAAATACTTCTGAGGTACCACAGCCTTGCCATACAGTTGCAAACGATGAACGGATTTGAATGAAATTTGGCACATACATAGTTTGTAACCTCGATTAACGCATAGGCTACTTTTTATCCTTGTCAATGACATGGCTTCACGACTGTTATGAATTTATGTTCACATACTATATTAAACTACAAGAGAGTTCAGTTACTTGCAGTTTAGCTGATAAAGCCTGCTCTGTTATATCTCTATGTAAACACACAGATAACACAGAAGCTGCTCAGACACCGAGATAGGAAACCCCTTTCATCCAAGTTGCCAGATGTAGCATAGCTGGGTATGCACAGATCTAGCACAGCTGGGTATGCTGTGCCTAAGTAGAGATGTAGCAGAGTTGGGTATGCTGTGCACATGCAGACATGTAGCAGAGCTGGATATGCAGAGATGTAACCCAGCTCGATATGCATAGATGTAGCACAGCTGAGTATGTTGTGCCTATGCAGAGATGTAGCAGAGCTGGACATGCAGCAGAGCTGGGCATGCTGTGCCTTTGCAGAGATGTAGCAGAGCTGGGTATACTGTGCTTATGCAGAGATGTAGCCAAAACGCCGGAGCAGGCAGATCATTGACAGCAGCAATTTGCTGAATATAGGCAGCTCATCTAGGCCAACAACACGCAGACGAAGTTCAAGGGCAGAGGCTAGTATGATATAATGTTCTAGCCAAGTGGAAGCTAGCAGTTTGTCAAGATGTACACTAAATTCTAGAACAACTGGATAGTGTGGTTCGTGTTTGCAGCTTTAAATTATATTGCAAACCAAATTAGTTCTTATATATGTCAAAGGAAAATGCAAGCAAAGCAACCACAGCAGATGACACCCATGAATAACTGTATAACGTTACATAACTTATCTGGCTCTTTTGATGGGCATTGTGAACCACAAGCAGACATCTGCTAGTGCATCTCAATAAATTAGAATATCATCGAAAATTTAGGAACTGTTGCCCAGTGGTCAAAAGTGTTTTCAGATTAAAGTAAATTTTGTGTTTCATTTGGAAGGTTCCAGAGTCTGAAGAAGAGTGGAGAGGCTGCTGTACACAATCCAAGCTGCTTGAGGTCTAGTGTGAAGTTTCCACAATCATTGATGGTTTGGTGAGCCATGTCATCTGCTGGTGTAGGTCCACTGTGTTTTATCAAGACCAAAGTCAGCGCAGCCGTCTACCAGGAAATTCTAGAGCACTTCATGCTTCCCTCTGTCCACAAGCTTTTTGAAGATGGAATTGTCATTTTCCAACAGAACTCGGTACCTGTCCACACTGCCAAAAGTACCAAGACCTGGTTTAATAACCACAGTATCACTGTGCTTGGGTGGCCAGCAAACTTGCCTGACCTTAACCCCATAAAGACTCTATGGGGTATTGTCAAGAGCAAGATGAGAGACCCCAGACCCAACAATGCAGACGAGCTTAAGGCTGCTATCATACAACCTGGGCTCCCATAACCCCTCTTCAGTGCCACAGGCTGATCGCCTCCATGTCACATTGGTGCAGTCATTCCTGCATAAGGAGCCTCCACCAAGTATTGAGGGCATTTACTGGACAGACTTTTCATTCGGCCAACATTTCTGTGTTAAATAATCTTTTTACAGTTGGTCTTATATAATATTCTAATTTTCTGAGATAATGACTTTTGGGTTTTCCTTGGCTGTAAGCCATAATCATCTACATTAACAGAAAGAAACACTTAATAAAAGTTCACTCTGCTTGTAATGACTAAATATAATATATGGGTTTCACTTTTTCAATTGAATTACTAACAAAAAAAATAACTTTTTGATGATATTCTAATTTATTGAGATGCACAAGTATATGTGAGATACAGTATATTAGGTAGAGAGAGATGTGAGCTATACAGATATGGCAAAGTTAACCTGAACTTCTGCCACTGGTTAAACTCCTGCAGTGTGATATCTTATCACATAACTCAACCCAAAAAAACAATGAAAAGTCATTAGAAAATGTTTTTCAGAAGTTTGGGTTAACTCTGCTACATCTGTATTAGGTAGAAATAGGTATGTTAGATGTATAGATTTTACATATATAGAGCGACAGATAGATATTAGATAAATAGATAATAGATAGATAATAGATAGGTAGACAGATAGATAGATAGATAGATAGATAGATAGATAGATAGATAGAGTAAATAGATAGATGATTGATTGATAGATAGATAGATAGATAGATAGATAGATAGACAGACAGCAGCACTCCAGGATCTCCAATAAAATCTAATAGATATGGATTCTTTATTCTATGTGTAGCTCATTGAAAGCTTTTCTTGGGGGATTTTTGGCCATGGTGCTGATATGGCGGCGTGCACCCCCTTTCTGAAACTCACATTGAGCTGCTATGGACTTTCTTAAGTGCAGATATATATGAGCTGTATTAGGAATAGAAGTATTGGTAACCTCCAGCCTATGAAGGAGATCACAGCAGACTGCAGACTATCTCCCAGTTCCCAGGCACACAGCATCCTCTCTCCCAGCAGCTGAAGGTGGGCAGCAGTCACGTGTTCTGTGCCAGGACCATTCCCGCTCTCCTGCTCACACTCACCTCACATCCTTGGCACAGTCACAGCTACTGAATGGCTCCCTCACCTCATATGTTACTTTACTTCCCTCGTAAAGTTCTCACACTGCAGGCAGAGCGGGCTGTAGCACTTACCTGTCACACACAGCAGCAGCAGTACAGGGAGCCAAGCTAGCAGCATATTCTCTCTGGCTTTGCTGCAGGTACCACTGAGGCCACCTACTCGACAGGGCTGCATTCAGAGCCTCTAGGATGGGCTGAGGATGTGGAGGCGGGCGGGATGGAGGAAGGTGGGAGTGAACTGACAAAGACAAAGATCACAGGGGAGGGGGAATCCCGTGCTGCTCCTGACAACTTCCAGACATACACACTGCAGGCACGACGTGTACTGGCCATCGTGTGAGGTGCAGCGCTGACACCAATACCATAGCATGCCGTTATGTCATGTTCAACACATGATGTCACCTCAAGAAACTGGTCCTATAGCTTGTACAGAGAAGTACAGGACAACTCACAATGGGTCTGTACTTTCTACTGTCTCCTCATTAGTGCGACCCTGACACAACCTGTTAACCTCTTCCCTCCCACCCATACATTTATCCTACTGGATGCTGGTGGCAAAAATCTGCACCAAAACACCTAATGCATCGATGCTTAGTTTAGAGGTTAATACTTTTTGGATCATATTTATGAAGCCAAGGAGCAAAAAAGACCCTCATAAATTGTAGGCACAAATACGAGTCAAAAATACAAGTATTTAGGACTCTTGGCAAATCTACACCCTAAAATTTCCCATTCATGAAAAATAAGTATAAAACTTAACATTTAATCATCTCTCTATATTATAAAAATGAATTCTTGTAGTAAATAAAATGTAAACATATATTTTGCGACCTGAGTAACATAAAATAGCAAGCAATGTTGCTCAGATTCTACCATGAAAATAGTGCCTGCCGTCATTACTCACCTTGCGAAAATATTTAACCTCTCTCTCTCTTCTAGAATCTTTCCATCCTCTTTCAAACATGCTGTCATACCCACACTACTAAACATATCCTGCCTTGACCTTGTGCTGCTAACTATTGACCCGTCATCTCCCCTTCTTCTCCAAAGTCTTGGAATGTTTGGTCTAGTCTCGTTTAATCTATCTTTCTGCTAACTTTCTTCTTACAATCTGGTTTCTGCACACTGCACTTTACTGAAACAACCGTTACAAAAGTCTCCAATGATCTCCTGACAGCTAAATCTAATGGTGGCTATTCTCTATTATTTCATCTGGATCTCTCAGCAGTATTTGACACCTGTGACCACCAACTCCTCCTCACTATGCTCCCAGACACTATACTCTCTTGGCTCAACTCATCTCTCAGACCACATTTTCAGTGTATCATTTTCAGACTATGTCTCTTCCCCTTGCTGTTGGGATTCTTCTGGGCTCGGTCTAAGCCCCCTGCTCTTCTCTGCTTAGCAGTCTGTTGCTGAAAAAAATCTTCAGAGACTTAGTCTCTGATTGCAAATGCGGGCAGTAGTGTGCATGTCTGGAATACGCCAGGTATGCGCACAAGTGTATAAGAGGTACTTGGCATCTGTTTAGGAGGCAGATGATAGTAGACAGCGCATGCGCTGACTGGGTAAAATTGTACTGAGTTGAAAAAGAGGGCTCTTGGCATTAGAATTTGCATCTCTCTCTCTCATGACATGGTGCAGTCTACATCATAAATGATATGCATATATATAGATATATGCATATCATTTATGATGTAGACTACACCATGTCATAAATTAGAGGCATTCTCCACTGGCACAGGCTTTACTAAGACCAGTGTGCAGTCATAATAAATTCTGCCCCCAACAATTTCCTGGCACAGAATGGTGTCTTTGTTCCCCCACTACTGCGCACGCTCCGGCGCCATTTTTGTTGTAGTTCTATGGGGAACTGAGCATGCTCAGTATGCTCAGTTCCCCTTAGAACTACACAAGCATACTGCACATGCGCAGTACGGTCACAAACTTCCATTGACAAAAAATGTCGCTGGAGCGTGCACAGTAGCGCCCCGGAGGGAGCGATACTGCGCAAGTGCGGGATTTAAACACAACCCGCTGGAAGAAAAGAAGATTGAAGGCGTGGAAGAAAGAGCCCAGGAGGACGTTGCTGGAAGAAGACACCAGAGGAAGGCAGGACTGAAGAAGACGTCCACCAGTGCACGAACCGCCCATCGTGCACGGAAAGTATGATTTGCATATTGGTTTTTAGGGTATTAGTTTAAAACAAGGGGGGAGGTTTAAATTGTCATTCGCGGGGCTTGAATAGCCTTTTTAAAGGCTATTCAGGCATATTTAGGGCTCATAGGGCATAATTTTGATGATAGAGCCGCTTTAAACTGAGAGTAGCTTCCCGTCGCAGTACCGCAGTATGATCTTCGCATCTTTATTTGGCAGGCTAAGCGTCACCAAATTCCCCGATTAGTTATGTTGGCGAGGCGGTAGTCTGGAGGTTTGGCTGTCCCAGATCTTCTACACTACTACTGGACAACCCACCTGCGTTCTGTCCCGTTCTGGGCCTCTGCATCGGCATACACCATGTGGGCAGAAATAGAAAAGCTCTGGTTGACTCCTATGCAGCCCAATGTTTTGCTGTGGGAGGCGTTGGGCACCCCCATCTCCCAGGGACAGTGGCAGATTATCTAGTCTCGTGCTCAGAAATCGTCCCAGTGTATTACCTTTAGGGAAATGCAATATAAAATTTTGATGCACTGGTATCACACCCCGGCTCTCCTCCACAGTCGTAACCCTGCGCTCCCCTCACGGTGTTGGCGTTGCAATGCTGCAGTGGGTACATTATTTCACATTTTCTAGTCTTGTCCTCTTGTCCTGGGTTTTTTGGGGGAAGTGATAGCTTTGACGGATGCCCTCTTCCCTTTAGATCCCCTTATATATCTATTGAACCTCCCTCCTAGGCACCTGTGTAGCAAGACTTCCAGACTATTTCTTCATCTTTGTACAGGCGCAAAAACCCTTATTGCAAAACACTGGAGGAGTGTCAACCCTCCCTCAGGCGCTGAACTTCTGGCCCGAATTAAGGATGTGCGGAGCCTTGAGTTTCTCACTGCTAGCTTCAACAATGCACTGGACGCCTTCAACTCTATTTGATTTCCTTGGGATGCTCACTGTGCGCTGCGTGGCCTCTACTCTTGGACCTTTCTCTTCCTCCCTGTCTCTGTATGTCTGTTGTTACCCCCCTCTGTTGCTGAGTTTTTATGCCTGTTTTGACTTTGGGACCTGGCAGTATCGCCTTTCCCTCCTAATCTTGATACTTGTTTGCCTTGTTTCCTTCTTGTATTGTTACTTATATTTGAAAAATTTCAATAAAAATTACAGTTGAAAACCCCCCCAAAAAACTGAGTGCAACTGGAGGGGGACATTAAATTGTGGGGATAGCTAGAGAAGGCGTTATATTAGGGACAGTCATGCAATCATAATGTGGGGACATATGTTAGGGTGACTATAGGGGCATAACATGAAACTGTGGAGGCACAAAGAGAAATTGATGGAAATGGGCTGGGTTAAAGTGAAAGTTGGTGGGGCCAGGTATTCCGCCCCTCTCTCTGTCGTTTGAAAGTTAGGAGGTATGCATTACAGTTTGCCTCAAGCAGGATACATTCAATGAGTCTGCAGAGATGGCAGTCACTTTAAAAGGCTCTAACTCCAGAGCCCTGAGGCTAGAACTGCAATTTTGGCCTTGTTTTAAAGCCAAGAATCTTGTGTGTCACCTACCTCAATCTTGAGATAACACTGGTTAAGGCCAGGGCCCCACGAGATGTAAACACCACGATTTGCCCGCAGCGGAGACGCTGCAGGAAAAATAGCGGTGTTGTACAGTGCAGGCAAAGTGGATGGGATTCATGTGATCCCATCCCCACTTTGCGGAAAAGATCGCAGCGCGGACACACTGCAATTTGCAAAGCTATTGCGGCTTTGCAAATCGCAGCATGTCAATTATATCTATGGAAACGCCGGCGGTTTTCCCGTAGATATGATGTTAAGAGACAGTCCGCAGAGGAAAACTCTGCATACACGCAGCGGTTCTTCCCGCAGCGCTTTAGTGGGGCCTTAGCCTAACGTGGTATTTTATACCCTCTCAACTTCACTTCAACCAGTTTGTAAGAGAACAGATGCAGCTAACAGTTTGCAGGGAAAGAAGAATGATGTGTTTATCTTCAGATAACCCCAGGGGCGGGGATATCATAGAGTTTTGTTCATGATATCACCCTCCCTTTCTTTACCAATCAGAGAGAATATTTGCCATTTAACTCCTTAGATGTTGTGGTCAATTCTGACCGTAGCACCTAAGTTGTTTCATTGAAGAAAAAATGTAAAAAGTGATGAAAGCTGGAATGTAGAGAGGGATAAAATGTTACTGGCGTAAGGCTAAAATACATTAAATCAGAAAGGGTTAAAATGTACATAAGGCGCCAGAGTTGTGTGCCAGCAATATTTATTTGAGCCATAAACTAAAGATCTACACTAAAAAAAATTACATTTTCGGGAGGGTTTTTCAAATTTTAATGTGTAACTTGTCTTGCCATGTGAAAAAAAATAACAGCTATGGCTCTGAGTTGGTGGGGATCAAAAAAGTGAAAAAAATTCTGTGACAATGAGTAAAGGTTGAAACAGAGAGGTTTGGTCCAGCCATAACTGAATAAGGTTCGTCTTTCTGCTTGGTTTGTGAAGGATCAAAATTGAAAGAGACAGGATTGTCTTCATCATTAATCAATAAATTATTGATAAACGTACCATAAAATATGGTATACATTCTCTTCCTAGCTCTGCAACTCAGAGCAGAGTTCAATGTAGTAGAAAGACCAAGCATTATGCAGTTCCTACAAGATGGATTTCAAAAAGGCCTAAAGTTCAAAACATTTAATGTGCAAATGACAGCAATTGATGCTATGACGGAAGGAAAATTTTCTGAACATCCCTTGGTAAGAAGATTCTTCAAAGCGATCAGGAACTTCAGATCAGAGGTCAAACCACATATACCTGTCTGGGATTTATCTATCGTTCCCAATGCCTTGACATTGTATCCATTTGAACCAATTCAAGACATACATCTTAAATGGTTATCATAACAAGTATATTTTTTTGATAGAAATTACCAAAGAGGCTGGGAAAGTTGCAAGCCTTATCTTCAAAAAGTCTGTATCCAATGAAGTTCTATTGAGAACTTTTGACACATTTTATACCAAAAGTTTCTTCTTTTCAGAATATTCATAAAGAATCCTTTCTATCAGTCTTCTATCCTTGTCCTGAGGTGGAAGAACAAATACATTTATACACTTTAGATGTTAAGAGGGCCATTCTTGCCTATCTGGAGAAAAACAAGGATTTCAGGAAAGAAAAAAAACATATTTATTGTCTTTTCAGGCTCTAGAAAATGGATGAAATCTGCAGTAAAGATACATTGGCTAGATGGATCAAGTCCACCATTTTTGAAGCCTACAGATAATCAAATAGCCCTTTGTCTTCTACACCAAAGGTGCATTTTACACGCTCTGCTGTACCCTATTGGGCTCAAGTATCCTCAAGTATCTCTAATCCCAGAATCTGTAGGGGATATAATGATGATCTTGATATCATTTTAAATATGAGATTCATCATCGTCTGTGCATAACCTGTATGTGACCCGAGGGGGAAAGGATAGCATGGACTTCTGTCCATGTTATCCCCTCTTCTATCAATCAGAGAGCAGGCTATATTTTCCCTATCTGATTGTCACATGGAGGTAAAATGTAATACCCCTTTGAGCCTAATCACAGAGGTATTCTTCTGTAATACCCCTCTGAATATAGCCAGGAAATTCATTGGCGCTGTGACCCAGAAGTTTTCCATTGTCCAGATCACAGTGTCAAAAGAGTTGCATCAAACATTTACACAACACATACACAAAGTTTGATGTACCCAATGTACTCCGCACAACTTACAAATTCAGTTTTTACTATTAGCTATGCATTTACAACTAAGAAATCTATTTCTCACAAACTTGATAAATTATTTGAGGGGTATATATATATATATGCCAAACTTCAGAAATTGTGTTATACCATCCTGATGAAGAGACCTCTATAGAGTCTCGAAAGCTCGATATGTCATCAAAAAATTTTTTAAGTTAGCCATTAAAAAATGTATCAACTACTTAGGACTTCTCTCAAAAAATTTATTTCATTTTCTACTAGCTTGGTCTAAGATGTCAAATATAGACCCAGAAAACATTTAGACACGGTGGTTAAATACTGTACCTTTGAAAATGAAATCCTCATGGAGCATTTCTCGCTTTGAGTGGAGATGCATCTCTGTTTGGTATCTATAACATTCAGATGTTTGCCTGTCTAAATAGGAATTTAGGCATGTTCAACCTCCCGTTGAAACTCTTTATAATGTGGAGCAGCTCTAACATGTATTAGAATATTTCTCATATCCATCTTTACAGGTTTTACAAGTCTTACGCAATAATTATTACTCTGGTCGTTTAAGAATAAGCCTTCATGTACCTAGCAAATTGATCTTCTTCTATGGCAATGTCAAATTCATTGCTAAAGGAAGATTTTTCAACTTTTTCCATGTGCTTTTACCATGAAGTATTTTACCGTCATCAATACAAACACCACCAAAGAGCTTCTAGAGCTCTAAAACAAAGCTCTGCTCCGACATATCGATATACACATAGGTCTAGGAAGGCTTCATAGCTCAGAGGATAGAGCACTGGACTCGTAAACCAGGGGTCGCGAGTTCGACTCTTGTTGAAGCCTTTGTGTTAGCTTAAATCTTACCCACGCTTTGTTACTTTGGTTTCAGGAACAGGATCTCTGTTATGGTTAGATGGAGTGTGTCATAAGTAAATTTAGTTAACCACATTAGTTTGTAGTGGAGTTTCCACTCATAGGACCCTTGCTGAGTACTGGAGCAAAATTTCATAGAAATTGCTGTTTTATTCCTATGAAAATGAAGGCACTAGTTCTTTGCGGGTATGCCGTAGCTTGATGGGCTTCAGTCTCAGCTCTAGTTTCCCGGGCAAAGCAAAGCATTTTTCTCCTCATTTGCATATAACTAACATGGCCATTTACATGAAGATGGGCACCAAAGTTGAAAAACAGAGGCATATTTGGAAAGTGTAGAAACACCACTACAAGGTACTGTGTTGGGGTTTGTAAACAATTTGCTGCTGATAGACTCCATGTAAACGGGCCAAATATAGCCTATTTTTACAAATAAGACTATAGTTAGGAAAAATGTTGATGAAAGATTCAACTTGTATACAAGTCTACCACCAGGGTTGTTAAGCTATAGATTTATGCTAATATTAGCTAGCAGAACTTTTCGAGTCTCAGGATCTCACATGCTGAGTGAAGTGGAATAGCGTAATGTACAACGTAAGATGTTTTATGAAGACGTGTAGTCGGGTTATGTTCCTTGCCAATCCACTGGTATCCTGTTCCCTTCTTCTGTCACTCTAGCGATAAACACGCAATCAGTTCTACACTTGAGATTTCATAGAGTCTTTGACTTATGCTTATCCCATGCCGGAGCACCTAATTGGTAATGCACCAGTTCACTGTGGAGGAGGTTTGGAAAAGTAAACCAAAGGAAGGGGAGTTTTTGTCTTGGCTTCATAGCTCAGTGGTTAGAGCACTGGTCTTGTAAACCAGGGGTCGCGAGTTCAATTCTCGCTGGAGCCTTTGCAGCTCGCACTTTTGTGAAAGATCACGTCGATCCTTCCGACTGACCATCACCCTACTAGCTTGGTCTAAGATGTCAAATATAGACCCAGAAAACATTTAGACACGGTGGTTAAATACTGTACCTTTGAAAATGAAATCCTCATGGAGCATTTCTCGCTTTGAGTGGAGATGCATCTCTGTTTGGTATCTATAACATTCAGATGTTTGCCTGTCTAAATAGGAATTTAGGCATGTTCAACCTCCCGTTGAAACTCTTTATAATGTGGAGCAGCTCTAACATGTATTAGAATATTTCTCATATCCATCTTTACAGGTTTTACAAGTCTTACGCAATAATTATTACTCTGGTCGGGTAAGAATAAGCCTTCATGTACCTAGCAAATTGATCTTCTTCTATGGCAATGTCAAATTCATTGCTAAAGGAAGATTTTTCAACTTTTTCCATGTGCTTTTACCATGAAGTATTTTACCGTCATCAATACAAACACCACCAAAGAGCTTCTAGAGCTCTAAAACAAAGCTTTGCTCTGACATATCGATATACACATAGGTCTAGGAAGGCTTCATAGCTCAGAGGTTAGAGCACTGGTCTCGTAAACCAGGGGTTGCGAGTTTGACTCTTGACTTTGTTTCACCTTAAAGGGGTTTTGCCATGTACATAATTATTTTTTAATTTGTAGATAATTAAAAGTTAAACATTTTTGCAAATATAAGTAATTAAACATTTTACAGAGTTATAAAGTTTTTCTCTAAATATCTTGTGCTCACAGTCTGTTGCCTTGATCGGTTGCCAGTGGTTACGACCATGAATGCAGGAACTTTCTAAGGTCAGAAAATCAGCTATGATTTCCTTATTGTGGCCGGGATATCTTCTGATACGTGTAATGCCCCTGCCTGATAACCCAGCTACAATAAGAAAATCATAGCTGGGTTCTTGACAAGTCCCAGACCATAGAAAGTTTCTGCATTAGTGGTCATAACCATTGGCAAGTGATCAAGACAACAGACTGTCACCACTAAGAAAGTTAGAGAAAATCTTTAAAACTTTGCAGAATTTTTAATTACTTATATTTGAAAAAATGTTTAACTAATGTTTAATTAACCCCTTCCCGACATGCGCCGTAATAGTACGGCGCGTGTTGGGTCTGTAACTATGGCGAACGCCCGGGAGCCAGGCGGCCGTCATAGCCGCCGGGTGTCTACTGCTTTAAGCAGTAGACAACCGGCTCTAATGCCTCCGATCGGTTCCCGGACCGATCGGAGGCATTAACCCCTCCGGCGCTGCTGTCAAAGGCGCCGGAGGCGCCATTTTCCCGGCGGCGCATGGGCGCCGCCATTTTGGCAAGGATTGCCGGCTCCTGGAGCATGCTCCAGAGCCGACGTCATGTTGCAGTGACAGCCGGGAGCCTTGTTAAAGGCTCCCAGCCGGTCTGCAAATTCTCTCTTTTGCAGGCTGGTGTATACAGCCTGCAAAAGAGATGATGCTTTTTTGCAATGCATTGCAATGCATTAGCATTGCAATGCATTGCATTAGTGATCAGACCCCCTGGGGTTCAACACCCCTAGGGGGTCTAATAAATGCAAAAAAAAAAATAAAAAAAAAGTAAAAAAAAAATATAAAAAAATATAAAAAGTATTAAAAGTTCAAATCACCCCCCTTTCCCTAGAACAAATATAAAAGTAGTTAAAAACTGTGAAACATATACATGTTAGGTATCCCCGCGTCCGAAATCGCCTGTTCTACAAATCTATAAAAATATTTTTCCTGTTCGGTAAACGCCGTAGCAGGAAAAATAGTCAAAAGTGCCAAACTGCTGTTTTTTCACTGTTTTAATTCTGATAAAAATTAGAATAAAAAGTGATCAAAGCAATAACATTTCCCGAAAATGGTAGAACTAAAAAGTACACCTGGCCCCGCAAAAAAAGACGCCCTATGCATCCCCGTACACCTATGTATAAAAAAGTTACGGCCGTCGGAATATGGCGACTTTTAGAAAAAAAAAATTTTAACACCGTTTTGGAATTTTTTTTAGGGGTCAAAATGTAAATAAAACCATATAAATTTGGTATCCCTGGAACCATACCAAAACACAGAATATAGGGGACATGTCATTTTGGCTGCACAGTAAACGCCGTAAAACCAAAGCCCGTAAGAAAGTCGCAGAAATGCATTTTTTCTTCAAATCCACCCCATTCTGAATTTTTTTCCTGCTTCCCAGTACATTATATAGAATAATTAATGGTGGCATCATGAAGAAAAAATTGTCCCGCAAAAATTAAGACCTCATATGGCTCTGGGAGTGGAGAAATAAAAAAGTTATGGGGTTTAGAAGGAGGGGAGTCAAAAACGAAAATCAAAAAATGTCATCGGCGGGAAGGGGTTAATGTTTTTAATTATGTACAAATATAGATATGATTATGTTCATGGGAATACCCCTTTAAATCTTACTCATGGTTTGTTCATATGGTTACATGAACAGGATCTTTGTTATGGTTAAAGGGAGTGTGTCAGCAGTAAATTGGTTATAAACCTAATCATAGTAGTTTGTAGTGGAGTTTCTACACATGGGACCGTTGCTGAGTTTTGAAGCCAAATTTATATAACCACAATAATAAACATTGGCGACCACATGCATATTTTAAATGCAATTAGGCTAAGTGCACACAAAACTTTGTATGTGCAGTTAGGTGAGAAAGGTGAACAGACAGCACTTAAATGCCTTCTGTGTGTTGTCCATGGTTTTCACAGACCCATACATTTTAGGGTTAGTTCACATGGTGGAATTTGCCACGTGGCTAGCCACGACAGAATGCTGATGCAGTGCATCAGCATTCCAGCGCGGCATTCTGCTCCGGATTAGGCCCAAATGAATGGGCCTAGTCGGGAGCGAATCTCGCATCGCGGAATCCACGGCAAGAAGAATCATCTCGCTTCTTTTTTAAGTCAATTGGAGCCATTTTTGGCAACAGATTTTGAGGTGGATTCCACGTCAAAATCTGCAGCCAAAAAACTCTGCGTGAACTGACCCTTAATGAACTTGTCTTGAGTTTTACTTCTGGGATCACAACGACCCACATAAACATATGAAGAGCTCAACGGAAAAATGGCCTAAGTCCAAAAATCAATATTGTGAGAAAAACGAAATTTAAAGTTTTAGCCTAAAGCAAACGGGCATTATTTTGGAATATATCTATCCAATGTAATCAGCTAATGAACACCGTTAATCCTAATCATAAATTGTATTATTTATTTAAAAAATTGCAGCTTCATGTATAAATATTATTTATTTAATATTATTAATTAATTACTACTATTATTAAACGATGAAGAATAATAATTACCTGCCTCCCTTTTCGGCGCTAAATATGTGCAAAAGTCGATTTAGAGCCTTTTAAACAATAAGACAAAGTTTTTACACTAATATAAACAACAGACCGGAAGTCACGATTTCAATGAAAAAATGACCAACGAGAGTGAAGTAAGTAAGTTTGTATTGGACTTAGGCCATTATTCCATTGAATGTAAATTCTTCTGCATTGAAATATATGGACTTAGGTCATTAATCCTAGGTACCTTGTAAACCCAATGCATAGAACGAGGTACAAAGAAGCTTTCTAGGTAATAATTTGAAATATGACAAAATGTGGACTTAGGCCATTTTTCCGTTGAGCTCTTCATATGTTTATAAGAAGAATGGGCCAGGGCGCTATCCATGCATGTGGGTGCGGTTTTGACCAAATGTGGCTGTCAGTATGGGGGCATGCATCCTACGCAAAAAAGAAAAAAAAAGTGCCATGAAAACCAAGCCTCAAAATGGCTGTTCTTTTACCATTAATACGCTAGTAATAATTTTGTTGTAACTTTCATGGATAATCTGTAGTGCTGAAAACATTTCCACAGTAGATGTGTGGGTCTATAAATAGAAGCCACATAGAAATAGTATGAGGTCACCACTGAAGGTAAGAGATTCATTTCAAAATATGCCAAACAGATTTCAGTTGAGAAATATATCCTCGAAGTGGTATACACATGTGCAGATGAAGAACAGCCTGTCTCTAAAGCACATTGAATAAACAGATACAGGGTTTGTTGCTGCAAAGATAAAGCACTAAGAGACTAATGAAAATCAAAGACATCCCTTAAACTGCCATATAAAGTCACTCATGCATCTGCTGTGGTCAGGATAAAGTAGTAAATAGCATTTAAAAACAAATTGTTACATAAAACAAGGGCAAGGGAGTGCAATGTATTCTGGTCTGAAAACAAATACATTTCAGACATGCTTCTAACTCTAATAAATATGCATGCTAAAGTTAGAAGTTTACCATTTTACAGACTATTCATATTGCCTGCAGATACAGAAATATTGGTGTTAACCGGAATATTAGCTTCATCTACCAATACAGTAGCTATAAACATTGTGTAGGCATAATTACTACTTTTTTCTCTTTAATAGTAAGGCCTCGTTCACACCTGCGTTGGTATTCTGTCCGGGAGAGTCTGCATGAGGACCCCCCCAAATTGAATACCGAACGCAACTGCAAGCAGTGTTCCAGTGAAAGCACACGGACCCCATAGACTATAATGGGGTCCGTGTACTTGCCGCCAGATCTCCGCAGGGATCATGTGGACAGGAAAGTAGTTCACAATCTACTTTCCTGCCCTTATGATTTGTGCGGCCAGCACACGGACCCCATTATAATCTATGGGGTCCGTGTGCTTTTACTGCACAGCGCTTGGAATTGCGTTTGGTATTCCGTTCGGGTGTCCCCATGTGGACTCCCCTAGACTGAATACCACCGCAGATGTCAACTAAGGGTCATTGAGATGACTACAGAAATTACAAAAAGGGGTACCCCCACAAGAAAGGATAAAACGTAACCTTTATTTGTTATCCTTTCTAGTGGGGGTACCCCTTTTTGTAATTTTTGTAGACAATTGGTAACCCCGGATCCAGTGTGTACTCATTGAGATGACTATACTTTGCTCCACCACTAAAATAAAGTTAAACATACATCTTTATTTAGGCATCATGTTAAAAACATAACATGGCTGTGCATCTATAAAACCAGTACGCTAAGCACTTCAAATCTCTCATAGATTTTGTTTAAAAAATTTACGTCATACCTAAGTATTCATACCTATGGTGACATGGGGAAGTAGTGTCATTGCTCCTCTTTTTTACTAGTCCTTCATAGAAACACTATCATATGAATGTAGTTGAAAATAATAATGAAAGACACATTTCAGCTGATGGGTATGACTTTTGAAGAAGATATACTGCTGTAAAAAAAATCTTCCTTAAAAAAGTCCATAAACTATCTGAAAACATCTGTAATAAAACACAAAGCAGACCTACTGTAGATAGAAAGGATATGTACCAGTTTTATGTAATTAAATTACGAAGATATTTACAGCTTTTCAGGGTTTTCTGTTGTTTGCATCAATTTTAATAGAATAAAACATAGATTCATATATTCCATGGCAAACAGACTGGAAGCCGAGCAGTTAGGATAACAAAATCATTGAATCATTTTATAAAGGAAAAAGCTAAAACTAATCTTGAGAAACCTGGGATGTGTTAGCACAGGCTTTCATAACGCTATACAGAAGGCACATTCAGATGAAAAACAATAAATTAGTGTTATAATGTAATGTAGAAACTCTGCTTTTCAGATGGGGAAAACTAGGAGCTTAGTCTCCTTGGACAATTAAAGGTATCATATGATTCATCAGGGCAGATAGGGTTTACTTCACTAGGTTTCTTTCTGTGACTCTATACAATGCTACTTCAATCATGTGGCCCAATGTTAGTATTTCTTTGTGTAGAATGAATCCAGAAGGTTAGAAGGCAGGGTAGAACATGACTGTTCCTCCAGATGAAAGGTAAATCCTCTAGAGGATACACAAGTATTCTGAAGACATGTCATAGAAAAACGTTCTGAAAATGATCTCATGAGTGGCTGTGAACCAAAATGGAAAAAAAAATGAGCTAAGCCATTTGATTCCAGTGTTTGTGAAAGTAATAAAATGTATAAATGTTTTCAATTATCCAAACACGGGTCTTCAATTAAGTGAGTTATTAAAATAATCATCTTAGTACTGTGCTAGTAATTTGCTGGGAAACATACACTATATAACTCTCTTAGAGAAAATGAATTAATATTTAATTATATAAACATGGATCATACGTTATATATTCCTTCGCAGCCTGTGAAGTGTTGAACTTGGGCCCACAAGAAGAAAAGAGTCTGGCTAATCCCATCCACACATTGCAGGAAAAAAATCTGCAGCGGAAATGCTGCGATTTCAAAAACACTTGTCTATTATACCTATAAGAATGCTGGCGGTTTACCTATAGGTATAATAGAGGCAGAAAGTCTGCAGATTAAAATCTGCTGATTTTTTGTGAAAAAAACACAATGCGTTTCAGCCACGGTCTCTTCCGTAGCGATTTGCTGCACGGGGCTTTAGCCCTATAGGATGAATTGTAACGTGTTTAGTGAGGAAAAGGAGAATGGAGTGTTTGCACTTCCTGAAGGAGCAACCAATGTAATGTATATTCAGTGGGTCTACGCTCCTTCCTCTGGAACATGGCGACTCCACTCTTTCCTTTTTATGAGGAAGATGAAATGGTAGAAGAGATTTTGTATGCCGACTACACCAACAATACAAATCTAGTGAGGGGTGGTATTTTGTTTAGTATCAAGACCCAAAACGCGTCATCTCCAATAAAGTCCCTGTTCATCATACATACTTCTGGTTGTCATCTCTAAGGGAGAGCACACCCACACGGTTTTTTGCTGGTCTCCTTTGGATTCTACTGTTCCGGTTCAGGATCAATTGTAAATCATAGTTGTTTGACTTCAATTAACGTGATTACAGCAATGGGTATTAGATAAAGTGATGTAAGTAGTCAGATTAGCAACACCTAGGGGGTTAATATTTTATCTAATAACTTAAGTTTCATTGCTGTTAATTACTATGTAAGCTAATGTTTTGCATCTCTGAAAGCAGCATGTAACTGATTTCCACCAAAGCTGGCCAATATTACTGGCACATAGCCATGTTGGCAATAATAAAGCAGTAACACAACTGTCTTGGACTTTCCCTGTGTGGTTTATTCCAATGTGGCACAGTAAACTGAGATCACTGCCAGCTGAGAAGACAGTTCAACGGTCTAAAACACTTTACTTTTTCAGTTGGATTCGTTTTACTCAAGGAAAAAATTAATTCACTCCATTGCCTTTTCTTTAAGAAAAGCAAAAGCAATAACCAATCCAGCTTTCAGAATCTTAATACTTTGTCCACACAATATTAGCTTACTAAAGGACACAATATTGTGGCATATTTATCATTGTAGTAATGAACGGTATATTTCTCATACCCTCAACATTTTTTTCTACACCTTCAAGTATCAGCCATAAGGTGTTTCAAGTTTGTCAATGTACAAGTAAAGCTTCTCTGGCAATGATGTACAAGTTATGCTGCGTTCACACTTGTGCCGCTGTCCGTCCTAATTCCCAGAAAAACTGCGCAAGGGACGGCTTGCTGTGGTTAGTTTAAAAACCCATTCATTTGAATAGGTTTTTAAAGCAAACTGCCAGTGTCCGTATGCGGACATACATCGGGCATGCAGGACTTTGTGTCTGTGCAAAAACAATGGTTTCACCGTAGAGAGAGGCAGCATACAGACACCAGCCGTTTGCTTTAAAAACCCATTCAAATGAATGGGTTTTTAAACTGGCCGCCGGCAAACTGTCCCCTATGCAGTTTTATCGCTGTGGAAAAAATAGAATGCATCATTGCTGCTTTTGTTTCTGCAGGATTTTGCTAAATGGGGCCTTAGCCTTAGGCCGGCGTTTTCTGTATAGGTATAATCAAGGCAGAAAGTCTGCAATGGAAAACTCTGTGGACTTCGTGTGCAAAACGCTGTGGTAACAACTGTGATGCATTTGCACTACAGTCTTTTCCACAGCATCTTTTGGCTGCTGCTCGATATGTGGGGCCTTAACCATCCCACGTAGCAGGCCGCAGCAAAAAAAGCACTGCGGGAATAGCCACAGCGGAAATACATGGTGGTTTTCCCACACAATTTTCACAGAAAATCTGCAGTTTCCCTCATTTATACCTATAGGGAATTCGCTGGCGTTTCTGTAGATATAATTGACATCGTCAATTTCCAAAAAACGCCGTGGTTTTGGAAATTGTAGCATTTCCGCTGTGCATATTTTTCACTAATATGCGAATTCCATCCATTTTGCAAGGCTCTGGCCTTAAAGTGTTTTAAAATAATACATGGATTTTTAGGTACTGCTTATGGCGATGCTCAGTTTCACTTTATCTAAATAATTCTGCCAGTTTAAAATGTTGTAAACAACGAGACTTAGTTTCTCTCCAGATCATTTTTCAACTGCAAGTTATTTGCAGCCAGAAACACTCTGCTGTTTACTCTTAGCTGTCAATGTAAGAGTCAGATCTTTCCAGAGAGTGTAACTACTAGCTGTAACTACACATACAACTGAACCTTACTTTCTTACGGTGGTGACTAAGAAAGATTGTGGTAAATAATGGTTTTGCGTAAATTAAGCTTAGTCTGTGTTCACATCTCTGTTTTTATTTCCAATTGTACTGCTGTATTATTATGACTTGAGAAATATCTTTGGCATCTGATGGACACCATTGACTATAGTGGGTTCTGTCAGATTCCATCATGATGTTCTTTATTTTACAATAACCTGTATTTTTTACAGAACCTACAACAGAAGCTGCCATCCTTCAACAAAAATGTGAACACTAAATAATTGAACATAACTAAAAAGTTTTACAACAATTTAACACAGGTGAGGGCGCCTGGAACAGCTGTGGGAGCCGGATGATACTCTGACTCTGGTGGATTAAAGGGGTTGTCTCATCACAAGGATCCTATCTACACTGCTTGTTAATGTGGATCATACAGCAAGAGGGAGCTATAGAGTGCCAATACTGTGGTCAACAGGCACACTATCTGGCAACAGACAAATATTTAAACATATGTACATATGTATTAGCACTGATGCCCATTATTAAAACATAACATTTATTTATATTCCTTTAAAAATGATCCCTTTACACACTATTCAGTCTTTGGATTAAGAACATAAAGTAGTCAAAAATGTTTACACACTCAGTAGAGGACTGAATTCAATTCTCACCCACGTTGCAGTAACAACCGTCTATCAAAGATATAAAATGAAACTAGTTCAGCTACACAGAGCTAACTGACATGACTACCAATGATGACTATCATAGTCATCATTGGTAGTCATGTCAGTTAGCTCTGTGTAGCTGAACTAGTCTCACCACTGTGGGCAGGCAGGTTAATATCTGGAAACTTCTAAGTACTTTAAGGTCCCCTGATGAGTGGCGCAACACGGTGCCAGGAAACGCGTAGGGACTAGGGAATTGTATTAGACCAGGGCAGTGCAGGAGCAGATGTGGACTGCCCTTGTCAGGGCGGGAGTCTTTGGGGTCTTGAGGGTCAATTGTAGATTCAAACATAGGGAAAATATTCCCGCTGTACCCTCCTGTCATTTCTCCTGCCTGCAACACTGACCTGGTAAGACCGTTTCATTTTATATCTTTGATAGACGGTTGTTACTGCAACGTGGGTGAGAATTGAATTCACTCCTCTACTGAGTGTGGAAACATGTGGAAACATGAAGCTACATGCTAAGTTGGGGGCGGAGCTAAACGGCAGGTTGCATGTGAAACCCCGCCCACCAAATGACGCACGAAACCAGGAAGAAAGAAGATTTTACAGCAGTGAAGACTGGTGAGTATGCAACGTGGGAATACCCCTTTAACCATCTGGATAGGCTGATTAACAGCAATCATGGCATCCAGGATGTCCATGGGAAAGATTGCCCCACGCCTTTTGGACCCCCATGTGAAGGTTGCCATGGCAGCCAGGAGGCCGGGCCATGGCCTCCGGATTACCTTTGCATAATTCCAATGGGAACTAATGAGTGATGTTCTGCAATACTTTGTACTGAATACATTGCACAGGGGATCTGAGATCCCAGCTTCAAGTCCCCTTGTTGGGCATGTAAAAAGTTAAAAAAAAAAACCTCAAACATAGTAAAAATCCACACTAATAAACAAATAAAAATTTAAAACAAAAAAACCTTTATATTTAAAAAAATATATAATGTAAACCAAAAAATAAACAAACATGTTAGTTATCCACAATTTTGTATAAGTTCCACTATCCAAAACTAGTTATTTATCCTGTATGCAAATGAATGAATGGTCACTTTGCTTTCCCCTAAAAAGTAACAATAAAAATTGATCAAAAAGTTTTACATATCAAGCATTGGTGCAAATTAAAAGTACCACTAGCCCTGCAAATAAAGAGCCCTGACATATCTCCGTCAACAAACAGTAGAAGAGAATATGGAAAATCGTTCATTTCCAAAAAGTGACGTTTTATTTGTAAAAGCAGCAACACGTAACAAAAACAATATGTCATGTAATTTTTAATGCAGAATAAACGCTGTAAAAACAAAATGCAAAAAATCATGATAGAAATGTGTTTCATATGAACCCCCAAAACATGTAAATAACATCTAATCAAAACATTATGTACCCTAAAATGGTGGCAATTGAAAGTACAACTTGTCACGCAAAGAATATTCCTTTACATATATCAACAGAAAAATATGAAAAAGTTCACCGTCCAAACTACCCTGCATCTATACTTGGTGTTTTAATTCCCCACCATTTCAAGATCTCTATTTCCTGACAGTGGAATAAAACATACCTGTTAAAAACCCATATACACCTAGACCTGCTAGGATAAGGGCTCGTTCACATCTGCGCCGTTCTTCAGGTTTCTGTTTCCTGCACAAAACTGGGCAGGAGACAGAAACCTGCCGGCATCTTTTAAACCCATTCATTTGAATGGGTTTGAAAAGAGTCCGGCTGTGAGCGCCCATGAGCGTTTTATGCTCTCCGCCGCGAAACCGTCGGACATGCAGTACTCTGTGTCCGGTTTCTGCATGCAGAAGACGGAAACCTGATAACGAAGTCCAGACGCTGGTGTGTACTATACTGTATCCACCCTAGGCAATACTCTGCGACTTTTTGTATAAACCAAAAGAATCCATAACATTTCATTAATATCAATATCCATCTATTACTGAATTAGCTTGAATCCTAATGCTTAGAATTACTGTGACATTTGTGACATTACTAATATTATGTTCCCATTTCCTATAGATATGGGTTATAGCTATCCATCATGGATGCATTAACCTTCAACCACCATTTGGGAATATTCATTTAATAAACAAAGATGATTCAATAATGCCTGTATTTTGATACTGAGCTGCATGTTGTAGAATCTTCTGATTTACATTAGTTATCCTTATGGGTAAATTCTATTCCTCTGCAGGTTAAACACTATTGTTTGAGCTGTCTCATGTCTAGTAAAAAATGTTTTTCTTTATCCCCAGTGAGCCCACAAATGTTGATTCTGCTGACTGTACTTTGTGTGCTATCTGGCAGCTGCTCAGTTATGACAGCTTGTGGGGTCAAGATTGTGACATATATGGCCACTAATACAAAATACTCAAAGTAGTACATAGGAAAGTTTAAGTCATCTAGAAAAATAAAGCATTGCGAAAGACAGAAGCTTTAATATGTCTGCTGCACTTTAATCTATAACAGGGAATGGTGCTATGGAGCAGAAATAGTTATATGTAAAACTTACACCGCACTTTATTTTTGAGATACCAGCTGCCTTTAAGTTCACCATGTGTCCTCTTTTCTGACTGGCCAATTCACAATTCGTACATCACTGAACCTTAAGGCTGAGGCCACATGTTACAGAAACATGCTTTTTTTGTTGCAGATTTTGCAGCGTTTTGCAAAGCAAAGAATGGGAAATAGAAAGTTCTAATACTTCTACCTTTTGCTCAATCCACTCCTGCCACAAATCTGCCACAAAAAAAGCTGCATTTCTGCACCGTGAGGCCTGAAGCTAAGGCCTGGTTTACATCTGCACAAGGGTTTCCGTTCGGGAAGTCCTCCTGGGGACCACCTGCGGACCCCGTGTCTGCAGAGGATGCCTCCGTGAACTTTCTGTCTAAAGCACTGCGGGAAGAACCATGATGCATTGCCACCGCAGTTTTTCCCACAGCGCTTTTTTGCTGCGGGACACCCCGTGGGGCTTTAGCCTTAAAAGAGTTTTGCCATCTCACGGATGAAATTCAGTCTTGTAGCTGAAGCTACAGTGGCTTGCAAAACTATTTCTACCCCTTGAACTTTTCCACATTTTGTCACCTTGCAACCACAAACTTAAATGTATTTCATTGAGGTTTTGAATGATAGACCAACACAATTTTCTTGTGGCAAGACATGAAAATTGCTGTCCACATACGCTCTCCATCCAATCTGGCTTTACTATTTTGCAATGAAGAATGGGCAACAATCTAAGTCTCTAGAGACCTAACCGAAAAGACTGGCAGCTGTAATTGCAGTGAAAGGTAGCTCTACAAAGTATTGATATAGGGGGCTGAATACTTATGCATGCCACACTTTTTTCAGAAGTTTATTTAATTCAAATTTTGAAACCCTGTATCATTTTCCTTCCACTTCACAATTATCTGCTACTTGATGCTGGTCTATCACTTGACAGCTCAATAAAATACATTTACCATATTTTTCGGAGTATAAGACGCACCTAGGTTTTAGAGGAGAAAAATAGGGGGAAAAAATTGAAGCAAAAAATGGTAAAATATTTAATGTATGGAAGTTGTAGTTTTGCAACAGCTGCAAGGCCACATTGACAGGTGACTCTGCAGATGTACGGTTATGCATAGAGCATTTTTTTTGCGGGGCCAGATGTAATTTTTAGTTCTACCATTTTGGGAAATGTCTATTGCTTAGATCACCTTTTATTTAAATCAGAGGCAAAACGGTGAAAAAAAACCTGGCAGTTTAGCACTTTTGATTTTGACGTTCATCGTACAGGAAAAACACTAGTAGAGCGGGCATTTTCGGACATAGGGATACCTAATGTGTACGGGTTTCACAATAATTTTCTACTTTTATATGTATTCTAGGGAAAGGAGGTGATTTAGTTGAACTATTATTTATTTTATTTTTTATTATTATATTTTTTTAAAGCTTTTTTTTTTTCACTATTTTATTATCCCCCGCCTAGGTAGCTTGAACCTGCAATCATTTGATTGCAAGTCCCATAGACAGCAATGCAAGTGTATTGCCGTCTACAGGAGATTCTCTACATTACTATTATGGCTGGTCATAGACCAACCACAAAAGTAATATAGCTATGACAGGCCTGGGAGCCTTCAGATGGCTCCCAGCTGTCATAGGGACAGGTTGGCTCCACAGGAGCCAGCCTGCAACTTTAAAGGTATGGGGCTGGTGGGCCCCAGGGCTAATTGTAAACTTTGGTTGGGGGGGGACTTTGATGCCTGTGATTGCAGGCATTAGCTCTGGCGTCTCCTTGCTATGGTGACCGCTCTGCAGCAGAGTGGTTGCCATTACTTACATATCTCCGATATCTCAAAATAAAATGCTCTATAAGTGTTTTTTTTTTTACATGTATATGGCCACATGTATATGGCCACACTGCCAACAAATATAATGTGTCACATCACTTGCGTTAGTGAAAGCATCTCAAAGTTATTGCCCTATCAAATGACACAAATTAGTTTTTGAAAATGGGGCCATGTTCTTAAGGCAGTTTTTGGCTGTGTCTTTAAGGGACTATAAAACAAAATAAAATATATAGACAATGATAACAGCCATTCTTATTGACAATTTTCTTCCAAATTCTGATATATTGAAAATGACCAGATATACAGTATGAGAAGTAACCAATTGTTACATTGTCTGTAATGAGTGATTGGAGAGGAGAAACCCATGACTTGTCTGTTCATGCAGAAATAAACCTGGACCTACAGGAAGCAGCTATTATGCAATAGGAGCATGTTGGGTTTTTTTTGTGATTCGTGACAGTTACAACAGCAGTTGTGATTATTTAATCTAAGCCTGAATCTGCTAGATAACTGGTTTCTGTGTTTATTATTCATAAAATATAGGTATGGGATTCTCCAGACTGGTATGTGCTTCCATATTTACAGTCCTATGAAAAAGTTTGGGCACCCCTATTAATCTTAATCATTTTTAGTTCTAAATATTTTGGTGTTTGCAACAGCCATTTTAGTTTGATATATCTAATAACTGATGGACACAGTAATATTTCAGGATTGAAATGAGGTTTATTGTACTAACAGAAAATGCGCAATATGCATTAAACCAAAATTTGACCGGTGCAAAAATATGGGCACCTCAACAGAAAAGTGACATTAATATTTAGTACATCCTCCTTTTGCAAAGATAACAGCCTCTAGTTGCTTCCTGTAGCTTTTAATCAGTTCCTGGATCCTGGATGAAGGTATTTTGGACCATTTCTTTCTACAAAACAATTCAAGTTCCGTTAAGTTTGATGGTCGCCGAACATGGACAGCCCGCTCTCAAATGATCTGAAAACAAAGATTGTTCAACATAGTTGTTCAGGGGAAGGATACAAAAAGTTGTCTCAGAGATTTAACCTGTCAGTTTCCACTGTGAGGAACATAGTAAGGAAATGGAAGACCACAGGGACAGTTCTTGTTAAGCCCAGAAGTGGCAGGCCAAGAAAAATATCAGAAAGGCAGAGAAGAAGAATGGTGAGAACAGTCAAGGACAATCCACAGATCACCTCGAAAGAGCTGCAGCATCATCTTGCTGCAGATGGTGTCACTGTGCATCAGTCAGCAATACAGCGCACTTTGCACAAGGAGAAGCTGTATGGGAGAGTGATGAGAAAGAAGCCGTTTCTGCACGTACGCCACAAATAGAGTTGACTGAGGTATGCAAAAGCACATTTGGAGAAGCCAACTTCATTTTGGAAACAAAGATTGAGTTGTTTGATTATAAAAAAAAGGCGTTATGCATGGCGTCCAAAAAGAAACAGCATTCCAAGAAAAACACTTGCTACCCACTGTAAAATTTGGTGGAGGTTCCATCATGCTTTGGGGCTGTGTGGCCAATGCCGGCACCGGGAATCTTGTTAAAGTTGAGGGTCGCATGGATTCCACTCAGTATCAGCAGATTCTTGAGAATAATGTTCAAGAATCAGTGACGAAGTTGAAGTTACGCCGGGGATGGATATTTCAGCAAGACAATGATCCAAAACACTGCTCCAAATCAACTCAGGCATTCATGCAGAGGAACAATTACAATGTTCTGGAATGGCCATCCCAGTCCCCAGACCTGAATATCATTGAACATCTGTGGGATGATTTGAAGCGGGCTGTCCATGCTCGGCGACCATCTAACTTAACTGAACTTGAATTGTTTGTCCAAAATACCTTTATCCAGGATCCAGGAACTGATTAAAAGCTACAGGAAGCGACTAGAGGCTGTTATCTTTGCAAAAGGAGGATCTACTAAATATTAATGTCACTTTTCTGTTGAGGTGCCCATACTTTTGCACCGGTCAAATTTTGGTTTAATGCATATTGCACATTTTCTGTTAGTACAATAAACCTCATTTCAATCCTGAAATATTACTGTGTCCATCAGTTATTAGATATATCAAACTGAAATGGCTGTTGCAAATACCAAAATATTTAGAACTAAAAATGATTAAGATTAATAGGGGTGCCCAAACTTTTTCATAGGACTGTATATAGAACGAAAGTAATGGATGCCATTCACACATTGCAGAGGTCAGGATTAGAATATAAAATCATGCATATCACTGTCCAAACTAATACAGAGTATTGTTTGCCTCTTCCTAAAGGGAGTCTGTCAGCATTAAAATTGTAACTAAAGTAATCCCAGTACTTTGTAATGCTTCTTACAAACATCCCATATATGTCTTTCCTATTCATTATTACAGCTCTATTACTGAGAAAATAATATATGTAAACTAGGTGAAACAGGCTTTGGGGGTGTTTTTCATCTTCCCTGGGCTTCGCTCTGTGCTGTAGATTACCACCCCCAAATGCTGCTCAGCTCAACCCACCATCCTTTCATAGGTAGCTGGTGAGTTGAGTTCATATTTTGCATATGAATAAAACAACTATTTTCTTTATACTGGAGCTGCAATGCTCAATAAGAAAGTCATATTTGGAAAGTGTGTAAGGAATACTGAAAGGTAATGGGATCATAGTTTTCGTGTTGACAGACTCCCTAAAATAAATAGCATAATAACACGAGATACTATTATCGCATACCAAGTATCACAGTAGGTGTCAGTCACTGAATAGTGACTGAATGTGTTATCCATTTGCTGGGATTTTCCAGAAAGCAATGAAAAATACCCCTGCCCAGCACGCCTACTCACACTTTGAAGGACAGATTTCTACATCTTAGATTTAGTCTCCGTTTACAATTGCTAAGCTTGATTACAAGTCTGTTTCTACTGCATTAACCTTTGAGACACAATCTTTGATCACCATCTATAAGCAGCGCATTTACCACTACAAATGTATTTTGCTTCCTCTGTATACATGAATGGAATAAAATGTAGCTCATTGTTGACAAAATAAAACTCTTTGTCACAGGTAATATAGCATGTAACATATGTCAATGAGTAGTAATCTGTGTCTCAAAAATCACATGTGGTTTAGAAAGGATTAGTACAAAGAAAAGATGTGGGACACCGAGCAGAATTATAGTGTAGTAGTTAAAGTAACTTCAACTGGTAAGATTTCCAGCAAAATGGCCGCTTACCTCTAGATGTTGTGAATCTGTCACAATAACATATATAGCATGTATTGAACCCAAGTTGTGGCAGCAGCAACTTCTCCCTGGACGCTAGATTGATAGCATGATTAGCAAAAGGAAGAGGACCAGAGGGGCATGTGTCCACAATGGCGAGGAGGGATTCAGGTGACGTGCGCTCAGGAATAAACCGGAGTCCCAATAAGCGATAATTCTCCAAATTTATTGTTTAAAATCACAATGCATTTCGGGCTGAGCCCTTTTTCAAGTGTAATAATAGAACAGGTTTGTAGCCTCTAATGATGTGTAGCGACAACAAAATCTGTATGCAAAATACTCAGTGTGAACACACCCTAAAAGAGGTTATGCAGCTTGTAAATATTTATGGACTACCTTTAAGATAGGCAATCAAGTTTATATGAGCAGTCTGGCTGTTGGGACCCCCATAGATCAGCTATTTCTCAGGCTGTATGGCTCCCAGCATTGCACTATTCACTTGCCAAACTTTTAGTAGTGGTGATTATTGGAACTGCTGCAGTGACCCATAGATTTAAATGGGGCATCACTGCCGTCCTAATAACCATCACTATTAAAAGTACATTGAGTGTGCATTGCCTGCCATGTAAAAGAATGCCGAGAGCTGCATTCTCTGGAAAGCAGCTGATCTGCCAGGGTCCTGACAATGATGGTCTATGTTAAGGATAGGTCATCAATTTTTAAAAGCTTTCCAGCTTGGCCTTTGTGTTAATGGTGTTCTTCAACAGTAGACATATAACATGGTGTGTGCCCCTCTGTTTGGGTTATAATCATATGCAAACTCAGTAAGGAATTTCTCCACAGTGACAAGATGTAAAACTTTACATGAAATCAATTTACGTTCCACCTGAAATTTACCTCCCATACATTTCAATGGGGAACAAAGGCAGCTAATTTTTTAACTAGCAGACAAAAGCATTGGAATGAATGGGAGGTAGATTTGGGGGCAGATTTTCAGAATCTGTATCAAAATCAACTTCCAAAATCTGCTTCAAATTCCTGAAGCAGAAATTTTCCGCCTGACAAATTGACAGTGTCAAATCCTCCATGTGAACCATTACATGCTCTTTTTATATACAGTCATGTTGAACTCTGACTCTTTAGCTGTTTTTCATTAAAACCACTTACTTTTTCGGCCTATTGTTAACCTTGTCCCAACTTTAACATGTCCAGCTGCCATTAATTTTTAAATGAGTTCATTTTTTCCAATGGAAGGGTGAATTCACACTGAGTAAACGCTAGCTTATTCTGAACGTAAAACACGTTCAGAATAAGCGGCGTCTAAAGCAGCTCCATTCATTTCTATGGGAGCGGGGATACGAGCGCTCCCCATAGAAATGAATGGGCTGCTTCTTTCACTCCGTGCAGTCCCATTGAAGTGAATGGGGAGTGCCGGCGTGTACGCTCCGGCATGAGCAGAGCTTGCCGTATACGCCGGCACTTCCCATCCACTTCAATGGGACTGCACGGAGTGAAAGAAGCAGCCCATTCATTTCTATGGGGAGCGCTCGTATCCCCGCTCCCATAGAAATGAATGGAGCTGCTTTAGACGCCGCTTATTCTGAACGTGTTTTACGTTCAGAATAAGCTAGCGTTTACTCAGTGTGAATGCACCCGAAAACGTCTCACTTTGAACCTCTGGTTTGTGTTCTATGTTGTGGTTTGAATAAAATATGGTTATGAGATTTCCAAATTATTGTAATCTTCTTCTCTTTGTATTTTACACAGTGTCCCAACTTTTTGGGACTTAGGGTTGTATATAGTAATGTCCTATTTCCCTATTTTTATTATTTTATACCTGTGCCCAAAATGTATTAAACCACTATCTTGTTCAACATCAACATGTGCTTAGCACAATATGTCATTATAAGGTGAATTATCTTCTACATCAAAAGCAGTTTATAAAGATTGTTGAGTCCTTCCAAAAGTTTGTATGTTAAATAAAACTATTCTAAACAGAAAGACTTGAGATAAAAATCACTACGTAAACTAAACCGACATAAAAGTAAGACATTCAGGGATAGAGAACAGGAGAGTGGGCCTTATAACAAGAACATTGTGTAGTGTTACACCCTGTGCTGTGTAATAATTGTCTCTGAAGTTGCACTGCCCTCATTTGGCCATCCCCATCTCGTCCAGGCAATGCTCTATAACATGGGAGCAGAGGGAAGGGGAATGTGACCACATCTTACATAGCCTTCTCCTGTGCTAGAATCCAAAGGGGCTAGTGTTTTAGTATGGAGGAAACAGAGTGATGTGTATGGTCACATGCCACTCCTCCTGCTGTCATGCTATGGATGGGAGTATACTCCAGGCAAGATGAGGGTCAGCCAAATGGGGGTGACGCAGCTTCAGAAATAGTAAAAACTGGACATGAGATTCCCCAGGGCCTCTGGAAGAATATATGTTCCAGGATCTGCAAGAGTTCATTGTGTGTTCTATAGAGAAAGAGAGTCAAAGTAAACGTCTGACGCAGTGGTATTCTACTAATGAATTCTTAACTAAGCTGAATCCCACCATCCCTAACACATGTTGGAGGTGCAACATTCCTGAGGGCTCCCTCTTTCATGTGATTTGGGAATGTCTGTTGCTCATACCCTAATTTCAACATTCTCAAAGTCTTTATCCCATTTGATCCAGGTGTTTAAATAGGCCACTGCTCAGGAGCTGAGCGAATACAAAAGCCAACAGGTCTCCACTGTATTATACAGCAGAAACACAGTGGCAATGCCCATGATCAGTACATTAACCCTCCCAATGTCTCAGTCAAAGTTGACCTATGTATCATTTCTCAGCACAATTTTGCTGTGAATCACAAGATCTGGGTGCAGTAATCTGTCACTATGACACCCTAGAGCAGGGGTCTCAAACTCAACTCAGCATGTGGGCCGCAGAGCAAGATCCCAGCCAGTTGGCGGGCCGCACCACAGCAAATTTAGCTCCACCCACTTTTATGTTGACTCCGCCCATTCATTTTTCATGTGCCCCCACACTGTATAATCCTCCTACAGTCAGCCGTAAACTATATGTCCCCCCTCCATCTTTCCCCCAGTTACATATACACCCTTCATCTGCCCCCAGATTCATGTCCCTCCATCTCTGCCCCCAGATTCATGTCCCCCCATCTCTGCCCCCAGATTCATGTCCCCTCCATCTCTGCCCCCAGATTCATGTCCCCTCCATCTCTGCCCCAGATTCATGTCCCTCCATCTCTTCCCCCAGATTCATGTCCCCTCATCTCTTCCCCCAGATTCATGTCCCTCCATTTCTGCCCCAGTGTCATGCCGTTCTCCCCCCTCCCTTCGTCTGCCTCCAGTGTCATGAGCCCCTTCATTCCACCTCAATGTTTAAAGAGGACCTTTCACCATTTTGCCCACAGGCAGTTCTATATACTGCCGGAAAGCTGACAGTGTGCTGAGTTCAGCGCACTGTCGGCTTTCCCGATGTGGGCCCAGTGTGAAGAGCTTACGGTCCGGTACCGTAGCTCTTCTATGGTCAGAAGGGCGTTTCTGACACTCAGTCAGAGACGTCCTTCTTCACAGCACAGCCAATCGCGCTGTGCTGTGAGAGCCGGGAGGAACGCCCCCTCCCTCTGCTCGCAGTACTCGTCCATAGACGAGCATTATCAGGGAGGGAGGAGGGAGTTCCTCCCCGCTCCACAGTACAGCGCGGGTGTCAGAAACTCCCTTCTGACCATAGAAGAGCTACGGTACCGGACCGTAAGCTCTTCACACTGGGCCCACATCGGGAAAGCCGACAGTGCGCTGAACTGTGGGCAAAATGGTGAAAGGTCCTCTTTAACACACAAAAAAACACTTATACTCACCATCCAACGCTCCCCCGCCGCGCTCTGCAGTTTCACTAATAGACCTGTAGGCGCGATGTGATGATGTGACGTCATCACATCGCGCCTATATGTCCACTAGCCGGAACGTAGCGGCTAGTGGATATAATCATCTCGCAATGTATTCAACTCGGATCCGGCGTCCCTAGGCTTGTGCGGGCCGCACAAAATTGTTCGGGGGGGCTGCGAGTTTGAGACCCCTGCCCTAGAGGCTGGAGGACCCTGGAGACCATGTAATAGAAGTATAGAGATTTCACAATGCATCAGCATTGCAGTTCATTATATCAGAGATCAGACCCCCTGGGATCCAAGAACCCTAGGGGAAGGGGAGAGTCTAAAAATAAAAGTAAAAGAAAAGAAAACATATTAAAAGCTAAAGGGGTTGTCTGGAATATAATAAGAATTAACTCCTATACTAAATGCCCTCCTCTGCCTCACTTCTAATTTATTTATATTTTTAAAAAATCTATAATTACTCATGTGTTTGCCCCAGGGACACTTTCTGCTAATCCGAAATGGAACGTCACCAGTACTGTCCCCCCCCCCCCCTCCCAACTTACATGTCTTCCTGTCCGGGAGGAGCTCCTCCCTTCTTCCTCTCTGCAAGCACTTGTGCACTGTATCTCTACTGCGCAGGCATCACAGGTACTTCCGGTCTGAGCACGTGCTAGGAGAGTGTAAGAGAAGCATCTCCAGCCTGCGCACAGTGAAAAGGAGGAACCGTCTCCCAGAGAAGAAGATAGGTAAGTATGATGTGGTGGTGGTGGTGGGGGGGGGGCTGAGTTAGTTAGTTGGGAAGGGCTAGTAGTGGGCAGGATAGCTTAGATCAGGAGACAGGGAGAGGAGTGGAATGGAGTGAGGGGGTGCAGCGAGAGGGAGATAATGTGGAAGGTACACAGAAAGATACACAGCAGAAAGCTACACCATGTAAACAAATGCAGAAGAAGCCAGGAAATCCCAGAGAAACCCAGAAATCACTCAAAAGACTGCTAAAGGTATATGGGTGTACTTATTAACACATTCATATCTCTAACAGACCCTTTTAAAAAAAAAAAAAAAAAAAAGATTTATTGCCCGGAAAACCCATTTCAATTCCTCCCCTTTCCCTAGATCAGACATAAATAAGTAAAGTAAAACACCCATACATTAGGTTTCCCTGTGTCCGAAAACACCTGGAATAATAATTTTCCCAAACGGTGAAGACATTTTTATCTGTTCTGCATCCCATTAAAGGTTGACTAAAAAGTGATCAAAATATCAGACATCCCCCAAAATGATATAAATGAAAAATAAATCTGGCTCTACAAAAAAAGACACCTTATACAGCCCCATACACAGAAATGTAAAAATGTTATGGGTGTCAGAATACGGGATAAAAAAACAAACAAACTACCGTATATATTCTAGTATAAGCTGACCCGAATATAAGCAGAGACCCCTAATTTTACCACAAAAAACTGGGAAAACTTATTGGCCCGAGTATAAGCCAAGCAGGGGGAAATCCACCATTGCAGATAAAAAGTCTGGTCATGTGCATTGCAGCTTAGTAACTCCATGGGGATCATAGTAATAGCAGTTAACCCCATCATGTCCCTCACATTAACCCGTTGTGTGCCTCACATAAGAGTTACTGATATGTGGGACATATGGAGGTAATAATTAGGTATCTTCATAATTAAGGGCCTTCATTAGTACCCTCATGTGTCTCACATATTAGTAACCCTTATATGGGGCACACAGGGGTTAATATCCGGGACATGATGGGGTTAACTGTTATTAATGTGAGGCACATGGAGTTACTGAAACTAAATGAATAACCCCAAATGCCTGACATTAATAGGCAGAGTAACTAAAGGAAGGTCCCTGTGTGTGTCACGTTACTGTAGCTTCCTCTCCTCCATACAACAGACATCTTCCATAAGACACAATGAATCCTGGCCACTCATCTGCAGGGTAGATGCTAAAGGACCACTGATGACGTCATGACCATGTGATCGGACTCTGGTGTGGGCGGAGCTAATAGGATTTAGCCTCAACCTCATCTGCAGATGTTACATACCAGTGACTACAGGACCTTTGATGACATCACAGTCATGTGACCTCATGACAAGCCAATCACAGAGCAGTAGCACGACCTCCCCCTTCCAGGTCCTCCCAGTTTTCTGTGCTCCGTGGACCCTGACTCGTGTATAAGCCGAGGAGAGCTTTTTCAGCATGAAAAATGTGCTGAAAAAGTCGGCTTATACTTGAGTATATATGGTATATGAATTTGTTATCTCCATCATACTGACTCATCGATTACAGGTGACATGTCATTGTGGCTGCACAGTTGCACAAACACAGTAATTTTCTAAAAAAAATTTTTTGCAAATTCCCAGTATTCTGTATAGAATCTTAATTGATACCATTATGAAGTACAATTTGTCCCACAAACGTGAAGCCCTCATATGGTTCTGTGAACAGAAAAATAAAACATTTTTGGAAAGAGGGGAGTAAAAAACAAAAATAAAAAAAATGGTTGCGGTAGAAAGGGGTTAATATGCTCTTCCAAAGAGAGTTCCTTCCTGATTCTCTCCATTTCTCCCAATCCAGATCTCCCTGAAGATTCCCAGCTGAGCATTTTGTATCATATATCCTACTCCCCCTGTAATTTCTCCCTCCAGCCTCAAACTATTGTCTCCCGATGATAATCGAAGATCATGATGCATGCAGGGCTTTGCGACAGCTCAATTATTTAGCTCTTGAGATCATCTCTTCGTCAAGATGGTTGGCACATCAGAAGTTTCCAATAACTTCACAACACAGTGAATTTGTTTCAAAACTGATCTGATTCAGCTTTATGCTTCTGTTAGGCAACATGCAAACAGAAAGCACATTACAGGACAAAGCAAATCCTGAGCCCTTTGGCTGCTTACACATTCACTATCCATAAGAAGAACATTGTTTAGTTGCACTGACCCCCTTCCCATCAACTTAACTAGAACCTGTCAACATGATTTTGACCCTAAAATAATCAGCAATACCTGAGAGGGCATTTCACGTATTGCTTAATGCTGTCCGTGTAATGTCTGAACACTGCATCTATCCTCAAAAAGATTGACTTTAAAACCTTCATTTGCATATTGAGTGAAAGTAAACGCAAGTGCAATGGTTCTTATGCTCAGTACTGAAGCCTAATTTGCATCCCTGGCTTCATTTCATCACTGCGCATGCTATGGGGGTTCAGTAACACATCTCAGATACAGTCCTATGAAAAAGTTTGGGCACCCCTATTAATCTTAATCATTTTTAGTTCTAAATATTTTGGTATTTGCAACAGCCATTTCAGTTTGATATATCTAATAACTGATGGACACAGTAATATTTCAGGATTGAAATGAGGTTTATTGTACTAACAGAAAATGCGCAATATGCATTAAACCAAAATTTGACCGGTGCAAAAGTATGGGCACCTCAACAGAAAAGTGACATTAATATTTAGTAGATCCTCCTTTTGCAAAGATAACAGCCTCTAGTCGCTTCCTGTAGCTTTTAATCAGTTCCTGGATCCTGGATAAAGGTATTTTGGACAAACAATTCAAGTTCAGTTAAGTTAGATGGTCGCCGAGCATGGACAGCCCGCTTCAAATCATCCCACAGATGTTCAATGATATTCAGGTCTGGGGACTGGGATGGCCATTCCAGAACATTGTAATTGTTCCTCTGCATGAATGCCTGAGGATTTGGAGCGGTGTTTTGGATCATTGTCTTGCTGAAATATCCATCCCCGGCGTAACTTCAACTTCGTCACTGATTCTTGAACATTATTCTCAAGAATCTGCTGATACTGAGTGGAATCCATGCGACCCTCAACTTTAACAAGATTCCCGATGCCGGCATTGGCCACACAGCCCCAAAGCATGATGGAACCTCCACCAAATTTTACAGTGGGTAGCATGTGTTTTTCTTGGAATGCTGTTTCTTTTTGGACGCCATGCATAACGCCTTTTTTTATAACCAAACAACTCAATTTTTGTTTCCAAAATGAAGCTGCCTTGTCCAAATGTGCTTTTTCATACCTCAGGCAACTCTATTTGTGGCGTACGTGCAGAAATGGCTTCTTTCTCATCACTCTCCCATACAGCTTCTCCTTGTGCAAAGTGCGCTGTATAGTTGACCGATGCACAGTGACACCATCTGCAGCAAGATGATGCTGCAGCTCTTTGGAGGTGGTCTGTGGATTGTCTTTGACTGTTCTCACCATTCTTCTTCTCTGCCTTTCTGATATTTTTCTTGGCCTGCCACTTCTGGGCTTAACAAGAACTGTCCCTGTGGTCTTCCATTTCCTTACTATGTTCCTCACAGTGGAAACTGACAGGTTAAATCTCTGAGACAACTTTTTGTATCCTTCCCCTGAACAACTATGTTGAACAATCTTTGTTTTCAGATCATTTGAGAGCGGGCTGTCCATGTTCGGCGACCATCAAACTTAACTGAACTTGAATTGTTTTGTAGAAAGAAATGGTCCAAAATACCTTCATCCAGGATCCAGGAACTGATTAAAAGCTACAGGAAGCGACTAGAGGCTGTTATCTTTGCAAAAGGAGGATGTACTAAATATTAATGTCACTTTTCTGTTGAGGTGCCCATATTTTTGCACCGGTCAAATTTTGGTTTAATGCATATTGCGCATTTTCTGTTAGTACAATAACCCTCATTTCAATCCTGAAATATTACTGTGTCCATCAGTTATTAGATATATCAAACTGAAATGGCTGTTGCAAACACCAAAATATTTAGAACTAAAAATGATTAAGATTAATAGGGGTGCCCAAACTTTTTCATAGGACTGTATGTGGCTTCAATGCTACACTTGGCTACCGCTGTGCATGCACACCACACAGCAATGCAACCATGTGAATAAGATGCATCACTGAGCCCTGGCATATCTCAGCTGTGAGAAACACATGACTGCTGAAACCAGATTCCTCAGTGGTCGCTGGTAAGTGATGTGTGTGAGTGATGCCATCGGTCCCTCTCCAGCAACCTATGAGGCCACTGTTTACTCTCAGTGGTCATATGAGCGTCATCACTTCTGGTGGCACACAACAGAAAGAGGACCGGAAACAGACAATGGACTGCTGGGGACAGTTGAGTATGACTTTTTTTCTTTTACACCCACCCCAAATGCCCCCGACGCTGCTCCAAACCATGGACAACCCCTTTAAATTCACAGTTGTCCTTTATCGCCCATTAACCTTCCTCTTTGAAGTAGAAATTCAGAGATTATTTTGTCAATGGGGCATGACTTTGGATTTAAAGGCATTTTCAGAGCTCCAAGAGATCACAGTCCTTGCAGCCACATAACAGTAAAAGGAGTGCTGGTCATGCAAGTGCACTGGCACCACATTCACAAGGAGGAGGCATAAGGAATTTTTGGTGCCCTCTTCTGATCACCAGAGTGCCTGGTGGTCTGTCCTGAGCGATGTGATACTTATCCCCACAATCAGTTCCGGTGTTCTTCAGAATACTCATCACTGGCAGTAACTGTAGCACTAGTCCCCTCTTGCCCACCTCTTGGTAGTCAACTTATCACAAATGAGTTGGCTGCCTGCCTACACCGCCCACCTTAGAGTAAGAAGACATAATTAGATAAGACTCTGGCTCTGACACACAGAGTGCCCCATTCCCCCTAGCACACCCCCCCTCCCCCAAACCCTTGCATATGCGCATTGAGCAGCATAAGAGTAGAGGAGGAGACGGTGAATAACTTACTAGCAACTGAGTAGTCAAGTGATAGGTGCCAATGTGCCTTGCAAGAGGATATGGGCGGGCCCACTAATAAAGGGTCGCAAACGTGCCGCAGTAGCCATACTATGTGGAAGGGCAGCAGCAATAAGCACAAGTTATTACAGGAAGTAGTGGTGCCAGCCGGGCAGTGCCACACCCTCTTGGACTTGACAATCTGCCATCTGAGGCAAGATACTCATCTCACCTCATGGTAGATGCAACCCTGGATGTATTTGTCTCCTATTGACTCCAAACATAATGACTATAAAACATTCTGGCTATAGAAACCCTATTTAGACCCTTGATAGTATATCACTGCCTCTTCAGTTTTCTATACATATAATTGTGCATATGATGATACATACCTGTTTTTCACTGGGATATTTTACATGATTTAGAAATAAAAATATTGTTTTAGGTTTTAACCCCTTCTCACCACAGCCATTTTTCATGATTTTTTTTCTCTCCAGCTTCCAAAAACCATACCTCACAGACATTGCCGCCAGGTTCCTGCTATGTTTAAGCAACAGAGACCTTGTGGCTATGGCCACCCAATTAGCTCCTAAGCAGGTGCCATATCTGTATACCCAACATATACCGTGCTATTATCTCAGGAAGTGGTTAATGTAATTTTTTTATTTTATTTTTTAAAATTTAAATGAACTGTTATTGCATTAAACATGCTTCAGACATCTAGACATTGCACATTAAATATTTTTTACGCTATAAGCTGTTAGAAATGAAACCTTACTGCCTTCTTCTCAATTATCACGTGGCATCAATCTTCTATTCTGTCCCAACGGAAATTTTCCAAAGAAACATATCCATTTTATATTTAGCCTTATTTTTATATTTCTTAGAAAGTACTAAGGAATATAGTCCTAGCAGGTCATTCTCCTGTCATTTGCTCCAGAGTCATATTATACAACTTCCTGGCGCCTGGCAGCTGTACCATAAAATTACCAACATATCTGCCAAGAAAATGAAATGCACACTCCAGAGGTCCAAATATTGGCCAGTCTTTTGCCAACACAGTGTAAAGTATATATAATGGGATGTCTTTTCAGACAGGGGATAATATTTTCTAACACTATTTTGATTTGATTTGCTGTGGAAGCAGTATTCACACAAGATAAACTGTGGCATTATTGCTTCACAAAGTGCTAGTTTTTTTTAGAAAAAATAAAAACAAAAACTATAAAATGTTCTTAAGGTTAAGGCCCCATGTTCCAGAAACATAGCTTTTTTTGTTGTAGATTCTGTTGCATTTTTTTGAGCTAAAGCCAAGAATGAAAAGGAATGAAAAATATATAGAAAGTTCTTATTCTCCGGTTCAATCCACTCCTGGTTTTGACTCAAAAAACCGCAACAAAAAAAGCTGTGTTTCTGCACCATGAGGCATTAGCCTAAAGCTAAGGCACTACGTAGTATGCCGTTGCAAAAAAGTGCTGCAAAAAAAACTTGACGGCCACGCGTTGCGTTTTTTCCTACAGCATTTTTCACTGACATTCTCCTCTGCAGACTTTCTGCTTCCATTATACCTATAGGGAAACCACCAGCGTTTCAGAATATGGCGACTTTTAGAAAAAAACATTTTTTGCAAAGGTTTAGATTTTTGATAAGGGATTAAAATTTGAGATGAGTGAACACCGTTCAATCGAATACATATTCAATCGAATATCAGGCTGTTCGAGGTATTCGATTACAATCAAATACCAAGAGGCAAACGCAGTAAAAATTCGTATCCCCTCCCATCTTCCCTGGCGCTTTTTTTGCACCAATAACTGCACAGGGGAGGTGGGACAGGAACTACGACATCGGACGCATTGAAAAAAAATCAAAAAAAGGAATTAGCCGAAATCAGGTGACCTCCAGTTTAGACGAATGGTGAATTTAACATTCAATTAATTTGAGACTGTGAACTGTGATGTGACTGAGAGACAGGGATAGACGTACAGGCAGGGTTAGCCAGAGATTACCTTTATTTAGGGGGGAATGTTACTCACCCAGCTCTTTGGGGCTCTATCTGGTCAGGATCCCTGTCAGCTTGCGATATGCGCGAGCTGACTTTTTCCCATAGGAATGCATTGACCAGCGTTGATTGGTCAGTGTACAGCATTCGGCCAATCAACGCTGGTTCTGCCGGAGGCTGCACACTAAATTACGTACTGTACAGGGAGAGCTGGCAGCTTGCGTTTATGCGGGAGCTGACTTTTTCTCATAGGAATGCATTGACCAGCGTTGATTGGCCAGTGTACAGCATTCAGCCAATCAACGCTGGGGGTCTGTGAGGAGGCGGAGTCTAAGATCGGACCACAATGGAGACTACTGTGATACGATCTTAGACTCCGCCTCCTCACAGACGAGCCTCCGGCAGAACCAGCGTTGATTGGCCGAATGCTGTACACTGGCCAATCAACGCTGGTCAATGCATTCCTATGAGAAAAAGTCAGCTCCCGTATAAACGCAAGCTGCCAGCTCTCCCGACTAGCAAGGAAGAGCCTGCTGCAGAACCAGCGTTGATTTGCCGAATGCTATACAGCGTATAGTATTCGGCAAATCAACGCTGGTTCTGAATCGAATCTTTACTGCAAATAGCGATAGTATTCGAATGAGTACTCGATTGACTACTACTCGCTCATCTCTAGTTGTAACTACGAAACATCGTAACCTGAGACTGTCGTAACCCGAGGACTACCTGTACTAGGTATATGGCTTGAACCAGCACTGCTCCTATTCAAGTAAAACTACCCCATTGTGTGACAAATGTATCTACTGGTGACTTACAAAAAAATCTGCCCATCAGTGAAAATCTAGTTTGATTCATGTATAAATTCTCAATTTTTAGACAGAAATTTAAATAAAACTGTAAAGCCCTTGAACAACTCACAATATGTTCCTGAGAGATTAATACTAGAATCAGTCTGCAGTTGCATCACAATCCCCATGACCATACTTTGTAATCTCTTTTGTCTGAGCGTGCTTTTCCATGTCAATAATTCAATTAGTTTTGCTCTTCATAACTTTAGCTGCTATAATGCTGACCCAGCGAATTACATTTTGAAGGATTAGATTTACATAAACTGACACATGTTAGTCATTACTTGCATTTGCTATTTCAGGAAATGTAAGTGGATTAATGAGATTTATTCTATCATAGACTGCCTGTGTAGAAAAGAATCAGAAACATCATTTACAGAAATTTACTGAGAACTAATATAAATTTACTGTACTTGCTCTTGTTCTAGCCGTGTCTGTAGGGTCAAACAATGTCACTTTCATTCACCTATTATAGGCATGTGTGGCTCGGCAGGTGGCTGGTGCATGAGCTTCAATGTCAAACAAGCATTAAAAGGTTGTCAGCACAGAGGCTTATTAATAAATCTCACTCTTTTAGTACAGAAAGTGTTCTGACACTTCTTTGCCTTCTTTTGCTCAGGTATAGTACTTGTCTTTAAGCAGTACTTAAAGACATTGTTTGAGATTTAAAAAGTAAGTGCACTTGTCCACAGGTTGTGCCTGGTATTGCGGCTCAGTTTTATAGAACAAAATACAGCTGAGCTACAGAACAACCATAGGCTACAGAGTATTTCACACTTGTATCCCACCACAAAAACTCCCTTTTACTAAATTAAAAAAACACTAGCTCTATGTGCCTTTTCACAGCTTATCTGCATCCCATATCATACTTAGAATAGGACCAAAAAAATATCTTCCATAACTGTTTCTGCTTCAAAGGTGAAGACCACAACACGTCTTTTAAAAGGTTCCTGGTCCTGTTCAAAGCATGATCACTGATAAATCTTGTGCTAGTTCTGTTACCAGCACAGTATCCATGGTTGTAACTAGTGCTGCATCCCGGAGTGAGCTGCTATTTCTATGTTTGTCCTTTGTACCTGCAGGTTGTCTTGGTATGTCCCGTCTTCATGTTCTGTGTTAAATGTAAATTGTTTTGCAACCTTTTCTGTAATTGTTCCCACTCTGCAGTTCAAATTTGTGCCTTGGTTCAGTCCTGGCCAATTACAGGCCACTGGGTGGGGTTGTAAAGAGACTCTAGTCTCCTGTGGCAGTTACAAAATCTCAGTCTAGTGTCTGCAGTCTAGTGTGAGCAGCCATCCTACACAAGTCATACTGTTCTGTGCAGAGGGAGAACTCAGACAGGAGTCCATCAGACACCAGGTCAGTCTTTAGGAGGATTTCCTCTTGTCCCAGGTTCATCCGGAGACATCTCCTGCGACAGGGAGATAATTTGGTGCGTCTCTGAGAGACATCTGTCATCTGTGCCAGTAGGAGCAACAGAGGACCCTGATAGGAGTAAGGACTAGAGATGAGCGAACAGTGTTCTATCGAACACATGTTCGATCGGATATCAGGGTGTTCGCCATGTTCGAATCGAATCGAACACCACGTGGTAAAGTGCGCCAAAATTCGATTCCCCTCCCACCTTCCCTGGCGCCTTTTTTGCACCAATAACAGCGCAGGGGAGGTGGGACAGGAACTACGACACTGGGGGCATTGAAAAAAATTGGAAAAAGTCATTGGCTGCCGAAATCAGGTGACCTCCATTTTAGACGAATAGTGGATTTCAAATCCGGGTCATATGAGAATGTGAACTTTGTGACTATGAGACAGGGATAGCTGTACAGGCAGGGATAGCTAGGGATAACCTTTATTTAGGGGGGAATGTTATTAAAAATAACTTTTTGGGGCTCTATCGGGTGTGTAATTGTGATTTTTGTGAGATAAACTTTTTCCCATAGGGATGCATTGGCCAGCGCTGATTGGCCGAATTCCGTACTCTGGCCAATCAGTGCTGGCCAATGCATTCTATTAGCTTGATGAAGCAGAGTGTGCACAAGGGTTCAAGCGCACCCTCGGCTCTGATGTAGCAGAGCCGAGGCTGCACAAGGGTTCAAGCGCACCCTCGGCTCTGATGTAGGAGAGCCGAGGGTGCACTTGAACCCTTGTGCACCCTCAGCTCTGCTACATCAGAGCCGAGGGTGCGCTTGAACCCTTGTGCACACTCTGCTTCATCAAGCTAATAGAATGCATTGGCCAGCGCTGATTGGCCAATGTATTCTATTAGCCTGATGAAGTAGAGCTGAATGTGTGTGCTAAGCACACACATTCAGCTCTACTTCATCGGGCTAATAGAATGCATTGGCCAGCGCTGATTGGCCAGAGTACGGAACTCGACCAATCAGCGCTGGCTCTGCTGGAGGAGGCGGAGTCTAAGATCGCTCCACACCAGTCTCCGTTCAGGTCCGACCTTAGACTCCGCCTCCTCCGGCAGAGCCAGCGCTGATTGGCCGAAGGCTGGCCAATGCATTCCTATGCGAATGCAGAGACTTAGCAGTGCTGAGTCAGTTTTGCTCAACTACACATCTGATGCACACTCGGCACTGCTACATCTGATGTAGCAATCTGATGTAGCAGAGCCGAGGGTGCACTAGAACCCCTGTGCAAACTCAGTTCACGCTAATAGAATGCATTGGCCAGCGCTGATTGGCCAATGCATTCTATTAGCCCGATGAAGTAGAGCTGAATGTGTGTGCTAAGCACACACATTCAGCACTGCTTCATCACGCCAATACAATGCATTAGCCAGTGCTGATTGGCCAGAGTACGGAATTCGGCCAATCAGCGCTGGCTCTGCTGGAGGAGGCGGAGTCTAAGGTTGGACCTGAATGGAGACTGGTGTGGAGCGATCTTAGACTCCGCCTCCTCCAGCAGAGCCAGCGCTGATTGGTCGAGTTCCGTACTCTGGCCAATCAGCGCTGGCCAATGCATTCTATTAGCCCGATGAAGTAGAGCTGAATGTGTGTGCTTAGCACACACATTCAGCTCTACTTCATCAGGCTAATAGAATACATTGGCCAATCAGCGCTGGCCAATGCATTCTATTAGCTTGATGAAGCAGAGTGTGCACAAGGGTTCAAGCGCACCCTCGGCTCTGATGTAGCAGAGCTGAGGGTGCACAAGGGTTCAAGTGCACCCTCGGCTCTCCTACATCAGAGCCGAGGGTGCGCTTGAACCCTTGTGCAGCCTCGGCTCTGCTACATCAGAGCCGAGGGTGCGCTTGAACCCTTGTGCACACTCTGCTTCATCAAGCTAATAGAATGCATTGGCCAGCACTGATTGGCCAGAGTACGGAATTCGGCCAATCAGCGCTGGCCAATGCATTCTATTAGCCCGATGAAGTAGAGCTGAATGTGTGTGCTAAGCACACACATTCAGCACTGCTTCATCACGCCAATACAATGCATTAGCCAGTGCTGATTGGCCAGAGTACGGAATTCGGCCAATCAGCGCTGGCTCTGCTGGAGGAGGCGGAGTCTAAGATCGCTCCACACCAGTCTCCATTCAGGTCCGACCTTAGACTCCGCCTCCTCCAGCAGAGCCAGCGCTGATTGGCCGAATTCCGTACTCTGGCCAATCAGCACTGGCTAATGCATTGTATTGGCTTGATGAAGCAGTGCTGAATGTGTGTGCTTAGCACACACATTCAGCTCTATTTCATCGGGCTAATAGAATGCATTGGCCAATCAGCGCTGGCCAATGCATTCTATTAGCGTGAACTGAGTTTGCACAGGGGTTCTAGTGCACCCTCGGCTCTGCTACATCAGATTGCTACATCTGATGTAGCAGTGCCGAGTGTGCATCAGATGTGTAGTTGAGCAAAACTGACTCAGCACTGCTAAGTCTGCATTCGCATAGGAATGCATTGGCCAGCCTTCGGCCAATCAGCGCTGGCTCTGCCGGAGGAGGCGGAGTCTAAGGTCGGACCTGAATGGAGACTGGTGTGGAGCGATCTTAGACTCCGCCTCCTCCAGCAGAGCCAGCGCTGATTGGCCGAATTCCGTACTCTGGCCAATCAGCACTGGCTAATGCATTGTATTGGCGTGATGAAGCAGTGCTGAATGTGTGTGCTTAGCACACACATTCAGCTCTACTTCATCGGGCTAATAGAATGCATTGGCCAGCGCTGATTGGCCAGAGTACGGAATTCGGCCAATCAGCGCTGGCTCTGCTGGAGGAGGCGGAGTCTAAGATCGCTCCACACCAGTCTCCATTCAGGTCCGACCTTAGACTCCGCCTCCTCCAGCAGAGCCAGCGCTGATTGGCCGAATTCCGTACTCTGGCCAATCAGCACTGGCTAATGCATTGTATTGGCTTGATGAAGCAGTGCTGAATGTGTGTGCTTAGCACACACATTCAGCTCTACTTCATCGGGCTAATAGAATGCATTGGCCAATCAGCGCTGGCCAATGCATTCTATTAGCGTGAACTGAGTTTGCACAGGGGTTCTAGTGCACCCTCGGCTCTGCTACATCAGATTGCTACATCTGATGTAGCAGTGCCGAGTGTGCATCAGATGTGTAGTTGAGCAAAACTGACTCAGCACTGCTAAGTCTGCATTCGCATAGGAATGCATTGGCCAGCCTTCGGCCAATCAGCGCTGGCTCTGCCGGAGGAGGCGGAGTCTAAGGTCGGACCTGAATGGAGACTGGTGTGGAGCTATCTTAGACTCCGCCTCCTCCAGCAGAGCCAGCGCTGATTGGTCGAGTTCCGTACTCTGGCCAATCAGCACTGGCCAATGCATTTCTATGGGGAAAAGTTAGCTTGCGAAAATCGCAAACTGACAGGGATTTCCATGAAATAAAGTGACTTTTATGCCCCCAGACATGCTTCCCCTGCTGTCCCAGTGTCATTCCAGGGTGTTGGTATCATTTCCTGGGGTGTCATAGTGGACTTGGTGACCCTCCAGACACGAATTTGGGTTTCCCCCTTAACGAGTTTATGTTCCCCATAGACTATAATGGGGTTCGAAACCCATTCGAACACTCGAACAGTGAGCGGCTGTTCGAATCGAATTTCGAACCTCGAACATTTTAGTGTTCGCTCATCTCTAGTAAGGACCCATTCACATGGAGTAAACACGCGTGCATTTTGGCAAAATACACGTGTAAAAAATACACGTGTAAAAATAAGACTCCCATTGACTTGTTATTCTATAGATCAGGGGTCAGCAACTTTCGGCACTCCAGCTGCAGTGAAACTACAACTCCCAACATGCTCCATTCACCTCCATGGGAGTTCCTAAAACAGCAGAGCAAGTATGCATGCTGGGAGTTGTAGTTTTAGAACAACTGGAGTGCCGAAGGTTACCTACCCCTGCTATAGGTCATCAGTATTCCATCAGTAGTGATCTAATACCCAGACCCTGCACCAATCAGCTGGTCCAACTGCATACCAGCGCTGGAAGTCACAGAACTAGGTTCTAAGCTAGGGACATTAGCCCGGCATTGAAGCGGTTAAAGATGCCTTCACAGAAGATTTTTTTTTACAGAAATTTCTGCAATTGAAAATCAGGTCTATTCATCTGAATGGATGTGTTTTGATTATTGTTGCATGTTCCTATCAGATTAATTGAACTGATTTGCATTTGCAGAAAGGAAAAAGTTCCCAGAAGGAATAAACAGCATCTTATAGCATTAGGGACATTGCAGATTTTGCTGCGGTTTTTTGAGCCAAAGCCAGGAGTGGGTTGACCAAAAGGAAGAAGTATAAGAACTTCCTATATATTTCCCATTCCCTTTATAGCCACTAAAGGATTTGGCTGTAAAAAAAAGCAGCAAAAACTGCAAAAAAACAAAAACAAAAACAGCAGATTTTCCACCCAGTTGGGCATTAGCCTAAAGGTAAGTTCACACAGGGTTTTTTGGACCGGATTTTGACGCGGGAATCCATCTCAGAATCCGCTCCAAAAAACGCCTCGTGCGGCCTGCCAGTCCAGGAATTCCACTCCGGATTAGGTCCAAATGAATGTGCCTAGTCAGGAGGGAGTGTCACGCCGTAGAATCCGCGGCTAGATAGGGCAGCGGAAAAAGGAAGTGAACAGCTCCCATTGAAGTCAATGGGAGGTGTTTTTTGGAGGAGGATTCTGAGGCGGATTCCACGTCAAAATCCAGTCCAAAAAACTCAGTGTGAACTTACCCTAAGGCTTCTTTCACATGGCAGTGTTTGGTTAGTGATTTTGTTCAGTGATTAGGAGTGGAGACTACACAAGGATGATGTATAATATAATTATTTGTAAATGTTCTGTGTTTTTAACCCACTCCTAGTTTTAGCACACAATCACTGATGAAAATCACTGACCAAGTACTGACCGTGTGAAAGCAGCCTTAGGCTAAGGCCCCACATGACGTCCCGCAGCAAAAAAGCCCTGCGGAAAAAACTGTGGTGGCAACGCATCGCAGTTCTTCATGCAGCACTTTAGACAGAAAGGTCACAGAGGTTTCCTCTGCGGACTTTCTGTTTCAATTATACCTATGGAGATTATACCTATAAGTATAATTGATGTGCTGCGATTTCCAAAAACAGGCCAGTTTAGTAAATTGGTTTGGTTTTTACTACAAAGTGGGCATGGGATTGGCTAGACTGAAAAACAATGCTATTTTTTCTGCGGTGTTTCCACAGCGGGCAAATTGTGGCCTTTACGCCACGTGGGGGCCAAACTTAGAGTTCTCAGTAGCTGTGATTGTTATGGCTTATACCTGTGTTTGGGACAACCTGTACAAGGGTCATCTGTAGCTGGCTCATGCTGTAACGGAGAAGATCTAAGACTAGCGTATTAAGAACATTGATTTTATGCAATCAAGATCACATCATACGCTAGCACAGAAATAATGCCCTGCCTAGCAATTTCTTGCAATGCACAACATGCGCTAGATTGCCTGTCCTAATATTCATTCTTTCAGGACCAGAAGTGACTTCCTCTAGGGCTAACACATGTAGCATTGGCTTCAATCCAAAATGGGGTTATCTTCATGAGACAACCCATGTCATGCTAATAATAGAAGGAATGTTCAGTAACAGCAGCTGATGATTTTCATTACTTCATATAAAGATGTGGCTCTCTTGGTGTAGTTAGAACAGACCATAATAAGACTTGTTGTTATATGGTTGTACAGTCACAGGTTGCCAATCCCAGATTTAAGCCTTTACACTGTTTATGTACAGTAGCCTTTATTGTTTGCGAGTCTGTTCTGAATTATACTGGAATTATGACATCTGTAATACTTTACTTGAAAAGTAAATGTTTAGAATCTTAAGACGGTGGATTGTCAGGGAGACACTGAGCCAGCGCCAACTGGGACAGCAGCAAGACAAAATAAAAGATAAACAGGCGAAGTAACCAACCAAGGAATCTGGCAAACAAATATCAACAGATCTGGATGCTACTGCTGGAAAATAATAGTTCACAAATGGACGTCCGGGGGCAGCAGCCACAGCTGTTCAGAACAGTTGTTCAACTGAGGAGCAGTTTATGCTGAGTACATGATGGAAACCGAAGAAGAGGCCAAATGAATTAGGTTCATGCTATGTTGTCTTGTAGAAAGAATTCCAGAATGAAAATAGAATGAAAGGACTACTGCAGCATCCTATGATCTGTTCTGCATTATCCACCGTAGATGTGACTAGGAGGTAAATTGTTATGTATATCTGTATAATGAGAAAAAGTTTCAGGCAGTCAAACAAACCGTAAACAATACAAAGTAAAATCCTAGCCGCACGGCCACTACCTACAACACAAGTCCCTACCTACAGAGAGCTGGACCTACTGCACAGCTTCCCAAACACAACACATGGCAGTTTTTGAATAACAAGTGCTTTTCCCAGGAGCAGAGAACCATCTGCCCTCATGTACACACCTCAGGATTGCCAGGAATCAACCCCACTCATCCCAAATGGAGAGACAAATATTGCTTGTATAGTGAAAACAATATAGAATTTTCTGTATACTTTATCAATTCCTCACAGCAGGGCCGTTACTTTCTGTCATTCTTTCTACTTAGGAAAGGTTCACACTACTGTTCAATTCCGTTATCAAGGTGTCCGTTTAAAAAAAACAAAAAAAAAAACAACAACAAACACCTATCATAACAGACACAAACGGACAGTAACTGATGGCTATCAGTTACTGTCCGTTATAAGTCCGTTGCCCGTAGACTTCAATGTTAAAAAAATAATGGACAGAAAAGTCCTGCATGTAGGACTTAGGTGTAAACGGACACAAGATATAATCCCATTGAAATGAATGGAAATTTTAACGGATTTCTGACGGTTCAGCCAGTGTCCATTGCTAAAATCTTGTAACTGACAATAGCTACGGACACTACTGACAGTCACTAATGGTACTGTCAACGACCCCTTAGGGTCCCTTCACAAGGAGGAATTTGGCGCGGATTCTGATGCAGAATCCGCACACAAAAAAGCCTCCCATTGATTTCAATGGGTTCTGTTTTTTCTCTCAAATTCAAGAACTGTGAAAGTGATATCAAAGAAGGGGTCCTATGTTAACAAGTAACTTGGCCTGTTATGAAGTTTTTGATTGAAATAGCTTTTTATTTCAGTAAATGGGACATCTTAATTTTTTAAAATAAATTTTTATAGAAATTTTTCAATGAAAACAAATAAACAAAAGAGTGCAAAGAAAAATATGCAATAAAAGAACAATAAAACAGTAAGTTGTATGATTAAACCTGTAAACAGATTAGTACATACATAGGCATTGCACAGAGCGCTGTAAGGACGTGACAGCAATTATATAGCGACATAATAACAACAAAACAAAGTAGAAATACAAGAAAGGTGAAAAGACAAAAAAAGGGGGGGGGGGTCACAAAAAGGGTGGACCAGCCTACTAGAACATATAGGGGGAACGGCTGGATAAGTATGCTTGGCAACGATAAGTATGTTTTTGGCTAAATTTTGCATGACTAGACAGATGAAACCGTTGTGACATCTTAATCTTACTGAGTGGTAGGCCTCATCACAGACGGAGATGACAGGGAATACAGAGACTTTACCCGGGATTATGTGGAAAGATGCAAGCGGAACCTCCTCAAGATTAATACTTGGAAGACCAAGGAGTGGTGGTGGACTTTAGTAAGCGGAGATGTGCTCTGGTGGACATCCAGGGAGACATGCATTGAGATAGTCAAGACCTATAATTACCTGCGTGTACTGCTCAATAATAAGCTGGACTGGGCTGATCACCTGGATGCGCTGCACAGAAAGGGCCACAGCAGGCTCTACCTGCTCAAGAGGCTGAGGGCATTCGGAGTCCAGGGGAGACTTCTTAGGGCCTTTTTCAACTCTGTGGTAGCATCAACCATCTTCTTCAGTGTGGCCTGCTGGGGAGTAGCATACCAGCCAGGGACAGAAATAGACTTGACAGGCTGATTAGAAAGGCCAGCTCTCTGGGGAGCCCCCTGGACCCAGTACAGGTGGTGGGTGACAGTAGGTCACTGTCCCTGGTGAGCTTCATGCTGGAGAATAACTCCCATCCCATGTATGTGTGGTAGCACTGGGCAGATGACCGACTGCCTCACCCCAAGTGTGAGAAGGAGCGCTATCGGAGGTCCTTCCTCCCAACCACGGTCAGGCTGTATAATCAACATCAGGCTAAGCAAAGATCACTTCGCATAGAGAACTAAATGATCCTAAAGTTTTTTTTTCTTTTCTTGTTATGACTCCTAGTATCTTTTTATCTTCTATTCTGAGCTTTGTATGTGTTCTTTCTTGTATTATTATTGTATTATCATGCTGCTGTAACACACTGAATTTCTTCATGGAGCGACTATTAAAGGATTATCTTATCTTATCTTAATGGTGCAAATGTAACAAATGACCATTTTCAGTTCTTTACGACCTATAAAATGTTTAAAAACTCTGTTGTGTATAATAATTAGAGATGAGCGAGTAGTATTGGATTGAATACTACGGTATTCGAAATATTCGTATTGACCAGCGTTGGTTCTGCCAGAGGCTTGTCTGTAAGGAGGCGGAGTCTAAGATTGGACCACAACAGTCTCCATTGTGGTCAATGCCAATGCTGTACACTGACCAATCAACGCTGGTCAATGCATTCCTATGACAAAAAAGTCAGCTGCCTCGTAACCACAAGCTGCCAGCTCTCCTAACTAGCAAGGATGAGCCTGCTGCAGAACCAGCGTTGATTTGCCGCAGGCTCGTCTTTGCTAGTTGGGAGAGCTGGCAGCTTGAGTTTACGAGGGAGCTTACTTTTTATCAGCGCAACTGCAAGCAGTTAACTGTGCAGTTAAAGCGCATGGACCCCATAGACTATATTGGTGTCCGTGCGCTTTAACTGCACAGCGCTCCTCCTAAACACTCTCCTCCTGCTATTCGTGGACTTGGTGACTCTCCGTTAGTCGAATAGTGGTTTCCCCTGAAACAAGCATTTTTCCCCATAGACAATAATGAGATTCGATATTCGATCCATTAGTTGAATATTGAGGCTCTACTCGAAACGAACATCGAATCTCGAATATTTCACTGTTTGCTCATCTCTAATGATAATTTGGAACAGTGGATATTGTACTCTTATACTGTACTCTATACTTACTGTATACTTACTGTACTCTATACTCTTATACTGTACTGTAACACTGTACTCTTCCCTGGTCAGACCACACCTGGAATACTGTGTACAGTTCTGGGCGCCTCAATTCAAGAAAGACATCGATATATTGGAGCAAGTCCAGAGAAGAGCAACCAAAATGGTGGAAGGTCTGCAAACCATGTCCTATGAGGAGCGGCTAAAAGAACTGGGATTGTTTAGTTTGCAGAAGAGAAGGCTGAGGGGAGATTTAATAGCAGTCTACAAATATCTGAAAGGTAGTCGCAGTGCAGAGGGATCTACCCTATTCTCATTAGCACAAGAAAGTACAAGAAGCAATGGGATGAAACTAAAGGGAAAGAGATACAGATTAAACATTAGGAAAAACTTTCTGACAGCGAGGGTAGTGAGAGAGTGGAATAGGCTGCCACGGGAGGTGGTGGGCGCTCCATCAATGGAAATCTTCAAGCGGAATCTGGATAAACATATAGCTGGGATGATTTAGGAAAACCTGCACTCGCAGGGGGTTGGACCCGATGGCCCTTGAGGTCCCTTCCAACTCTACCATAAGAAATAAGAAATATTGATTTTTTTTTTTTCAATTTGTGAAAAAAACTGTTTGGGAGTTTTTGTTATGGTCTGGGGATATCTGACCATAGACTGGCTCATGGCTGATAACTTCTCAGTCGGGTAAAAGAGAAAACACAAAAGAAAAGAAGTTCAGTTTGGAACTACTAGTGTGGATACTCCTATACCCTGCCTTGCACAACTAGCAGTAGCCGTGGGCCCGACTAACTTGCCTGAGTGCTCACGGACACAGCCGGAGGAATAACTCACCTACCAGTGAAACAGAAAACCCTGACTTGTTTCACATTTACGAGGAGAGAAAAGATACAGAAAAGCCCCCCACAGGTGTCTGACTGGACTAACGGTGAATATGAGGAACACAAAGTAAAGTGTAGAAAATAAATGTGACACACAAAAATACTGACACTATGCAAAGGGATAGAGTAAACAGAACTTAGTATCCACACAAAAAACTCTACAAACAATCCAAACCACCAAACAGAAAAATAAACCTAGGGTTCACTGCACCCCGAACACTATGTTTGGAGAAGGAGCTCAATACTCAGCCAAATCTGGATAGTGTGAACAGGCAGCAAGGACTGAATGGGCCAGGCGGAGTATAAATAGCAAAAAGCAGGAGCAGGACTTAGAACCGCCCACAGCCTGAACCCTCAGCTCTGCAGGGAACTTAACTCCTTCAGAGGCCAAGACACACCAGGCACTGATCCACGAGGCAACTCTTCACATGAATCATGCTTGAGACCCCCTGACGAAGCCAGGAAGTGGCGAAACGCGCGTCGGGCGCTCCATAGCTGGGTAGGCTCATTATATTGTGGATTATACTCTGTTCTGGGTCCTTATACATTTCACCATTGGGTTGTATTCTTTTACTGTGGTTATATGTTATGTGCTTCACTTTATCACTGGTATTTTTATGGTACTTTGGCTTATTTAGCTGATTGCATGTTGTTTGCACAGTTCTTTATATATGACCCAGCTCAGTCTTACCACCATTATATTATATCATACTAGCCTCCCATACTATGGTATATATTTTATATTGGTCCTTCCCATATTTAATATATCATTGAATATTGTGTGTTATTGTTTCTATTTATTTCAATAAATATTTGTACTTTATTTACAAGTGATCCTGTCTTTTTGACATTGTTTTTCTATATTGTATAGTGGATTTACTTTTTCAGCCTTATTTGCATTTGTGTTTTGACTTCCTCCACAAGAGCCAGAGGCGTCCAGAGTTAAGGATTAGTCAAGCTAAACTGCAAGCTCTGAGTGCTTAGCTTTTTCCTAGATCCAGCTTATCTCAGCCACTCACACCACTCACACAGTCAGACCCCTATGGACAGTTTAGCACATGTAAAGCAATAGCAGTATTTAATATTCACTGGCACATGAATTAAACACACACTACATCACACACCAGACCACAGAACAGAAACCAGAACTCAGAAGCTAGGAAGTAACTTAATTTGGTTACATAACATGGTCTTCCTGGGTTCTGATCTTTGTATTGGTGATCAGCAGTCAAGGGTGATTTTGGGATGCTCGCATTCTCCACCAAATATTTCATAGCAACACTGGTGTCAAATACCATGAGGCGATCTCACAAAAGGGTGTATTTTTATAAGGTACTTTTCAATTGGTTAACACACTTACAGTCATTTTGTAATTGGTTACATTTCAATATACACTTTACATAACTCATAATGGCTTATTGGCTAATTGTCAATATGAGTCCAGCTTATCTAATTCTAACATAAATAGACTTGACAGGCATATTGGCAAGCACCCATTATCATCTCATAGTGGTTTATGCAAAGTCATTATCCTCTTAACCCCCATCTTCAGAGTAGTTATTAGGTACTTAAGACATTCAAACATTACACAATATTAATTCTGCTATTAATTCTTCCACATAGGGTAGTTAAAGGGATTTCCTTCACATTCTGAATTTTTAATACACTTAGGCCTTATTCACACATCTGCATATCATGTACGTGTGGAGTTTGCGTTTTTTGGAGCTGCATTGTGACCTAGATGATGTTATGACTTCTATTCACCAATAAATTACACTGGGGAACACGATTTTCATTGAGTTAAATTTCACACTTGTTTTTGACTAACTTTTGACATCTGAATCCAAAAATGACCCCAATTTTCTCTATTACGTCAACTTTTTAAGTTACAGTATAATCCTCCTTTTGTCCCAAAAACATACAAAATGTATATACAAAGGAAAATAAAGAAAACATTACCTGAATATACTATGTAGAGGTTTTTTTTTATTACTTGTATTACTTATTTATTACTTTAAGTCAAATTATGTATAAGTAGTAAAGTTTCTTCATTATGGTAATGAGTTTTCTCCCCAGCGCCGCCTTCTTCTTATTCTCTGCCTCTTCTCTCCTTTTCGGCCACAGGAAAATGGCTGACTGAACCCCCTGCGCATGTCCGTCGGCCATTTTCCTGTGGCCTCTTCCGTTTGGCCACAGGAAAATGTCCGACGTTCATACACAGGGAGCGCAGTTGGTCATTTTCCTGTGGCTAAACAGGAGAGAAGAGACCACACACATGTCATATGCCTGTCACCTTCTCACATCTGTAATAAAAAAATCACTACAGCTATTGTAAAGTAGTTCAATTGGTTTTGCTGTGCATTTATTCTGATACTATGTTCACATTTCAGTGTGCATCTAAAATCGCAGGATGAAAAAGTTGCGTAAGACCAACTTTTGTGTCCATGCAATTCAGTTAAAAAGAACGGACTTTTGATGGATCCCATTCCAGTTAACGGGGTCCGTCGAACTCCGCATGTGAGCAGTGTTGTAGTGGCTCGCCTATCAATTGTCCTCCAATGAACTAGAACAACAGATAGGCCACCATTAGTGTGAACCTAGTGTAAACTTGCTTTGTTAAATAATGCAACTAAAAGTCTGTGAGTGTTGTGAGCCCATCTATCTCCCTGACACTCCACATCCTGTGTAAGGGTAAATATACAACCTACATATATTACAACAGTATGAAAGGCAGACAGAGCAAATAAGGACATGCTCAACTTGCATTATCAACAAAAGCTCAGGTCAGAAAATCTTTTTGTGTTTTCCATCTTTATTAATGTTCTCCATGTATATACAGTCATCTCTTTTTCCACAGGACTATCTTCTCCTCAGCTGCCCTTTCGCAGCAGCTCTTTATCATGACCTGTCTGGTTTTCCTGTTGTGTCGGCAATCATTTTTCTCCTGTCATGCCAGTATGAACATCTGCACTGGCGGAATGGCTTGTGGCAAGCTCTGCTCAACTGTGGAATTCCTGTGGGTATTATTCAAAGCTGTTGATTCATGTGACTTCTCTTACAGCGCAGTCCATAATTCGAGCTGGTGCTAGTTTTACAGCTAACAAACTTCAATTTATCTCTTTGTCCCAGAATTGTAATGATAATACAATATCATCTTTTTTTCTTATAGTATCCATAACTGATGCATATATTAGGGACATCCTACCAAATTCCTAATTATATTAATGACATAAGTACTGTCAGAAAATCAAAAGTTGTCTGAGAGCTTAGTTACACTTTAACACACTACAGCGGGATAGAATTCCTTGTTCTCCTTTCTCATTTATTTTGATGGCTGGCAGTCTGTGCATTGCAAGTATGACCCCTGCCCTCTAGTGAGCTGGTCTAAGATTTATGTTACCCAGACCTTCTGTCAGAAAAGAGTAAATTAACCATTTAATGGCAAAAAAACCAAATAGCAGTTGGTCTGCAGCATATAGTCACATAGGCTTTCTATAGGGGAGGCAATGACACAAAAGGGGGAATAATTATTGTTATGTATGGCCTATCCTAGCACAAGGCTTGGGTGAGACTGTCAGGGGATCAACTCGCTCCACTTACTCAATCTTCAATGCGATCATAGAGCAACAAAAGCAACTTTAAAGAGGACCTTCCACCATTTTGCCCACAGGCAGTTCTATATACTGTCGGAAAGCTGACAGTGCACTGAGTTCAGCGCACTATCGGCTTTCCCGATCTGGGCCCAGTGTGAAGAGCTTACGGTCCGATACCGTAGCTCTTCTATGGTCAGAAGGGCGTTTCTGACACTTAGCCAGAGACGTCCTTCTTCACAGCACAGCCAATCGCGCTGTGCTGTGAGAGCCAGGAGGAACTCCCCCCTCCCTCCCTGATAATGCTTGTCTATGGACGAGTACTGCGAGCAGATGGAGGGGGCGTTCTTCCCGGCTCTCACAGTACAGCGCGATTGGCTGTGCTGTGAAGAAGGACGTCTCTGGCTAACTGTCAGAAACGCCCTTCTGACCATAGAAGAGCTACGGTACTGGACCGTAAGCTCTTCACACCGGGCACAGATCGGGAAAGCCGACTGTGTGCTGAATTCAGCGCACTTTCAGCTTTCCGGCAGTATATAGAACTGCCTGTGGGCAAAATGGTGAATGGTCCTCTTTAAATGTAACAATTTAATATCCAAAGGGTTCAGTGATATGTCTGTAAAGATAACAAATTACACAAAATGCAAATAGCCTTAAAATAATGGGAGCATCGTTCCTTCATAAACCTTAAACTAGTAGGTGTACCCTGATCTGCTTTCGCATAGTTTGTACAATTTAATGCCGTGCCCTCTTCCTGGGCAGATATAGGCAGAATTTCAGCCTCCCTTTGAAACTAATCAGATATTCATCTATAGAAATGTTCTGATCAGGGATGTATGGTGCTCGAAATTTGGCACTGACGTGGTGAATGGCAAGATTTTGAATATGTGGTCAAAGTTTGGGGCATCTTGGAATGGGCACTGTGTATTATTATCATAAAGCAGAAATTTGGGGATCGCTTCAAAGTGTGTCCTGGTTATGGCCATTTTAAATATTGGAGTGTTGTATAAAGTGTCTGTACTCCAACACTGTCCAAGCCTTCAGTCTCAGTTTGGATTCCTGACCTGCCCACAAAGTCAGGAAGCTAAGGCTCATATTTTTCTGGGGGAGGGTTCCACATTTGTTCCACATTTGTTCAGCAGTTTGAGAAGTTGTCTCAGCAATAGTTCTGGGGTGCCTCCTTTGGGGTTGTCCATCACTGGATGATGATGAGAAGGAATAGGAGAAATAGAGGAATGGGACATCTTCCTCTTCTCTCTCGATGGCCAGTTCAATGTCAGAGGCCAATAAGGCATATGCCTCTTCTGCTGAATATCTTCTTTGAGACAATTGGGATGTTTGGGACATTTTGGTCATGTGTGTGTTTTCACACATGTATAATAACATTGTTTATTGAACCTGAAAATTTGGGGTATATGTTATACTTCAACATGTGTGTGTATACTTGAAAAAAATGTAACCAGAAAAAATCATATCTGGTGTGCTAATGCCTCCTCTTCTGGTGGTGACTTTAGCCCTAAATCGGGGTTGAGGGTCCACTACTAGTTTTATTTTCATATCAAATATGAGATCTTTTCACTTTCATCTTTAATACTGTTTAGAGTCATGATGGCAGTAAGATCTAGGTGTCTATTCACACCTATGAGTGGCCAGCTTGCGTTTTTTCAAGGAGCTATACTTTATTATAAATAAAATTACAGACTGATTTGTGCCACTTATCCATCTGTACATTCGTGAGCTATTGCACAGACCGACCAATTGTAGCGATCAGGGGGTGGCACCACTATACGTCCCCCTGATCCTCCTCGGCACTGACTGGTGATATGTATCTGGGCTGGCAAGCTGCTATTGGCTGATCAGATTTGATTGGCCAATAGCAGCAATTGCCATGCCTGGGGAGTAAAGATTTCACCATAGACATGGACATTGTCTGCTGTAATAGGCAGAAGAAATCCTTTACTGATCCTTGTGTCTGGGGACACAGTGACCCCCAATCATTTTGCCATACTATTACAGTGCTCTGCCAGGGCAGCTGCACTGTAATAGTACAGTGCATGTCACATAGGGGTTAAAAAATGCATGCAGCTCTTAAGAAGGGTTGATGGAAAAAAGAAACACAAGTGCAACAGAAAGGCAGCAGAACTGCACTGTTGTACTTTTGCTTTAGCCCCCTTGCACATGACCATATGAATGGTCAATGTGCTATACGGGTATTTCCCAGATAGCACACTGACCCATTCATTGGTCACATGGGTGGGCCGACAGTCCGGGCTACAAAATATGGAACAGGTCCAATTCTTATCCAATTTTGCGGCTCTTCTTCCGCGACTCCTGTTCATTGAATGAAAGGGGCCGTGGAAGCACAGCGGCACATTGATGACATCCATGTGTCCCCCGTGCGCTGCCCGTGCCATTCATTAACGGCAACCGGTTGCACACGGTCGTGTGCAAGCAGCTTAAGGTTGATGCCCCACATTACAGAAAATCTGCTTTTTTTGTTGCAGATTTTGCTGCGGTTTTGTGAGCTAATGCCAGGAATAGCCTAAAAAGGAATGGGAAATATATGGGAAGTACTTATCACTTCTCCCTTTTACAAATGTTGAAAAACAGCACATGCATTACCACAAGTGAAAACCTGTTGTGTTATAGCACACTTTGGAACTGATGACTAGAGATGATATCATTTGGTCTCAGCTGCCTCTCTAATCCTCCACCGCCCCCTCGGCTTTCAACCTTTCCATTGCAAAGGTTAAAATCTGCAGTGAAATTTCCAGCATAATTCACATGCCAATGAGTTTTCTGCAGCATGGGGATCCATTAAATCCCTTTCATTATGTTGCTAATACATGGTGGCTAACTTTCCCACTGTGCTCCCAGCCAGGAGTAAATGAACAGGAGTAAATAAGAATGCTTGTTGGATAGAAAAGATGGCCTACAAGGGTCCCCATCGTGATAGGTGCCGTCTGCCCGATACTATTGATAAATTAGGGGGGTTAAAATTGTTGTTTAGATAAAAATTAAAAGCAAGTAAAACTGCTGCATCTCAATTATCACATGGTGGACGCGCATGGGACTCAAAATGTAACAACAACCTTATAGACCTGCCCCTGGTCGTCACATATAACCCCCACCTGGAGACGCTGAGAGGAATCACACGCAAATTACATCCACTACTGCAAAAAGACAACCGTCTAAAATCCATATTTCCAGACCAGCCCTCTCCTGTGCTATAGACAGCCACCAAACCTCAGGAATATGGTGATTAACAGCTCAGTGTCACCTCCAACTAACACAGGAACATTTCCATGCAGACAGAAAAGGTGCAAAACCTGCCCTCACATACTGACCACTGACAGGATAGAGATACCAAACTCTAACAGGGAATATAAAATCCTAGGTATGTTCACCTGTAACACACCTAATGTAGTGTATTTAATAATGTGCACCAAATGTTCCACTGAAAATCTCACATCGCCATACAATTAGAGAACAAAGAATGGACTTTCCTGTGTCAAAACATTTCTGCAATGAAGATCATAATATCACCAATGACATGAACATTTTGATTTTAAGAGGGAATTTTAAATCCAGAAAGAACAGACGGATTTATGAATACAAGTGCATGACCTTATTTAACACTCTGGAGAATGGGATAAACCTCTCACATGGGTTCATGGCATCCTACATAAATCACTGAACTGAGACAGCCATGAAGACACTCTGTGAACTGATAAGAACCTGGAACTGTGGAATTGTTTATGTGTATATACCAATAAGCCTCTTCCCCTCTTCCTCCTAAAATTCTATTCCTAGTGTCCTCTTGTACATAAATATGCAGCCTTCAGAAATTGTTTTTAGATATATCTGAAGAAGAAGCCAAGAGCTTCGAAATGTTATAATCTGTCATCATTATTAGTTAGCCATTAAAAAAGGTATCAACTACTGAAGACTTTCAAGTTTTTTGTTTTTTATATTTCCTACCCACTGGCTAACACGGTACAAGAACAAACATTTTCCTTCATATAAAACAATAAAAACATTCTCCAGTGCTTGAAAACACAATGGTATCTCAAGGTGTGATGTCATGAGTAAGTATGGGTATATAGCATCCATAGATGGCAGCCATTGTGCCCTGGTGTATGTATTAATATCTGTGATTTTATTTTTTCACTAAAGCTGGAGGATCAGGTATTTAAGTGCTGAACTAAACTAAATAATCTGAATTCAGAGGGTCAAGGGACATGTAAAAAAGTCCTAGTCATTTTCTAAAAGCATTTCTCTGGTCTCACAATAGGAGCAATGTTTTCCAAGATGTCTTCCGTTTTACTCGACCACTCAAAAGACGGCTTCCCAATTGGAAATTCTGCTGCCTCTTCAATTAGATCATTACAGAAACTCTGAGCGGTCATGAATTGCATGCACAAGTCTTTCTTTGCCTTTCACTACACAAAGCTAAAGCATTTGAAACCAAATTTGTCTTCATCAGTTTTGCAATGCTTGACAAGAGCATGTATTTTATCCAAATGAAAGTTTTGGTCCATAAAATGTCCATATTTTGTATCCTATGAAAAAGTTCTGTCTTTTGGTTCAATATTTCATTAGATTACTGTGATAAATTTCAAGACCACCTTATGCCAAAAATTGGATACATGTCCTAAATTATTCTGAATTCTTAGATTCAGGACCACTTCTTCTTTTGACAGATCATCATGTTGATCATTTTAAGTAATTAGTATGTGAATACTCCCACATGGTATATAGTTATCTGTCACGGAGCAAAGGTATACGTCCTTCCTCCGGGAGATCTTGAATCAACAGGGGCGCAAGAGGACGGGAAACAGCAGCAATTTATTGTAATCCACAAAGTTAGTAGCCGGCAGCGGTCACATCAACCGTAATAACAATAAGTCCACGGAAGTCACAATCCAATGATAGCTTTGGTTCCTTGGTCCTGTAACTAAATCCTGGCTCTCTGCAGAGCTGTTCACAGACTGGCTAACCCATACTAACTACATACTATATACTAACACTGTTACATCCTATATCTGTGGGTGGGGAGGGCTGAGTCACAGATCCTTCCCCCTCACCTATACCAAGGAGAGCAGACTCCCTGTCTCCTCTGGACAATGCACCGTCCAACATCTTCTTGGGGACACCGATCAGATTATCTCCACCCATTGTCCTCACTGGTCCTCACTAGTTAGAGGGATTTGCATACAATGTGCTAACACACTAGACCCTAATCAGCCAACTACACATTGATGTATACAACAGGTTAGAGAATACATTCCACACCAAATATATATTACACATTGCCTATGGTATAGACTCTAAACATCCCGCGACAACCCCTCCCCCTCTCAAAACATTTGCATGACACAATTGGCCTACACAGGTAAATTGGGGAATGCACATCAGTCTCTATAGCTCATATGTCCTCCTGCCGGGATAACCCATCTGCGTTCTGGTGTTGGCTCCCTCGGCGGTACTGAATGGTAAAGTTGTAGGGTTGAAGGGCCAGACTCCACCTCAACAGTCGTCCATTGTCCCCCGAGACTCTCTGCAGCCAAGTGAGGGGTTTGTGGTCGGTAACTACGGTGAACTCCCGACCATACAGGTACGGTTGTAGCTTCTTGAGGGCCCAAACTACTGCCAAGCATTCCTTCTCTATAGTGGCATATGCTACTTCTCAGTCCTGCAGCTTCTGGCTGAGGTAGGCAATGGGGTGCTCCTCCCTGCATTTGCTTGGCTGAGGACGGCTCCCAGACTGCGCTTTGTCCCAAAGTACAGGATTATTAGCCCCGCGGGAAGAGTCACTCACCAGTTGGGAAGTTGAGGCCGCTGGGCTGGCATCTGGCAGAAAATCCGGTCGATCCATGTTGGCTTCTCTCTGAGCTTGGCTTCGGGTCACTGCTCCCACAAAGTGGCACTGTAGATTTCCAACATCATTGCCTAACAGAACATCGGCCGGCAGCCCGCTCATCACACCAATTGTGCATTGTTTTGGTCCATAACCATAGTCGAGTTCCACGGTAGCTTTAGGAATACATCTCTGAGTACCCCCTGCCAACTCGATAGAAAGGCCAGGGCCCTCCTCTAGGGCCTCAGGTCGCACAACTCGGGGGTCCGCTACCGTTAGGAAAGCTCCCGAGTCCCGGAATCCAACAACTGTTCGGCCATCCTGGAGGACCTCCTGCAAGTGCTTCCGCTGATCGTTTGCGGGATGCGTGGCAGAGGGCTGAATCCCATAGACCCCTGGAGGTGGAACAGATGGGTCATTCATGGAGTCATCTGGAAATGGGGCCAAACTTTCTGTCCTAGGGGTGGTTCCCAGGTAGTGAATAGGCCGGGATGCCACGGTGGCCCGTGCCCCCATGTTAGCAGGGCAGCTAGCTTGCAAATGTCCAGGCCACCCGCACCCAAAACATTTGCGCTCTAGAGTTCTTCCAGCAGGTCGTTGTCTAGTGACAGGGTTGTTCAGATCTGGAGGCCGATGGGCTGGGGCAGGGGTAGAGGGGGAATTGTAATCCTGAGGCCGGACACGAAAGGTGGGTGGCTGGCTGAAGGGTGTCTGGAGGACTGTGGTAGTTTTCTGCTCCTCTGCAAACAACCTCTTCCACTGCGGCTTGATGGTCAGGCCCTCATCTGCAAGAGAAGCAGCTTGCTCAACTGTGGCTGGGTTCCGTTCCAGCACCCACTCACGGATCTCAGCGGGGCACTGGGAAAAGAACTGTTCCTTAAGTATGACTTGGAGGACCTTATCGACTGTGACAGCCCCCTCTCCTTCTAGCCAGCGCTTGCATGCTTGCTTCAACTTGTGGGCGAACATGTGGAAGGAGCTCCCCCCATTGTAAGACAAAGAGCGGAACTGAACTCGGTAGGTCTCTGGAGTGACTGCATAATACTTCTGCACCGCTCTTTTAATGGCCTCATAGTCCCGCTGATCACTAGGGTCCATGGCTCTGAGAGCTTCCGCAGCCCCATCTCGTAGGTGCCCCACCAGATACCGGACCCAATCCTTCTCTGGGACTTCCATCAGGCGGCACTGGTGTTCGACGTCCTGAAAATATCCATCAACATCCCCAGCCGCTTCATCAAAGGTCTTGAAGTGTTTATGGGACACATATGGTGGTTCTCTCACTGTTGGGCTGGGTGTCGGCGTTTGATTATAATTCCCCTTAGTTATATCAGCCATTCGTATTTCATGCGCCATTCTCTGTTTCTCCTTCTCCGTTTCCTGAGCCCTCTGTAATGCTCTACTCCTTTGCTCTGCAGTTGCTTCTAGCCCCAGCACTGCCAATTCCTCCTCATACAAAACAACCCATCTGCTCTTTTGGGTCTGTACCTGCCGCTCCCATACCTCTACTGTCTCCTGGGGGCAGCCCTCCTCACGGTCGCTTTGCAGGGTCATCTCCTCCAGTGCCTCGATCAGTTGATCTTTCGTTCTTCCCTTATAACTCAGGTTTAGTTCCCGGGCCCTTAATTGTAGACTTGCCATAGTCCAGTTCCTGTATTCTGAGGTTGTGGCTCCATTAATCGCTGGGCTGTTGTAATCCATCTCGCTGTCCACTGTTGATCCCACCGCTGCCAACCAGTTGTCACGGAGCAAAGGTATACGTCCTTCCTCCGGGAGATATCTTGAATCAACAGGGATGCAAGAGGACGGGAAACAGCAGCAATTTATTGTAATCCACAAAGTTAGTAGCCGGCAGCGGTCACATCAACCGTAATAACAATAAGTCCACGGAAGTCACAATCCAATGATAGCTTTGGTTCCTTGGTCCTGTAACTAAATCCTGGCTCTCTGCAGAGCTGTTCACAGGCTGGCTAACCCATACTAACTACATACTACTGTATATACTAACACTGTTACATCCTATATCTGTGGGTGGGGAGGGCTGAGTCACAGATCCTTCCCCCTCACCTATACCAAGGAGAGCAGACTCCCTGTCTCCTCTGGACAATGCACCGTCCAACATCTTCTTGGGGACACCGATCAGATTATCTCCACCCATTGTCCTCACTGGTCCTCACTAGTTAGAGGGATTTGCATACAATGTGCTAACACACTAGACCCTAATCAGCCAACATTGATGTATACAACAGGTTAGAGAATACATTCCACACCAAATATATATTACACATTGCCTATAGTATAGACTCTAAACATCCCGCGACATTATCCATTTATTTTTTTAGAGGCTCAGGGTAAGGGGGCATTCCCACGATGTAATGTGATGTTGATTCTGACACGTAAACTTATACCAGAATCAGCGCTGCAAAACAGAATCCCATTGACTTTAATGGGTTCCGTTTATCGCACGTAACACATTGAAATCAATGGGTTAAAAAGCCTCCCATTGATTTCAATGTGTTACGCGCACTAAATGGAACCCATTGAAGTCAGTGGGATTATGTTTTGCAGCGCTGATTCTGACACGGGTTTACGTATCAGAATCAACGCCACGTTACATCGTGTGAATGCTCCCTTATTGTTACATGTGCTGGGACTTTATTATGGGTGATTTTTTAATCATTTTTTTTAATGCTCCAGTTTATTCCAATGCTTTATTTTATTTTATGTACTGTATTGTGCTTTTATCTGTATTTGCTTGTCATCCACTGATATGTATATGTTAGTGGCTAGTACTGCCTCACTCAGGTTAATAAATATATACAATTTATAAAGTTCATTTCGTATTATCCTATAAACCCAGGCACACTCACAGGGCATGAGTTGAAAGTAAGAAAGAAGGGAGATCACAGGTGTACCAAGTGGCTTGATAAGGTGATATCCTTCACAACCTCCTTTTTATGGACCCCCAGACAGTTTATGACCCCTTTTGATGGCCCCCACAGATTTTACAACTGCCTTTTATACCTCCCACACAGTATATAACCCCTTTTTATAGCCCAGATGCAGTATAAGGCTGCATTCACACTGAGTAAACGCTGGCGTTTTTTGTCCGTTTTTTGTGTGTATTTTTTATGGCCGTAAAAAGACGTTTCCATTGATTTCTGCAGTAAAATGCTGCCGTCTTTCCGTTTACGCGTTGGTTTTTACGGCCGTGTTTTTACGGCCGTAAACTAGCGTTCACGCGACGTTACGTCGCGTAACGTCGCGTACACGTACCGCATATACGCCGCGTGTACGCGGCGTTTACGCGGCATAACGGTCGTAAAAAACGCGACCTATGAAACTAACCCATATTCATGGCCAACGCCCAAAAGGGCTGGGCTGTGGGCGTCACCAAAAGCCAGCGGCCATTTTAGGACACACAGAATCTTCCACACATCAATTGATGGGAGAAGGAGCTGCAACTGTCTGCTCATGTAAGTATTGGCTTAAAAGTTGTTGAAATGGCTTTTTTTTGGGTGGTTTTGTTGTTTTTCAACTTGCACTTATATGTACTTTGTCTTTTCTTAGTGAAGGCTAAATTTCCAAACTTTGGGTCAGAAAATTCACCTCACACTGCCTGCCTACTCATGTAAGTATAGGTTTCTATACATTTGTCTTGGGTCTAGAAATGTTTTTTTTTTTTTTGCTCTTAAACTTTATTTTTTCACTATATATTTTTTTTTCAATAGTCAAAACACCGCTAATTCCAATTTGCCCGCCATCCTCACATTGCCACACCGTGTTGCTGTCTCTTCATGTAAGTTTTTTTTTTAATTTACGCGGTATTTTTCAAAAAAATTTTTTTGGTTTTTAATTAAAATACTTGCAGTTATCGTATGTGTATTTTTGAATATGATTTTTCACACAAAATAGCAACACATTTCATGTTAAGGGTCAAAGTGTAATGTACAATAGCAGTCGATATAATGTCCCATAGTAGCCTGTTCCTTTTTTTTTTTGGGTAGACAAACAGTGATGTCACAGTACACAGATTATACACACAGTGATGTCACAGGACAGAGATAATACACACATTGTGATGTCACAGTACCTGTACCTGTCTCCTCATGTATAAAAGTCTATTTTTTTTATTTTTTGTATTTTTTTTGTATTTTTTTTTTTTTTTTGGGGGGGGGGTATGTTTTTTAAGGTTATTTTTTTAAATTTTGTATATTTTTCTTTCTTTCATAGTCCAAGGGCCCTATTGACCTATTCCACAAAACTAACCAGACAGCATCCAAATAGGACAAGTGCCAATACACACCGAGCTGTGTGTTCATGTAAGTAAACCTTTTTTTAGGGGTTTTTTGTTGGACAAATTTGGTTTTAATAATGTTAGCAGAATTCATTGCAGTTATCACATGTTGTTTTTTTATTTAATAAGATTTGGTACATAAAATAGCAACACATTTCTTGTGTACTGTACTGTGTCCTCTGCACATAGTATATGGTCCAATAGCAGTGTATATAATGTCCCATAGTAGGCCTTTTTTTTTGTTTTGGGAAAAAAAAAATTTCTAAAAAATTCATAGCACACATTTTTGTAATGGAGCTGATGCTGTGTCCCTTTGTACCTATATGCATGAGTGCTTCAAAACACATGCCATTCACTTCTATGCTAGCACATGTTAACAAAGGATGCTTTTTTCAACGTGTGCTGCCTTTTTCAACATGGAATGGCATGTTTTTTTTAGCAACTTTGTCATGCGCACACTATATATTATATATATATATATATATATATATATATATATATATATATATATATATATTGGGGTTTTTTTTGTTGGGGGGGGGGTTTATGATTTCAAGTTCTTAATTTTGTTAGTGATCCTTTCACCTTTTTTGTAAAATTTATGGGGGTCCATTCAGCTGCTGTTTGATGCGGCGCTCATGTATTCATTTTATTTCCCGCCAGTCGCGTGTTACAGGAGCATGTACGCAACCTTTCAATCCCGCGCTGCTTACGGTTGTCTGTAGCCGCCATTAAACGTTTCATAAACGTCACTGTCAATGCAGATTGTTAAGACCCCCAGCGCAAAGGCACTGTACATGCTCCTGTAACATGCCGCTCCCCATATAAATCAGGCACAAATGAGTGCAACATTTTAATATAGTTTTAATAATGGCTTTGCAAAGGACCCTTTCATACACTTTAATTACAGGTAGCATACCATTTTGTTGCAACATGTATTTCAAGGTTTGTTATTTGGATTACATGTTTTTTAAAGTGCCTAAAAGTTTTTAATCTTTGAAAACATTTTGTCATACAGATCAAAAAACATGTCAACCCGCCCAAAACAACCGGCTCCAAAGAGAAGTGGGCCCACCGCATCCCCAAGTTACCACCGCATGGACATCAATGTGAAGCGTTTCATCACATTAGTAAGTGCGATGCCTTCCTTTTTTTTTTTTTTGGTGACTAATTTTTGTTTTGGTTTGCTTGTAAACATGCAGGTTCACCAGAAGCCACGATTGTGGGATAAAGCCCACCCGCTTTATGGGGATCGCCATGCCCGTGACGCCGGGTGGTTGAAGGTTTGCGCCGAACTCTACCATGAGCAATGGGCCAGCTTCCCAGCTCGGCAAAAGACACAGATTGGTGAGTATATATCTCTGTAGGTTTCTTCAGAAAGCTTAAAAAAGGGCTTGTTCACATGGTGTCACGTGCCGCCTGATGTTGCACATGTATGCTGTGTGACCCTTTCTTTGTGTGCCGTACATGCTCCCATTCATTAGCATGGGAGGGTTGATTGTATGCGGAGCGCTAGTTTGCAGCAGGGAATAAATGCACGGCCGCAAACTAGCACCATGCATACCATCCCCGCTCCCATTCAACTGAATGCGAGCATGTAGGGCACGCAAAAGGGTCAGGCGGCGTACACGTGCCACATCACGCGGCACGTTACACCATGTCAGCGAGCCCTTAATAAAGGGTCCATTCACATGTAGTCAAGGTGTGGTTTTTTATTTTTGTTGGCCTTTTTTGGGTTAATGTGGTTTTTTTAAAGAAATTTTAGCCGTTTTGAACATTTGTAATTTAGGTTGCGGTCATCTTAATAACCCGTCCCTTAACGAAACCACAAACAGGAACCCTATTCATATCAAACTTGATGATAAAAAGGAACTGAAAGCGCCAAAAAGCCACCACAAAAATGAGTGCCCCATTACTCCATGTGAATGGACCCTTTTAAATATAATAATGTTGGTTGTGTGTTATTTTTTAATTGTTAATTTTGATTTATGATTGCAGAACATGATGTCCGCACACGGTGGAAGAGTGTGCGGGACCGGTTCATGAGAGAGCTGAGGAAGGTGGAAGCCAGTGGGGCCTCTCCTTCAAAACGCGCCAAAGTGGCGTTCCACGACGAGCTGCAGTTCCTTGTAACTGGCAGTGCCTCCCGGGAGTAAGTGTCTATATGTCTCTCTCTCTCTCTATATATATATGGTTTTTTTTATTTTTTGGTATTGCTAACATTTTGAATCCCTTTTTTGTCTACAAAACATTTAATAGAGACATACTTAATCCTATTATTTTCCTCTTTTTCATTTACAGATCTTCCGGCAACACCCCTGCCACGGGTTCCCAGGAGCCACCAGCCAGCCAAGAGGAGCTGCAGCCGGAGGAGAGAGCCCCATCGAGTCCACTGGAGGGACCCTCTCATGAACCGGAGAGGAGGGCCCGAAGTGCATCCCCTCTACCTGCCTCCACAAGGGTGGCTTCCCCAGCAGCCTCCCAGGTGTCTACACCAAGTCAGGCACCTGAAGAGGAGCTGGTGGGAGCCACCAGGCGTATGAGGCGGGAGCGTCGGGACCCTCCTCCCCCCACACCTTCCACCCAGGAGAGGCCAGGGAGTACCCTCCGGGGAAGGGCCAGCCAGGTTGACCTGGAAAGCCAGGCCCTGGCCCTTCTCCGAAGGGTCAACAGCATGGATAATGCTAGTTATTTTGCCAATGACGTGGCAGGTTTCCTCCGGCAGCTGCCACGTCATCGGCAACAACTTTTTAAGGCATATATCCATGCTGTTGGTGTCGACATTCTGGCCTCTCCTGAGCTTCCGGATCTGGCTTGCATGACAAGCCAGTTCCGGAAGCTGTGTGTTAGGGCATCTGAAGGCCACCTCTCCACTGCAGAGGAGTATGTCTCCTCCTCTGCTGATCCCGCCCATGATGGGGACACTACCCCACTTTGCCCCAGTCCCGCTTCCCTTACCCAAACTCCTCCCCATGAATAGTCTTCCTTAAATCCTTTACCCCTCCTTTTCCTTTCCCCCCACCCCAACACTTGACATTATTTATGTTGTCCCATAGTTTTTTCATGTTTTAATTATATTTGGGCCTGGTGGGTGGGGGTGGGTTGGGGATGTCTGGGTTTTGTAATTTTGTTTTGTTTATATTTTTTTGTTTTCTTTTAAAAAAAAAAAAAAATTAAAATTTTTTTGAAATCAAAAATGTTGTTTTTGTTTTTATTCACTCTCAACACTCACTTAAGGGAGCATTCACACGGCGTAACGTCCCGCGAGATTTGGCACGTATACGCCGCGTGACCCTTTGCGTGCCGTACACGCTCCCATTCATTTCAATGGGAGCGGGGAGCGTATGCGCCGCGCTAGTTTGCGGCCGTGCATTTATTCACGGCCGCAAACTAGCGTGGCGCATACGCTCCCCGCTCCCATTGAAATGAATGGGAGCGTGTACGGCACGCAAAGGGTCACGCGGCGTACACGTGCCAAATCTCGCGGGACGTTACGCCGTGTGAATGCTCCCTAAGTAAGGGGCCATTCACACGTAGGTAAACCCCTCGCCTGTATCAGATGTGTACACGGCGCCGTTTACACCAGGGCTTAAAAACAAGTACTTTGCATTCACTTCAATGGGAGCGCTAGTAGCACCAACATGACGGGGGCGATAACTAGCGCTACCATTGAAGTGACTGGGAAGTGCTTGCCAGTCCGTCGGTAATGTCGCCGTGTCCACCTGTGATACACGCTTATAGGTGTCAAATCAGTGTTCATTGGGCCATCAACTAAAACGGGTGTTTCAACATAGTGGGGGAGTGTGACACTTCACTTGTTGGTGGGGCCACATAATGTGATTAAAAAACAGGGTGTTGACTTGATGCCATTGGTGTTATGTTTTCACATTATTATGTGCCCCCACCAAAAAGCTACTGATGATGTTCACATATGGATTGACTTACGCTAGGTTCACACCTGCGTTGTGATCTCCGTTCTGTGTTTTCCATCTTCTGCATGACCAAAGACGGAAAACACAGTCCGGGTCCAGCACTGAGCTTTGCATGCAGTACCCTGAAAAACAGGTTTATGAAATGGCGACACAGAGTACTGCATGTGTGACTCTCTGTGTAGATTCCAATACTACATTTCTGCACGGCGAGCCTTCAAAAAACGCTGCCCGCGGCTAAAACACCCGCACACCTTTCTCACCCATTCAAAGGAATGGGTGATAAAGGCTCATGCAGATGTTCCGTCTCCTGCTAGGCGCAGGGACTGCTAGGCGCAGATGTGACCGAGGTGTTTAGGGGGCGTTCACACTACCGTCGGTGTCCGACATGTAGTGTCCGCTCCTAGTGTCCGCTCCAAATCTGTCACGGACACTAGGAGCGGACACTAGATGTGTCCGTGACACCTGTCATTCACTTTATAATGGGCATCGGGTGCGTTCTTTTGCACTCCGTGCCCGTCCTTTCCTGTCCGCAAGAGAAGATGTCGGACTTCTCAAGCAGACAGAGGAACCCTGCATGCAGTTGGACATCTTCTCTTGCGGACAGGAAAGGACGGGCACGGAGTGCAAAAGAACGCACCCGATGCCCATTATAAAGTGAATGACAGGTGTCACGGACACATCTAGTGTCCGCTCCTAGTGTCCGTGACAGATTTGGAGCGGACACTAGGAGCGGACACTACATGTCGGACACCGACGGTAGTGTGAACGCTCCCTTAACTGATATGACATTTATTTAAAGGGGTTGTCCCGTCACAAGGATCCTATCTATACTGCTTGTAAATGTGAATGTTCAAGACTTTTCCTAAGTACATTGCTTCAGCAAAACTGCTTTGTTTGGCCACTATCTAACTTTATTCACTTTTTTGTGGCCACAGCCCTGACCTCAGTCAAGTGATCTGTCAGCCTGCTCTCAGGGGGGAGTGGCTAAGTACACGGGAGCGAACCTGGAGGGGGGGGGGGGTAGTTTACCCTTTGGGGGACAGGTGAAGCCAGCAACATCTCTATGCTTCTGCCCTGCACGAAGACAGCAGCGGCAGAAGCGATGCTGTTCCGCTCCGGGGTCACATATGCAAAGCCAAGCGGCCAGATGCCGCCGGCCCTGCGGGCAAGCTCATACACCAGTCTAGCCTTCACAATGCTAATCCAGACCAGCAGGGTGTCGGGTCTGTATTGGCATTGTGAAGGGTAGACTGGTGTATGAGCGCGTTCACGCAGGGCAGGCGGCATGTCGCCGCTTGGCTTTGCATATGTGACCCCGGCCACCAATGACGAGACAAAGCCGGAAGACAGAAGATTTTAGAGGAACGCACGCAAGAATACCGAAACCACAGAGCGGGTCTACCTATTCAGCGCTGGTGGTCGTTTGCTGCTCTCCCCTGCAAACTGTCATTTCAAAATCCGGAAACAGTACTACAGGTGCTACTGTGTGGCCATATTGGCCAAAAACAGCTTTCTAGGGGGAGAGCATCAAACGCTCAACGCCACTTTGCTGTTTACACAAAAACCCCCCCAAAAAAAAAACACACAAGAAAGATTACAGTTTTTGTAACAAATTTTTTTAATGCCAAAACTGTAAATTTTAATAAAGGATATGTGACCAGATGAACCAGCACTGCTGCATCACACACTATAATAAACATTCATAAGCAGCACCAAAAATAACATAATTTGGGCCCTCCGAAGCTTGCACACCAAAATACATCACATACTACAGTACACAAAGAAAAAATGACACCACGATGAGGAAGGTCTTCAGTCCGGGTCAGGCTGCTCATCACTGAGGCGAGAAAAAGGCCTGGGCACGGCACCTTCGGGACTCACGAAGTAGTCAGCAAAGGCATCTCGCACCTGTACAGCTGCGTTGGCTGTCCGACCTGAGGACCGAGATGGTATGAGTGGGTGACCCAAAGCTGCCTGTGGCTCCACTCCAATGTTCGGCCTGTCATAGTCCAAAACAAAGTTGTGAAGCACACAGGCAGCTTTGATCACCAGGTCCACAGTATCGGGAGCCAACTGCAGTGCACCGGTGAAGACCCTCCACTTACTACTCATGATCCCGAAGGCGCACTCCACGAAGCGTCGTGCCCGGCTCAGCCTCATGTTGAAGACCCTCTTCCGGGCATCTAGTCTCGACTGTGGGAAAGGGTGCAGCAGGTTTTCCAAGAGGGGAAATGCCTCATCCCCCACCATGACGAACGGGACTGGATGCGTGGTACCCGGAAGCGGTCTTGGTGGAGGTAGAGTCACCTGATCTCGCAGTACTGTGCGGCCCAAAACCGATGTCAGTAGCGCACGGGAGTCCCCAGTACTACCATAGGCACCGACTTCAATAGCACGAAAACGGTACGTGGCATCAGCGACCGCCATCAGGACCACGGAAAAATACTTCTTGTAGTTGAAGAAATGTGATCCTGAGTGCGGTGGCTTATGCACACATATATGCTTACCGTCGACGGCGCCTATGCAGTTGGGGAAATTGGCCACAGACTGAAAGCCTGCTGCTGCCTGCAACCAAATCTCCTGTGTCGGACTGGGCATCGCTATGGGTTGCAAGTGCTGCCAGATCACATGGCATGTGCTCCTCACAATTCCGGATATGGTGGATATACCAACCCGGAATTGGAGGTGCAGGGATGCAAAAAAGTGTGCGTTGGTTCACCAGATTCGCAACCACAGACACAAGTAGGGCAGTGTCCTGGCTGACTGGCGCAAGAGTCCCCCCCTCTGGGTCGTCATCATGCTGCAGCAATAAAAAGAAATGGCCATAAATGTCAGTGCAAAAAGACTCCTAGCCACATCATAGAAACCAGAACCTAATCTGTATTTGTTAACGTACCTCCTCTTGTAGTGTTGCAGGATTATTAGAAATATGGGCTAGTAGGCCCAGCTGCAGCGGGGTGACCTGGCTTGGGGCAGCAATTTCTGAATTTTGGCTGTGGTCAGGATTCTGTGAGGGAAATGCAAAAATAGCTGAGCAACAGTACCAGAAAACTCCTGACAAAACATTAAGAAAAGATGTATTTATGAACGTACCTCGTGTTGGAGTGTGCGTTGGTTCACCAGATTTGCAACCACAGACACAAGTAGGGCAGTGTCCTGGCTGAGTGGCGCAAGAGTCCCCCCCTCTGGGTCGTCATCATGCTGCAGCAATATAAAGAAATGGGCATAAATGTCAGTGCAAAAAGACTCCTAGCCACGTCAGAGAAACCATTAACAAATCATTATTTGTTAACATACCTCCTCTTGTAGTGTGGCAGGATTAATAATATTATGGGCTAGTAGGCCCAGCTGCAGCGGGGTGACACCAAGTTCCGCATTTTGCCTAGTGTCAGGATGCTGGGAGAGAAATGCAAAAATAGATCAGCAACAGTACCAGCAACCTCCTGAAAAAACATTTTTAAAACACATTAATTTATGAACGTACCTCGTGTTGGAGTGTGCGTTGGTTCAGAAGATTGGGCGCTATGCCCAGCAGGAGTGCCGTGTCCAGGGTTGATGCTGCAATGGGGGGTTGGTTTGCCATTGAGAATTTAAAACCAAATGTGACCAGAGCATACACAGCTGTGTGTTGATTAAATAATGGCCTGTTCTTTTTGGGCCGGCCCAGTGGGCTTGACTGGAGTTTTTAATGAGTTGCCTTGATTTACAGCCGTTAATTTACGGAAGCGTAATGGCGGCGTATTCGCGCCCGAAAGACGCGCGCGTATACGCTGGAAGTGAAATACGGCGCGTATACGCGCCCTTCGTCTTTTTACGGCCGTAAAAAAACACACAAAAAACGGACAAAAAACGCCAGCGTTTACTCCGTGTGAATGCAGCCTATGACCCACTTTTGTATTCACCCACACAAACCCAGTTAAGGATCCCGTTTTATAGCACAATATATATTTTTTTTATATCACCCCCCTCCCCACAACCAGTATATGACCCTCCCCAGTATATGTTACGCCGCTACCTATTGTAATATTGCAATAGGTAGCGGACAATAATTTTTACTCACCTGTCCATGTTCCTGTCCAGGCTGCCCTCCGCCATCCAGTCACGGCCGCAGTGAGCGGAGAGACCACGCAGTGGCATAGCATGTCTTGCCAAATGCCAAAGCTGTAGTTGTTTCACCTAATCTTCTGCCTATAGCAGAGGACGCTGAATAGGTGGTCTGTGTGAACCAGGCACGCCTTCTTGTGAATGTCAGATTGAGCAGGACTTCTTCCCAGCCTGGCTCTTCCACTATCCCCCTCTTCCTGCCAACCCTCACTTGCCAAGGAGCAGGTGAGGTGTTGGGAGGACCACATGACCACACCCTGCCTGGAGGCGCTAGGAGGTGCAAGCTGAGTTAGCTCTAGCAGACAGAGAACCAGGAATTGCAGTAGTAAAGACTCCAAACAGGGTTACAGTTGCCGTGATACTAATCCTTCCTACTCTGCGTTTTCCTCTCCAGGTGGCTATTCTCGGCATTGTTATAGGTCTACGAGGAAGCACTGGTGTGAAGATCGTCATTGTCACAGCGTTTCCATGTGAATTAAAAGTTATTGTGGGAGTTGTCGTTTGTCACAAAGTAGTTTTTCATCCACAATGGTCTCGCCATCCTTGTCATCCAGTGGAAGTGCCTCACAGTACTCGGAAACTCGCCGCTTGTGGAGTTTTTCTGGCAGAGACAGAATGGCTTTATTGTTTCGTAATATCTGTTTCTCTTGCAGATGATATTGTCACTATTATCCTTCAACACTCTTAGGCTTGTTCTTGGACTCATACGTTATAATCTTTTGCAGCCTACTAACCTTAGCATTCTCACTGTATCCTTTGGAGCTAACTGTGACGAAGATCCTCAAGTCTCCCCTACGCCTTGAGCGTTATAGGGTTTGCTACACACCACTACTCCCCGGGGTGTACACCCTAGTTTGGAGTTTATTACTTTTTTATTGTTTCCTATAAACTGCTATGTACATTATTATGCCTATGATACCCTGCAACTCCTGCCTAATGCGCCTCAATTATTACCTGATACCCCAAGTCTTTCCAATACGATTGTCATTACACGTTATCTCAAGTTTTTCCTATGTGCAAGATTATCTCTTCTTAATGAAAAACCCCATCATCATCATGGGTGATTTCAACATCCCCATGAACTCAAACCAGTCCTCCATTTCCAATCTCCTATCCCTCACTGGTCTCTCTCAATGGTTCTTCTCTGCCTCTCAAACAAAGCAGCATCCACTGGACCTCATATTCATCCGCCTCTGCTCGCTCTCCAAACTCTCCGAACACAACTTATTAACATTCTCTTCCCTCTCCTCTGTAACAGACCTTTCAACCCCAAAATCAACACGCTCCTGCAGGAACCTTGACTACTTTGACATGTGCATGCTCTTTAACCCTCCTACCACCCTCTGACAAATTTTCATTCCAGGATGCAGATGCCACAACTGCTTTCTATAATTACACCACAACTTCAGCCCTTGACTCGGTGGCCCCTTCACACACCAACGCTTGACCGATCAACAGGCAACCCTGGCATACGATACTGACAAAAGTTGTTGCTGAGACAATGTTTTTTCAATTATTGCACAGGCTGGCTTTTTATGGAATGGCATGTAGGTTGGAGATGCCATTCCTTCCCTGCTCAGGTATAACTTTTCACCTAACCAGAGTTGACCCCAGATGCTGACCTCATTATCTGGGGGAATAACTACAAGCTTGGAATGCTCAGTAGTTATCAGAGCTTGCTGAGTGCATAGACTGTGCAAAGCCAGATTCCCCTGAGTCAACTAGGTGAGGTAACCTGTATGTAGAGAGAACAAGCCGGCATCTGACTGAAGTCTAGTAAAATATAACTTTTAATCCATTCAAAATAAAAATAAAAACATAAAGTTGAAAAAAATATTTATATATGTATATATATATATAAATATATATATATGGGAAAAGAAAGAAAAACAAAAGGACCCCCTAGAAACCGCTTGCGCATTTTGAGACACGGGGTCTCTTACTCATAGCGCTATGAGTAAGAGACCTTGTGTCTCGAAACGCGTCAGTGGTTTTTAGGGGGTCCTTTTGTTTTTCTTTCTTTTCCCCTATTTATATTTATATTTATTTTTAATGGATTAAAAGTTATATTTTACTAGACTTCAGTCAGATACCGGCTTGTTCTCTCTATATGCATTGCTTCAATTCACTCAAGTCTAGAGTAGCCTGTGGACCCTGAAGCTGTTTCTATATGGATAATCTTCAAATGATGAGCTACAGAAAACTTTTTCTATTGAGGTAACCTGTGTTTAGTTAGTGCCCAGATAGGCAGGTATATTATTTTTCATTCTGTTGCTTTGGATGTTACAAGTGTCTGTTTGACTTGGATGCAACTGTGCCCTTACCTTAAAGGGGTTGTCCCGTCACAAGGATCCTATCTATAATGCTTGTTAATGTGAATGTAAGACTTTTCCTAAATACATTGCTTCAGCAAAACTGCTTTGTTTGGCCACTATCTTACTTTATTCAATTCTTTGTGACCACAGCCCTGACCTAGCTGCTCAAGAGTTAAGTGATGTATCAGCCTGCTCTCAGGGGGAGGGAGGAGGGGCTAAGTGCACGGGAACACGCCTGGAGGGGGGGGGGGGGTAGTTTACCCTTTGGGGGAAGGGGCCGCCAATGCAGGGTTAGACGCCAGCACACGGTTAGACGCCGGCACAGGTGAAGCCAGCAACATCGCTATGCTTCTGCCCTGCATGAAGCAAGCAGCGGCAGAAGCGATGCTGCTATTCCGCGCGGGGGGGGGGGGGGGGGGGGCGGAGGAGCGGAATAACAGCATCGCTTCTGCCGCTGCTTGCTTCATGCAGGGCAGAAGCATAGCGATGTTGCTGGCTTCACCTGTGCCGGCGTCTAACACTCCCCGGCATCCGCTATAATAGAGAGTGATGCTGTTGTTCCGCTCCGCTCCGGGGTCACATATGCAAAGCCAAGCGGCGAGATGCCGCCGGCCCTGCGTGCACGCTAATACACCAGTCTAGCCTTCACAATGCGAATACAGACCCGGCACCCTGTCGGGTCTGTATTTGCATTATGAAGGCTAGACTGGTCTATGAGTGCGCACACAGGGCCGGCGGCATCTCGCCGCTTGGTTTTGCATATGTGACCCCGCCCACCAATGACGCAACAAAGCCGGAAGACAGAAGATTTCAAAGAAACGAAGACTGGTGCGTATGCGACGTGGAACAACCCCTTTAAGAATAAACAGGTTTGTTATGGACTTTGAACTGTGGGAGCCTGTGACATCTGTCATCGCTGACCCTACCCAAATGTACAGTTCTCGACAATGGGAATGCTTTAACTTACTTAAGTGATTTTCAGATTGCTCTTCATGTCAGTGAAGTTTGGTTAATATTTTTTGCATTGTCAGGGTCTGGGTTGCTAGGTGGGGTGGCATATAGATGCACAAGTCCAGTTTCTTTAGTCCAAAACAAAGGTAGAGTTTTATTTTCACTCAAAAAGGTAGTGCAGCAACAAAAGGAAACAATACAAAAATAAATACCTGCCCGGCTAAGCTCTAACTAAACATAGAATAGGTTACCTCACCCAGAATAACAGAAATCCAAAAGCCAGTGGAATCATTCAGGACACAGCTCCAAAAATATGACCTCTCTGTTGACTCTCCAGTCAAGATCAGCCCGAAAGTCTGCTGCTAGAGCTGACTTCTTAAGCCTCCCTTGATGAGCAGACTCTCTGCAGCTGAGTCGCTGCCCGAACATCCCCAAAGTGTGGACTGGAGGGGGGTGGAATGACAGGTCCCACTACCAACCTACCTGCCAATCCTAAAAATCCAGCCCAGTAACCAGAACTCTGAAATAACCCTCAGCAGACAATAGTTATCTGCTGAGAAACGTTCTTTCTGGAGTTTTCTCATCTCACCCACCTTAGAAGTCTGGGTGGGATGTACACCCCCTCCATTACCTGACCAGCCATCAGCTTACAGCATACAAAACCATATTTTGGAACTTTGTTAACCTTTTAAGCATTTAATGGGAATTACAACAATTCCCACAATAGGCTGATATGTCATCTCATTCATCCTGCTAGAAGCAGAATAGCAACAACTGGAAACACAGGCAGACCCAGGGTCATTGAGCAGTACCACCAAAGAGGAATTTTCATTAGGCTTTTGCTATAGTTCAAGCACACTCATTTAATATAGAAAAAAGATCCAGCACCTCCCGACGTCTTAAAAACTTCCAATCTTTATTTTCAATTATTGGTAAGGGAAGCCTTCTGGATTCTTACCCTGGGTACTAGATATCCACTTGGACTCAATATCCGTTCTGATTTGTCATACATTTATTAAGTAAAATAGAACTAATTACCAGTGAACTGGTTGCGATATAATGAGTTAAAAAATAATATACCATGGAATAGTTCATACTAACAATGTAATATAATGAAATACAAATAACTGTTAGAGATAAAAGATATTACAGAATAGACGGCATTGATGAATAGGAGTATTGATGAATAGGAGTATATGATGGATTGGTCCGGTCATGTGACCATATATCACATGATTAGAGAACTTCTTTTATACGTACCTTATGGGTATCAGGTTATGTGACTTGAAGCGATGAAACATGGGAAGTCAGGTGATCCCAGAATGAGGTATTGTGGGAGGTCACATGAATGGAGGACATATCAATGCTGGAGATGAAGAAAATTAAACAAGGTAATTCTATAGGAGGTTTTGTAGTTGGTAGAATTTCGGAATGGTAATAATTGTATGCGATATATTAGGAATGTTATTTAAGTATATATAATACTGAGCGATGAATCGCATGACGGGTATGTTTAGGAAAGATAGGAATCTCATAATGTGTACGGGACAACAGTGGGAGAATATAAAATATATGATTAATAACTGAAGTGGTTTTGATACGGCTGACTATTGGAATACATATGTATGGTGGATGATATTGTTATACATGAAACATATGTTATGTTTAAAAGAGGAATGTGTATGTATATTTAAGGGTTAATTGTTCTTATGGGAGGAGTTTTTTAGGTTTGGGTGTCTTTATAAAGGAAGTTGGAAATCATTGGGGTATGCCATGAGGAAGGGACCAGACGTGTCCCGAAATGCGTAGCCATATTTCACCCTATGATAGTTGCCATGTTTCCATTTTAATGTATTGAAAATAAAGATTGGAAGTTTTTAAGACGACGGGAGGTGCTGGATCTTTTTTCTATATTGGGATACCTTGCAGCCGGATGAGTCCACCAGCTTCCGTGCACACCGACACAGGATTCAAGGACATTGAATGGGGTGAGCTGAAAAACTTAAAATTTTTTTCTCGTGTACACTCATTTAATGTATTTCCTCATTTTTCATGGATAGGAGGTTCACACTTTAGGAGACTGTGATGTACGGGGGATTCAGAAGCTCTGGTTTCTTTCCAAAAACAGTCTTTATTGTAGCATACAGGATTGGTGTACAGTTTTGTGCTGCGCAGCTGCTAAGCATATCAAAACAAAGTAAAATAAAATCCTACGCCTCTCCGGCGGCTAACTAAACAAGATATTCCCTCACTAACCAGGGGGTCAGCCTACAGCTGGCCTCCTAATAAACAGCATTTCCACCTAAACAAGAGGTACACATACCCGGAACATTAGCAGCGTCCTCTTTGGCAGAGCTTTCTCACAGACTGGTTGACTGTGTCAGTGTTTCAGTCTCTCTCTCGCCTCTCTCCAATTAAACAGCACACCTGTGCCACTTACAAACCCCTGCTGGTCTGTTTTTAAGTCTGGAGTGGATTGCCCTGCAGGACTGGCCCGAACTTTTACTCCAGTCCAGGACCTAAAAGTTAAATGCCTGCGCATACTGCAACAATCTGGGGGAAATACAGCGGTTTTCCAAGACTATACCTTCCTTTACTTCACAGAGACCAATACTTTTTATTGTGTTTTATTGCAGCAGCCAGGCTGCTGGACCCTTGGATGCGCAAAAAAGAATGTTCACAAATTAATTAGCATATATGAGAAACATAGGCAACTTGGGTTTATAATGGATGATACCAATAAAATCCTGACAAACCTTCATACAACATTGATTTAGTGAGAATAATGTGAATGCAGAACATGAGCAGTTTTGTTTTTACTGAATAGCTAATTCTGGTGTTCCAGGTAGACGTTTTAGTTTTAATTTTAATGTTTAAAGATGTAATATTTTTGAATTGCAAATCGAATAATCTATTTAGAAATACTATCTGAATTAATTATATCTGAATATATTTTATCTTCACAGATGTGGTGTGATGGGGCAGGTTGCTTCAAACACCTTTTGTTTCACTTCTCTATTGGCATATAGGCCACTTTCATCTTGCCAGGTGTTTCTTCCATGCCTCCTGTAGTCTGCTGTGTCTGTAAACTGGGAATGGCATTTCTTGAAGGCAGAAGAATAGTCTGGAGTTTTGTGTATAGTCTGTTGTGAAATACAGAAACATAATTTAAAGTCAGCATAGTTATATTTAAGAAAATATTAGTATTATATATTCTTATAATGTTCAGGAGGCAAAGTTACAGAAGGATCCATGTTGAGAGATTAAAGGGGTTGTCCCTATCTATACTGATAGTTTATATAAATTTTGCTAAATATATTGCTTTCGAAATGCTGCTTTGTTTGCCTGCTATGTAGATTTATTCCTCTCAATGTTTACACAGCGTTGCTATAACCATGGACCTATAGGACAAGTGACGTCACTCACTCACTGATCTTGCAGGCAGGACAATTGGTTCAGCTAATTGCAGTTTGCTAATAAATCCCAGTCTGTTATCTATCTATGTAAATACACAGACTGAGTTTGTTCTGTACAAGCATCTGCATATTATCTGATCTGCATAAGTGTTATGAGACTTCTCAGGTTGCTTCAGCAAGCTGGGAGGAGGGTGGGGAAGAAATACAGGAAGTCAGAAGAAGAGACTGTAGGCCGACTGCTGGAACACGGAGATGGAAAAACCCCTTTGAAACTTGTTGTTCCAGACTCTCCACTGACATTACCTGTCTACCATTATGCGCTTGGGTGTTCTGCTAAGTGATTATATTAGTCCCATTTTGATCGGAGGAAGTGCTCTAGAATCTGAACTCTACAAGAGCCTTTCATAATAAAAGCAATTTTCATCCATTTTCAAAAACTTTTTAGTTTATCTTCTCTTGTATGAGAATTCATTGATGTTGCAAAGAATACGTATATGAAGAAATTCAAACTTTAATGGTCTATCTATATAATATACTATAAAATACTGAAATAGCATGCATACTTTAAAGAAGAACTATTAAAGGGGTCTTCAGGAATGGGAATAACATAAATATAATGTCATTATAAAGAAATTTCTAAATGCCTTTAATTAGCTATTAACTTATTTTCCCTAAGGCACCTCTATCTGTGTCCTAAGAAATTAGAGAGAGTTGAATCAAGACATACAGCCGTCTTCTGACTAGAGTGTCACAGTACCCCAGTTAGTTGGGAATCGCTGCTCACATAGACAGAGCTGAAGAGATGTGCAGAGACAAGATGCTGACTTGTAACGGTGGATGAGTGGTAGCACTGGTGTTTGTCCCTACTCAACTCTTCAGATATGTTTGTGTGAAGCTGCATCCCATAGCTGAAACAGTATGTGGGTTTTGATATATTTACAGGCCTGTTGTTCACGTAATTGTCCTCTGTTAGGCTGTGTTACCCCCTGGTGAGAAAAAGTCCCAACTGAGTAACCCCAAAGTAGCAAGCCCTTATAAATGAGTTATAACAGTTACAATGTCTCACAAGAGAGAGTGCACCCTCACATTTTTTGCAATTATATCATTATATATTTTCCTGGGACAACACTGAAGATATGACACTTTGATGCAATTTGAAGTAGCCAGTGTACAGCTTGCAGAAACTGTAAATTTGTTGAATCATGAAAATTACTCAATTCCCAGCCAGTAATGTCTAAATCTCTGGCCACAAATTGTACCACAAGTGTCATTACTTTGTGTAGCCACCATTATTTTCCAGCACTGAATTAACCCTCTAGGGCATGGAGTTCTCTAAAGCATCACAGGTTGACACTGAGTCCTCTTCCACTCGTCCATGACAAGATCACAGAGCTGGTCGATGTTATAGATCTTGCGTTCCTTCGCCTTCTATTTGAGGATGCCCCACAGATGCTCAATAGTGTTTAGGTCTGAAGACTTTCTTGGCCAGAAACTTTTACTCTCAGTTTCTTTAACAAGGCAGTGATCGTCTTGGATGTGTGTTTGGGGTCGTTATAATGTTGGAATACTGCCCTGTGACCCAGTTTACAAAGGGGAAGGGGATCATGTTCTGCTTCATTATGTCACAGTATATGTTGGCATTCAAGGTTCTCTCAATAAACTGTAGTTCCCCACAGCCAGCAGCACCCCTCACTCATGCAGCCCTAAACCTTGTCACTTCCACCACCATGCTTGAATGTAGGAAAGACAAACTTGTCTGTAATCTTTACCTGTTTGCTGCTAAACAAGATTGACACCATCTGAATGACATAACTTTATCTTGGTCTCATCAGACCACATCACATGGTTCCAGCAATTCATGTCAATAGTCTGCTTGTTTTCAGCAAACTTGTTGAAGGCTTTCTTGTGAATCATCTTTAGAAGAGGCCTCCTTCTGAGATGAAAGCCATGCAGACCAATTTCATGTGGTGTGTGGCGTATTGTCTGAGCACTGGCAGGCTGACTCTCCACCCCTATAACCTCTGCAGCAATATTGGCAGCACTCATACTTCTATTTCGCAAGGACAACCTCTGGATATGACACTGAACACGGGCACTCAACTTCTTTGGTCGATCATAGCGAGGCCTGTTTCAAGTGGAACCTGTCTTGTTAAAATGCTATAAAATGCTGCAGCTCAGTTTCCGGCGGTTGGCACTCTTCTTATAGCCTAGGCCATCCCATTATTCAGACCCTAAGAGTTCTTTGTCATGAGGTGCAATTTTGAAATTCCAGTGACCAGTATAAGAGAGCGTGAGAGCAATAACACCAAATTTAAGACATGTGCTTAGAGGTTTCCCCACTAACAAATCACATGACATCGGGGAGAGAAAATGGCATATTTGGCAAAATGTGTCCACGTGTAGATGGCAGAAAGCCTGAATTAAGGAATGTTTCTAATTTAGCATATAAGTTAAAGTGAACTTCACAGATTAAGGTTTTCAGTAAAACCACAGCTTCAAGTACTAAGAGAAATGAATGCCATCTCATTGACTTTCTATAAAAGTTACTAGGCTATTTAACTAGAGACTCTTGGCTTGGTAACAGATCAGATCATATTTAGCCACCACAAGGCAAATACAGCATTGGAACACATAACTTGGAGTATAGACATTCAGGACTCCATTCAATTAAATGGGGACTGCTGGAGATAGCCCAATGCTTAGTCGGCTATCTCCAGCGGTCATCATTCAATTGAAAGAAGCAGCACGCCCTGGTCATAACTGGGGTACAATACACCCCGGTTCTTGAGATCTGTGGGGGTTTCAGTGGTGGGACAGAAACCCATCAGCAAATTACCCCCTAACCTTTCGACAGGAAGTAACTAATTGTATCTAGAATACGCGGTAAAGCTTAAAAACCGAATACTTACCCAGACAACATGGAGTGCTCCGAAAAATATTTTGTTAGAGATTATTTATAGTAGCTTGTCTAAAGAGCGAAATATGAAATCTGAGCCCGACAGTCTCTGTGGTCCAGACAGCGTGCCAAATCAAATCTTGTAAGTGAACATAATACATATACAAATTGTGCTGTGTTCTGAAAAGATGATATTTGCCTAGAAGTTGCTAGGAAATAAATATGAATAATCATCTAGTTTCATGTTATGGGGATAATGTTCCTCCTTAAGGAGAAACCACCTATTAGGTGTGTGGAGACTTATACAGCCATAGTCGCTCCACTGCAAGGGAACAAGGGAGGACTATGCAAATCTGTCTCCCAATATGTAAATAGAGAGACAGTGCCCTATAGAGGGCAGCATAACAGAGGCGCTGTCTCCCTGTTTACATCTTGGGAGACAGATTTGCATATTCCTCTCATCTAGTTTCATGTAACATTAGTATTAAGCACGTGCTTTTCTCAGTTGCATCTTGTTGCAGTTTATTCTTCATTTGTCCAATGTGCTACTCCATTTATTCCTTATCAGTTTCTAATACTCAAAAACATGGGACACTTAGGCTAAGTTTACACTGGACAACTACACTGCTAATGTTCTATCAACAACTGAGTTTTCTTAATCCCATAAAAACTGCCCAAATTGGGGTGGGTTTTGTAAGTCCATTCCTTCTGAAACAGACAATTTCTTTTAACCTATGCACTGCAAAAGTAGAAAGCCACAATGAAAGCCCACGGCATAAACACGTAGCACATGTCAATTTGCCTTTTGTTCAATGTTAGTGTGTGGATGAGATTTTATTGAATCCACTCTACTGCTACTGTATATCATAGCAGATTTTCTACCGGTGAAATTGCTGCAGATAACCCTAACTATATCCTGCGTGGACCTTTACTCACAGGACATATATGCGGCATATTTTTCTTTTTTTTTTTTTTAGCTATGACTGGCACCAGCAAAAACTACACCAAATTGTTCAGTTTTTGATGCAGATTTCATGCATAATATCGCAGATTTCAAATGGAGAAATGCATCCTAAATTGACAAAACACAGATCCATTATTAATAACAGGTCAATTTCCAGCGCAGATTTTGTTAAAATTTCTTCAATTTTGCTGCTATTGTAAATCCTGAAATTTTCTGCCTGTAATTCCACGGTGGAAAATCTGCATTTATGTCTCATGTGTACATACCCTGAGGTCTACTACAAACTGTATACACTGAACTGTACTTTAAACACTATGGTAGCAGTATTTATAGCTGATCACCATTTGCATCAGTAGTAGTAAGCTCAGGCCAAGACTGGATCTAAAACAAATCTTTCCATACTGATTCACACTACTGACCAAATATTGACAGAGTTAAAGTGAAGTGACCATAATCTACAATTTGTAGAGAACCGTGTCTTTGAATTTGTTTAACCATCTCAGCATATAAATACCTAATGAAAAAACAATGGTACTTACAGGTGGTGTCGAATACTGAAAAGGGGCCACATAGTCAACACCATAAGTTGTATCCAAATGCCTAAAAGAAAGGTAGATTGAAAATGAGATCATCTGGTACAAAATTATATCATGATTTTTCTGGAAATCATATGCTTTAAGTGAGAAGAAATTGGGTGTATAGAATCTGGGATATACTACTCTTTATGCAGCGTATAAGGCTAGAGTAAGGGTCTACATTGCTTTTGTATTTCCATTTTAGCAGGATTAGGATACTGATGGGACAATCTCCTTGGAGGGACAAAAGTTTAAAGTTTTTCTCTATAATATTTTAATGCCATGTTATTTCTTCCTTTACATACAATCCCTTCCTTATTTATATCCAGTTCACCTGGATGGGATTATCTTGTTTAATAGATTGTCAATTTCTGTAATACAGGATATCCACAAGTCGATATTTGTATTATTATTTTGATACAATGCAGTGTTCTGATTTAATGCTTATCCTTAGTCACATATGCTGTGGACATTTATAAATATTTTTTATTTGCAGATATTAAAAAGATATATATGACTACAGATGAGTGAGTACTATTTGAAACGGCAGTTTCGAATAGCACGCACCCATAGGAATAAATGGAAGCGGCCAGCACGCAGACTTTGCCGGCGGTCGGCCGCTTAACCCCCTGCGTCCATTCATTCAAACGGGATATTCGAATAGTACTCGCTCATCTCTATATATGACTGGTTCGCATGAAAGATATCTGCAGCTTGGAGAACTTGACTGCTACACTGAACAATACAGTGGAGGCGTTTCAATCCATATGGGATCCATGGAATGCTTGTTGTATCTGATAGTTCTCCCCCCCCCCCCCTTCTCCTTTACTGTTCTATGACAACTGTTCTTCCAGAGTTTTCCGTCTTTTTTCTTTCTATCTTTGATCTTTTTGCATACAAAAGTCCATTATGTTTCATTGTCTTTATATTCTGTAAAATCTCAAAAATTAGTTAAAAAAAAAAAAAACGTTTCTATGACTTGTAATTGAGAATTAATCTGTCTTGCCTGTAACTTTTTATAGGAAACTCTGCATTAATTAATTTTAATGCTTATCATGAGGTTTTTTTGTTTGTTTTAATGAAATTAAGCATTAATTATAATTAAAATGATAATTATTTCAAAAGATTTTCATGCTATTGTTATATGCCAAAAAATATCAAGTTACGGTAATATATTACCGTATATACTCGAGTATAAGCCGACTCGAATACAAGCCGACTCCCCTAATTTTACCACAAAAAACTGGGAAAACTTATTGGCTCGAGTATAAGCCGAGGGGGGAAATGCAGCAGCTACTGGAAAATTTCAAAAATTAAAATGGTTTGGGTGCAGTAGTTCCTGGGTGCTGGGGAAGGGGAGGGGGTGTTTTGGTTGTCTGGTCTGCCCCTTCCCTGAGCTTGAGGACTGAGTTTTTTTCCCCCCCACTTGGAGTTCAGACAGGCTGAATATAGGGTATCTGCAGTGCTCCTATTAACCCCTTTCCAACGGAATAGGAGCACTGCAGATACCCTATATTTAGCCTGGCTATAGTCAGACTGAATTCCAAGTGGGGGAAAAAAACCAGTCTCATGGAAGGGGCAGTTAGACAACTTTTTTTTCCAGCTACGGCGTTTACCGTACAGGAAAAATATTTTTATAGATTGGTAGAGCGGGTGTTTTCAGACACAGGCATACTTAGCGTGTATGTGTTTCACAGTATTCGTTTTATATGTGTTCTAGGGAAAGGGGGGGGGGATTTGAATTTTTTATACTTTATTTTTCTATTTTTTACTTTTTTGAAATTTTTTTTTTTGCATTTATTAGACACCCTAGGGGTCTTGAATCCCAGGGGGTCTGGTCACTAATGCAATGCATTACAATGCTAATGTATTGCAATACATTGCAAAAATCGTCATTTCTTTTGTAGGCTGCATAGAGCAGACTGCAAAAGAAAAGCACTGCAGCCGGGGAGCCTTTTACAGAGGCACTGAGGGAGATCCCCGGACGCCGGAGCTGAAGGGGGATCCCCAGCAGGAACGCGGACCTGAAGGAAGACCTCGGCCACCGAACCTGAAGGGTAACTGTGGCCGGCCACCGGCAAAAGCGCTGAGGGGAATCCCCAGCAGACTCGGCTGCCTGGATTTCCCCTCAGCACTTCTGCCGGCCACAGTTCCCCTTCAGATCCGACAGCCGAGGTCTTCCTTCAGGTACGCGCTCCTGCCGGGGATCCCCCTTCAGCTCCGGCGGCCGGGGATCTCCCTCACGCTTCAGGGCCGCATTTGAGAGAGCGGTCGCATCCGCTCTCTCCTCTCTCCAGTGGCATGGCGGCGTGTCTTCCGCTTCCCCTCAGCGGAGGGCATCTCCACTGTAACTCCGCCATTACCACTGTAAGAGTTACAGTGGAGGTGCCGATTCTAATGGCAACCGCTCTGGAGCAGAGCGGTCGCCATTATAGCTACAGACTACAGCTACCGTAGTTACAGATCCGGCATCCAGACACCGGGGCGGGTGCCGGGCCCGCAGCATCGCCATGGCGATGCTGTTCATTTCAAACTACAGAAGTACTTACGGTACTTCTGCTAGAAGGCCCCGGTACTTCTGCCAGGAGCGTGGGGCGATGCTGCGGCCCGGCACCAGCCCCCGTGTCTGTATGACGGGTCTGTAAGTACGGTATTACAGTAATGACCCGAATATAAGCCGAGGCGGACTTTTTCAGCACAAAAACTGTGCTGAAAAACTTGGCTTATACTCGAGTATATATGGTAATAGAATATTTTGATAGCATGAACCTATACAATAAAAAACTCATCAGCAACCATAAACAACCTACTTCACTAGCCGTTATAGGATGCAGACAACTGTAGCAGTCATGACATGGCACCTATTGCATTTCTGTGAGTAAAACTGTGGTTTTCAGTTGTGCGTCAAAGTCTCAGCTTGGTCAATGGGTTCCTTTGGGATCTGTTTGTGTATGTCATTTTTAGGATTTGTTACTATCAGTCTTCTGGTCCTGTTACGGATGTCAACACAGCATAACACTGTTAACAATATACTCTTTACTGCTTATTACCATCCACATGACAAAAGTACAAAACCATGTGCTTTAGAATAAGCCATAAACAATAAAAGATTGCAAGTAGCCAATGAATTACTGCAACAATACTGAGATCAGATTATCATCTTACTATCATCTTACTTACTGTAATCTTACTATAATTTCATTTAAAGACAGATAATGTTTGTTAAAGAAAAGAATATGAGGAACTGTAAGAAAAGCAACTTCAAATGATGATGTAATCTTTAATAACAGATTTCAAAACTTACATTTTGTTATGATCTTTACTATGCATTGGCAATACAGCTCCAAATCCACTTTTTGGAAGTCCATTCTGCCTACAAGGATACAGACATTACATGTTTAACCTGGTGTCAGCTATGGACGAGTATTACGATACCTATAGGGACTGCATAACTCAAAACTAAAACCAATTAAAGTGGACACTTTCTGGTAAAATGTTGTAATCTATGGTGTTCCATAGGAATCAACATGGTGGCAGTCACATGATTTATGTACATGACTGCTTCCCAGGATGTCACAGATTGTGTAATTGTTTGAGCAGGCACCATATGTCACTGGGCTATTGCCCAAGTGCATGTACAGAAGCAGATGTAACTGGGAAACCCCCACCACCCTGCTGTCTATGGGCACAAAGGCTACAGCCAGCCATTGTTTATTCCACCCCTTCATGGTCAACTGGGGCCTGGGGGTGAAAAGGTAGACGTAAAAGTAAACATTTTCTGTGACATAACATTTTACAGTGTTTTATAAATGTTACCAGGACGTGTCTAAATGTTTTAAAGGCTAATCCACCTTATTATCACAGACAGGATTTCAGTAGTAAAACTTAGATTATAAAGTGAAGGAAAATAGAAGAGGATCCACCACTGACAACATGTGTAGGACATGCTTTACTGGATCCCCAATCTAATGGTCTCTGCTTTCTTGTCCCTCTTGACAAACAGAACATGACCATTCAGCCAAATCAGTGGCCGGAGCAGTGGCTGATTGAGAGGTGTCAACAATGTTTTCAGAAGGATCAGAAAGAATAGACCAGTCAGGGACCTGATGATGTGTTGCATTGGTGAGATTAGTATAATTTACATGTTTGTACACCAATCCGGGGGAGTTCACACTACTGTTACTAGTCCGTTGCTGTCTTCCCTCGTAGGATGACAGCAACGAACATTAAACTGTCACAGAGAACGGTCACCCAATTAAAAATCTGATACCTCTAAATAGAGGTGCTACCATCTCCCTGTATCTTGTTCCATTTACTGTATTGCTGATGTTTAATTTTACACCTTTTCCCATAAACGGATAATTTGTGGCTTTTTAAAAAAAATGTCATCACTTTTCAACTTGGCTCACAGCCATAATTTAGTAAAATCAAACACGTAGCACTTACAGGACATCAAGCGGGCTAATTTTTGTATAAAACCATTATTTTTTCCATTATACCTCCATGTGTGTATGAAACAAACACAGGCAAGCACCTTTCTCCAAAAACAGTAATTTTTTGAGCATTTTAAAGGGCCTCTATCAGCAAAATGTTGCTGTATGAGCCCCACATATGCATGAATAGCCTTTAAAAAGGCTATTCAGGCACCGCTAATCTTATTTTAAACCCCCGTCCCGTTTTAAAATAAAACTACAAAAACATATATGTAAATCATACCTGAACGTGCACGGTGGGCGGTCGTGCACGATCTGACGTCACCTTCTGGCACGCTTACCTCTTCTTTCTTCTTGCAGTGATGCCCGCTGGTCCTGGCTCTTCCGGAGGGAAGCACTACTACGCAGGCACAGGATTTGAAGCCATCATGCTGGAAGAAGAGGACGCTGAAGGCGTGGAAGAGCCAGGACCAGCGGACGTCTCTGCAAGAAGATAGAAGAGGTAGGCGTGCCAGAAGATGACGCCGGATTGTGCACAACCGCCCACCATGCATGTTCAGCTATGATTTACATATATGTTTTTATAGTTTTATTTTAAAACGGGACGGGGGTTTAAAATAAGATTAGCGGTGCCTGAATAGCCTTTTTAAGGGCTATTCACGCATATGTGGGGCTCATACAGCAAAATTTTGCTGATGGAGCACATTTAAATGTTAAAATAGGTACAAATGAGTGACAGGACTGAGTTTGTATCCACTGCTTACCATATGTTTTTCCATAGACTTACATGTCACTTTCACTTTGACATAACTTCATGTGTGTTTGACTTAGAGCTAGAAATTGGAAAAATATAATAGATAGTACATAACACTGCCAGGAATCTAGGTTTTAAGTCCATTTAAGTTGTGGTTGACAATGAACTTGTTGAACTCAAACCGAATCTTGAGAGGTTTGCTTATCTTAACTATAATCAATTATTTAAACTATAGAGCTACGTTTACGCAGCTCTTATTTTAAACCTGCTAAGTATATACTTATATACCCACTAATACAGTATATGCCACATTCTCCCCACACAAAACTTCTCACAAACCCTGCCAAAGCTGCAATTGGCTTTAATGAATCTCAACTGCGAGTTCCTGATTGTGCCCATTAATTTAAACCAGCAGAAGGCTCATGTGAAAAAAAAAAAGCTATGAAATTCCAGCAAGTAAATTCATCCAAGCAGGTATTCAATTGAAGAAATCTGAGCAGCTAATTCATAAAGGAAATGTGGGTAAAAAATATGCAAATCTATTTTCCAGGATGTAATTAGGAGAACAGTGCACTCTATACGCCAGCCTCTAGAGGGCAGCCTCCTTAACATTATGCATAACTCAGTTAAAAAGTCCATTTAATCATGATGCGGATTTAATTGCCAAATTAGTATTTCTATCCCAAAAGGAACAGATTCCCAGCTATGGACAGCGCTGTGTCGGCCTATTGGGCCATCCTCAGCATAGCGTAGGGATACTGATTTGGCAGAGTGAGAGACTATAGACCAGGGTCAGGGGACAATCGTACACATCAGGGAGAGTGTTTGCCTACATAGGCAGTACGGAGACTTACAAGTCATTCCTGCTCCGCTAGGGATTCTGGGTAAAAAATATGCAAATCTATTCTCCAGGATGTAATTAGGAGAACAGTGCACTCTGTACGCCGCCCTCTAGAGGGCAGCATCCTTAACATCATGCATGACTCAGTTAAAAAGTCTATTTAATCATAATGTGGATTTAATTGCCAAATTAGTATTTCTATCCTAGTATTAGTATCATCCTATTTCTATTCTAGTATTAGAAATACTAACACTAATTTGCAATGTGGACACGACTGCAAACTGCCACCAATACTAACTGCAGACACTACAATAGGACCTCTCCTGATTTGCCAGTCATGTGATCAGCCTTTCCGTATACTTGCTCTATGTATGATAGATGCTGTGCAGGGCTACCAGATGGGCGAAGGGTGAGGGAAGCAGGCTGTATGTAGGCAGGAAACATTAAAAAGGTTGTCCAGGATAAAAAAAATTTCATATTAGGCCAGTGAAGGTGAAAAAAAACCCCAAAGAAACACAACATATCTGAACTAACAACGTGGTCCAGTCCTGCTGCCCTGCTGTCTGTTTTGCTGGAAGTTCCCGAAGCACAGTGACGTCCTGTGTCCCTTTCCTGAGGCCACTGATTGGCCTCAGGGGTCACATGCAATGGGGACTTTTGCCTGGAAGAAAACAATGGAGCAGCAGAAACCAGAGCACCTGGTAGAGTTGAGTATGTGTGTTTTTTTGTCATCTTCCCCAGCCTAATTAAAAAAAAATTAAATTTTTCCAGGACAACATCTTTAACCACTTCTGGACCGCCCGTAGACTTTATACGTCCGGATAGTTGTTGCCTAGTTCTGACAGGACGTACCTGTATGTCCAGTCAGAACACAGTAGCTGCACAGAGATCGTGCAACGACTGAAGCTGGGAGCCAGCTGTAACTTCAGCCAGAGCTCCCAGAGAGATGGCAGGGAAGATTTATTACCTCCCCTGCCTTCTCGATCGCTGTGTATACAGCGGTCAATGAGCACTGTATACACGGCTATGGGCGCAGCCATAATTCAGCCACCCTCTGACCCGGGGGTCACGTGATCCGCCGGGAGCAGCGTCTTGCAAGAGCTGCTGGGTCCTACAGGACTCAGATCAGCTCAGTAAGCTGTGTATACAGTGCGTAGGAGGCTGTATTTCTCCTGCATCCGGGGTTAAATGTAGCAGCCACAGTTATAGGAGAAATCAGCCTCCAGTACAAAAAAATAAGTGATCAGATGTCCCCAAAGGTCTCTTATCACCTTATGGGGACACAATCTGAAAAAAAATAAAATAAAAATATAATAAAAAAGTTTTTAAAAAAATGTAAATAAAGTAATAATAATTTTTTTTTAATAATACGCTAATAAAATGCCGTTATTAAAGGTTATAGCCCCATCCCCGACGACACCACACAAAATAAAAATTACCGTAACGGAGAGGAAAAACTATATTATAAAGTTTTTCAGTGACAATGAGTGTTATTAAATAAAAAAAATAATAACAATAAATTGAAAACCAAACACAATTTCCCTCCTATTATGTTTATATTTTCCCGGATATAAAAAAAAAAATAAACACATTTGAAAATAAAAACAACATAAAAATAAAGCCCTATGTGTCCCTGAAAAAAGACGCAAAAATTAGTTGACTGAGACATACAGGAAAAAATGTTACAGCCCCCAAAACCGCACATCCTATTAATATTATAAATGTGAAAGTTTGTGAGTTTGTGGGTTTGTGTGTTTGGATGTTTGCATGTTCGGATGTTTGTTCCTCAATCACGGAAAAACCGCTCCACTGATTTGGCTGAAATTTTCCACAAACATAGTTAATACACCCGATTAAACAATAAGCTACTTTTCGTCACAATAGCACACATACATTTTTCCCAGGACCCCACAAAACCCAAACTCACACCACCATCTCTGCAATCTCACACACTTTGGACCATAGCAAGCCACAAAATGCATATTGCCCTCTACAGCCTAGCCCCTAACCCCACACAATCACATATACATATACTTTACCACTTTGCCCCTCACCTTAACGATACTCCAGGAGGTTCTCTTTAACGCTCCGGAGCAGCCATGTTTGCTGACCCCCACCACTCTGACAATCCGCGACAACGCCCACCCATGTCACTACCCCTAGGCGGTCTAATAAATGCAAAAAAAAAAGTTTTAAAAAAAGTAAAAAAAATATAAAAAAAATAAATAAAAAGGATTAAAAATTCAAATCACCCCCCTTTCCCTAGAACACATATAAAAGTAGTTAAATACTGTGAAACACATACACATTAGGTATCCCCACGTCCGAAATCGCCCGCTCTACAAAGATATACAAATATTTTTCCTGTTTGGTAAAAGCCATAGCGGGAAAAATGGTCAAAAGTGCCAAACCGCCATTTTTTCACTGTTTTGATTCTGATAAAAAATTGAATAAAAAGTGATCAAAGCAATAGCAATTCCCCAAAATGGTAGAACTAAAAAGTACACCCGGTCCCGCAAAAAAAGATGCCCTATACATCCCCGTACACGCACGTATAAAAAAGTTACGGCTGTCAGAATATGGCGACTTTTCAAAAAATAATTTTTTAACACAGTTTGGGATTTTTTTAAGGGGCAAAATGTAAATAAAACCATATAAATTTGGTATCCCCAGAGTCGTAACGAAACACAGAATACAGGGGACATGTCATTTTGGTTGCACAGTGAATGCCGTTTAACCAAAGCCCGTAAGAAAGTCGCAGAACTGCATTTTTTCTTCAAATCCACCCCATTCAGAATTTTTTCCCTGCTTCCCAGTACATTATATAGAATAAATAATGGTGGCATCATGAAGAAAAATTTGTCCCAGGAAAAAATAAGACCTCATATGGCTCTGGGAGCGGAGAAATAAAAAAGTTATGGGGTTTAGAAGGAGGGGAGTCAAAAACGAAAATCAAAAAATGCCATTGGCGGGAAAGGGTTAACTTCAAATAATTCTGTCCCAAAGTCACTATGTACAGTTTCTCACAACACCGTATATATAGCAGCTCTAATACAAATTAACTTCAACACAAAAGTCTCACGTATTTTCTGAATTACAGCAACAACAAGATACAAAGTTACATTTCATATCCCATACCATATACACACTACGAAAACCTTACCCGCGCCTGTATATACCCACTTCTACAATCACCGCAGACGAAGTCGCGGGTAACAGCTAGTACAAAATAAACCTAAAATGTGTCTGGTCCTGGACCACAAATTGGCCCTGTACTGAAGTGGTTAAAGGAAAAGTTGGAGGTAGCAAAGCTGTGTTTGTGTGTGTGTGGAGGTAGCAGGGCTGTGTGTAGTGGAGAACATGAAGGTGCCAATGGTGTGTGTGAGGGAAGAAAAAGCAGTGGGGAACCACTGCAGTAAAGTGTAGAGAAAGTTACCTTTTAAGATTCAGAGTATCAAGGTTGTCCTCATTGACCATTTGTTTGCAAACTTCTCTGACTTCAAAGTCACCTTTAAGATGAATCTGTGACAGCTGATGTCCAGTTGTAGTATTCCAGTGCTTAAAAATGAATTAAAAAAAAAAAAAAATAGATATTACAACAAATGCATGCTAGGTGAGGTCTTTTTATGTTTATTTGTACTTTTGGGCACTTTCACATGATAAGAGTTTGCTTATTATTTTTATTTAGTGTTTATAAAACAAAATCTAGAGATGATCCAACATATTTCCATTTTTGGTTTATTTAGTTATTTTCCTTACTTATATAGCACCAACATATTCCACAACACTTTACAGATATTGTCAGTCACTGTCCCAAGTAAGGCTCACAATCTACATTCCATATTAGTAGGTCTATGGAGCATGGTAAGAAACAGGAGTACCCAGAGTCAACCCACACAAACACAGGGAGAACATACAATCTCTGTGAAGATGTTGTCCTTGGCAGGATTCAATCCCAGGCTCCAGCGCTGCAAGGCAACAGTGCTAACCACTGAATTACTTACACGATTCAAAGTACTGGCCTATATATGTAAATGTAAGAGTGGCCTTATTATTACTTCTAAATTTGAAAAAATAAAAGAACTACTTTGATGAAATGTATAGATTGCGAATTCACCCGCTCCTCAAGTTGAAACGGAAGTATAATTCGGTTAAGTAGGCAATGATATAAATGTAATTCCAGGGACACTTTTGTACCTCTCTTACTTTGACACTCTTAGCATTCCATAGCACCAAAACAATGTAACTTATTACTGTCCTGTTATTGCTTACTGTTTAAAGAGGACCTTTCACCGATTTGGGCACAGGCAGTTCTATATACTGCTGGAAAGCAGAGAGTGTGCTGAATTCAGAGCACTGTCAGCTTTCCCAATCTGTGCCCCGGGTGAAGAGCTAGCGGTACCGTAGCTCTTTACAGTCAGAAAGGCGTTCCTGACAGTCAGTCAGGTACGCCCTTCTGCCCAGCAGCGCCTATAGCGCTGTACAGTGTGAGCGGGGAGGACAGCCCCTCCCTCTGCTCACAGTGCTCGTCCATAGATGAGTATTATCAGGCGGGGAGGGGGCGTTCATCCCCGCTCACACTGTACAGCGCTATAGGCACTGCTTTGAAGAAGAACGTTCCTGACTGACTGTCAGGAACGCCCTTCTGACTGTAAAGAGCTACGGTAGAACTGCCTGTGCCCTGGAGCATGAAAGGGCCTCTTTAAAAGGGTTTTCTAGGCAAACATTTTTTTTTTGTCCATTAGTGCCTTTAATGGGGATCCTGGGATCCATATATTTCAAGCAGCAGTGTACTTCCTAAAGTCCAAGGATACACCAGTATGCAGCAGAAAATACAAAATCAGACTAAAAGCACTGTTGCAGCATATAAAACGTACGTTTATTTGTTAATAAAAAAACGGATCCTTACAGAGATACCTTGAATTACAATTGTCACCACAGCCAGTGTAAAGATAAGTAATATAGTAGATGAAAATAGGAACAGTCTTACCAATATCTGTAGACGGGATATTCACAGTGGGGGTGCATCATGAGGGAAAATAAAAATCCTATATTCACCCTCCAATGCTTTCCCTCAAAGCCCAAAAGTGCTCCCGCCCTTACAAGGGCAATACCAAACTGACCCTCCAAAGTGACCCTAAGTGTCCCTACGCGTTTCCTGGTACAGTAATGCACCATTCATAAGGGGACTTTCTGAACTCACTTGTCTGACATATATGGTCAAAAGACTTTCTAATATATAATCAAAAAACTGTTCAGTGGAAAAAAACAGTATAAAAAAACCCACAATGGAGGAAAAAATGACTACCTAACTCTCCATGCAGTGACAGAGTTAGCAGAGTAAAAATTATCGACAGCTGCAAAATGTGTGTCAAAATGTGTGTCAAAATGTCTTGGTGTGTCACCTGTGATACACGTGTCATAAGTAACAGTACTGTGCAGAGGGTTGGGGGGCTGGGAGCCCAACTTGGTTTAGGGTCCCATCAGGAAGTTCATCTACTGCCTTGTCAGCCAGTCTGGGCCTGGCTGCAGTTATTCCCAGGTGCTGCACAAAAATATAGTATTACACAACATCCATTTAACCAAGTAGTAGGATAAATCATACATGCAATATGTCCAATTCACAAAAACTTTTAATAGATAATAAAGTGGGTAGATATGAAAAGAAAAGAAAATCATGTCAAAATGTCAAACTCAACTCTATACAGATAAAGTCTAATTGAGTTTGTCAGATGTTTAGAGAGAAGGATAAACATGACAAAGCATTGTTGTGTCAATCCACAAAGATCATTCTAGTAGCTTATACAGAATGTAGTTACTGTATAGTGATTTTACTGTTAGTTTTGCACAATGATAGAGAATATACATCAGTAGGATTCACTGTCTGGCATCAGGCCTTACTCTCACAGTTTATTATTGATGAACATGATGACTCTGCATTGACAAGCAGAAAATCATTTATAAGCTTGCTGATTTGAGTACCAAAGCCAATTTAATCTGCTGCGGACGTAATTTTCTGCTGAGCATAAGTGATCGCTCACATTGACAGTTTAATCCTGATACAGTCATTTATTTCTTCAGCAAATACCTGAGTTGGGTTCTTAGTTTGGAAGGCTTGCCATCAGCCTGAGGCTTTAATTCTAATACATGCATGAGACAATGAAAGTACCATAAAGGGAAATTAAACCTGAACGAGAAACCCAACAGTCGAGTCTTGTCTTCCTGGATGCTGAAACCACTGTATTTAATAAGAACAGAAACCACGGTGCCATAGGCATATTCCTGTATACCATCTATATGGCCAGAATCCAAAAGCAGAACATAACTATCTAAGAATATTTTATGTTGAATTAACAGTAGCAAAATGAGTCCATTCCCTTAGACAGTAAATATGTGGACTGTAATATTGTTTTAAGACTGCAATCTTAAAAGGGCTCATGCCAATTCCAACACTTATCCCCTATACAGGAGATAAGCATCTGATCACTGGGGGTCCAACCAGAACAGGGTATTAGAAAGTCACCTTGAAATATTTTTCACTTCTATGGAGCTGTCAAGAGACTGCTGCTTCATTCAATTAGCAGAAAAAACATCAGGTACTGGCTCCCATCGAAATAAATAGGAGGCTTATTTTAGCACATTTGAGGCAGATTTTGAGGTAGATTCCACCTCGAAATCAGCATCAAATTCCTATGTGTGAACATCCCCCTATCCTGACTCTAGCTAAATGCCCCCCAACTATTTTTCCTGCTCAGTAAGGGAGCGATCACACTACAGTCGGTGTCCGACAGCTAGTGTCCGCTGCTAATGTCCGTTCAAAATCTTGTGCGGCCATTAACATCGGACACTAGCTGTGTCCGTGACATTTTGCATTGATTTAAATGGACATCGGGTGCGACTTTTCAAGCGGACAGCAAAAACCTACATGTCGAGTTTTGCTGTCCGCTTGAAAAGTTGGATATCTTTGGGAACAGACAGTTAAGGACACCCATGGACAGTAAAAGAACGCACCCGATGTCCATTTAAATCAATGCAAAATGTCACGGACACAGCTAGTGTCCGATGCTAATGTCCGCACAAGATTTTGAACGGACATTAGCAGCGGACACTAGCTGTCGGACACCGATGGTAGTGTGAACGCCCCCTAAGCACCTTACCAGAATAGCCTTACCGGCTGTGTTTTCAACCAGTGATATCTCTGAAAATAATCCTGATAGTACTGCAATCTTAGTGTCACATGAAAGAAGAGAAGCGTCTTTTGAGAGTTTATCTGAATTATAATATCCCAGATGTAACTGTTCGAAGTGACCCCCCCCCCCTCACTTTCTCTACATGTTACACAGTGGGTACTCCTGTACACAGTAACATTTGGTGAGAGGCAGAAACAGCTCTAAATACAGAAACAAAGGGAAGAGTGAAAAAAGTAGGATTTCACAGAACGTATCCAAAAATATTACAAAATTTATTTATGACACAAATACTCCCAGAAAATCAAAAGTTGTCCGACAGTTTTGTTACACTTTATGTGCTGTGGAATATGTTGGTGCTATAAAAACTTATTAAAATATTATATTATTCATATTGAGCAAAATATCTGCATTTTTGTTAGAAATTAATTGATAATGGAAGAAATGTATTGCTTTACACTCCAGATTTTTCACTAGGTTTAGACTGTGCTAGAGAAGGCAGCACAGGATAAAAGACACAGATGCCTGTAAACCTTTTTGGCATGTAGTATTAGTGCACCCTCTAGTGTCAATGAGAAAGAATAAAGCCAAACTTCAGGCACATTGAACTCAAGTATAAGTGTGATTTTTTTTTTTTTTTAATTACATTGTGGCAGCTTATACAGGATTTTGTGATTATCTTCATTTTGCAGTTCCCTGTAAATGCTACTTATGTTCATTTCAGAATATATCATTCATTATTCAGTACTTTCCCAATTTTAAATACTGCCTCTCCATTATTTTGGACACACAATACACAAAGTGTAAGGACATTGCTAGAACAGCAATTCCCCAGTAGGTGCTGGTGAACCCTGGGGGGACGGACACAATAGACATTTTTCTCTAAGCTGAAACCCCCTGCTGTCCCTTCCTGCGTGCCGGATCTTTTGTAAGCAATAACAACTGGTCAACGGGCCGTTCCTATACATGTGACAACACAGAAAGCAGACAAGACAAACAACAACAAACAGAGGTCAGCTAGCCAAGGGTCCGGTAATAGTCAAGCAACGCAGTACTGAATCAAAATCCAAGAGAGTAGTCACAAGGGAAGCCAAGGGTCAGAGATCAGTAGTATAATATTAGAAGAAAAAAGAACTTAGCAGGGACAAGGTCTAAGAACAGAGTCTCAATAGCCAGCAAGACTGTGTGGGCTGATGCCCTGTATATAGGAAGCCCAATACCCGCCTTAGGATTGATTGGAAGACAGGCTGTCAATCGCACAGGCAAGGCTAGAATTAACCATTTGATGAACAGAGGGAAACAAGGTGTAGGAGATGGGTGTGGTGGAAATTCAATTACAGAGATAGAGCAGTGTTCACACAATGCAACGAAAAACACTAAGCAACAAATCAAAGTGAACATGTCTCCTGCGCCGTGTGCAAGTGGAGGGTGGTGCAGAAAGCTGAAAAGGCCCAGACATTACACACCCAGTTTTTTTTTTTATACAGAGACAACTATGCTTTTATATATTTTATAACAAATTTACAATCCACAATAATTATTTATATTTTAATAGAAATTAAATGGTTAGAGTTCCGAATAAATACTCTAGAGACATTCTGCGGCCAATAGGTCACATTAGGATAAAAGAAGGCACTATAGAGATCCGTGCTGTAGCTTTTCTATGATGGATACCAACAGAGCACCACAAACCCCACTGGCTCACAATGAGATTTACTATAGTTCCATCAAGATAACACCGTATGTGGTACAATCTGACAGAATTAGCAATTTATGCTATAATTCATACATTAAACTCTACCCTCCAGCAGCCATTTTTCAATTTTCCTTTTTAACACCTCTCCTTCCAAAAGCCATTACTTTTTTTATTTTTCCGTTCACAGAGCCATAATAGTGCTTAATTTTTGCAGGACAAATTGTACTTCGTAATGGTACTATTCAATATTCTGCTAATATGAAATGTCACCTATATTTTATGGGTCGGTAAAAATTCCAAAACTGAAAAACGAGAAAAAAAATAAATAAAAAAAATTATTGGCGATATCATATTCTGACATCGATAATTTTTAAAACATATTTTCATATACAGGGCTTCATGAGTGTCTTTGTTTCGGGGAAAGATGTACTATTTATTTACAACATTTGGGAGAAAATGTATTGTTTTGATCACGTTTTATTCAAATTTTTATGGGAATTGAAACAGCAAAAAAAGACTGTTCAGTACTTTTGAATTTTTTTATAGTTTTTTTAATATATTTGTAGACAGGACATTTTCAGACACGGGGAAACCTAATGTGTGTGTTTTACTTTACTTATTTTTATGTGTGATATGATCTAAGGAAAAGGGAGTGATTTAACCTTTTAATTTATACATAAATATATATTTTTTACTTTCATTTTTAAACCCTCTAAGGGTCTTGAACCCAAAAGGGTCTATCACTTATATAGGGACATTTTCTGATTATCCGGTGATGATCTGTTTTCCCATTTCTGGAAACTAAACTTCACTGTTACATCCCCCCCATTATACTTATTCTCCACGCTTCTTTCTGTGAGATGGCTCCTCCTTCTTTACCAATTCTGTCTGTGCATGCTCTTCTCCAAGTGCTGCTCTGTAAGCTGTGCTGATAATCCACCTCTACTGCGCATCTACGTGTAAAGTAGAGGTGGATCATCGCTGCAGAGAAAAGAGCAGTGCTTGGAGAAGAGCACACACAGACAGAATCGGTAAAGAAGGAGGAGCTGTCTCATAAGAAGCGTGGAGGGAAAGAATATTATATGGGTCGGGGGTTGGGCTCAGTAGGTAGGGAAGGGCAGGACAGCTAGAGACAGGGAAGTGGTGTATGAGAGGGAAGGAGAGAGGAAGGGGGGGGTGAGAGAGGTTAGTGTGGAAGTTACTTAGCAGGAGGCTGAACCAAATAAACAAATGCAGGAGATACCAGGAGCTCCCAGAGACATCCAGAGGTCATTCAAAACACAGCTAAAGGTATATGGGTGCATTCATTAACCCATTAATAGAACTAACATATTTAAAACAAAAAAAAACATTTTTGGCTCGGAAAACCCCTTAAATGCCTGCGGTCAGTGTGGGAAGGAATTAAAGAGATATTCTCATTTTAGCTAATGTGAGTGAGTGAAGGGTGTGGTCTGGGAAGACAGGTACATTCCAGCCAGGCACCTAAAGGGTGTATGGTAAAGGTTCACACGAGGGAGGTCAGCTGACCAATCAGGTCCTAATAACAGTCTGAGTGTGAAGACTAGCAGAGTGGCGCCACACTAACAGAGCTGATCTCTCCAAACCTACAGAGCAGGTACTGTGCCACCTGTTGTTGTTGCCAAGGTGGGAGACTGGTAGCCAGTCTCCTGTATAGTCAGGGAAAAGTATTCCTATGTTTAAGTCAGTTCTCAGCCGAGAAGGGTTTTGTTTGTATTTGTGCCTTTGCAAAGGCATGTGAACTTGTGTGCAACCCAGTGTCTGTGTCCCTGTTTCCTGCACTGCTACAAGCATCTACCTGAGCGAATCCCCACACTAAGCTTGACCAATATAGGAATATGAGGCTGATTCCTCACACCACTAAATTGAGAGTTATGGAAACTGCTGAGGTTCCATGCCATTTCCACAACTCCCAAAGAGGTAAATTGGAGTTACAAAAGAAATAGCATAACAGATTGAGCTACGCTATTTCCAGAATTTAGGGGAGGGGGTACAGAAACAGCATAGCTTGCTGTGCTTTTTCAGTAATCCATATTTACCTCTATTGGAGTTGCATAAAAAAAGTAGAACTACTGTGGTTGAGGCTATTTCCATCTCAACCATGAAAGACTAATGGAAACACCCATTTAACTGTAACTACAGAAATCTAGGAACTGCTCTCCAAATAAGGGAAAATCAAATGAATAATTGTAAAATGTCCATGCTGGTACATAAATAACACTTACTTCATTGGCAACATCTCCAAATCTTCTATAAGCAGAGCGAAGCAAATTCTTCTTGCCTAATGGAGCTTCATTCACATCATAATCTTTAGGATCAGCCTCACGACTCTGATGCCTATGCACAAATAAATAAACAAAGGTGATAAAGTTCATCTTATTTTTGTAAAAAAAAAATAGATAAGTAAATAAATACAATTTTGTTTTAAAACAGATCCTGGTCACTACCATGAAATGTCAAGTTTGTTAGAAATGATGTAGCTTTTCAGAAAAGATCAGGCACTGCAATAAATAAGTGTAATGTTCAAACCTCAGAAGGGGCCACATTTACAGAGAAGGGGAGTATATGGAGTGTATATCTGTGACCTTGTGGCAGGGCTATGGATAGCTGGCAGGCTACTAAAATGGCTGCTATTAGCTACTTAGTATTTCACATGTCCACCTAAAAGACAAAAGAGTTTGCCAGTAGAACTATCCAACACATGAATGAAACATAAAAGAAGCTATGGTGTCTGAGCAAAAATGTCTCTTGGGTACAAGAGCTATTGGATAGCAATTGTCTAATTCTGTTGTTCCCTGGGAAAGGACCGCTGCCATAGAAGTTTTGCAGGAGCTTTCTCCCATCTCCTTGTACAGTACACAAGCACTGACCATGTGTTTTTTGGGGAGTCAGGAATTCAGCTAGCAGCTCTAAAGTGCATGGGCTGTTTATGACGCTCTACAACTCTCTTATAATATGTGGATTAGGTCTGACCACAGCCAGTAGATGGATCTAAGCTGCTGCTGCTGCAATTCCAGGCTCTCCTGCACGTCTAGGCTTTCCTAGTCTCCATGAAAGATTAGAAGTTACATTATGTCTAGCACCAGGACATGTTGTTTTATTTAACTTTTCAGGATAATGTGCTATGTGTGTGTACATGAAGAGTAACTTTATTTTTGGCCATTATCTGATACATGCAATTCTAGCAGTTTCCGTGTTTTTGTGTGTGGCAGGTTTGTTTTAATAAAATTTATTCTGCATTAAGGCCCAGTTCACATCTGCGTTTGGGTTTCCGTTCGGGGAGTAGCAGCACTTTTCTCTCTGCATGTTTCGTGGGGAAACCACACGGACCCCACTATAGTCTATGGGGTTTGCAGGTTTCCTTTAAGTAAACGCTTTTAAATGCGTATCGGTTTCTGTTTGGGGGGTCCCCAAGCATACCCCCGAATGGAAACCTGAACGCAGATGTGAACTGGGCCTAAACCTGAATGGCAATTATCTTTACAAATGTTTTCAGCAGGTCATTACGATTGGCAATATCATGTTTATTTTGGTTTATGTTTATATTGGTTTATGTTTTTCAATTTTTACTAAATAAAATGCTGTTTTGTTTAAGAAAAAACAAAAAACCCACAACAATTTGCGTGATTGAATGGGGATCATGTTCAGACACCCAGAATTTTTTATTTTTAAGTTGGTTATGTAAAAATCTGTAATTTGTATTGGCACGATTTTTTGATTACTGTTCATTGTTTTGTTTTTTTTGGGGAGGAGGTAACAATTTAACAAAAAAAATAATCACTGTTGCATGGCTTTTTTTTTAAATAATGGAGTTCACTGTATGGAATAAATAGCATTATACTTTTCTGGCATGTCCTAACAGGGCCCCAGATATAACAGCCTACAGGCTGATAGGCCTTATGGCAACTCCTCTGCACAACATGATCTGGTCTTGGGGAGTCCAAGGGGCTCCACCTGTAGGATTCAGTGGCATTTTTTTGCAACCAGTTTTAATTTAAAGGGGTTGTCCCATAACAAGGATCCTATCTATACTGCTAGTTTAATTGGATATAAGACTTTTTCTAAAGACATTGCTTTATCAAAATTGCTTTGTTTGGCCACTATCTTACTTTATTCACTTCATTGTTTGCATGCGTTTCTATGACCAGGGGGGCCCATGCTGAGCTTATCTGCTCAGTCCCCAAGTGACTAGCTGCCTGCTCTCAGGGGGGAGGTAGGGGCTGAGTGCTGGGAACAGCTCTGAGCTGTGTATGTCTCTGCCACAGATAAGCTCCTCAGATAGGGGAGGTGGGAGGTGAAAGGTCTGGTATTTCTGAGCTCTTATCTCCTGCTCTTCCACTTATCAGTCGGTTTAATTGAATTTGGCTGAGATGGGGAGTCCGGTACCTCTGTATGTATTACAAACTGACTCAAATCCAGCTCTGCTACAACAGCTTCTACATCAGCTTCATACTGTGGTAATTCATTTACAACCAATCCCTCATTACTGACTGCCAACATAGCAGATAGCAGAGCAAGTGAAACCCCGCCCACCAACGTGCCGAGAAATCCAGGAAGTGAAGAGAGCACAGAGCCTGCAGGTTGGTGAACAAGTGTGATGGGAATACCCCTTTAACGTTTGTTCACATGGCAGTATTCTGCTCAGTATATTAATGCCTAAACCAGGCATGACCTACATACAGTATATTACTAATAAAAAAAAAATTAAAAATTATAAATATATATTTGAATATCATTGTTAAAGTATTAATTTATTCCAGACAACCCCTTTTAATTTCTATGGGGTTGTTGCAAAAAACCCCAACTTTGTCTGACTTTGCACAACACGGCTCCCATAGATGGCAATTGGGTCACATGCTACAGCAACTCAGCAGCTGGATTTGCTGTCTGTACATACTTTGCATACTGTACAGATATTTTTATTTGTTTACTTGTGTAGCAAATTCATTTGTATTTTACAGTATATATATTAACAAAATCGTAGACGCATGCTTGTCACAGCAAAATCACATTGCTGAGAATAATATGGCTGTGTGACCCTAGACTTATTGTCCAACAACCGATAAAGACTCACTGGAGATAAAGACTCCATGGCGATAAGGCTGGGCAGGACTATTTCTTATTTCTCTGATTACAAACTTCTCTTACCAGCCGGACACCTTGGTGCGCTTATCATAGTGCATGTGACTGGAGCGAAGGTACAAGGAGCCTTTAGTTTCCAGCAGGTCCCCTCTGAAAGAGTCGTCTACTACGTACATGGCCATGGCTTGGAGCCGCTCACTGTACTGTACAGGGACTATACAGCGCGCGCTCTAGTGTCCCTCCGCGTCTTCTCTCCTGTAATATAGTGCCGGTCTCTTTCCTCTCTTTGCTCTCCTCTATAACGCGAAATACAGTTATATTTACCGAAAAATTACATGAAATATCGTCCATACGACTAGCATAGCGAACAAGCGTCATATCTGAAGCGGCTCTCTGTACTCGCTGCCATGGTAACAGGGACGCTAAGGGCGCTGCGCATTCAGGATCAATCCGCGGTTTGGAGACTGGTGTGTACAGGGAGGCGGTGCCGGGTCACTAGTGTAGGGCTCTGTCTACACCTGCTGCTGCTGCTGCTGAATCCTCCTCATTAATAAAGACAGGATGTATTACTATAGAAATGCTTGCGTCTAGAATGGAGTTGCTCCTGGTAGGTCCTCCCTCCAGCAACTCCAATCTAGTCACCTCACTAGTGAACGGGCTAGAATGGAGTTACTCTAGGGAGGACCTACCAGGAGCAACTCCAATCTAGACAATTCACTAGTGAGGTGACTAGAATGGAGCTGCTGGAGGCAGGAACTACTAGAATCAACTCCAATGTAGACTGTTCAGTACTGAAGTGACTAGAATGGAGTTGCTAATAGGAGCTGCCGCCAGAAACTCCAATCTAGTCACCTCACTACAGGAGCAGCTACGGTAGAGTGGAGTGTCTATAGGAAGGAGCCAGAACTGGCCAAGAGAGACATTGTATATGTATATGATTATCAATAAGAATACAGGAAATACACATTCCTCAACATAGATACATCCTGTGAAAGTTTGTGGGTTTGTGTGTTTGAATGTTTGTTACTCAATCACGCAAAACCCGCTCGTCCGATTTGGCTGAAAGTTTCCACAAACATAGTTAATACACCTGATTGCGCAATAGGCTACTTTTCGTCACAATAGCGCACATACGTTTGTGCCAGGACCCCCACAAAACCCAAAGTCACACCACCATCTCTGCAATCTCACATACTTTGGACCATAGCAAGCCACAAAATTCATATTGCCCTCTACAGCCTAGCCCCTAACCCCACACAATCTCATATACATATACTTTACCACTTTGCCCCTCACCTTAACGATACTCCAGGAGGCTCTCTTTAACGCTCTGGAGCAGCCATGTTTGCCAACCCCCACCACTCTGACAATCCGCGACACCACCCACCCATGTCAATACCCCTAGGAGGTCTAATAAATGCAAAAAAAAAAGTTTAAAAAAAAGTTAAAAAAATATAAAAACAAATTAAAAAGGATTAAAAATTCAAATCACCCCCCTTTCCCTAGAACACATATAAAAGTAGTTAAAAACTGTGAAACACATACATGTTAGGTATCCCCGCGTCCGAAATCGCCCGCTCTACAAAGCTATACAAATATTTTTCCTGTTCGGTAAACGCCGTAGCGGGAAAAATGGTCAAAAGTGCCAAACTGCCGTTTTTTTCACTGTTTTGATTCTGATAAAAATTTGAATAAAAAGTGATCAAAGCAATAACATTTCCCGAAAATGGTAGAACTAAAAAGTACACCCGACCCCGCAAAAAAAGACGCCCTATACATCCCCGTACACGGACGTATAAAAAAGTTACGGCTGTCGGAATATGATGACTTTAAAAAAAAAAAAAAAAAAAAAAAAATTTTTAACAGTTTTGGATTTTTTTAAAGGGTCAAAAAGTAAATAAAACCATATAAATTTGGTATCCCCAGCATCGTAACGAAACACAGAATACAGGGGACATGTCATTTTGGTTGCACAGTGAACGCTGTAAAAAATAATGGGGCGGGTGTATTGGGATAAATATAACAGTCCATGGAGTCTCATCTTCCTCTGGTTTGGTGACAGCTGGACACGTATTGGGCAGCGATCTCCACAGTGGCCTCTTCTTCTCCCAGTAGGATGTAGAGTTTCCTCTTCTCGTCTGCAGATATGAAGTCTGGGATGTGGGCAGAGAGTCTTTGGTAGTAGACGGCCCTCATATCTGAGTATTTGGTGCAGTGTAGCAGGAAGTGGGTCTCGTCTTCTAGGACCCCCTGGTCACAGTGCTGGCACAGTCTCTTCTCCCGTGGCTTGTACGTCTGTCTGTATCGCCCCGTCTCTATCTCTAGGTTGTGGGCGCTCAGTCTGTATCGGCTCAGGGTCTGTCTGTGCTTGGGGTGGAGTATTCTCTCCAGGTAGGTGGCCATGGTGTAGTCCCTTTGTAGGGATTGGTACACGGTGAGTTTCTTGGAGTTATTTATTTCGTTTCTCCATTCTTCAATGTACCGCTCTCTGTTTGCCTCTGTGGTCGCCTTTATTTCGGCCTTGGTTATCATCTGTTGGAGTTTTTGGTTTGGTGGTTGGCTGCTGTTTGGTTGTTGAATGTCTGGTTTGCTCAGGTGGCTTAGCCATGCCTGGAAAGCTAGCGCCCTCTTCTGTATGGTGAGCCATAGGGGGAGTCTGCCTAGCTCTGCCCTGCAGGCTATGTTGGTGGTGTTGCGATGGACATGTAGCAGGTATTTGCAGAACTCCAGGTGGAAGTTCTCTGTTGGGCTGGAATCCCACCTTGACTGGTCTGGGTAGGTGGCTGGGCCCCAAACCTCACTGCCATAGAGAAGGATCGGGGAGATGACAGCGTCAAATATCTTCATCCAGACCCTCACCGGTGGTTTGAGGTGGTACAGTTGTCTTCTGATGGCGTAGAAGGTTCTGCAGGCTTTTGCTTTCAGGGTTTCTATTGCTGCTTTGAAGCTTCCTGATTGGCTGAGCTCCAGCCCCAGGTAGGTGTAGCTGTTGGTTTTCTCCAGTGTGGAGCCGTTCAGTGTGAATTGTGAGGTGGTGGAGGGTTTATTGTGGCCCTTCTTCTGGTATACCATGACTTTGGTCTTCTTCTGGTTGATGGGTAGGGCCCATGTGGTGCTGAATTTTTCCAGCACTGACAGGCTTTCTTGGAGGTCTTTCTCGGTGGGGGCCAGGAGTAGGAGGTCATCGGCGTATAGCAGGAACTTCACCTCTCAATTGTTCAGGGTGAGGCCTGGGGTTGGTGAGGCCTCCAGGGCTGTAGCCAGTTCATTGATATAGATGTTGAAGAGCGTTGGGCTCAGGCTACAGCCTTGTCTGACCCCTCGGGCCTGTTGGAAGTATGCGGTCCTTTTCCCATTCACCTTCACACTGCACTGGTTTCCGGTGTAGGAGCTCTTGATGACGTCGTACGTTCTTCCTCCTATTCCACTCTCTAGGAGTTTTAGAAGTAGGCCTGGGTGCCATACTGAATCAAACGCCTTCTTAAAGTCCACGAAGCAGGCGAATATCTTGCCTCTTCTGGTGTTGTGGACGTGCGTCTTGATGAGGCTGTGCAGGGTGTAGATATGGTCTGTGGTGCGGTGGTTTGGCATGAACCCTGCTTGGCTCTTGCTGAGGACCCCGTGTTGTGTGAGGAAGGTGAGGATTCTGTTATTGATGATGCTGTTGAACAGTTTCCCTAGCGTGCTGCTGACGCAGATCCCTCTGTAGTTGTTGGGGTCATATTGGTCCCCATTCTTGTAGATGGGGGTTATGAGCCCTTTGTTCCAGTCTTCGGGGAAGTGTCCAGCATTGAGCACGAGGGTGAATAGCTTTGCCAGTGCCGCGTGTATTGCTGGAGAGCTGTATTTGATCATCTCTGGTAGGATGCCGTCAGGGCCACTGGCCTTTTTGCCTTTCAGCACGGCAATTCTTTCCTGTATATCTTTTATGGTGATTGGCGAGTCCAGAGGGTTCTGGAAGTCTTTGATGACTTTCTCCATGTCCCTCAGTTTGGTGATTATCTGTTGCTGTTCTGGAGTTAGTTCTTCTTCTGGGATGTTTTTGTAGAGACCTCTGAAGTAGTTGAGCCAGATATTGCCATTTTGGATGTGGAGAGAGTTTTTCTTGGGCTTTGTGCCCATGTGGTGCCAGGTCTCCCAGAATGAGCTGTCCTGGAGGGAGTCCTCTAGTTGCTCAATTTTGTGGGAGAGGTATCTCTGTTTCTTCTCTCTGAGGGTGCCCTTGTATTGCTTGCATAGATTGCTGTAGGCTTCCCTCACCTCCTTGTTGTTGGGGTCCCTGTGTTTTTGGTTGGAGGCTGTTCTTAGGGTATGGCGTAGTGCTTTGCAGTCGCTGTCGAACCATTTGTGGGACTGTTTGTTGGTTTGTCTTATGGGTTTGGTTCGTTTCAGGCCTGCTAGTTTTGCTGTGGTCTGTAGGATGTACTTGAGATCCTTCACAGCTCTGGTGACTCCCTGTTGGTCTGGCTGATAGTTGTTTGTATGGAAGTTTGTGAGCAGTGTCTTGATTTCGGGTCGGTTGGTTGCGTTGCTATATTCTATGGCCTGGTGGTTGGCCCATTTGAAATGTCTTGGTAGGTTGTAGAGGCCGGACTGTTGGGGCTCATGTATGGGTGTTTTGTTCCTGGTTCTCATGTATAGTAGGATCTGGTTGTGGTCTGATAGATGGGAGTCAGGTGCGATTGTGAAGTCTTCAATGTCTGACAGGTCTGCGTCTGTAATGGCATAGTCCACCACGCTGTTGCCCACTTGAGAGTTTAGTGTGAAGCGTCCTCTGGGATCGCCTGTGGTACGTCCGTTTATTATGTACAGTCCTAGGCTTCGGCACATGTTCAGCAGTTGTCTCCCACTCTTGTTGACAATTCTGTCTTGGCTGTTTCTTCTTGTCTGTGTGGGTTCTGGGTGGTGGATCTCACTACCGTGCGTATGTGGGTTGTCGTCAGGAGGCAGGTAGTCTAACTCTGTGCCTGTCCTTGCATTCAGGTCTCCGCATATTAGTACTCTGCCTTTGGGTTGGAAGTGGACAGCTTCCCTTTGTAGGACCTCGTAAGTGTCGGGGTCGTGGTAGGGGGACCCTGGTGGGGGCATATATACTGCACAGAGATAGATGTCCTGCTGGCCGCTGAGGATGGAGCTGCTTATTTTTATCCATATGTGATTAGTTCCACGTTTGGTAGCTTTTACGTGTTCTTTGAGCTCCTCCTTGTACCATATTAGTATGCCTCCTGAGTGGCGGCCATGTTTGGTGGTCTTATTTTTCTGGGCGGGCACTGAGAGTTCCTTGTAGCCCATGGGTGTTAGGGACTCGTCATCTGCCCGGGTCCATGTCTCTAGGAGGATTTGAATGTCTATGTTTTTTAGTCTGTCTATGAAGTCTGGATCTTTTGATTTAGATCCAAAGGCTGAGGCGTTCAGCCCTTGTATGTTCCAACTACTGATAGTTAGTGATTTCATCTTCAGTGTGTAAACCTTGTAATGAGCTGTCCTGCAGAGGACGGGCTGGGTTCTTGGTTGGTTGCAGTGTGGCCAGGTATTGGTTTATGTGCATTGCTGTTGTGGCCATTGTAGTGACCGCATGCTCTATTCTCTTTATTGTCTCTATGTTGGTGCTCTGGGTTGCTCTGGTTGGCTTTTTCTTGATAGGTGGCATCTTTGGGGGTTCTGTCTTGGATATTGGCGGTTGTCGGGTATTATTTCCATGGTTCTTTGTCTTGTTTGTTGTCTAGGCCCGGGGGCTCTGTTGAGCACTAAGTCTTTGAATTCCTTCGCTAGGAGGCTGACGCCATGTTTATTGAGGTGTTTGTCATCATATAGGTGACGCTTATCTATGGAGGGGTGTTGTGCCAGGGTGATGCCTGATGTTTGTCTGTTTCTGGTCGCCAGCTCTTTGTTGATCCCCATGATGGTAGCTTCAGAGATGTCTTCTCGTGGGAGCAGAGATGACAGGATGATACTACTGTCTGGGAACTGTTGCTTTGCTTTCTCTGCTAGTTGGACCAGTTGGCCCGCTGTCTGTTGGGGCTGGTCAGAGAGATCTTCTGTGCCTGTGTGTATGACAATGTGTTTCGGGGTAGTGAAGAAAGGCTTGCAAATGACGGTATTGGCTTTTTCAATGGTTGGGCTGTGGATTTTCTTGACTCTTTGCCGTGGGAAGAGCTTTCTTGTATTAATGTACTTGCCATTGGAGTCTATGATCAGGACTATATCTGGGTTTGAGGTTTTTGTTATAGTTTTCGTTGTTTGGGTTCTCTCTGGCTCTATGTCTGGGGTGATGGGCAGTTCTGGGCTTTCTTGTGATGTTTGAGGCATTTCTGGCTTATTGATACCTTGATCAGAGTCTGTTGTGTTTTCCTCCCCCTCTTCCTTAGATCTTATCTCTTGTGCCTGTAGTTTCAGGCCTGATACCTCTTCCTTTAGTTCTGTGATTTCTTGTAGGCACTGCGTCATTTTATCCCACAGCTTGACATTCTCTTGCTGGCAGGCTGCTATCTCTTGTTTTAGATTTGTAATTTCCTGGATAAGTTTGTGGATGGCTTTTGTGTCGCCATTTGTGCTGGACAGTTCGTTGACATTACAGTTTCTGTTATAATTGTGTTTATAGATAGTAAAATCTCTCTCCAGCCGGGATACAGTCTCTGTGAGGGACTCTACTGAGAGGTGTGAGGAGTCGGGGGAGGGCTTGCTGGCTTGTGTACTGGCAGTGTTGGGGGATGTCATGGGTAATTCACCTGAGTCAGTGGGTGATCCTGTGTCTGTGCCCCTTTTTAGTTGTGCCTGATTCTTGATTTCTGGGAATTTTTCTATATATTGGTGAAGCCTATCTTCTCTTCCTTGAATCATTAAAGTCCCATTATTAAAAATGGTTGTTGTGAGAATCACTTCGCCGGCCCCTTGTGGGTTTTTTATTCTGATTGTTATTTTGCCTGTATCCGCCTCTTCTGTTGTTGTACTCTTGTAGCAGTCACATATTGCATGTTGCCAGTCTCTTATGTAATCGGTGTGCATAATGAGGTTAGTCATTCTTTGGTTTGATGTGTAATCAGCAAACAGGGTCTCAGCATGGGCTTTGAGGAGATCTTTCTTTGCATTTTTCTTTTCATTGGCACTCATGTTATCAGGGTATGTAATCTGTAGAGTGGCCTGCCCCCCGCTGTGTACAGAGACAGTGCTCTAAGCATAACAGTCAATGTCCTCATTCTCTGTGGCCATTTTCACACCTTCTGGGATGCCTGACCCCCTGCTGTGCTGGGACCTTGTCCTAGGTTCTATGGAGCTCATACTAGGTTCATCTAAGAATTCCATATTATAATCTCCCAGGTTCCCAAAATCAGAATGAGAGATCAGAGCCAGAATCAGTATGAGAGATCAGAGCCAGAATCAGTATGAGAGGACAGAGCAAGAATCAGTATGAGAGGACAAAGCAAGAATCAGTATGAGAGGTCAGAGCCAGAATCAGTCTGAGAGGTCAGACACAGAATCAGTCTGAGAGGTGAGAGCCGGAATCAGTCTGAGAGGTCAGACACAGAATCAGTCTGAGAGGTCAGAGCCGGAATCAGTCTGAGAGGTCAGAGCCAGAATCAGTCTGAGAGGTCAGAGCCAGAATCAGTCTGAGAGGTCAGAGCCAGAAGTAGTATTAGACGTCAGAGCCAGAATCAGTCTGAGAGGTCAGAGCCGGAATCAGTCTGAGAGGTCAGAGCCGGAATCAGTCTGAGAGGTCAGAGCGAGAATCAGTCTGAGAGGTCAGAGCGAGAATCAGTCTGAGAGGTCAGAGCGAGAATCAGTCTGAGAGATCAGAGCCAGAATCAGTATGAGAGGTCAGAGCCAGAATCAGTATGAGAGGTCAGAGCCAGAATCAGTATGAGAGGTCAGAGCCAGAATCAGTCTGAGAGGTCAGAGCCAGAATCAGTCTGAGAGATCAGAGCCAGAATCAGTATGAGAGGTCAGAGCCAGAATCAGTATGAGAGGTCAGAGCCAGAATCAGTCTGAGAGGTCAGAGCCAGAATCAGTCTGAGAGGTCAGAGCCAGAATTAGTCTGAGAGGTCAGAGCCAGAATCAGTCTGAGAGGTCAGAGCCAGAATCAGTCTGAGAGGTCAGAGCCAGAATCAGTCTGAGAGGTCAGAGCCAGAATCAGTCTGAGAGGTCAGAGCCAGAATCAGTCTGAGAGGTCAGAGCCAGAATCAGTCTGAGAGGTCAGAGCCAGAATCAGTCTGAGAGGTCAGAGCCAGAATCAGTCTGAGAGGTCAGAGCCAGAATCAGTCTGAGAGGTCAGAGCCAGAATCAGTCTGAGAGGTCAGAGCCAGAATCAGTCTGAGAGGTCAGAGCCAGAATCAGTCTGAGAGGTCAGAGCCAGAATCAGTCTGAGAGGTCAGAGCCAGAATCAGTCTGAGAGGTCAGAACCAGAATCAGTATGAGAGGTCAGAGCCAGAATTAGACTGAGAGGTCAGAGCCAGAATTAGTATGAGAGGTCAGAGCCAGAATTAGTATGAGAGGTCAGAGCCAGAATCAGTGTGAGAGGGGAGAGCCATAATCAGAATGAGAGATCAGAGCCAGAATCGGTCTGAGAGGTCAGAGCCAGAATCAGTCTGAGAGGTCAGAGCCAGAATCAGTCTGAGAGGTCAGAGCCAGAATCAATATGAGAGATCAGAGCCAGAATCAGTATGAGAGGTCAGAGCCAGAATCAGTATGAGAGGTCAGAGCCAGAATCGGTCTGAGAATTCAGAGCCAAAATCAGTCTGAGAAGTCAGAGCCAGAAGTAGTATTAGACGTCAGAGCCAGAATCAGTCTGAGAGGTCAGAGCGAGAATCAGTCTGAGAGGTCAGAGCGAAAATCAGTCTGAGAGGTCAGAGCCAGAATCAGTATGAGAGGTCAGAGCCAGAATCAATATGAGAGGTCAGAGCCAGAATCAGTATGAGAGGTCAGAGCCAGAATCAGTATGAGAGGTCAGAGCCAGAATCAGTATGAGAGGTCAGAGCCAGAATCAGTATGAGAGGTCAGAGCCAGAATCAGTATGAGAGGTCAGAGCCAGAATCAGACTGAGAGGTCAGAGCCAGAATTAGTATGAGAGGTCAGAGCCAAAATCAGTATTAGAGATCAGAGCCAAAATCAGTCTGAGAGGTCAGAGCAAGAATCAGTATGAGAGGTCAGAGCCAGAATCAGTCTGAGAGGTCAGACACAGAATCAGTCTGAGAGGTGAGAGCAATAATCAGTATGAGAGGTCAGAGCCAGAAACAGAAAAAAAAGGTCAGAACCAAAATCAGTATGAGAGGTCAGAGCCAGAAATAGTATGAAACATCATAGGCAGAAGCAGTCTGAGAGGTCAGAGCCAGAATCAGTATGAGAGGTCAGAGCCAGAATCAGTATGAGAGGTCAGAGCCAGAATCAGTATGAGAGGTCAGAGCCAGAATCAGTATGAGAGGTCAGAGCCAGAATCAGTATGAGAGATCAGAGCCAGAATCAGTATGAGAGGACAGAGCAAGAATCAGTCTGAGAGGTCAGAGCGAGAATCAGACTGAGAGGTCAGAGCCAGAATCAGACTGAGAGGTCAGAGCCAGAATCAGACTGAGGGGTCAGAGCCAGAATCAGACTGAGAGGTCAGAGCCAGAATTAGTATGAGAGGTCAGAGCCAGAATCAGTATGAGAGGTCAGAGCCAGAAACAGAAAAAAAAGGTCAGAACCAAAATCAGTATGAGAGGTCAGAGCCAGAAATAGTATGAAACATCATAGGCAGAAGCAGTCTGAGAGGTCAGATCCAGAATCAGTATGAGAGGTCAGAGCCAGAATTAGTATGAGAGGTCAGAGCCAGAATTAGTATGAGAGGTCAGAGCCAGAATCAGTATGAGAGGTCAGAGCCAGAATCAGTATGAGAGGTCAGAGCCAGAATCAGTATGAGAGGACAGAGCAAGAATCAGTCTGAGAGGTCAGAGCGAGAATCAGTCTGAGAGGTCAGAGCCAGAATCAGACTGAGAGGTCAGAGCCAGAATCAGACTGAGGGGTCAGAGCCAGAATCAGACTGAGAGGTCAGAGCCAGAATTAGTATGAGAGGTCAGAGCCAGAATCAGTATGAGAGGTCAGAGCCAGAAACAGAAAAAAAAGGTCAGAACCAAAATCAGTATGAGAGGTCAGAGCCAGAAATAGTATGAAACATCATAGGCAGAAGCAGTCTGAGAGGTCAGATCCAGAATCAGTATGAGAGGTCAGAGCCAGAATCAGTATGAGAGGTCAGAGCCAGAATCAGTATGAGAGGTCAGAGCCAGAATCAGTATGAGAGGTCAGAGCCAGAATCAGTATGAGAGGTCAGAGCCAGAATCAGTATGAGAGGACAGAGCAAGAATCAGTCTGAGAGGTCAGAGCGAGAATCAGTCTGAGAGGTCAGAGCCAGAATCAGACTGAGAGGTCAGAGCCAGAATCAGACTGAGGGGTCAGAGCCAGAATCAGACTGAGAGGTCAGAGCCAGAATTAGTATGAGAGGTCAGAGCCAGAATCGGTCTGAGAGGTCAGAGCCAGAATCAGTATGAGAGGTCAGAGCCAGAAACAGAAAAAAAAGGTCAGAACCAAAATCAGTATGAGAGGTCAGAGCCAGAAATAGTATGAAACATCATAGGCAGAAGCAGTCTGAGAGGTCAGATCCAGAATCAGTATGAGAGGTCAGAGCCAGAATCAGTATGAGAGGTCAGAGCCAGAATCAGTATGAGAGGTCAGAGCCAGAATCAGTATGAGAGGTCAGAGCCAGAATCCGTATGAGAGATCAGAGCCAGAATCAGTATGAGAGGTCAGAGCCAGAATCAGTATGAGAGGTCAGAGCCAGAATCAGTATGAGAGGTCAGAGCCAGAATAAGTCAGAGAGTCAGAGCCAGAATCAGTCTTAGAGGTCAGAGCCAGAATCCGTATGAGAGGTCAGAGCCAGAAGCAGTATGAGAGGTCAGAGCCAGAAGCAGTCTGAGAGGTCAGAGCAAGAATCAGTATGAGAGGTCAGAGCCAGAATCAGACTGAGAGGTCAGAGCCGGAATCAGTCTGAGGTAAGAGCCAGAATCAGTATGAGAGGTCAGAGCCAGAATCTGTCTGAGAGGTCAGAGCCAGAATCAGTCTGAGAGGACAGAGCCAGAATCAGTATGAGAGGTCAGAGCCAAGATCAGTCTGAGAGGTCAGAGCCAGAATCAGTATGAGACGTCAGAGCTAGAAGCAGTCTGAGAGGTCAGAGCCAGAATCAGTATGAGAGATCAGAGCCAGAATCATTCTGAGAGGTCAGAGCCAGAAGCAGTATGAAAGGTCAGAACCGGAATCAGTATGAGAGGTCTGAGCCAGAATCGGTATGAGAGGTCAGAGCCAGATTCATTCTGAGATATATATACGCGCGCATATATATGCGCTCGCAAATACAGGGTGTCCAAAAAAAAACGCGCGTGCACATGGGCGCGGGTGTCCCATATATATATACGTGAACATATACAGGGTCTCGCATATATATGCGCGCGCATATACAGGGTGTTTCATATATATGCGCGCGCATGTACAGTTTTGCCGCAGAGAGCACAAAATGCTCACCGGCGCTCACAGCCAGACACTTTTCAAACCCATTGCTGCCAAGAACTAATTTACATACCGGTATTTCTAAGGAACGGCACGGCGGAGAACGCAACCGTTCGCCACACTCCGCTGATGTTCAAGAAGACTCAGGATTGTTAAACAGCTAGAATCCTATATCGGACAAAAATGGGACATTGTTCCACTCCCAGATCTCCAACAATTGCGCTCCTCATTTCAATCTTTTTACAGACTGTTAAAAAAAAAAAAGAGGGGATTCTACACGATAGTAGACATGGCCCTGCCCCAACTTTTTTCAAATGTTTTGCTGCCAGCAGTTTCTGAATTACCGGCAACGTTTGCTGTAAGCCCTGGAAGCTGCTGAGCGGAACAGCTAGTGAGCTGGGCAAGGCTCCGTCAATGATGGGCGACCTGATGGCCAAACAGTACCACCAGTGGTAAACAAGAAAACGCTAATCTAGTGTATAGATAGTATAAAGATCCTTCCTTAGTCACCCCCTCCCCCATACACAGATTGGTACTGAGGAAAGTGACAGGCCGACCCAGCACTCAGGGCTCAGGAGGACAGACAGAAATATGGCGGGTGCCATATTAAACAACCGTTGGTTGCTGCCTGTCCTCCTTAGGGCATACTTCCCAACTTTTGAAAAGTCGAAAGAGGGCCCAAATGTGCGGTGTGCACAGTGCACCGCTGCAAATTTAGCTCCGCCTACTTTTATGTTGACTCCGCCCATTCTCATTCATTTTTCACGTGCTTCCACACAGTATAATCCTCCTACAGTCACCCGTAAATTATATGTCCCCCCTCTATCTCTCCCCCAGTTTCATATACACCCTTTATCTGCCCCCAGTTTCATGTCCCCTCCATTTCTGCCCCCCAGATTCATGTCCCTCCATCTCTGCCCCCCAGATTCATGTCCCTCCATCTCTGCCCCCCAGATTCATGTCCCTCCATCTCTGCCCCCAGATTCATGTCCCTCCATCTCTGCCCCCAGATTCATGTCCCCTCCATCCCTGCCCCCAGATTCATGTCCCCTCCATCTCTGCCCTTAGATTCATGTCCCCTCCATCTCTGCCCCAGATTCATGTCCCTCCATCTCTGCCCTTAGATTCATGTCCCCTCCATCTCTGCCCCAGATTCATGTCCCCCTCCATCTCTGCTCCCATATTCATGTCCCCCCTCTATCTCTCCCCCAGTTTCATATACACCCTTCATCTGCCCCCAGTTTCATGTCCCCTCCATCTCTGCCCCAGATTCATATCCCCCATCTCTGCCCCCCAGATTCATGTCCCCCATCTCTGCCCCCAGATTCATGTCCCCTCCATCTCTGCCCCCAGATTCATGTCCCTGCATCTCTGCCCCCAGATTCATGTCCCCTCCATCTTTTCCCCCAGATTCATGTCCCTCCATCTCTGCCCCCAGATTCATGTCCCCTCCATCTCTGCCCCCAGATTCATGTCCCCCCTCTATCTCTCCCCCAGTTTCATATACACCCTTCATCTGCCCCCAGTTTCATGTCCCCTCCATCTCTGCCCCAGATTCATATCCCCCATCTCTGCCCCCCAGATTCATGTCCCCCATCTCTGCCCCCAGATTCATGTCCCCTCCATCTCTGCCCCCAGATTCATGTCCCCTCCATCTCTGCCCCCAGATTCATGTCCCTGCATCTCTGCCCCCAGATTCATGTCCCCTCCATCTTTTCCCCCAGATTCATGTCCCTCCATCTCTGCCCCCAGATTCATGTCCCCTCCATCTCTGCCCCCAGATTCATGTCCCCCCTCCATCTCTGCTCCCATATTCATGTCCCCCCTCCATCTGTGATCCCAGATTCATATCCTCTCCATCTCTGCCCTCAGATTCATGTCCCCCTCCATCTCTGCCCCCAGATTCATGTCCCTCCATCTCTGCCCCCAGATTCATGTCCCCTCTATCTCTGCCCCCAGATTCATATCCTCTCCATCTCTGCCCCCAGATTCATGTCCTCTTCATCTCTTCCCCCAGATTCATGTCCCCTCTATCTCTGCCCCCAGATTCATGTCCCCTCCATCTCTGCCCCCAGATTTATGTCCCCTCTATCTCTGCCCCCAGATTCATGTCCTCTCCATCTCTGCCCCCAGATTCATGTCCCTCCATCTCTGCCCCCAGATTCATGTCCCCTCCATCTCTGCCCCCAGATTCATGTCCCCTCCATCTCTTCCCCCAGATTCATGTCCTCTCCATCTCTGCCCCCATATTCATGTCCCCCCTCCATCTCTACCCCCAGATTCATGTCCCGCCTCCATCTCTGCCCCCAGATTCATGTCCCTCCATCTCTGCCCCCAGTGTCATGCCGTCCCCTCCTTCATCTGCCCCCAGTTTCACGTTCCACCTCAGTGTACACATTAAACTTACCTTCTCCTTGCTCCCCCGCCGCTGTCTTCGCGCCTCTCTCTCTCTCGCACACAGTTGTAGGCGCGATGTGACGTCATCACATCGCGTCTACACAGCGACTAGTGTAGACACAGTGGCAAAGCAAGGAGCTGAACTGTGACAGCTCCTTGCTTTAGTCGCGTCTGTATTCAACTCAGATCTGCACGGCCATTAATTCTGGCTGAGCGGGGCGGCGGCAATAGGTGAGTGGCCGCCCACACACGCACGCTATTGGGAACAGTGATTACCGGTAGTTACTTTTTTCAAATAAAATGGAAAAATGTCTAACTTTCACCTTCTGATATGTGTTCTGTGTTCTATTGTGTATAAAATATTAGTTATATGTTTGACATTAGAAGTTATATGACATTTCCATATCATTACCTTCTTGTTTTCTTTACATTTTGCATAACAAAAATTTTTGGATTATTTTGAGTTGTAGTTTAGTAAACTAGTTTACTTCCTTTGCTAGGAAACAGTTTTTCCCTCGCAATCCTCTAACAAAGTTGTAGCCAGGCAAAATCTGTACACATTTATATTGCCACTGCATATATAAGTAGTAGGTGCCATACAAGGTTCACGCTGCATATAAAAAGCACATTCCAAAATGTGTCTGTAATGCGTGTTATCTCCTTTTCTTTATACCACCTAGCACTTTTCTAGATGATATAAAAAATGGTGATACAGTTGTAAATTTAAAAACATAAAAAAAGAAAAAAGTATTTAAATAGGTTGTTTTTAACTTGAAAACATTCAGAAATACTGCTCTAGCATACATATTACAAAGGTGCAACATCTAGTCAGGACAGGCGTGGATAAGAAGTGACACAGAGCCTTGGCCCAACTTCACATGGCTAAACCTATGTGTCTTGTACCCTGGTAATTCACTTAGTTCTTCGGTTTGTGAAATTACTGTATATATCTGATCTGGACGTGATGTAAAGATAAGACCATACAGAGCAGCATAATAACTCCACCATGGCTACATTGAGAATTTGGGGTAAAACTGTCTGAAGTTAAGGCCCCATATAGCAGGCCGCAGCAAAAAATAAACCACGGCAGCAACACATTGCAGTTTTTTCTTTACCGTTTTTCACAGAAAGTCTGAAGAGGCTTCATAGAAAGTCTGCAGGGTATAACTTTATTCAGCCAGATGACTAGAAAAACGTACCATATTTGAAACTGTGAAGGCATAGTCATCGGACATGCAGAAGTTGCAATTACCAAGTCAAAGTCCAATTGAAATGCTTTGTGAACCTAAGAGAGCTGTTCAGAAACATATAGCCACAACCTAAAAAAACTGGAGCAATGTTATAAAGAAGAATGAGCCAAAATTCCTCGGACGGATGTAAGAGACTGATGAATCATACAGAACATGATCACTTCAAGATATTGCTGCTAAAGGTGGTTCTCCAAGCTATTGATTCATGGGGTGTACTTTCTCAAAGACAGATTTTCTATTTCGGCTTCATTTTAGTAAAATAAATAATAATCTTCTAAGGACTAAAAGTTATTTTTACTATGTTCTGTTATGTAAAACCAAAAATTATGTAAAAACCCTAACATTTGAAAAGGCTATACTTTTTCTGCATAATATTTAACGTGTGTAAGCAAAACTGTGCATGTAAATGTGAGTAATGTGTGTGAGGTGTGCATATATCTGTGTACTGCATATACTTGTGTATCTTGTTGCATCTTGTTTAAAGAGGACCTTTCACCACTTTTGGGCACAGGCAGTGTTATATACTGCTGGAAAGCTGACAGTGCGCTGAATTCAGCGCACTGTCGGCTTTCCCGATCCGTGCCCGGTGTGAAGAGCTTACGGTCCGGTACCGTAGCTCTTCTATGGTCAGAAGGGCGTTTCTGACCATTAGCCAGGAACGTCCTTCAGCCTCGCGGCGCCTATCGCGCTGTACTGTGGAGCGGGGAGGAACTCCCCCTCCCGCTCCTGATAATACTCGTCTATGGACGAGCTGTGTGAGCAGAGGGAGGGGGCGTTCCTCCTCGCTCCACAGCACAGCGCGATAGGCGCCGCGAGGCAGAAGGACGTTCCTGGCTAATGGTCAGAAACGCCCTTCTGACCATAGAGCACTACGGTACCGGCACCGTAAGCTCTTTACACCGGGCACGGATCGGGAAAGCCGACAGTGCGCTGAATTCAGCGCACTGTCAGCTTTCCAGCAGTATATAACACTGCCTGTGCCCAAAAGTGGTGAAAGGTCCTCTTTAACTGAAGTCTATCATTGGTATTTTTTTTTTAATTTTAACTAATGCTATCTTCATGTAGTTTTTAGAAAGGCTATTGTAGGCATACCTTTAGTTTTAATTATGTTGCCAGACTTTTAACCAGAAAGCTGGTTTCTTCTCATGCAAATTAGTGTTCACAGAGCACAGAGGGAGTCATTGGCCTGGACGTGCATCACCGCCCCTTTCTTCATTGTAGTTGACGCCTTCTCCTTTTCTTTCTTCTTACATGAGCAGGCATACTGCACCTGCTCGTGTAAGAAGAAATCCAAGATGGAACATGTACTCTATGCTTCGCCCGCCAAAGTGGCAGAGTGTACAGCGCATGCTCTGTGCACCATCTTGGATTTCTTTCTTACGGTATACCTGCGTACTGGCGTGATGATCATTACTACTATTCGACCACCCCTAAACAGTGCTCACAAGGAGAAATAGTTGCAGTGGATGGTTGATGAATGGCCACCATGTCCCAACAAGGCTGTGACGTTAGCAAGGAGGTGGCGGAGCCATGTTTTGGAATCATTGAGCTGGTTCCCCTTTTAGTGTCCCTGAAGGTGTGAAAATGACTTCTGCAAAGTATATAGAGCCATTTGAAAAAATAACTTATTTACTAAATTGATATCAGCAGCACATCTCAATAAAGTTGAGACTATATAAAAAAGCATGGATGACTAGATATTGACCCATCTGCAGAAAATCTGCAGCTAAAAATTATGAAATAATTTCAGAAAAATGTTCCTCGACATAAAATAAAAGACTTTAAATTTCCCACTATTTGCAATACATAACAATAATACCATCAGAAAATTCAAAGCTGGGACAAGGTCGATGATCAATACTGTATGTTCATGAAGTACAGGCACTCAGGTGGCACTGCATTAAAAATATTCATGAATCAGTAATGCAAATCACTGCATAGGCTGATAAATTGTTAGGGAATTGCTTAGATGAAAATTCCCCAGAAGCTGCTGGAGGAAGGGGCACAAGAGACAGTGAGCCCTAAGCTGAAGCCCCCCACTGTCACTTGCTCTTGCCAGGCCCTATCCTATGTAATAGGCAGAAACTCGAAGACGATCCCTTCCTATATATGTGACACACAAAAACGCAGACAAGATGAACAACAACAAAGGCAGGTCAGCCAGCCAGGGTTCGGTAACAGTAGAGCAATGCAGTGCCAAATTGAAGTCCAAAAGAATAGTCAGCAGGGAAAGCCAGAGGTCAAGGATAAGAATAAAAGTAAATTAACAGCAAGAGAAGCCAGCAAGCACGAGGCAATAACAGGCACCAGTGTGAATGTGAGCCAAGACTAAATAGAGAAGAAGAACCCGCCCTGAAACTGATAGGAAGACAGGCTGTCAAAAGCAGGCAAGACAAAATTTAACCACTTAATGGACAGAGGCAACAAGGGCAGAAGACGGGTGTAGTGCAAATACAATCACAGAACTAGAGCCGTATTCACACAGTGCAACTAAAAACTTTAAGTAAATTATCAAACTGCACACGCCTCCTGTGCCGCAGCACACGAGCAGAGGGTGGCGCAGAAACCCTAACAGGCAAAGATGTTACATAAATATTATTGAATTACAATATTCATAGCATGTAAGGGTTAATTCTATATACTGCTGACAACACATTTCTATCTTAGTGTACATGGGCTTTTCTGGGATGAGTTGTATTGGTGTTGTCCATATAGGATGGTAAAGAATTAGTAAATTATTTGATACACCTCCTACTATGGATATAAATGATTGACACGTCAAACCTGTCTGTCTTACTCTTGGACTAACAGTTACAGCATGTTGGGGGTTGAGACATGTCATATGAAGAGGCACCACACAGATGCACATCCAAAGGCCAAATGAAGTTTCAGGCTGAGAAATTCCATACTACAAAGGAAAGCTAACTATGGACTTCTTCAATTACAAGATTGGCTGATTATACTGTGTTATTCCTGTATCTATTTTCCATTGAGACCAATAAATTTCCATGTATTTCTAAGAAGCCAGTATTACCTTATAGGCCATGTGTGATTAAGAATTATATGAAATACTTCATCACCAAAATATACCATATTTTACATAGGCTCAAAAGTACTTTCAGAAATCATTGTCCATAACTACAATCCACAAATGCATATTAAAGCTGTATCATGCACAGAAGAAGCCATATATTAACACATTCCAGAAACACTGCCATCTTCTTGGTCAAAGGTCATTTAAAAAGGACTGGGGCAAAATGGAAAACAGTTCTGTGGTAAGATGAATCAAAATGTGAAATTCTTTATGAAAACCTGCGGATTCAAGAGGAGAGGGACATCCATCTTGTCACCACTATACAGTTCAAAAGCCTGCAAATCTGATGGTATGGGTTGGTATTAATGCCTATGAAATGGAAAGTGTACACATCTTGAAACATTCTATTAATGCTGAGCAGTATATAGAAGTTTTAGAACAACATATCCTTCCATCCAAACAATAATTCTTTTAGGGAAAGCTTTGTACATATCAGCAAGATGCTAAACCAAATATTGCATCTATCACAACAGCATGGCATCGCATGATAAGAGTCCACGTGCTGAACTTGCCTGTCTGCAGTCCAGATTGTGCACCAAAAGACACTTGGCAATTGATGGACTGTACGACCAAACAATGTTAAGCAGCTAGACATGAGACAAGAATGGGACAACATTCATCTCTCATAACTTCAGCACTTTGTATCCTCACTTCCCCAATAAATAATAAACTGAAAGCTGGACTTTGACCTTGATTTGTTGCTATAGGCATAAAAGACAGACTTACTGCTAGACAGATGTGATAATATAGGTAACTGTTAGTTGAAGATATTGTAATGTGACCCTATTGCATATGTTGTAGGTTCACAGTAATAGCTTCCAAATGCAAATACCACACCTGGAATCGACTCTAGACATTTTACCTACTTAATTTATGATGGATTTTACACGGGAATAGGCCATGCAACCCATGAAATAACTTCTGAGATAATTGTCCAGTTACTTCTGGTTCCTTGAAAAAGAGGCTGCTACATACTACAGAGCTGTAAATCCTAAACCCTTCCTCCAATTAGGATGTGCATACCCTCACTTTAAGCCTATGTTGATTATATAACTGTATTTTTAATTTGTTTTGGTAAACGGCTAAAATGACAAAACTGGTGTCACTGTCCAAATATTTCTGGACATACCTGTATAATGTCCTATTGTGGCCTGGATGCTGTAAAATATACCATAGTAGCCCTCCACAAAGTATAATGTGCCAGAGTAGCCTCCACATTAACAAAATTTAAAAAATCCAAATACATAAGTATTTTCTAACAATTTCAGATTAGGCCCAATCTACACTTTGTTGGGGTTCAGCACCTACAAACTAGTATTATACCTGGAAGACTCGTCAGACATGATAGGTCATCAGTACGTAATCTGTGGATGTCCATCACTCAGATTACAGTGGATTGGCAGTATGTTTAGCACCATTCCTATTTAAGTAATAGTAGAGGTGCTGTGCTGCACTGCCCCAGAGCCACTACTAAGCAGGGGAAAGCATTGCTGCACCACTGATGTTACTCACGCTGCCCATCCACTAGTAGCTTCCTGCATCCAGAGGCTGCTGCAACAGCTGAGCTGTGCAAGGTCTGGGTATTGGACTCCCAAAAATCGGGTCCTGATAACCTATCCTGTGTGAAAAAAATCAATTTAGGGCCAGAAATCCCCAGTAATGTTTGACTTATTAACTAAATTGTTCACTGTCATACTGTCTGCTAAAAAGGATTAAAAAAACAAACGCACAAAAGAAGGTTCCACCGAGATTTGAACTCAGATCGCTGGATTCAAAGTCCAGAGTGCTAACCATTACACCATGGAACCTCTTAAAACAAAGTGTCTTATTACAATGTTACAGACTAATAATATATTTGAATACCTAGCTCACTATTAAGGGGAGTAGAAAAACAGGAAAAACAAGACAGAAATAATTATAGCTCTGGACATAGTTGTTGATTAATATGAAACTTGCAATAAAATTAGGACACATTAAGCAAAATGCATTGCAAATTAAATACTTTAACTCTTCTCCAACATCAACCGTAATAGTACAGCGGATGTCGAGTATTTATGACAGCTGCTCAGGAGCTGAGTGGTCGTCACAGCCGCGGGGTCTCTGCTGTATTATATAGCAGAGACCAAGCACTAATGCCCACAGTCAGTGCCTGAAATGATCGCGGGCATTAAACCCCTTTCTCCCTTCAACACTGACCAAGGCACCATTTTGTCAGGGATCGCCGGCACCCAGAACAAGTGTACCACTAGAAGAACCGATATTTTGCAAGACATTAGCATTGTACTGCATTGCATTAATGAGCAAACCACCTGGGTTCAAGATCCCTAGGGGGTCTAATAAGTGCAATAAAAAAATATAAAAGAAAAAATAAACATTCAAATTACTCCCCTTTCCCCAGAACACATATAAAAGTACTTCAATAATGTGAAACACATACACATTAGGTATCCCTGTGTCTGAAAATGCCCAGTATGTAAACCAATAAAAATATTTTTCCCATACGGTGAACACTGCAGCGGGGGGAAAAATGAAAAGTACCGAACCATCATTTTTTCCCTGCTTTGCCTCTGATAAGAGATTTCTTAAAAAGTGATCAAAGCAATAGATATTCCCCAAAATGGTATAACTAAAAAGTACACCTGGATGGGCTAAAAAAGACACCCTCTGCATCCCTGAACACGGAAATATAAAAACTTATGGGTGTCAGAATATGGTGATTTTTTAGAACTTTTTTTTTTTTTTTTTTTTGCAAAGTTTAAAATTTTTTTTAAGGGTTTAAAATGTAAATAAAACTATATAAAATTGGTATCCCCGGAATCGTACCGAAACATAGACTACAGTTGACATGTCATTTTGGCTACAGAATAAATGCCATAAAAACGAAGCTCACAACAAAGTTACACAAATGCGCTCTTTCTTAATTCTCTCGACTGAATTATTTTCCAACTTCCTATTACATTATACAGAATAATAAATGGTACCATTATGAGGAACAATTTGTCCTGCAAACATTAAGCCCTCACATGACTCTGTGAACGGAAAAAATAAAAAAGGTTATGGGGTTTGGGGATCAGAGAGTCAAAATCGAAAAATGTCACCAGTGGGAAGGGGTCATCCACTTTTTATAATTGAAGGCCTATCCTTAAGATAGGCCATCAATATTAGATCTGACACTCAGGACCCCTGCAGATCTCCGTTACTGAGACTGCAGCGGAAGCGCTGCTGTTATGGTTTTGATGCAAGGCCTAACAAAAGCAACAGCAGGAGTTGGCTGATAACACGGAGCAGTATAGACAGCTATTTAAAATCAGCACAGTACTGCCCATTTTCTTGCCTGTCCCTGTCCACCCAGGGGTTTCCGTCTTAATCCCCGGAGAAACTGGATAGGGTACAGTTTGCTGGCGGTCAGTTCTAAAACTCATTCATTTGAATAGGTTTTTAAAGCAAACTGCTGGTATCCGTATGCAGCCTCTCCGTGGGGAAACCGTTTTTTTGCACGGATGCAAATTCGGACATGCAGGACTTTGTGTTCGTCCAAAAAAAATTGTTTCACTGCAGAGAGGCAGACAACAGACACTAGTGTGAATGCTGCATAAACCGTAGACTCATTGTTTGGAAACTCATGGAGACAAAAAGGGGAGAGAACACCGAGCGTACTATAGTGTAGATCTGTTAGCGTAAAGAAATGCCACGAATAGAAGTAGAATTGCAATGGACCAGTTGGTCCCTCAACTTTGAGTATTGTGAAATAGTCACAACACCAGACATATACATCAAGGTGATGGCGGCAGCAGAGCTCACGTGCTATCACGGAGAACCAGACAGAACCAAACCAGAGAATGCCAAAAACGCTGTAAATGGAGGTCTGCATTCAATGGTCCATGTACAGAAGACCGACTACATGGATGTTCAAATCCTTTATTGATGTGTGAAAACTGCACAATGCGTTTCAGCTGTAAAAGGCTCTTCTTCGAGTGCACAGATTTCTTAGAACTGAGTAAAACAAACAGCAAATGTATAGATATTAAAGACATCACAAAAAACACATCAAATAAAATACCAGTAATATGCCTAGACATTTTAGTATTCATTCAATATCAAAACAGACTATGTCATAGATGTAAATAAGTAAAAGGCAGACAATTGTAGGAGAATAAAAATCAATAAATATCAATACACTCCCAACTGTAAATTGAAAGCATAATATTGTATCGCCTTGCTAGGATATTATAAAGGGCCACAGGTACTTAGTACCTTGCATGGGAAACAACATTATATATATTCCATTGAAAAGACTACTTTTTGTAACTCCATAGAAAATACACGCAACAAATACAAATGAAAAGGCATTTCTTACCTTGCCAGACTGGACCAGATGCCTACCTGGCTCAGGGTTGGCACTTCTATTTAAGTGCCATTGATGGTAGTAGGTAGGAAGGAACTGGAACTCTCACATTTTTCCCCTATGCGCACATGCTCCCACTCACTTGCAAGGCCAGCGACGGCGTCTGTACCAGGCTGGTGCGCAAGCATCAGGGCAGCAGCCAGCACGTGCACACTACACTTGTCTTCCAATGCCCAGAGAGTACGTGCTGGATCGAGAGACCCGCGCATGGCCCTGAGCATCAGAGCGAGTGTGAATTAGGTATGTACAGTATATACACAGCGGGAGACTTATGAATGGACGAACAGGAAAAATTCAAGTGTCTTCTCCCTTTATAATTCTATAGGGATTAGTTTGTGTGGTGCTTAATAGTAAGCTTGCAATGGGTCAAGTATAATAGTGGAGGAATAGAAAACAATAAAAAACATATTGAAATGATATCTATACAGTATATAGAAAGAGTACAATTTGCTATCTAAGATCAATAAAATTATTTATATAAATAATCCATATATAAAAGGGATGCATATAAATATACAGTATGTTGATAAGATCATTAAGATGTGCCATGGTTAGAGTGTGGTCCACGGCGGGCTTCTTCCACATCGCTGATATGATTGACCCTGTGACGCTGGAGCTCAGGCCCTTTGATTATTTTGTGGCTAACTCGGGTCTTCCTCAGACTGAGTGGCTTCATTACTCTCAGGTAGTTCATTTTGTCCGCTCTCTCCATGGCTCCACTAGAGTCTCTCTTCCCACGCCTTTTGAAAAGATTTGCTGGGCTGGCACTTCCACGAGGGGCCTCATATCCTCTGTATACCAGCTTCTTGTTTCCTAAACGACTGGTTCTCCTATTCGGCACTGCTATATGGCCAAATGGGAGGAGGCATTGGGTGCCCTCATTTCCCAGGGACAGTGGCAGAATCTTTGGTCTTGTGCTCAGAAGTCATCACAGTGCATAACCTTTAGGGAAACGCAATATAAACTCCTGATGCACTGGTATCATACCCTAGCTCTTCTTCATGCCTTAAGCTCTGCGCTCCCATCGGGGTGCTGGTGTTGCAATGCCGCAGCGGGTACACTATTTCACATTTTTTGGTCATGTCCTCTTATCCTGGGCTTCTGGGGGGGAGGTAAAAGCCCTGACGGATGCCCTTTTTGTACAGGGTGTCCCCTTAGATCCCCTTTTGTAGCTATTGAACCTCCCTCCCAGACACCTGGGTAACAAGACTTCCAGACTCTTCCTACACCTTTATACGGCCACAAACACTCTTATTGCTAAGCATTGGAGGAGCATGAACCCCCCTCAGGCATTGAACTCCTGGCCCGCATCAAGGATGTGAGGAGCCTCGAGTTCCTGACTGCTAGCCTCAATAATACCCTGGATACCTCGCACTCTATTTGGTCTCCTTGGGACGCCCATTGTGCGATGCCGGGTCTCTGATCTTGAACCTTTCCCCTACCCCTCCCCCCCTACCCCCTCTTCCTCTTGTCTCTGTGTGTTTGTTGTCTCCCCTTTTCCTTTCGTTTATTTTGTTGTTGAGTTGCAAGTTTACTTTGGTTTACTCTTCTGCACTTGGCCTTTATTTGCCTTGTTCTTTATTTGTATTGTTGGATATTTTTGAAAAATTCGATAAAAATTACAGTTGAAAAAAAAAAAGATCATTAAGATGAAATGTTAAGTAAAAGGACAATTTAATCTATCACAATCGATGCTTATGTCTAATCATAGAAAGGATGCAAAATATATTGGGGAAGGGTTCCTCAATGTAGAAACTAGCCACGCGCTCCCTCGGTGTAGACAAATATCGATACACGGATATGTAGACAAAAGTAGATTTTATTGTAAAAGATGACACGTTTCGGGGTTTTTGGTACTCAATGAGTGCCACCCCTTCATCATGCTGATAGAGCTTCAATAAGAGATCTGATGAAGGGGTGGCACTCACAGAGTACCAAAAAACCCGAAACGCGTCATCTTTTACAATAAAATCTACTTTTGTCTACATATCTGTGTATCAATATTTGTCTACACCGAGGGAGCGCTAGTTTCTGGCTAGTTTCTACATTGAGGAACCCTTCCCCAATATATTTTTCATCGTATACTCCGACCTAAGACGCTGCCCATTGTACTCGGTTAATATTCTTCTTTTGCGCCCTACCAGGCGCAATAAGAGCTTGACTTGAATTGGAATCTCCTGAAGTTCCAAGGTCTCCTAATAAGCGCGGCCATACTTGTTCAATTGCTTTATAGGAATCATAGAAATGACAAAGAGAACCAAAATTAAGTAAATAAAGTAAATTGGGCTGCCACTAGATAATTTGCTTCACTAATTTTTGGATACATCATCAGAGGCAATATTTTGGCCCACCGGTTGTAGTGTATTGAGCTTATATATCTAGAAACCAACTGGTCTATTGCAATTCTACGTCTATTCATAATTGTTTGGAAACTGTCTGCTTTTAACTTTTCTAACAATTTTTATGCAAATAAGGTTTTTTCACGGCCCTAACCACTTTGCTGAAAAGAGAGTGTGGCGAGGGCATGCGACCATTGTACATATCAGATTTATTATCATTTACATCAGTTATGACCTGGCATATAATTGCATCCAGGTACGCAGCCCGGCAGATGGTGTGCCGCATTGAAGCGTTTCGTGCCTTGTCAAATATGAGGCACAGCCTCTTATGGTCATGATAATGCCAGTATTCATAAATCTATCCCACTATGTATGACCGGTCTTACTATTACAAACTAAATTGTTCAGTTTAACATTATTTGCCAAATAAAAGGTTCCACCGAGATTTGAACTCGGATCGCTGGATTCAAAGTCCAGAGTGCTAACCATTACACCATGGAACCTCTCCCACATGAAATTACTGAGCTATTCTACATAGCATTTACTAATCTGGTATAATTACATGATTGTACCCTTGACTCACTGTTGGGCGGGGCAGCAGAGGTTAACATGACTATAGCTCTGAGCATACCATTTTAATCATTTCAAATCTTCTTTAAGCACTTAATAAAACTTGTTTGCTCATAAAAGCTATTCCCAGTATATCATACAGGAAGGTCACAGCACAGGAAGGTTGTGCCAATATGTTCTTTGTGAGGCACCCACTATGATCCAATACAGAAAAGTCATTTTTTCACCTGCTGCAACCTCTGTGGTACTGCGACCTTCCAGAACAATATCTTAATTTTGGATTGACAATCTGTGTAACCATGTGCAGGCTGGGACTCTCCAACCACAGAGGCAGCAAAGTTAACCCTAATGTCCGCAATTGGTTAAACTGTTGCAGCGTGGTATGTTATCACAGAAGACAACAAAAAAATTTTTTCAATGACTTTTCATTGTTCTTTTTGTGATCTTCTGTGATAAGATATCATGTTGCAGCAGTTTAACCAGTTGCAGAAGTTTTGGGTTAATTCTGCTATATCTGTATATCCCTAATATACATACAAACATTTAGCCAAAGTGTATAGTGATTACAATTAATTTTATAATAGTAAAATCAAGTACCTCACTATATTAAACATAATAGATACTATATTTGTCAAATACACTGTATATGCAAAGAGATATCTAAACTCTAAACTCACAGAACCCTTTTTTGCTGTTCGTATAGCTTTGGTAAATCACTAAAGACTTCTATCACTAAGGCTACATTCACACGGCAGAGCCCTTAAAGGGGTTGTCCCATCACAAGGATCCTATCTATACTGCTTGTTAATGTGAATGTAAGACTTTTCCTAAATACATTGCTTCAGCAAAACTGCTTTGTTTGTCCACTATCTTACTTTATTCATTTTTTTTTTGTTGACACATCCCTTGACTTATCTGGTCATAAGTCAAGTGATGTATCTGCTGCTCTGAGGGGGGAGGGAGGAGGGGCTAAGTGCACGGGAGCGAGCCTGGAGGGGGGTAGTTTACACTTTGGGGGGAGGGAAGGGGCCACCAATACAGACCCGGCATCCACTGTAATAGAGAGGCGGATGCCGGGGAGTGTAGACGCCGGCACAGGTGAAGCCAGCAGCGACAGGAGCGATGTTGCTATTCCGGAGGGGAGGGGGGGGCGGAGGAGCGGAATAGCAGCATCGCTCCTGCCGCTGCTGGCTTCACCTGTGCCGGCGTCTACACTCCCCGGCATCCGCCTCTCTATTACAGCGGATGCCAGGTCTGTATTACATTGTGAAGGCTGTACGTCCGATGCCTAGTGCATCGGCAGCGCACACGCAGGGCCAGCGGCATAGAAGCGACGACTTCTCGCCACTGGCTTTGCATATGTAACCCCGCCCACCAATGGCGCAACAAAGCCGGAAGACAGAAGAATTTACTGCGGGGAAGACTAGCGAGTATGCAACGTGGGACAACCCCTTTAAAGAGAACCTTTCACGTCCTCATAGATATGCAATATTATACACCGCTAGAAAGCCGACAGTGAGCTGAATTCAGCGCACTGTCGGCTTTCCTAATATGAGCCCCTGTGCTAGAGATATCGGTGGCATTAATTTCAGTACCAATATCTCCCCACTGTCAGAAAGGCAGTGAGGAACAACCCCCGACTGTACTCTTCCATGGACTTGTACTGTTGGGAAAGAGGGACATTCCTTACAGCCCATTGATGACACTGAACTGTAAGGCCAGCCGTTCTGACAGTGGGGAGACATTGGTGCCGAAATTAACAACACTGATATCTTCAGCAAAGGGGTTCATACCAGGTTAGCCGACAATGCACTGAATTCAGCACATCTTTCTAGTGGTATATAATACCGCACATCTATGAGGACATGAAAGGTCCTTTTTTAAATTGTGCAACTTTAATGGTATGAAATGTTATCCAGGTAAATAAAAGCAGATATTAGTTATTTAGTAAAGAGGTCACAGCAAAAACTGATTTAGGCTAAGGCCCCACATTGCAGAAAAGCTTTTTTTGTTCCATATATTGCTGGTTCTTTGAGCCAAAGCAAACAGTGGCTATGAGAGAAATGGGAAATATACACTCACCGGCCACTTTATTAGGTACACCTGTCCAACTGCTTGTTAACACTTAATTTCTAATCAGCCAATCACATGGCGGCAACTCAGTGCATTTAGGCATGTAGACATGGTCAAGACAATCTCCTGCAGTTCAAACCGAGCATCAGTATGGGGAAGAAAGGTGATTTGAGTGCCTTTGAACGTGGCATGGTTGTTGGTGCCAGAAGGGCTGGTCTGAGTATTTCAGAAACTGCTGATCTACTGGGATATTCACGCACAACCATCTCTAGGGTTTACAGAGAATGGTCCGAAAAAGAAAAAACATCCAGTGAGCGGCAGTTCTGTGGGCGGAAATGCGTTGTTGATGCCAGAGGTCAGAGGAGAATGGCCAGACTGGTTCGAGCTGATAGAAAGGCAACAGTGACTCAAATAGCCACCCGTTACAACCAAGGTAGCCAGAAGAGCATCTCTGAACGCACAGTACGTCGAACTTTGAGGCAGATGGGCTACAGCAGCAGAAGACCACACCGGGTGCCACTCCTTTCAGCTAAGAACAGGAAACTGAGGCTACAATTTGCACAAGCTCATCGAAATTGGACAATTGAAGATTGGAAAAACATTGTCTGGTCTGATGAGTCTCGATTTCTGCTGCGACATTCGGATGGTAGGGTCAGAATTTGGCGTCAACAACATGAAAGCATGGATCCATCCTGCCTTGTATCAACGGTTCAGGCTGGTGGTGGTGGTGTCATGGTGTGGGGAATATTTTCTTGGCACTCTTTGGGCCCCTTGGTACCAATTGAGCATCGTTGCAACGCCAAAGCCTACCTGAGTATTGTTGCTGACCATGTCCATCCCTTTATGACCACAATGTACCCAACATCTGATGGCTACTTTCAGCAGGATAATGCGCCATGTCATAAAGCTGGAATCATCTCAGACTGGTTTCTTGAACATGACAATGAGTTCACTGTACTCCAATGGCCTCCACAGTCACCAGATCTCAATCCAATAGAGCATCTTTGGGATGTGGTGGAACGGGAGATTCGCATCATGGATGTGCAGCCGACAAATCTGCGGCAACTGTGTGATGCCATCATGTCAATATGGACCAAAATCTCTGAGGAATGCTTCCAGCACCTTGTTGAATCTATGCCACGAAGAATTGAGGCAGTTCTGAAGGCAAAAGGGGGTCCAACCCGTTACTAGCATGGTGTACCTAATAAAGTGGCCGGTGAGTGTATAGGAATCACTTATCCTTCTACCTTCTACTCAATACATTCCTGGCTTAGGCTCAAAATAAAAACTACAGCCAAACCTGCAACAAAAAAAAAGATGCTTTTCTGCAACGTGTGGCCTTAGCCTAAAGCCAGGGCCCTATGTCACATCTGACTCCCCCCGGGGCGGATCCAGGGCCGGGTCATCACATCACGCTTACACACGCAAGCCGGGGCCGCAGCTAAGCAGGAGCTGAGGTTACAGCTCCTGCATCGCGTATGTGACTGGAGTGAGAGAGAGGAGCGTCGGGGGAACGATGGAAGGTGAGTGATGGAAGGTGAGTGTAAGTGTTTGTTTTGTATTAAATGTTAAGGTGGAACATAATAAAGGGGGCCCATGAAACTGGGGGCAAATGAAGGGGAGGGGGGGAACGGCATGACACTGGGGAAGATGAAGGGGGTGGGGAGAGAACGGCATGAAACTGGGGACAGAGATGGAGGGGGCCCAAAGAAACTGGGGGGCAAATGAAGGGGAGGGGGGAACAGCATGACACTGGGGAAGATGGAGGGGGGAGAACAGCATGACACTGGGGCAGATGAAGTGGGGAGAACAGCATGACACTGGGGCAGATGGAGAGGGGGAGAACAGCATGACACTGGGGAAGATGGAGGGGGGAGAACGGCATGACACTGGGGCAGATGGAGGGGGGGAGAACAGCATGACACTGTGGCAAATGAAGGGGGGAGAACGGCATGACACTGAGGCAGATGAAGGGGGGAGAACGGCATGACACTGGGGCAGATGAAGGGGGAGAGAACAGCATGACACTGTGGCAAATGAAGGGGGGGGAGAACGGCATGACACTGAGGCAGATGAAGGGGGGAGAATAGCATGACACTGGGGTGGATGGAGGGGGAGAACAGCATGACACTGGGGCAGATGAAGGGGCGAGTACGGCATGACACTGGGGCAAATGAAGGGGGAGAGAACGGCATGACACTGGGGCAAATGAAGGGGGGAAGAACGGCATGACACTGAGGCAGATGAAGGGGGGAGAATGGCATGACACTGGGGCAGATGAAGGGGGGAGAACGGCATGACACTGGGGCAGAGACGGGGGGACATGAAACTGTGGGCAGATAAAGGGGGAGAATGGCATGAAACTGGGGACAGAGATAGAGGGGGGGACATGAAACTAGGGGTAGATGAAGGGTGTATATGAAAATGGGGAGAGATGGAGGGGGGACATATAATTTACAGGTGACTGTAGGAGGATTATACTGTGTGGAATCACATGAAAAATGAATGAGAATGGGCGGAGTCAACATAAAAGTGGGCGGGACTAATTTGCTGCGGCGCGCTGCGCGTAGGGCCCTGCCAAAGTCAATTGCCCAGGGCCCCGCAAACCCTGGATCCGCCACTGGACTCCCACCCTGTCGCGACCTGAATATTTGTAAATAATTTGTGTGTTTGTCTTCAGGGGTTTCGAGGAGGATTGATCTGGTGTTCTGTGGTCTTCTTGCCATCGGGCCGTCTTCAGCTGACTAGGAAGTGGTGTGAGTGTTGCTTTGTGTGTGTCTGGTTTGTCCCTCCATACTTCTACTCTACCCTGTCCTTCAGCTCTGGTTGCCTGACACGGTCTTGGTATTTGTGAGGTTGTTTGGGTTCCAGTTTGTTTTGCCCCAGCCCTGTGTTAACCCTTTCCTCACCTCTCCATTGTCCCTCTCCTCATTCTCTTGTTGCGTATTGTGTTGTCCTGCGTGTCTGTTGTCCAGCACATCCCATCCTGTTTGTTTTGTCTGCAGCCTCACCTTGGTTTCTGTAGGGGTGACCAGCTTAGCATCCCCAGTCCCTAGCTCTCTTTTAGCTCTTCCCCTATCTGTCGGCTAGGTCTTCGTGTTAGAGAGCCAGGAGTTGTTGGGGACAAGGCTAGCTTGGGAACAGCTGACCACCACCCGCAGGCAGGGCCTATCCAGCCACCGTAGCGTCAGGGAAAGTCTCCCACCCCTGTTCCGTTAGCGGTGCATTCTGCAGTCCGGATTCTGTGTCTGGTCATAGACGCAAACGTAACATATCCACACACTGCAGAAAAATATGCGAAGAGGAAATGCTGTGATTTCCAAAACTGTCACAATTTTATAAATCACAGCATGTCAATTATACCTAAGGAATTGCTGGCGGATTCCCTATAGGCATAATGGAAGCAGAAAGTCCACAGAGGAAAACCCTGCAGACCTTCGGTGAAAAGTACTGCGGGAAAAATCACAATCTATTTCCGCTGACGTTTTTTCCCACATTACTTTTTTCTGCAGCACGCTACGAGGGGGCTTTACCTAATGGCTGGCTTTATGAGCGCTCCCATTGAAGTGAATGGGAAGTGTTTAGAAGCGCTCGCGTGTACGGCTCAGAATGAGCCGAGCGCTTACGCCGCGTGAAGGAGCCCTAAATCTGTTTTTGCTGCAGAAAAAACCTACATGTCAGGTTTTGCTGTCCGCTTGAAAAGTCGGACACCTTTAGGAATGGACAGTTAAGGACAGGCACGGAGTGCAAAACAACGCACTCGATCGCCATTTAAATGAATGAAAAATGTCACGGACACAGCTAGTGTCCGCTGCTAATATCCGTGCAAGATTTTGAACGGACACTACCTGTCGGACAATGACGGTAGTGTGAACGCTCCCTAACCTCTATTAAAAAATTGCCTGACCTCTGTATAAGCAATGCCGCCCCTGCTACCTCTTGTGTCACCCCCTCTACCTCATAGATTGTAAGTTCTTGCGAGCAGGGCCCTCAGTCCCATAGTGTGAAATGACTTTTTTTGTAATGTATCTTTCTGTCTGTATTTGAACCCTACTAATTATACAGTGCTGCGGAATATGTTGGCACTATATAAATAAAATTTATTATTATTATTATTATTATTATTATTATTATTATTATTATTATTATATGTCTTGAGAGTGCGGTATTGCTAGAACTGATATGTCTTGAAATACATCTCTTCAGCTGTTGTATTGTTTTGCCAATAGAAATGTTTGGGAACGTGCATTGAGCATAGTATACTACAGTGCAATCTATGAATGCTCTGATCATGTATTGTTTGTCATTTAGAGGATTACTGAAGATTTTCTTCTTAATCGTTAACTTACAAACAGTGCAATGTCCATAAGGATAAGATCCAACAATTGTTGATTTCATCCATTGATTTACCTCCGATACTGATACATGGTAAAATGATTGTGAGCTAGATGTTCACGTGAGTTCCTACCACGGTGATACGTGATAGTTGGTCATTGTGTCAATACTGATTTTAGATCTCCATCTCCAAATAATTGTCTCATATTTCTCAAACATTCTTTTATTCCTCAAATATGTGTATAAAAAGTACCTATACATCTAATGACGTGCTCACTCTTCCGATTCTTATCAGCAAACAGATTCTGAGTACTGCATGTCCGACTCTGTGTCCGATTTAAAAAAAAAAAAAACGGTTTTGCGGCGGAGAGCATAAAACGCTCACCGGCGCTCACGTCCGGACATCTTTCAAACCCAATGGTTTGAAAGAGTCCTGCAGCTTTCCGTCTCCTGCCTCTGTTTTGTGCAGGAAATGGAAACCTACATGAACGGAGACCGGGCGCAGATATGAACGAGCCCTAAGCAGACAAGGAGACATGATTCAGAACTCCACTCATAGGTGCACAGTGTCACAGCTCAGAGTCACACCACCTTGTCTGCACTTGTTTGATATGGCCCACTTGACTGCACAGAGCCTAAGTAGTATATCAGGCACTAAAACTATTAGCATTTATTCTTTGAATGCTAGAAAAATATTCCAACAGTGCTGGAATCAGTGGAGCAGTGTCTATTAAATGATGTAAAGAGCTTGACTTGGTGTAGATGGTAAATGGTCCTTTTTAACCGTTAAATACCATCATAAGGTGAGCAGAGACCCGGCGGCAATGCCTGCAATCATTGGCCGCATTTTCTCAGTGGTATATGGTCACCACCATTTTGGGGTGGAACACTAGTCCAATGGAACGATACCTGGGAGTTGCCATACATTGCCACTAGACCTGGAAGCCTACTGAAGTCACTTGCATTACAGGCTGTTTTATGTGGTTTGTAATTCAAGTGTCACTATTTTACAATGCTTTCCAATGCATTGTACTAGTAAATATTTTTTCCCATACGGTGAATACAATAGCGGGAAAAAATAATGTAGCTGTTTCAACTCACATAATTGGTGTTGCTGTGATCATACTGACCCATAGAATACAGGTAACATGTAATTTTTGGCTGCACAGTGAATGTGATAAAAACAAAGTGCAATGTGTCCAATTTCACCCCATTCTGAGTTCCACACATTGTACAAAATATTAAATAATACCACTACAAAGTACATTTTGTCCTGCAAAAAAATTATGGCTCTGTGAATGGAAAAATAAAACAGGGTTTAAAGAGGACCTTTCATAAGATTGTGCACAGGCAGTTCTATATACTGCTGGAAAGCCGACAGTGCGCTGAATTCAGCACACTATCAGCTTTCCCGATCTGTGCCCCGGGTAAAGCGCTATCGGTCCCGGTACCGTAGCGCTTTACAGTCAGAAGGGCGTTTCTGACAGTCTGTCAGGAACGTCCTTCTCCACAGCAGCGCCTATCGCGCTGTGCTGTGTGAGCGGGGAGGAATTCCTCCCACTCACACTGTACAGTGCAATAGGCGCTGCTGTGGAGAAGGACGTACCTGACTGACTGTCAGAAACGCCCTTCTGACTGTAAAGAGCTACGGTACCGGGACCGATAGCGCTTTACCCGGGGCACAGATCGGGAAAGCCGATAGTGCGCTGAATTCAGCGCACTCTCGGCTTTTCAGCAGTATATAGAACTGCCTGTGCCCAATTCAGTGAAAGGTCCTCTTTAAGTTATTAAGGAAGGGTTTAAGTTATTAAAGAGGACCTTTCATGTCCTCAGGCACATCCGGTGTAATACACCGCTAGAAAGCCGGCAGTGCGCTGAATTAAGCTCCCTATCTGTTTTCCCGTTCTGTGCCCCTGCTGAACAGCTATCGGTGCTGTTACTGTAGCTCTTCAGCGTCAGAATGGTGTTGCGCTGTGCTGTATTGCGATGACGCTGAGGAACGCCCCCCCCCCCCCCCGAGTACTAGTCTATGGACGAGTACTGTCAGGAGTAGGGGAGGTGTTCCTCACCGCTCAATTTTTTTTAACTAGATGTTATTCTATTGAGGTGTAATCACATTTTATTAAGATTTTTGCAATAAAAAGTGAAACAAACACATAAGATAACGGAACTATAGGGATGGGGGAAACAAGTCTCATAAACAAACAATGCGACCACACAGGGCCGAAAGAGAAGGCAAAGAAAAACGGGGAGAAAACCCCAACAGAATGAGCATGGATCAAAATAGAAAATTTGCAATACAAAAGAGAAGGGGGGATGAGGGAAGACAGGACAAGACAAAGGCACAAGACACAAAAGGAAGGTGGGACAGACAAGAGGTGCTACAAGAACAATGAGAGAGGGGGTAATATCAGAGAGAAGGCAAAGCCTGGAGCAGCAAGACTCGGCGCAAACGACAAAAGAAGCTAAGACATCAGGCAAAGAGGGAAGTGAAGTCTGACGACTCCTGAAACACCACCCACGGCTGCCAGAGGGTAGTAAATTTGGAAGTGTCCGGCACATCCTCCACCACAAGGAACTCCATTCTGCGGATAAGGAGAAACTCCTGCAGCCACTGCAGGAGAGAGGGAGGAGTAGGAGTAGAACTGCGCCATTGGCAGGGGATAACCGTCCTAGCAGCCGAGAGGAAGTGACGCAGAAGGTCGCCCTTAACCTAATCTTGCTAGGGATGAGGGAGAGGAGGGCCAGTTGAGGGGAAGGAGTCGGAGAGCGGCCAGAAACCTTTTCGTACAATGAGAACACAACTGACCAAAATGGCTTGATTTCCCCACATTCCCACCATATATGAAGGAGACAACCCTCCGCGGATCCACAGCGCCACAAAATGTTATACTATTTAAATGATTGCTCCATCTTTTTCTTTTTGTGCCTAATTTATGACGTTACATATCTCATAATAGACCATGTGCATACTTGTGGGTCTATGCACCTAAACAGAAATCCATGCAAGCTCCCTGTTGGTGTAGAGTGCTGTCATCATTTCCACCAGAAAATTGGCATAAATTATGATAAATCCTATAGGAATAATGGGACTTTTACTATTCCAAGCCCCTTTTGAGGAAAGTGGTGCACAGCCACAAACCTTTCTTCATAGATTGTATGCCAGCCTCATAGGGTTCAGTGGCTTTTACCAACCATACCAACAGGGCCAGTGTCATACCTGCTGTGTTTTAGGTGGGCAGATCTCTAGGCTATAGTGCTCTGTGCATAGCTGAAGGTAGAACTGAAATTAATCTGTAGTAGGCTTGAAAAGGTTGTCCAAGCATTTTTATTAATGCCTGGGCAACTAGGGGGAGATAAAAAAAAAAAAAAAAAAAAAAATTATACTCACATGTTCCCGGTGTTTCAAGCACATTCCTGTCCTTCTGATCCGGGGGCTTCTCAAGGGTCTCTTCTAGAGTACCATTGAGGCTGCTGATTGAGAAGACCAGGCTGCACTTTGAGGCACCAGAGCACTGTGGAAAGGTATCACATTTTTTTTATTTTTTTCACTGCCCCCGTTCGATTTAAAACTTAAACGGGTTGTCCATTTTTGGGGCACCCCATTTAATACAATACAATATATATACTGTATATGTAGCGTTAACTATCTCTATTACACAAAGATAATGGGGGGAATTTATAATTGATTTTGGACCTGTTGTTGGCATTACAATATCAACATTTTTGATACATTTTGTGGCAAAATTTGTGACTTTTTGATATTTTGTATATGTATGGCTAACCACAGCCCAGCATATGCATCATAATTTATATCAAGGGTGGAGTCTGACCACAGATTGAGTCCTCCAGGAAACACAGTTCTGTAATTGTCTGTCTGACGCATCTTCACTTGAGGACTGATTTGGTAGTACCAGCCAGACACCCTCAAGGCTAAAAAAGGCCAAGGCAACATGGAGAAATTCCTCTGGGGGAAAAGTATCTTCCAAGAAAGGGCATGCGAGATGGCACCTGATATTGGCAGTATACCAGACATACAGTACCCCAAACATCCACCTTCTTTACATGTGTTCAGATTTAAAGGTTGTTTTTTTTGTTTGTTTTTTTAAAGAAAGTGTTTAAGTTACTTCTCCTGTCTTGTTGGAACTTGAGGACTTTGACCAAAGTGCACCAGATGGGAAACATTCTGCTCTACAGTGAAGCATGGTTTCAGGCCCGAAACACAGCCTTTAGTATGACCATGAAAACTGCAGTAGGTATCAAAAAATGTGAGAATTAAAGGTCTCCACGAACCCACAGCCCATGATGTGCTGCCATCTGCAGCTAACAAAATTTTTACGTGAGTTTTACAGGAGGACAAAAGAGGTATAAGCATAATTTATGCAGAATTAAGCTATAGAGACACAGCTGATATTGTAGAGAGAGAAAGAATGAGAAAAAAAGAGTTGCTATTCAAAGGATATAATGTTTTGAACCCAATTCAGACTGTGCCACCAAAAGAGAGACCGTTTCCCTGCTAGGGAGGGGCAATCTTTGGACCTGACTTGTCTGCCGCTCTGAGAGGATGGAAGAGTCTCTGAGGCACACCTGGACATTGGTTTATTTTGTTTTGTTTCTGACGAACTGCCACCTGGAGTATGGCAGGGCACTTGACGATCCTTTGATCTTTTCAGGAGTGGTGGACCCTTGCCCTCCTCTGACGTGTTCGCCCCCTTTCTTATTTTTCTCATTTGTTCTATTTTCGCATCTTTTAGGCCTCCGCTGCCTTCCTGGTTGAACAATATTGTATTGTCAGTTGTTCCTAATTTTCTTTTTCTGTCTGCTGTTGCTTGCCACTTTGATATTACTTATTTGTTTCGGTGTCTTGGGAGCTCCAGGGGGGAGCGGCTTTGCTAATGAGTGTGTGCATTGGTGTATTAGCCAATTTCCCCACCTTTTCGTGGAGAGGATCTCCCTCCCCCACTTTATTGTTTCTGTTTTTCCCCTTTTTTTTCACTCTTGTTCCTCTTTGTTTTCTTCCTTCCCTCTCCCTCCTTTTCCTTCAACCCCTTCCTTTCTTCTTTCCGTTCCATCTTAATTTTGCTAGTGTGCTTTGGTTTCCCTTAGTCCGCGTCTTTGTCTTTACTTGTAGCTTCTCCCCATGTGTGGCCCCTTTGTTTGTCTAGCTCACATCTATCTTTTCCCCTTCAGACATGGCTTCTGTGAACTCTTAAAGGGGTTCTCCAGGCGAACCCCCCCCTTTTTTTTTTTTTTTTACAAAAAAAAGGTATTTAGGTGCTATTAATGGGATAATAAGTGCACCAAAATACCTTTAGCAGTGTTTTGAGTGATTTCTGAGTTTCCATGGGAGCTCCTCTTCTGAATTTGTTTACATGAGTAGATAACTTCCTGCTCTCTTAGCTCTCCCTCCCACTCTCACACGCCCACCCTGGTTCCCTAGCTAGCTCACGGACTACTAGCCTTATCTACCTAAGATCACCCTCCACCCCATATATACCTGTCTTCTGTGTCCTGGAGATCACTTTCTTATATCCCGCTACGGTAGCTTCTTCTTCTGTGGACTTCTGCAGCACCTGCGCAATAGAGCCAACAGAGCTCTATTGAGGCACACATGGGCTTCTTCTCTTCGTCTGCCGGTATTTGCACAATAGGCTCTATTGAGCAGGCTCCGGCAGAGAAGCGCACGTTACATCTTGCTAGCGTCCCCCGTCATGAGATTGGGGCTCCTGAATTAAGGTCCTATGCATATACAGTCCTATGAAAAAGTTTGGGCACCCCTATTAATCTTAATCATTTTTAGTTCTAAATATTTTGGTGTTTGCAACAGCCATTTCAGTTTGATATATCTAATAACTGATGGACACAGTAATATTTCAGGATTGAAATGAGGTTTATTGTACTAACAGAAAATGCGCAATATGCATTAAACCAAAATTTGACCGGTGCAAAAATATGGGCACCTCAACAGAAAAGTGACATTAATATTTAGTACATCCTCCTTTTGCAAAGATAACAGCCTCTAGTCGCTTCCTGTAGCTTTTAATCAGTTCCTGGATCCTGGATGAAGGTATTTTGGACCATTTCTTTCTACAAAACAATTCAAGTTCAGTTAAGTTTGATGGTCGCCGAACATGGACAGCCCGCTCTCAAATGATCTGAAAACAAAGATTGTTCAACATAGTTGTTCAGGGGAAGGATACAAAACGTTGTCTCAGAGATTTAACCTGTCAGTTTCCACTGTGAGGAACATAGTAAGGAAATGGAAGACCACAGGGACAGTTCTTGTTAAGCCCAGAAGTGGCAGGCCAAGAAAAATATCAGAAAGGCAGAGAAGAAGAATGGTGAGAACAGTCAAGGACAATCCACAGACCACCTCCAAAGAGCTGCAGCATCATCTTGCTGCAGATGGTGTCACTGTGCATCGGTCAACTATACAGCGCACTTTGCACAAATAGAAGCTGTATGGGAGAGTGATGAGAAAGAAGCCGTTTCTGCACGTACGCCACAAATAGAGTTGCCTGAGGTATGAAAAAGCACATTTGGACAAGGCAACTTCATTTTGGAAACAAAAATTGAGTTGTTTGGTTATAAAAAAAGGCGTTATGCATGGCGTCCAAAAAGAAACAGCATTCCAAGAAAAACACATGCTACCCACTGTAAAATTTGGTGGAGGTTCCATCATGCTTTGGGGCTGTGTGGCCAATGCCGGCATCGGGAATCTTGTTAAAGTTGAGGGTCGCATGGATTCCACTCAGTATCAGCAGATTCTTGAGAATAATGTTCAAGAATCAGTGACGAAGTTGAAGTTACGCCGGGGATGGATATTTCAGCAAGACAATGATCCAAAACACCGCTCCAAATCCTCAGGCATTCATGCAGAGGAACAATTACAATGTTCTGGAATGGCCATCCCAGTCCCCAGACCTGAATATCATTGAACATCTGTGGGATGATTTGAAGCGGGCTGTCCATGCTCGGCGACCATCAAACTTAACTGAACTTGAATTGTTTGTCCAAAATACCTTTATCCAGGATCCAGGAACTGATTAAAAGCTACAGGAAGCGACTAGAGGCTGTTATCTTTGCAAAAGGAGGATGTACTAAATATTAATGTCACTTTTCTGTTGAGGTGCCCATACTTTTGCACCGGTCAAATTTTGGTTTAATGCATATTGCGCATTTTCTGTTAGTACAATAAACCTCATTTCAATCCTGAAATATTACTGTGTCCATCAGTTATTAGATATATCAAACTGAAATGGCTGTTGCAAATACCAAAATATTTAGAACTAAAAATGATTAAGATTAATAGGGGTGCCCAAACTTTTTCATAGGACTGTAATGGGAAAAGTGAAAGCGCTGAGGGGAAAACAGTTGTGACTGACAGGGACGGATTATAGCAATGGCGCCAAAGAGTCACAGCTAAAGGGGCCGCACCACCACACACAATTATCTCACAAACACCATATAAACCTCACACAGATAACACATATACACGAACCCACAAGTGTAACACCACACAAATGCCACAACACAAACACCAGACCACTCTAGACGCACACAACACCACCCCATAAATACCACAACACCACCCCATAAATACCACACACACGCACGGACCACACATGCACGCAATGACACTCAGATGGATGCACACTACTCACACGGACGAACAGAATTCTGCTCCTGTGCGGTGGATTTGTATAGAGCAGACTACTACAGAATTTGAGTTTTATATATATAGATTTTGGGTGAGGCAAAAGACATTAATTTGACTATTACTAGAGATGAGCGAACAGTGAAATATTCGATATTCGTTTCGAATAGCCCCTCAATATTCGACTATTCGAATGAATATCGAATCCCATTATAGTCTATGGGGGGAAAAAAAAGTTTGTTTCACGGGAAACCACTATTCAACTCAGGAGGGTCACCAAGTCCACTATGACACATCAGCAACTGATGACACCTCTGGAATGCAACTGGGACAGCAGTGGAATGCCTGGGGGCATCTAACACGCCCAAGTCACAGTTTTACCCCACTATCACAGCCTATCAACTACACACTTTCCAAACTCAAAAAAACCTTTATGGAAAGTGGAAAAATACCTGGAAACCTTCTTTCCTTCCCAATTGTATGGACAGAAACCCAAATTATAAGCTAAAGAAACATTACCAAGCACCCCTTTAAATCACGTTGCCCATGACAACCACAGATGGAATAGGCAATGGGAAATCCAACAGTAGCCACCCTGAACTGTCATTGTGGATGTGTGAGGAGTTCATCACAAGGCTGACAGACCCAACTCCAAATGCTGCAGCACAAGCAACCAGCAGACAGACTAAGATTGTCTCTTCTTCAAATAAGACACAAGATTCTTTGGAACCAGAACAGGAAAACCCAGTGATTGCCATTGCAGCAGTGCCTAGGCCATCTGTCACAGCAGTTCATTCAGAGATTGAATTGGAGAAAAATAAGAACATTTACTGTGATCGAGTCTTCATGCACATTAGTGGGCATGGACAACCTAACGTACAAGTTCCTCATGCTGAGCTGGCCTCATTACTGAACAAGGTCAGCCAGGATAATCAAGGCTGGAAACAACCATCAGATCTTACCAAATGGAATCACCCTTGGTTTGGAAAGACGCCATCTAAACGTTGCACCTTTAATTGAGTTGAGCTGAATGCTCAACTCAGTTAAATTGAGTTGAATTGCATCAGCAGAATGTTAGGCCCTTGGGGTGAGATGAGCCTTGCGCCAGCAGTGTTTTTGGTGCTTGGGGTGAGTAGAGCTTTGCACCAGCAGTGTTTTATTTTTTGGCCCTTGGGGTGAGTAGAGCCTTGCACCAGCAGTGTTTTTGGCCCTTTGGGTTAGTTGAGCCTTGCACCAGCAGTGTTTTTGGCCCTTTGAGTGAGTAGAGCCTTTCACCAGCAATGTTTTTGGCCCTTGGGGTGAGTAGAGCCTTGCACCAGCAGTGTTTTTGGCCCTTGGGGTGAGTTGAGCCTCTAACCAGCAGAGTTTTTTGAGAATCAGGGTGGATTGAGCCTCTAACCAGCAGAGTTGGGGGGGATCAGGGTGGAATGAGCCTCTATCCAGCAGAGTTTTTGGGAATCAGGGTGGATTGAGCCTATAACCAGCGGAGTTTTTGGGAATCAGGGTGCATTGAGCCTCTAACCAGCAGAGTTTTGGGGAATCAGGGTGGATTGAGCCTCTAACCAGCAGAGTTTTTAGGAATCAGGGTGGATTGAGCCTCTAACCAGCAGAGTTAGGGGGAATCAGGGTGGATTGAGCCTAGTAGGAGCAGAATTGTGCAACGCTGATGGTGGAGGATTATGAGGAGGAGGAGGAATTGTAGAGGTTGAGCAGACACATGAAACTTCATGTCGGGGTGCTTGACACTGGTGGACATGAAAATGATGGGTCTATCTATTGGCTGTTCATTTTGATGAAAGTCAGCCGGTCACCACTGTCAGCTGACTGTGCTTATCCGTGATGATGCCACGAACTGCGCTGAAGACCCTTTTTGATAGCACACTGGAGGCAGGGCAGGAAAGGACCTCCAAGGCGTACAGCGCAAGTTCCAGCCACAAATCCAACCTGGAGACCCAATAAGTGTAGGGCGCAGAGGGATCGGAGAGGACAGGGCTGGGGTCGGCCAGGTACTCCCGCAACATGCACCTATACTTCTATCTCCTGGTGACACTAGGCCTCTCAATGGCAGTAGTTTGGCCAGGGGGTGCCATTAACGTGTCCCAGACCTTGGAGAGTGTGCCCCTCGTGGGTGTGGACCGGATGGCAGTTGTTAGCCTCTTGGAGGAACTCTCCTCTCTGCTGCCAACGAGAGTTGATGGAAACATTTTCATCATATTCTACACCAGTTGCTTGTGGCAATCATTAATGCGATTGGGCCTCCCCTGTATCGGAGTAAAAGTAGAGATATTATTTTTATACCGGGGTCGAGGATTGCAAAAATCCAGTATTGGTTGCTCTCCAGGATTTTGACAATGCATTTGTCACTTGAAAAGCACCCCATGAATTCAGCCATGTGTTCCAGAGTGTTACTTGGCATGACTTCACTGCCCCCACCGGAATGGTCACTCTCCATTTCCTCCTCTTTCACCTCCTCCATTTCGCCCCATCCACGCTTCAGCAATGGGACGCACTGAACTTCCCTGCTAGCCTCCTGTGTGACAATGAGATCATCTGCGACTTCGTCATCCTCCTCCTCCGTCATAATACGCTGTGGAGCGGACAGCAGTGTGCACTGACTATCCTGCTAGGATGGTTCTGCTCCTATGCCCGACTCCTCAGCGTACAATGCATTATTCCTGATGGCGATGAGGGATTCTCGCATCACACACAGGAGTGGGATTGTTACACTCAATAGTGCGTCGTCACAGCTGACCCTCTTGGTGGACTCCTCAAAGACACAAGATCTCGCATAAGTCTGCCATCCATGGCCATTAATGGTGCAGAAACTGCAGGAACCCTTGGGTTTAGGAGATGGTACTCCATCAAGGGTCCCTGCTGCTCACACACTCTGCTCAACATGTGGTACGTCGAGTTCCAGCGTGTGGGGACGTCGCACAACAGCCGGTGTTCTGGCAGATGGAGGCGTTGCTGGAGTGTTTTGAGGCTAGCAGTGGCTACTGCAGACTTGTGAAAGTGGGCATAAAAGCGCCGCACTTTCACCAGTAGCTCGGGTACATTGGGGTACGTTTTTAAAAACCGTTGCACCACTAAATTGAAAACGTGGGCCAGGCATGGAACATGTTGGAGGTTGGCAAACTCCAGAGCCGCTAACAGGTTCCAGCCGTTATCAGACACAACCATGCCTGGGGCCAGGTGCAGCGGTGAAAACCATATTGACGTCTCATCGAGGAGGGCATCCCTCACCTCGGAGGCAGTGTGCTGTCTGTCCCCCAAGCTGATGAGCTTCAGCACGGCCTGCTGACGTCTCCCCACGCAAGTGCTGCAGTGTTTCCAGCAGGTAGCTTGGGTCGATATGACGGCAGAAGAGGAGGGTGGTGGTTCACAGCCCCTGCCAGGAATGTTGGACGGGGAGACGAGGTAGACCGCCCCAGTTTGTGACCCGGTCCCAGCCTCAACTACATTCACCCAGTGTGCCGTCAGTGAAATGGAGCGTCCCAGTCCACATGCATTTGTCCACGTGTCGGTGGTCAAATGGACCTTTGTGCAAAGCGCAGAACTGAGGGCCCGCCTGATGTTGCATGACACGTGCTGGTGCAAGGCGGGGACGGCACACCGGGAGAAGTAGTGACGGTTAGGGACGGCATAGCGAGGTGCCGCACTTGCTATCAGGTCACGGAAGGCCTGAGTTTCCACAAGCCGGAACGGCAACATCTCTTGGGCCAGGAGTTTGGAGATGTGCCCGTTTAAGCCTTGTGCATTTGGATGGGTAGCGCTGTACTTTTGCCTGCGCTCAAACGTCTGGGAGATGGTGGGTTGCTGGGAAGAGGCGCATGATGGTGCAGGACAAGGAGATGAGGTAGGAGAAGGGGAGGATGAGGGAAAAGTCCCCAAAGTGGTGGAGGCAGATGTGGAGGTGTCCTGGCTGGTGGTCTGGACTGCAGAGCCAGCACTGGCAACAGTGGGAGAGGTAGTGGCGGCAACATCGGACAACGATTGTCCTGTGTTTGCTCTCTCCCACTGAGCCCAGTGCTTGCATTCCAAATGATGGTGCATGGCAGTGGTCGTAAGGTTGCTCTTTTCAGAGCCCCTACTCAGTTTCAAGTTGCAAAGTGAGCAAACCGCACTATATTTGTCATCCGCGCATACATTAAAAAAATCTCCACACCACCGAAGACCGTGGCCTCGATGGGGGAGTTTTTTAGGCTGGCTAGAATAGGGAACATCTTGGGCCTTGCTGGCTGTGGCCTGGCTTCGGTGAAGCAGCTGTCCTCTGCCTCTGGACATGCCTCTGCCTCTATTCACCCTCTTTGGTGCTGCACTTCCCTCCACATCTACAGTGCTTTCCCCCCTTGACATCCCCTCTGTCCTGTCGGGTCAGTGTCCTCTTCATCCACCACCTCCTCTTCCAACTCCTCTCTTGGCTCCTCCTCCTGCACACCGCCCATGGCAACAGGCTGCCCTGATGGCAACTGTGTCTCGTCATTGTCACTGAAGGTGGGTTACTGGTCAACTACAACAAAATCAACAGGAGATGGCGGATGCTCCAGTGTTTGGGCATCAGGACACAGAAACTCATCTGTTAGCTTTTGGGATTCGTGAAGTGGTGGGACAGAGAAAGGACCCGAAAACAACACCTGGGAGGTGGGATTACTCTGCTGGGAAGATTGGGCATGTTTTGAGGAAGGAGGACCAGACTGTTGGGTAGGAGGAGGAGTTGAGGTAAAGGCTAACTGGCTGGTGCAGAATGTGCTGGAAGTATTATCCGCTAGCTATTGTAACACCTGTTCTTGGTGATCGGATCTGGTTAGTGTTGTACCCTGCACCCTACTTAATGTGGCCATCAAGCCGGGGACTGTGGGGAAGCGCTATGCTTGCTGCCGCAGAGGAGTAGGCACGAGATGCGCTGTAGCTTGACCGCGACCTTGCTCCGCAGCTGCATTTCCACGCCTCCGGCCTCGTCCCTTTGCAATAGCCTTACGCATTTTTAGATGTATATAAATGCGAATTTTATGGTGTATACACCAAAGAAAAGCTGGATTGAGTGGATATAGCCTGACTGAATTGCTGTGTATCCCACTTAGGTGTTTGGGGGTACACACCGTGGAAAGCTGGATTGAGTGTATATAGCCTGACTGAATTGCTGTGTATCCCACTTAGGTTTTTGGGGGTATACACCGACGAAAAGCTGGATTGAGCGTATATAGCCTGACTGAATTGCTGTGTATCCCACTTAGGTGTTTGGGGGTACACACCGTGGAAAGCTGGATTGAGCGTATATAGCCTGACTGAATTGCTGTATATCCTACTTAGGTGTTTGCGGGTATACACCGACGAAAAGCTGGATTGAGTGTATATAGCCTGACTGAATTGCTGTGTATCCCACTTAGGTTTTTGGGGGTACACACCGAGGAAAGCTAGATTGAGTGTATTTGGCCTGATTGAATTGCTGTGTATCCCACTTAGGTTTTTGGGGGTATACACCGACGAAAAGCTGGATTGAGCGTATATAACCTGACTGAATTGCTGTGTATCCCACTTAGGTTTTTGGGGGTACACACCATGGAGAGCTGGATTGAGTGTATATGGACTCCTCTTCCTGCAGTATAGCTCTGAAAAGAGCTGTTGTTGTTCTTCAGGTTTCCTGCCTAGCAGAAGCTAATCCCTCCGTAGCCCTCAGCAGATCTCTGTCCTTATCTCTCCAAGCCGCAAATGAGACAAACATGGCGGTCACTATTCTTATAAATCGGAGGTCTCCTGATTTCGGCAGCCAATGGCTTTTTCCAATTTTTTTTTTCAATGCCTACATTGTTGTAGTTCCTGTCCCACCTCCCCTGCACAGTTCTTGGTGCAAAAAAAGCGCCAGGGAAGGTGGGAGGGGATACGAATCTTTACTGCATTTGCCGCATGGTATTCAATTCTAATAGAATATCTCGATATTTGATTGAACGCTGTTCGCTCATCTCTATTACATTTTGGTCTTTTTTGCGTGTTTACCATACAGAATAACGCTATTTTTGGATAGTGCTGACTTATATACGCATCCTATCACATTTGTTTACTTTTATTTTGTTCTCAAATGACTGCTGAGACCAATTTGTGGCTTTAGCGGCCGCTGGTAGGTAACTAGTGACGTATGTGAGCGAACAGTCCCTCTCCAGCAACCGCTGAGGCTATGGATTGCTCTCAGTGGTCACCTGGGGAATAGGATTTCCATCACTGGGGCACTGGAATTTTTTTTTTTTCTGCTGCAATTTGCCATGTGTAGCCTTAGTCGTTGTTTTTAGGGGGTCTGATCTGGGTTCTCTGTCCACAGCCAAAACAATAGAATGGGAGATGGAGCCTGCACCCCACATAGGAGACCAGATCCTTATCTGTACATTGTGCTGGATTTCCGACCTCTCAATGAATCTTTCATCTAACCTTAGCAAGGGTATTGGTTTAGAATAGGAGCTAGCTGCCATATTCCTTGTCGCCCCCAGAGCACTAACCCTAAACATGCCCCTCATGCTGCCGAGTGCAGACAGTAAACGTAGAGAGCGGCTGTGTAGCTGCTGAGGTAATACTAAGAAGCCGGTGCTGGGCGCACATACACCAAGTAGCAGTCACCGTTCCCGGGTGACGGCGCTGTGTACCCGGCAAAGGGTTAAGTCCCCGGCATAGGAGGAGTGTCAGGCTGACCCGGAAGCGCATGATTCTCCGCCCGTAGCCTCGGAGATGGCGGAGTGGAAAGAGGAGGTGGAGGTGCTGGTACAGCGGGTGGTGAAGGACATCACTGGTGCTTTCCGCAGGAACCCAAACATGTGAGTGATAGGGGCGGTGACGTCATAGAGGGTTGTGACGTCGCTGATGAAATAATTGCCGGCACCGCTCGAGTTGGGAAACTTTGAGTGGTGTCCTGTAGTAGCCGCTATCTGGCACCGGTGCTGACTTACAGATGAAGTGCCGACCATTCCTCAGCTGTGTGCAATGTGTCCTGTCCTTCAGGGGAGTCAGTCCTGTGTGAGGATGTGTGCTGCTTCCTCATGATCAGCTGTCCCCACATGTAATATAAGACTGTGCTATAATGCCGGGTTACTAGTCTCTAACCACACAATAATGATGGGCATAGTCACGTATCTGTATCAGCAATGGTTGTAAGAATCAGAGCCATGTATGACTGGCAAGACCTGACTACCCAGTAAACCCACAAACAGTCCCATATGCCATAGAGGATGTGGTGTCAGTGACTGCCCACCTTCAGGGCATGCTATTCTACCCTGCAAGTAGCTGTGGGTCACCCCTGGCCAACCCTAGTGGGCCTGTCTGAGTATCTGTGGCACAACCTATGCTCACCCACTGGCGGCCACCCTGCTGGTACACACGTCCTATTCTTTTGTTTGCAGTGGACTATAAACCACTAGAGTGGTGCCATTTCACAAAACAAACACTAGAGGGTAGTGAGGATGGCGATGTAACTTCTCTCTGGTGGTATAGGGGTGTTAGCGGTTACAGTGGCAGCAGGGCCCATAAGATAGAGGGGCCCAGATACCCATGTAGCAGCACTCTGATCTGCTTTTATGTCTGGCAGCCTATGTATCATAAATTGTCTCTTCTGCAATGTTTGCTTAGATTTATGGTACACAAGCTTCCAGACATGCCCCCTATCCTCTGAGGAGATCATTTAAGGGGTATTCCCATGAACATAACCATCTTTAAATTTGTACATAATTAAAAGTTAAACATTTTTGCAAATATAAGTAATTAAACATTTTGCAGAGTTTTAAAGATTTTCTCTAAATATCTCAGTGGTGACAGTCTGTTATCTTGATCGGTTGCCAGTGGATACGATCATGAATGCAGGAACTTTCTAAGGTCAGAAAGTGTAGTGTCCATGTCTGATGACTCTGCTACTATAAGAAAATCATGGCTGGGTTCCTGACAAGTCCCAGACCATAGGAAGGTTCTGCATTAGTGGTCGTATCCATTACATCCAACCGATCAAGACAACAGACTGTCACCACTAACATAGTTAGAGAAAATCTTTAAAACTCTGCAGAATTTTCAACTACTTATATTTGCAAAAATGATTAACTTTTTAATTATCTACAAATATAGATATGATTATGTATATGGGAATACCCTTTTAACCTTTCAAGGGTAAAAGTAGGAAAACTGTGGAGAAAAGTGCAAAAGACTGTGAAAGGGTTTTCAGGATTCATAGCATGACAGCATTAGAGATGAGCGAGTACTGTTCGGATCAGCTGATCCGAACAGCACGCTCCATAGAAATGAATGGATGCACCTGGTACTTCCGCTTTGACGGCGGCCGGTCGCTTAACCCCCCCTCGTGCCGGCTACGTCCATTCATTTCTATGCGAGCGTGCTGTTCGGATCAGCTGATCCGAACAATACTCGCTCATCTCTAGACTGCATGGAAGAGACTGCTGAAGTATACAGGAGATTTTACCTCTTTTGCATCACTACAAGCATAGAAGAGGTCACACGTGTAAGGCCTAGTTCACATCTGTGTTCGGTATTCTGTTTGGGAAGTCCGCTTGGGGAACCCCTGAACATAATACTGAACACATTAAAAAGTGGTGAGCAATGAAAGCACATGGACCCCATAGACTATAATGGGGTCTATGTGTTTTCCGCGTGGTGTCCGCATAAATCATGCAGAGAGAAAATAATGGTTGCAGCATGGAAGGCCTTCAGTGCATAAGGACATCTTGAGGAGGCAAGTATGATGTGGTGGAGCAGGGGAAGCAATGGGCTGAGTTAGTTGGGAAGGGTTAGTAGTGGGTGGGCTATCTAGGGAGACAGGGAGTGATTGTAAGGGAAGAGGAAGGAGCAAAGCATTATGGTAGTTGTAGGATAGAAACACAGGAAGTTACACCAGTAAACAAATGCAGAAGATTCCAGGAGCTTCCAGAGAAGCCAGAAATCACTCAACACACTGCTAAAGGTATATGGCTGTACTTAATAACCTATTAAAAGCACTAACAGACTTTTTTTTTTTTTTTTCTCCAAATAAAAATTTTGTCTGGAAAACCCCTTTAAAGGGAGTCTATCATTGGGAAAAATGCTTTTGAGCTAAACACATTTAAAAAGGCTATTCTACTGCTATCTTTATTTTTTCAGTTGTCCCCGCCGTTTCTTCATAAACCGCTTTATTTCTTTATGCAAATTAACCCCACAGAGCACCCTGGACGTTCCCCAGGGCCTCCGAGCACCCCCCACGTCATATTTTTAATTCCTCCCCTCCATTGCTTTATTTAATTTATATAGTTTTAATTACATTTTAACCCTTTAAACGAAATCTAAAACTTTGCAAAAAAAAAAGTTTTATCTTAAAGTCGCCATATTCTGTCACCCATAACTTTTTTATATTTGCCTGTACAGGGGGCGTATAGGGCATCTTTTTTTGCATACTTTTTATTTATACCATGTTGGAGAATGTCTACTGCTTAGATCTTTTTTTTTTTTTTTTTTTTGTTCAAATTTTTATCAGAGGCAAAAACTAATACCTAATGAGTTTTACATTATTGAAGTACTTTTATATGTGTTCTAATATTATATGTATTTTTTTATTATAATTTTTTTTTAATTATTGCACTTATTAGACCTCTTAGGGGTCTTGAGCCCCAGGGTGTCTGATCATCGCATTACAAAATATCAGTACTGCATAGAGTAGCCTACAATATAAAGTAATGGAACGCTGGCCACAGAGCTCGCTCCAAGTGCCAGCGATCCCTGGCAAAATGACGCTTCAGTCAAAGCACACTGTTGGCTTTCTAGTGATATATAAAACTGCCTATGCATGAAGGTCTTCTTTAAATACCTGACATCCGCCGTACTGTTACGGTGGAGTTCGGGAAAGGGTTAAAGAGTTTGTCCAGGATAAAACTTTTTTTTTTGTTTAATTAGACCGGGAGGTACAAACAATAAACATACTCACCTGTCCCTGGTGCTTTTTGGTACCTCCCAGCGTGGTCCAGCTCTGCTCTAATGTTTTCTTGTGGCGGAAGTCTTCTCCAGCAGTGACATCCTGGGCCCCTTGTTCTCGTTCACTGATTTGCCTCAGTGGTCACGTGCAGTGGGGACTTCTGCTGGAATTAAACAATGGATCAGCAGGACTGGACTGTTCTGGGAGGCACTAGGGAAAGGTGAAAAATAAAAAAAATACATATACATACTGTGTATATATATATTAATCCTCGACAACCCTTTTAATTATGGGTGGGAAATAGAGATGTAAAAATCAAAGAGGTATTTTGTCTAACCTAAAGGACATCAATTAGGTAAGCCATAATGCTGAGTTTTAACAATGTTGGGTCCTGGCCTTAGGTGAAAAGAAATGCAATGTTTTTGGCTGCCGTAAAAATAAAGCAGAAAAAAAATGCTGTGTTTTACAGTATCAGCTAAGTGAATGAGATTCTGGCTAATCCCATCCACACATTTTGGGGGAAAAAATGATGCAGATCAGGTGAATTTTTTAAAATTAATTTGTCTTTGAGAAACGCAGCATGTTAATTTTACCTGTGAATATTTTTCCTATAGATTTAATATGAGCAGAAAAATGCAGCAAAAACGTAATGAAAAATATTGTGCAGCAGGTTTTTGTTAGCTGCAGTATTTTTTTTTTTTTTTTTTTTTTTTTAATTTTACAGACCTTGCTGTGTTATTTTGAGCCAAAGTTATGAGTGGATTTAGCAGACTGGAGAAGTGTAAAAAGTACTGCAGTTATATTTTCCATTAAGTTCACAGCCACTCCTGATCTTTGCTTAATAAAACACTAACACTAAATCTGCAACAAAAAAAGCAACTTTTCTGCCTTAGCCTAAAAAAGCCAAATTTAGAGCATTCAGCGTTTAAAGACAAAACCTAGCAGTAAAGAAAATGTTTCAAATTTCAGTTTTGACTTTTTAGAGGACCTGTCACTGGGTATGAAAAGCCAAGTGAATTACATTATCTGATGTCAACCTGAGCATCTTGGTGTTTTGTTTTCCAAAATTCTTTCAGCCATTCTAAAGATATAAACCCTTTTTATTGCTGATTCAAGTTAGGGTATGCTAGCCAAGTGGAAGGTAACACTGCATAACATAGCACACAGACTCTTCTCCCAGAGAAACCACGGTGTTACCTTGGCTTAATATGCTCTAGTCTGCATGGACACTAAAAGGCTTATATCTTTTGAATGGCTGAACAGATTGGATAAACGAAACCCATATGTTCGAAGTGAGATCACCTATGAGATGATGTATGTCATTGAACTGCTCAGCCCTGATTGAAGGTCCTTTTGTCTTTTTTTAACTACAGGGGAAAAAAAACTGCTTAAAAATAATGAAATAATAATAAAGCCTTATGAAATCACCCTGATGGGTATCTGTAGACTGGTTTCAAATTAAAGTGAATATTTGTCTGTTCCACAGAGATGAAATTGGTTTAATCCCTTGTCCAGAAGCTAAATTTAATCGCAGTCCTATTGTACTGGTGGAAAATAAGTTGGGCGTGGAAAGCTGGTGCATCAAGTTTCTATTACCTTATGTACATAATAAACTCTTGCTTTACCGGCAGAAGAAACTATGGCTCAATAGAGATGGTGAGTGTTATGGATTTTTTTTGTTTTGTTTTATTCATCTTAGGGCTAGTTCACACGGGGGCAGGTGGGGCAGATTTTGGGGAGCCGCGTCACTCTCGGGTCAAAACCCGCCTGCCACGACCGTCGCGGTCGCGGATTCCCCCTCCGGAGTCGACTCAAATGAATGGGCAGTGAAGAAAGGGCAAATCGCTTCTTTTTTCCGCTATCGGCATGTTGAAAAAAAGAATGCTAGTGGTCTCCATAGACCACCATTTTATGTAGGTGGATTTTGAGGCGAAATCCGCTGTCAAAATCCGCCTCCTTGCCCCCGTGTGAACTAGCCCTTAAATTGTATTTTTTCAATGAAATATGATCGCTTGAAAGTTGAAGCCCATAGACTTGCATGTTTTAATAATACATGAGGTTTGTATTTGTCAAATACTACTTAAGGCCAGTTCACATCTGCGTTCAGGCCATCCCGATCCCCTCTACGCATGAAAAATGTGGAGAGAAAAATCCTGCAAGCAGCACTTTTCTCTCAGCATTTTTCGTGTGGAAACAGAGCGGAAACTACACGGACCCCATTGTAGTCTATGGGGTCTGCGGGTTTCCTTAGGTAACGGCTTTTTTATGCGGATTAGGTTTCCGTTCGGGGGGTCCCCAAGTGGACTCCCCGAATGGAAACCCATGCGCAGATGTGATCTGGGCCTCAAAATTAATAATGCAAATTATTAAGGCTACATCCAGATCTGCAATGGAGTTTCTGTTAGGTAGTATTAATGCTAGTTAGCAGGAAGCTGTGATGTACCAGTCATTTTGCAGTATGTAATCCAAGATAGAAAAATATATGTTTGATGTTGTAGAGATGGGGTTTTAGCTTGAGCTTAAATTGTAGACCCTGACAACATTGTAACCAGTTGAATGGCCGTTCTTTTTAATCGTATTTTAATGCACCATTTCTAGGGTATGAATGGCTGCATTGTATTGAAGGCCATTAACCGGTTAAGGACCAGGCCCAGAAGTACATTAAGGACCGGGCCTCTTTTTTCAAAACTGACATGTGTCACTTTAAATGGCAATAACTTTGAGACGCTTTAACTTACACAAGTGATTTTGAAATTGTTTTTTCGTAACACATTATACTTCATGTTAGTGGTAAACACTAATCAATATTTTTGTATTTATTTATAAAAAAACTAGCAAATTTGATGGAAATTTGGAAAAAATTGCAATTTTCAAAATGTGAAATTCTCTGCTTTTCAGGCAGATAGTCATACCATCCAAATACATGAATAAATATTATCTCCCATATCTCTGCTTTATATCGGCATCATCTTTTGATCGTCTTTTAATTCATTTTGGATGTTACAAGGCTTACAAGTGTAACAGCGATTTTCCAGATTTACAAGAAAATTCCTCAAACTAATTTTTTAGGGAACACTTCAGTTCTGAAAGGAATTATAAAGGCCTATATAATAGAAACCCCCATAAATCACCCCATTTTCAAAACTACACCCCTCAAATTATTCAAAACAGCATTTGGGATGTTTGTTAACCCTTTAAGCATTTCATAAGAATAAAAATAATATGGAGGTCAAATTTAGACATTTCATTTTTTTTCACTAATACATTCATTTAGACCTAAAATTAACACATTCACAAAGGGTTAAAGGAGAAAATGCATCTCACATTTTGTTATACAATTTCTCCCGTGCACAGAAATACCCCACATGTGGGTGTAAACTGATTTTTGGGCACACGGCAGTGCACGAAAGGGAAGGAGTGACACTGGGTGTTTGAACAGCATATTTTGCTGGAATAATTTTCAGGCACCATGTCACATTTGCAGAGCCCTTAGCGTACCAAAACAATGGAAACCCCCCAAAAGTGACCCCATTTTAGAATCTACACCCCTCACAGAATTCATCAAGGGGTATAGTCAGCATTTTGACCCTACAGTTGTTCCACAGATTTTACTAACATTGGAATGTGTAAAAGAAAAATTACTAAAATGTCACTTTATCCCCAAAGTTTTCATTTTCACAAGGGGTTAAAGGAGTAAAAGCCCCCCAAAGTTTGTTAAACAATTTATCCTGAACACAGCAATACCCCATATGTGGCCATATTCTGCTGTATGGGAACATGGCGGGGCTCAGAATGGAAGGAGCGCTATTTGGCTTTTGGATGGCAGATTTTGCTGGAATAATTTTAGGTGCCATGTCTGATTTGCAGAGCCCCTAGAGAACCAATACAGTGGAAACCCCCTAAAAGTGACCCCATTTTGGAAACTACACCCCCCACAAAACATATCAAAGGGTAGAGTGAGCATTTTGACCCTACAGCTGTTTCACAGATTTTATTAACATTGGGACATGAAAATGAAAATTTACTTTTTTTCCAACAAACTGTCAATTTAGCCCCAAATTTTTCATTTTCACAAGAGGATAAAGGAAAAAAAGCTCCCTAAAGTTCGTTACACAATTTCTCCTGAACACAGAAATGCCCCATATGTGGTCATAATCTACTGTATGGGAACATGGTGGGGCTCAGAATGGAAAGAGCGCTATTTGGCTTTTGAAGGGCAGATTTTGCTGGAATATTTTTCAGGTGCCATGTCGAATTTGCAGAGCCCCTAGTGTACCAATAAAGTGGAAACCCCCTAAAAGTGACCCCATTTTGGAAACTACACCCCTCATAGAATTTATCTAGGGGTTTGGTGAGCATTTTGGCCTCACAGCTGATTCACAGATTTTATTAACAATGGGACGTAAAAATGAAAAATTACTTTTTTTTCCAATTAATCGTCCATTTAGCGCCATATTTTTAATTTTGCAAGTAGCTGAAGAATTAAAAGCCCCCCAGAGTTTGTTACACAATTTCTTCTTAACACGGCAATACCCCATATGTGGCCATAATCTGCTGTATGGGTATACGGTGGGGCTCAGAATGGAAAGAGCGCTATTTGGCTTTTAGAAAGCAGATGTGGCTGGAATAGTTCTCAGGTGTCATGTCGCATTAGCTGAGCCCCTAAAGTATCAATACAATGGAAACCCCCCATTGTGACCCCATTTTAGAAACTACACAGGTGACAGTAAACTGGAATTCACCAAGAAGTGACCCCATTTTGTAGGGACAATTTTAGGGCCTCTGCAAATGTGACGTGGTGTCCAAAAACAAAGAATCTAAATCTGCACTCCAAAAGCACATATCGCTCCTTCACATCTGCGCCCTGCTGGGTACCCAAATAGCGGTGTATGCCCACATGTATGACACTGGTGTACCCCGGATAACGGACTTAATGCCATATGTGGGTATAAATGGCTGTTTGGGCACAGCCGGGCACAGAAGGGAAGGAGCGCTATTTTGGTTTTTGGAGCACAGTTTGGTTTTAGGACACCATGCCACTTTTGCAAAGCCCCTGAATTGCCAATAAAGTGGAATCCGCAGACATGTCACCCCATTTTGGACACCAGCCCACTGATGGGATTTATGAAGTGTTGTAACGAGCGTTTTTAACCCTTGAGTGTTGCATTTATTTAGTTTCCAGAAATGAAATCACAGCTGATAATGAGAAGTTAAAAATGAAAAATTTCCAGAGATTCGCCATTTTAGTGCCCGATATGTTGTGCCCAACTTATGTCAGCAGAGACACTCCAAAAACTGGTAAGCGGGTATCCCGGGCACAACAGCTTTTAGAGCGTTCATCTCTGATACAAGGCGGGCACAACATATTACGCACTGAAATGACGTATTCCTGGAAAAATTGTCATTTTCACCTCTCACAATCAGCTTCGTATTCATTTATGGATAATAAGTTATAGCAACACTTGGGGGTTAAAAATGCTCTCTGTACCCCTGGAGAAATCCTTCAGGGGTGTAGTTTCCAAAATAAGGTCACATATCAGGGGATTCCACTTTACTGGCGTTTCAGATCTACAAAAGTGTCATGGCATCCAAAAACCAAACCGTCTGTGCTCCAAAAACCCAATAACCCTTCTTCCCTTTTGCGTCCAGCTGTGCCCTAATATCAGTTTATACCCACATATGACATTACGTCCGTTATCCTGGGTACACCAGTGTCATACATGTGTCATAAACTGCAGTTTGGGCGCACAGCAGGGCGCAGAAGCGATGGAGCGCGATGCGGCTTTTGGAGTACAGATTTTGATGTTTGGTATCTGGACGCCATGTCATGTTTGTAGAGCCTGTAAGGTACCAGAAAAGTGGATTCCCCAAAGGAGTGACCCCATTTTGAAAACTGCACCCCTCAAAGAATTTATCAGGGGGTGTAGTGAGTATTAGTATCCCGGACTTCACTGCACAGCGGATGGCGAAGAGGGAATATATAAGCTGTGCGGAGGACATTGCAGACACCAAATTCCCTACTATGTCCCAGTAGCTCCTATGATTGGGGGAGTCACTCTGGGGGTCACTTCTGGTGTTTTTTCGCTCATAAGCTGTAAATCTGGGGTGTCCCCTGATATTCGCTCGCACAGCTTATATATTCCCTATCTGCCGCAGCCAGTTGTGTTCTAATAATTTGGCGATTTTTGGGGGGTTTTGCCTTGACATTGCTAGATGCTATATTTTCTTTATTTTTCTGGTGACGTGGCCATATAAGGGCTTGTTGTTTGCAGGATGAGATGCATTTTGTAATGACACCATCTTTGGGTGCCTACAACTTACTGATTACATTTTATTAACTCTTTCTTGCTGGATTAAAAAAAAAAAAATCAATCCTGCATTGAGTTTTACATTTTAAATTTTTCGCCATGCAGCGTACAGCATAAGTAACATGTGTCCTTTATTCTGCGGGTCGGTACGGTTACGGCGATACCTCATTTATGTTATTTTTTTATGCGATACTAAGTCTGCAGAACAAAAACACATATGGGGACATAAATCAATGTTTTTTGCATCGCCATCTTCTGAGACGTAACATTTTTATTTTTCGGTTGACAGTGTTGGTTGAGGGCTTATTTTTTGCGGGAAAATGTGCGCTTTTTATTGGCACTGTTGTGGGGTGAATATGACTTTTTGATCACTTTTTATAGCATATTTTGTAGGATGAGATGGCAAAAAATCATTATTTCCGGCGAGTTTTTTCCGTTTTTTTTTTCCGACGTTCACCGTGTACATTAAATATTATTTCAGTTTTATTGTACAGGTTGTTACGGACGCGGCGATACCAAATATGCATTGCTTTTTTTAATTTTTAGTGCTTTTTTTTATATAATTCATTTTGTATAGAAAAAAAGGGATTTTTGGACTTTAGAACTTTATTACTTTTTTCATACACTTTATTTTTTTTTTTTTTAACTTTTTTTTTACTTTTTCATGTGTCCCTTTAGGACACTTGAATCAGTTGATGCTTTGATGAAAGCACCAACTGATTCAGCACAGTAGCAGACAGGACACGAGCAGGACATGAGCCTGCTCGTGTCCTGTAAGCTGCAGAGGAAGTGAGACACATCGCTCACTTCCTCCACCGCCTGGCAGGATCACCAGGTATGTGGGGGCTCCGGTAGTCTGGGGTCACTGGCCAGACCCCAGACTACCTGTTACTGACATCGGCACCCCTCGATCTCGCCGCGGGGGGTGCCGATCACTTTAAATTATCGGCGGATCCCTTTCGATCGCGCCGTGATGTTTCACGGCGCGATCGAAAGGGTTAACACGTCCAGTCGGACTGAGTTCCGACTGGACGTTATGGAGGAAGGGGTTAGGTGTTAGTAACACCTAACCCCTGTCCCCCCCGCACCCCTCCCCCCGCCAGAAAGGTACCTAAAGGCCGGACGTATTTTGACAATAGTCCGGTCTTTAGGTACCAGCACATGAGGCCGTAAATTTACGTACGGCGGTCCTCATGTGGTTAAAGGGATTCTACCACTAAAACGCTGTTTTGTGTGCTTTAGACGTCGGAATAGCCTTTAGAAAGGCTATTCGTCTCTTACCTTTAGATGTGGTGTCTGCCACGCCGTTCCATAGAAATACCGGTTTTTACCGGTATGCTAATGAGTTCTCTGCAGCAATAAGGGCGGGCCCCAGCACTCAAACAGCGATGGGGGCGTCCCTACTGCAGCCCGAGAACCCGCTCCAGCGACACCTTCTTCTTCAGCTGCATCCTCCCTTTCTCCGTCGTCTTCCTTCTTCGTTAGCCCTGACGCCTGCGAAAATATGGCCGCCGGCCGGCATGCGCAGTCGGCTCTACCAGTGTCTTGCTGGCAGAGCGGACTGCGCAGGTATCAGAGCTGACGAAGAAGAAAACCGGTATTTTTAAGGAACGGCGTGGCGGAGACCACGTCTAAAGGTAAGAGACGAATAGCCTTTCTAAAGGCTATTCCGACGTCTAAAGCACACAAAACAGCGTTTTAGTGGTAGAATCCCTTTAAAGGAACTTTAAATGTAGAAAATTCATAAAGAAAAATTGCTTTTTTGAGACCCGCTACCGTTACCTTGTGCAGTGATTTTATTATTGAAAATGTAGAAGTTGCACTTGAGGGGAACCTATCACTAGGTCTCGTATGTCCATTGATCTACATCGTCTGATAGGCACTGCCACTTTAAGCATTTTGGTGGTTTTTTTTATCCAAATCTGTTGACACAAAAACACAACAATAGAAACCACAGTGTTACTGCACTATTCGCTAATAGACCCTACATCAACACTGTGGTTTCTCTGGGCACGGTGTCTCTATGTGCTGTGTGACATGCAGTGTTATTACCACCTTGGCTAATAGGTTCTAATTTGTAGAAACACTAATGGGGCCAATATCTGTCAGCATTTTGCTGTTTTGCTTTTCCAGATCTGTTCAGCCATTCCAGAGACAGCACTTATCAGATGATATACAACATTGGGCTTCTCAGGACTAGTGACAGAACACTTATTATCCTTGTTTGTTAATTGTATTCTATCACGTAACTTAAAATTTTGGGAAGCTGTATAATAAAATATGTAATATAATTTTCATAGGAGTGCAATTTTACAAGTAAACCTGTAATAATCGTATTTTAACAAGCTGTTAGAAAACCACTATTGGGTTATTGGATTGGAACAAGATTTTGGCATGACTGACAAACAATATGGGTATGGTTTGGTTTAGTGTTCCTTCAAAGAAAACCAGGACGTTTATGACTTTTTTCATGGTGTTGAATGCAGTCTATTGTTCTCACACAGCCACGTCACACTGAGGAGACTAGCTGCAGCGTTCTTCAGTGATAGTGACAGACTGAAAGTGCACTTAATGCCTGTCCCAATGACTGCTGCATAGTCTCTCCAGGTCTGAGGACCCCTAAAGACTCTTTGCTATTTCTATCAGTGATTGATCTGAGCAGTCTATGATCTATCACTGTACTTTATAAGGGTTACACTTTGGCAACAGGTGAAGTAAGTGCAAACAAATCTTCCTGCAAGTAAATCTGCATGTTGGTATACTTGTTATAATTCCAGGCTGCAAAACAGATCCCGAGTTTGAGTTTTCCAGTAACCGTTCTAGAATGGTAGTAAAAAAATGAACAAAGACTCATTTGTTCCTATCCTGGGTACACTTCAACAGAACAGCTCCAGATAGACTTGGCTAGCTCTATGAATTTTACTAATTCAATGGCCCCTTTGTGTGTAGCTAGACCAGTACAAGGGAAAGTTCCTGCTTCTACAATCTAGGAAAACTGTCGTTTTAAGGGTACTTGCCTTACTAGACTCTCCAATTATATATGTACTTTTTATAAATGGACTCTTCTATCGATCACATAGGCCTGTGAATCAGAACACACTTTTTGGAAGGAATGCTGGGACTCTTTTGTGGTACCAAAACTTTCAAACCAAGCTACTTTGCTGTTGTATCGCTGAATGTGTTGGTGACTCCATGCACATTATCAACAGGTTTTGACTAAATTCTCATTTCTTACTATATACTGGTCACAAAAGTAAAGAGCTGCTCTTCTCCAATTACTTTCTTGTGTATACAGATAGCAAAGTGTTGTACAGAGCAGACGCAGGACAATAGGATGGATTGAACAACAACGATGGATTGAACAACTGAATTGTCAAACTTTGCATATATCAGACTTATAGCCACTGATAGTCCTTATAGAGAAGTACTGACTGACTAACATTGATGTGAATAAATCACGTGGAGTGAGATACAAAGATTATTGTCGTCTGAAACGTTCTGTATGTCCACTCTCTCAATGGCTTCTCCTCCTCCTTCCCCTCTCTATAGATTACTGTTGTGAGTCGTGGTATGACACCTCTCTGAGGTTTTGACCGTCCTGTTCTAGCAACATGAAATTTAGCATAGGTTTTAGAGTGAACGTAGTTTTGCAGTTGGAGAGAGAGGCATTTCTATCTGATAACATATATCACAGTGTTTCTTATGCTCGCTCGTGCTATTTATGCAAAGTATTTTTAAATGTTTGTCCATCAAACAACTGTCATGTTGAACTTTAGGGACTGTACATGTGCCATATTCTGAAACCACCACCTTGGCCCCAAACAGTACTTGTTCCAACCTGTTGCAGAGAATACTACCCACTAATTGAAAAAGATTAATTCTGCAACCATATGAATGATACGTATCAGTCAAATCTGGTTTGCCTTAAGCCATTGTTTAAAGAGGACCTTTCACCACGCCAAGGCTGTACAGTTTTCTGCACCATGTTATAGGTGCTGCTGCACAGACTCTAGGGCACTTTGAATTTTAGAAAGTAGATAAAATCCAGCGTCTACCAGGAAGGATCCACGATGGTTCAGGAGTAAGTATAAAATCTAGCTTTTATTTGCTCCATCATAAAAAGTTACAAAGTAACTGATGGAGTACACAGGTTACATTTCAAAGGCTACCGGTTTCAGGGCATTGCTAGCCCCTTCCTCATGGAGTACACTGGTTACATGGCATGAGGAAGGGGCTAGCAATGCCCTGAAACCGGTAGCCTTTGAAAATTAACCTGTGTACTCCATCAGTTACTTTGTAACTTTTTATGATGGTGCAAATAAAAGCTAGATTTTATACTTACTCCTGAATCATCGTGGCTCCTTCCTGGTAGACGCTGGATTTTATCTCCTTTCTATTTGATCACTCATCTGAGTCCTACAGCAGTCTATGCTTGCCAGGCTTGTAGATCTCTTTATTAGAAATACGGTGAGCTGAAGGTATTTTCTTTTGCTATATGTTTCCACTTTGAATTTTGTCTCTAGTCCCCCTCGTTGCAAAGTTCTGAACCCCAATATTTTTGGCGCCCTGTATGTTAATTAAGCCCTTCACTGTCAGAAGGGTGTTTCTGACAGTGAAGGGAACAGCAATGTCATTTTCGTCTTTCTGACACTGTCCAATTAGCAGAGGACAGTGTCAGAGCTGCTTCAGCAGCATGATCTTGCGACTTCTCACGAGATCACGCACTTCTCTCTTTACAGGACTGAGAAGACGAGCCGGAGGAGCAATTCACTGTAGCGATGTCACTGAAGTTCTCCAGCGTCCCGCTTCAGAACTCTCCCTGGAATCTCTCCTCCTTCATCTCTGATAATGTCAGAATGACGAGAATGATGTTGCTGTTCCCTTCACTGTCAGACACACCCTTCTGACAGTGAAGGGCTTAATTGACATACAGGGCGTCAGAAATAACGGGGCTCAGAGCTCCGCAACGAGGGAGGCTAGAGACAAAATTCAAAGTGCCCCAGAGTCTGTGCAGCAGCACCTATAACGTTGCAGAAAACTGCACAGCTTTGGGGTGGTGAAAGGTCCTCTTGAATGACTTGCAGAATTGCCAACTCTAATTGTACTACATAGGTTTTTCTTCCTATATCTCCCATTTATTCTTAAGGCATTTTCCAACCCCCTTCTTTTTAGTGACAAGTGTGTGGTTCACAGACGTTCAGTACTATGTGATGGTGGTGGCCAGTTAATTCTTTCTGTTGCAGAATTTAGGCTGATGATAACAACAAGGAAGAGGTAATAATGTGTTTTCTACAGTAATTGATGAGAGTTGTTGGAATGAAAGAAAACTTTGTGTATTAATGTAATGTTGATATATGTAAGTAATTGCAATATTAGAGTAAAAGGATAAGTTTATTGGGGAAAACAGAAGAATTAAAAGGAGACTCTACTACCCTGTTGGAATGCCTCTAGCCTGGATATAAAATGCCATAT